>NC_065919.1:84596396-85210655 GCF_024586455.1 Bactrocera neohumeralis | reverse complement strand
TAAGGTGGCAGGGCGCGCGGTGCGTCCACAATTCCCGCGTAGTGATGCCGCTTTGCTGACTTCATGCGTTGTCATTTTAGCGCACGATGAGTCTGTTGTGCTGTCGTCGCACTGATTACAATGCGAACACATTGGCGCTTTGTTATTCGTGTAGTCATCATGTATGGTGTCCTGTTGTCGTCGTCGTCCCCCTTAGTCCTTTAGTCATGTAGTCGCATCATGTATTTATATAACCATTTGTTATTTTTCTACGAGTTTTTATTTTATTTAATTTTTTATTTTTTACTTTATTTCGCGTCCATTTTCATTCGCGACGCGCAGCCACGGGCACAAGTCCGAGCTTTTATTTTGTGAGATTTGTATTTTGTGCTGGTGCCTTTTTAATAGTTAAATCGCTGCTTCGTTTGGCTGGCTTAGTTGTTGCAAATGTTTGGAAACGCAGGTAAAATGGCAGAAACATGCTGAGGAAGAATGATTGGAAATGCGCGTTGTAAACTTTAATTGGTATTAGAATAAAATTGAACATGAGGATTTGAGTGTAGTATGGCTCGCGCTTATTTTTTAATGGACTTTGGTTATGACACTGCGAGACCATTATTTAAATTATGTACTCGTAATGCTGAAACCGGGTATTACAAAGGGGTCATACTATAAACTTTTGAGCAATTGTGTAGTGATTTTATTATAAATATTGCTATAAAAGAACATCCAAAAGATGCTGTTAGTAACATGATATACTTGAGTATCTCCTTGCAGTGGAGGTGTTTGATATGCAATACATGGACGTGGCAACTCTCTCTCATTAAAAATAAATTTTTTCGTCAAAATCAAGTTGCTGTCTATAAATAAAGTTCATATTATTGTACCTGATATTTATATATAGAAATATATCGAAAATTGTTGCAGATGTTGCTATTTTTTCAGAATCTGACCAATTTTGACGCTTCCAACGCCGATCGTACTTGCTAGGAGGCTCTAGATCTCAGTTTGAGTTAATGAATTAAATGAGAAATTTGGCACAATAGGCCTAAGGTGCATTCTCCAATATTAATTATTTATTAATGAGATATAAAAATGTTCTCGTGGTAGTAAAGCATGTCTTTTCATCAGAACAAGGATCTTCTCTAACCTCTAATTCGGTTATGATATGTTATCACTATTTGTGTATGACCAATTCTATTTGGTTCGTCAGTAGAAAAAGTATTCTCATTTTTATTGACTTAGTGCATGACGCGAATCCATTGAATCGCAACTAACTTCGGCTTGGCAAGCATTAAGGAAAGATAGTTAAGTATGATAAGGGCATAATGTCATATATGATAGAAGGTTGTCTGAAATATGTCGGGATTAGAGAACAAAAGCAAACATTAATCAACATAAATTGCTTTACTGTTCTTCAAAATATTCTCCATTAAGATCTATACACTTTTGCATTCATTTGAAGCAATTCTCAAAGTACTTTGGCTACTCTGATTGTGGTGTCTCCAAAACATGCGTTTAGAACGCATCAACCGTGTCCTTCAAGTGTCGAAAAACGTTGACCTCGTAGAGAAAAGGAGGTCGGAAGTCAGGACTATATAGTGGATGACTCGTCAAATCAATCTTTTAGGTGCCCAAAAATGCAATTATCTCAGTTGATATGTGAGAGCTCGCGTTATAGTGTTGGAGAATAATTCCTCTCCGACGGTTGGTTTTCCTTCTGTTTTGAAACACCACTGGCAAACAGATGGTTGCGTACCACTCAGAGCTTACTCTTTTGCGTTGTTCTAGTGGTACAGTTTCAACATGTCCAGTTTGTTCAAAAAAACAGACTACCATTTGCTTTAAGGGCTTCGTTTGCGAACCGCTTTTGTCGGATTCGGCGTGTTTGGAAACACCCATGCAGTCGACTGCTGTTCATTTATTATATTATTATTTCTCTCGTCCAATAGATCTTTTTTTGAGCTAGGAACAAATAGTGTGGGATCCAATGCTAAATTCTGGTCCCACTAATGCCTATAGTTGTTTCAATCTCACAACCTTTTAAGAACAATCAGTATTAATAGTTTCAAGAACAACAACTGATTTTGGACAACATTCTCGAAAATCATCTTGGAGTGATCTACAACCGCCTTTGAATATACCATCGATAAACACTGACCTTGATGGAGTTTCATCGTCCAAAATCTAAATCGCGCATCCATTTTTTGGGAGAGATGAATATTTTAAGTTACTGTAAACGACATAAAAAGCGCTCGTACTGAAAAATTTACAATAAAGTTGTGAGTTTAGAGATTCCATCATTAGGGTTGACAAATCCCGAAATATTAAAAGGCAACCTACGTAACCCAATTTGCCAAACACTTGTTAGAAATCTCGGCTGTGAGTGCCTTCAACGAATTTTGGGTTTTCGGTTTCGGCTCATTTTTTGCAACGCCATCCGCTATATTGTCGGATAGTTTCGTGGTATTATTCATAAACTTATTTGATAAAAGTAAAGCCCTGAACTACGTTGTCAAACATCTCTTTTTGCGACCTCTTCTCGACGTCGTTTTTGCAAACGAGTCAGGTCTAGCATTGACATGTTTCATACCCAAAACATTAACCATAATGTGTTAAGTAGATTCATAGGAGATGTTGAAGTTCTCTGCTATCTTCTTGATGCCAGTACAAATATTGTCAAGGGCTTTTTCTTTTAATTTTTCGATGTTACAGCAATTAACAGTTTTCTTAACAACTTTTCGATGATTTCAGGTCCTTTTCTGAATACTTTAAGCCAGTTAAATACTTGTGTTCGTGATAAAATATATTCCTTAAAATACTTCTACAACATTTTCAATTATTCCGTAGTCGGAATTCCACTGGAAACATAAAATTTCAAGCAAGTTCGTTGTTCAATATTTTTCCATGACAAAAATTGTCGTAAACTATAGAGGTCAAACTTCTTACGAATATAGAAACAGGTTGTAACACTCTAAGAAGAGAATTATAAACTGTTCGATTTCAACAGTCCGGGTCAAGTTTGATCAGACGGTATACTGTAAAGTGCTGTTTACTTAACGCGCATACTGAAGAAACATTGTTGAACTATTATTTTACTATTCGAAGCTAAGATTATATCGAAAATATGCATGACTATTCTTTCCTCATACTTTGTTATTCAAATTCAAATAAAAATGTTAACGTTATTTATAAAATAATGTATGGCAGAGCTTAGAAAGCTACCGACTCACACCAAACAGCTTTAAAAGCTTCGGCGCAACATAGCTGAAATGTGAAAGCTTCGGTTGATTGCGCTGCTTTATGCAAAACAACCACTGATAGCTATCATTGCAGGCAATGTAAATAACGTTAATCTACCCCAACTGCTTTGTATTTCTCCAGCTGTTCTTGGTGGGGCGCGTATTTTTACTACGCCTGCGCACTAACCATTCGGAGTAAGTCGTTGATAGCGCCACACGTTCGGCAGATATGCAGTGGGTTCGTGAGGAGTGGCGCGCTGCGAAGACTTTACGTGTTGATTGTTCAGCATGTTGCTTTGCTTAGCTGGCAGCGGGGTGGCATGAGTGCGGGTCGCATACTCACCTGTGCTTGCGCTGCTTTCCCCTGCGTTAGCCGACCTCACCGAGTGAATTCGGGTGTGTGTGTGTACTTGTGTTTTGTCGTCGGAAATGTGCAAGCAGGTGTAACAATTATTTTCTCGTTGATTTTTCTTTGACGCATGTGCTTCTATTGACATTTGTATGAGCGTGTGTGTGTGCTGTGGAACAGTTAGCTGCGTATGTATGCCTCTCACTCGCACCTGCTATCTGCGCTATCTGTCTCGGTTATTTGGCAGTAATATTATTACGCCAACAATAACAATGAACGCAACGGCACGGCAACGATAACGACAACGACAAGCATCAATAGCTGGCAAGCGGGTGGGCAGCGGCACAAGCGTGCTGGCTGGCACACAATGCGCGCGTTTTGTCCTTTTTGTTAGGCGATGCGATGCAATGCGATGCGGCACGAAGGTGAAAGCCGAGCGCCGGCTAACTATGCTGCTGGTACTGGTATCGTTAGCAGCGCTACAATGGGTGCAACCCCCATGCACGGACGGCCAAGCGAACATGCCGTCTAATGGGAAATGCTCGGTTTTCCGACAGCCACACAGCAACAACGCGACAGCGGAGTAACGGTGTGGCGCGACGCGGTGTGCCACTGTTGAAGCTATGACGCATGCGATGACTTCAGGACCAACCGGCCGTGCGAACTGAAAAGTGGATGGCCGCGTGCATTGGGGGTTGGGCGCGCCGGGGGTAGGTAAAATGATAGTCGCTGTCATGAATTCAACAGTATTATGCCATATTCAGCGTTCGTGTTGTTGCCACTGTTACTGTGTGTTGAATGCAAATGCTTTCCCTCTCGTTGGCAATGGAGCAGCTGTAAGACCAACAGCTGTGTGTTATGCGGGTGGACTTGAGCAGCGGCAGTTAGGTTGCTTTCGAATTGTTGTTTATTTAACTTTACATTTCAACGCTGTTATCTTATCTGTTGAATTGGCAGGCGCGCTGTAGTGTTGTGAAGTTTGAATTATGTTACTAGGTATGAATGTTTATGAGGAGCTTGATATTTTGAAGCCAATTTCAAATGAACAAAATATATATCGTCAACTAAAATACAAAATAACGTAACAACATTTTCGAAAATTTGCAGTGGTGTGAATGAAACACGAAATAAAATGGAACAAGAATGAAAAAAAAATTTAGTATTGGTTAAAGCTGGTTTATATTTGAGCGCAAAACCTGAAAATTTTGGACAAATGTCATATTATGAATGTAATTTCAAGTAGTGAATCGTAATTATTAATTATGTATAAAAAATTTTCAGACCGGATGTTCGAAATGATGTTTCAACATTATTTATAATTTGTATGCCCAACAGCTAATGGAAAATTTAACATTTCTTCCGAAATGCCTCGGAATTCTTTGATTTTCGGAATGTCTTGTGCTCTAGATTTTTAAGAAAAATATTTATATATAGTAAACACTGTTTTCTGAGTGTCTGGTTAGCAGCGGGTAGGCTAAGATCTGGTTAACCTATCCAAGACTACTTCTTTCGGTAAATAACCTTTTCTGTACCCACAACTTAACTATCTCTTTACCCCTAACTTAACCTTTTCTTCTTCTTCTTCCAAGACTACTACCTCTTTCGGTAAATAATATTTTCCTTACCCACAACTTACGCTTTTCTTTACCCACAACTTACTGATGGATGGCTGCTAACCAGACATTGGGGAAAACGGCCTTAAGTTTTCTCCTTCAACCTTTTTGTTTATAGGAAATATAATCAAACTTAACTTCGTTTATGAATTTCGAAGCTTTGCTTAAAAATCTAGTTAAAGTTGGAATCCCACTTTTTCCAACTAAGAGTTGTTAGAAATAATTATCTTTAAAATTCGAAAATTTTTCGTTAATCTTCAAAAAAGTAAAATAAATTTCTAGAAATAATTTAAAAAGAATAAGTTCTCCTTCGTTCTATCTAAGAATTTTTTCGCCGCCTTGAAGCATACACCAATATATCTTGCTTAATTCTAATCCCAAATATTTCTAAAGATTTCTTCATCCCATAACTCGTTGATATTTTGTATATAAAAAATTATTATTTTTAATGAACCCGATGTCATAAATCATCATAATTTGAAATAAAATCTAAAAATCTATGAATTAAAAAATTTTGTTAACCCAAAGTGAGTGCTTTTGGGTCACATCGACCCGAAACTCATTATGATGTGTTTATTTTGTATGAAATTCAAAAATAAAACTCAAGGATTGGCATATCTTAAGAAAAGAACTTGCGTTCTAATTTTTAGAGATTTACCAACTCAAATATTATTCGAAAAAATTTTCAGCACTAATTTAATCAACCCTTATCGAGTGATTCAGGTCTGATATGCGAAAGAGTTTTACTTAGGCTGATATAAATTGCGAATTAATTGAGAATAGTGAAGGGAAATCAAACAGAATTTAGATATCGTGGTAGTAAAGGTTTGTAAAATACTTTCGAACTTACACTTTCGGCCTACCAGACCCATTGACATAATATGACAAGACAAACTCTCTAATAGAAATATAAAATAACTGAAAGTTGTCCAATGTACTCTCAATTTACCGCTTTTGTACTACTCTTATACAACGACATGGCTTTGTAGACGGTATAAGAGCACTGGCAAGTAAACTTCTGTTTCGAAGTTCAAACTCAATGTTTTGTTCTTTAAAATAATTAAATGCAGCAATCATTTACACAGCAAGTGTCTGCGAAATATGCATTTACAAATTGATACTTCTGCCTAGAGCACTACTGGTCTACAACACAGACTAATTGCCGTGAAACCAAGGAATGAATCGTTGAGGATGAGTACACAGATTGGAAGACTACTGCGAGCGTGAAAACGGCGAATATGATTTAGAACCAAAAACAGTTCACCGACAAAAGACAAGAGTTGTGCCATCTTTTGTGTCTTTGTTGTCACGGAACGGCACGCGGAGGCACAGCGGCGTAGGGAAGAACGCGCCAGAGTTCTAAACAAGCCGCTGTCGTTGTGTGAAGTTATTGTTTAGCGCATAAGACAATAATGAGCACATCATCAGGTAAGACCGCAGTCAACAACCTGTGCGAATCGCAGAGAACAACAAAGGAATCGCAGTTCGCACACCTGAAGTGCTGAGCACAAATTAGAAAGATAAGAGAAAAGTGCCGCAATAAATGCTCTTCACACATTTTAGGAGTATAATTGGTGTGCTCCGAAAAGGCGAATGAGCGCAACGACGAAAGTGGAGAAGTAGAGGAGAATGTTTTGAAAGCAACGACGGAAGAGCAGAACCGAGCTGAAACTAAACGTCGTCATCAACAACGTCGTCGTCGCACACACAGGAAGGTGTACGAGCGTAGCAACGAAACTAAGCAAGAACAAATGTTAAGCGTACGATGACTAGAGAAGCATACACGGGGTACGCAGAGGCATGGATGTGATGCCTTCGACTTTAAAGTCGTGCATGTGGATGCCGATGATGAAGAACTCACACACATACACACACACACCCTCACATACACACAGACACACACTCACGTGCAAAGTTGGCTTGAAGAGAGTCGCTAAAGTCGAATAAGTACGCCAAATAGGCAAGCAAGCAAGGCAGGCAGATGACACAATACCCGACTGTATGCGCTCACTTGCGTGGTGTCGTTGTTGGTGTTGATGGTGCTGGTGGTGGTGGTGGTGATGGCGCACATGAAACGAATACATACGAAAGTGTGGCGCACGAGCGTAGCGACGAATTCAACAGATTCAAAAGCCGAACTCCGAATGCAAAAATTGGTATATTACCTTAGAATGCCAGTCGTTCTTACTTCAGTCTTCGTACAGTCTTTGCTTTAACCCGTTCCAATTCTGTCCGCCGTCGCTCTATTAAATAATAACAAAAATAACAACAACAAAAATAAACAAAATAATATCACAAACGACAACCATAACGAGTATCGCATCTAAAAAAAAATCAAAATAAAATAAACACAAAAACAAAACCAACAACAGCAGCAGGAAAATCTTCGAACAAAAAACACACGATATTCTAAAATATCCAAACAGCAGCAACAGCAGTGGCGAAACTATCAACAAGCGCTAAAGAGCAGCACGCAACAGGAGTGGTTGTGGAGTGGAGCAGCAGCAACAGCAACAGTGTGTCTCAGTGTTATCAACAACATTGCCGCCTTCGTCGCCGCGCGCAACAACGTCTCGCTCCAGCACTGCGCCGCGCTCCATACCGACGCCGCAGTCGCCGCTGAAGTCAGCGCCAAAGTCGAAGTCACAGTCACAGTCAGGCGTCAGCAGTCGAACGTCAAAATACGACAACAACGACAACAGCGACAACGATAACTACGACGACGACGACAGCACCAAAGGGCAGCGGAGAAGGCAGAAGACTCTGCACAACGCACACAAAATTTCAATATCCAAATCAAAGTTGCGTTCAAATCGAACACGGCCGCAATAGTAGCAACACCGTAGCATCGTAACACGCGGACTCTCGACACTCGACACTCGAGATAGCAAACCTTACCACTTACTACCACTCACTAGTGCAGTTCTAACCACGTCGTCGACGTGCACCATCATACGATAGCAGTTATCAGCCGAGAGTTGCAAATAATTTTAACGTGTCCACTTTGAATTGGTTTTCGCGTGCAACGTGTTGTTGAATAAAAAATCCAAAATTTCCAAAAATCGAAAAATCATAAACAGCTTTAAAAAGTTCTTTAGGTGAGAAAGCGTCAAGAAAACCGAAATATCGTCAATAAAAGTTGGTGTGCAGTTTTCGTTTCCATTTTGAGTTTTCAATATTTGTTTTTTAAATATTTGTGATTTCCTTGAAAATAGTCGAGTGTTTCTGAGTTTAGTGCGAAGCAGTGAAAATTACCAATTTTTGCAAGTGAAATTTGTGCTAATTGCTTTTAGAAATATTATTTTTTTTTTTTGAAACCACGCAGCCTATGTTCGACACGAAGCTGTGAGTATTTTCACGTCTTAGCTGAGCTATAATTATATTTTAGTACCGACTTTAACTTTAATTTTCCTACTAACCACTAACCAACTTACTAACCTTTTATTGCTGATTTTTCCACTATTCTAACTTTAAACTATTCGCTAACGCAAAAGCAAGACATTAAAGTCAAGTTCAAGTACGAAGCGCAGCCACTTAAATGCTCGCACTTGTAGCATGTTTCGAGGCGAGATCAGCGCTGGAGCATACGCGCTTTATGCCAGCCGCTAGCAGAGCGAGTAAACATTCAGCAAAAAAAAAAACTTCAAAAAACTGGCTCTTCTTGAACATTTAAAATATTGTAAAATTTAATTTTTGCCAAGGAAGCGTGCGAAAAGAATTGCTAAGCGCAGAAAAGGCGGCTTCAAGCCAACAACAATTGCACAAGTCTACTTGAAGCAATGTGGGCAGCCGCGTGAGTTGAGCAGTGGCAGCGACAAAGGTTCATTGATTCTTTAAGCAAGCGCTTGTGTAGCTTATAAGCCGCGCTTAAGCAACAACACATGAGCAGAGTAGTGGCAAGCACAAAAGCGCACGAAAAAAAAAGCAAAATGAAAAAGAAATGAAGTAAAATATTAAAAAAAATACTTGAAAGAAGGTGTGTGTTTGTTGAAGCAAAAAAATATGAGCAATAACATGAAGCAGCGCGAAAAGCAGCAGAAACGGCGGCACAGGTTAGCCGGCACTAACCGCACACACAAACTGGCTAAGACACAGAATGAAGTTGTATAATAAACGCACGCACCAACACACACGCAGCGCGGCTTAGTATGTGAAAGAAGTATGAAAGCGGTTGAAGTAAATCTGAAAATATTCATTGTGGCCAGCAAAATGTAGCCTACAGACTTGGCATGAAATGACGAGTCAGCCAGACAGCTAACTGGTCACACACACACACACACATGCGCGCACACTGGCAGCGCTTGGCAAGGCCTGCGAGCGACCAAGCAGCCGGCGAAAACACGTTTTCTTGCAAGGCGGCCCGAAAAGAACCTGTGCGGCTGAGTGCCGAGCGGCGCACAGACGAAATTATAAATTAAGAAGTCGAAAGAAAGACCTTACAAAATCAAAAAAAAAAAAAAATATCACACAGCACAGCGAGAGCGTAAATAAAGTAGAAACGCTTGAATGAAAAACAAAAAAAAATCGAAAACACGAAAAAAAACTCGAGCACAAAATCGACGAAAGAGTGCAGAAATGTGTGAGGAAAAAAATTAAATAATTGTGCCGAGCAACAATTTGGGAGCGAAATAAGGCGAAACAACAACGGCTCAAAGCAAAAAAGGTTACTTTACAAAAGGGAATAATGAAAAACAGTTGTTGGCAACGAGAAGTAAATTGGAAAAGAAGCGCACAAGCAAGCGGCTATTCTTGGAATTACACGTATTGCGGTGCGAACCAACAAGTGAAAACAACAACAGCCGCACGGCACAGCACAGGTATTTAAGCCAAAGTGGAAAGAAAGAGGCAAAGCAAAAAGTAATGAACGTTTCATTGCGCGGCCACTCAAGAGCGGATGTGCGGGGAAAACGCACAAAGTGGTCGAATATTGTTATTAACAAAGTCAGGAGAGGCCAGGCCAGCCAAGCCAAGTCAAGCAAGGCAGTTAGCGGCGAGACGGGTGTAAATTACAAAAGGAGCACAAAAATAATAAATGATACGAGGCGCGCAACAAAGCGCTGCAGACGAAGGGGACGGAAAGTTAACAAAAAAAATATGTAAAAAAATTATTAAAAAAAATATGAAAAATAAAAGAAAAATTATTATGAAAATCTAGTGAGCAGCATACAAAATAAATGTTGGGAAAACACCACAAAAAGTGGGGAAAACTGTGGTGTCATTATCAATACAAAGTAAAAAAGCCAAGGGAAAACGCGCAGCGTTATTAGCTCTGCGAGCATGATTTGGCTTAATAGGGAACGCTGTGGACTCAAGGGCGTCTGGAGCGCACTTGCTTGCCACAATGCCCCTACAAAACATTTCGACGTAATTACTTACGCATTTACAGCGCGCACACAGAACACATAACACATGACTTTAGAAATATGTGTGCGCTTGGTGGAACTATGACTGAAGGCGGTGGCTTGCCATAAAAGAAAAAAACTATATGTAATAATTACAGTAGAGAAATGAATACAAATGATCTATGAGCGCTACACGTGTAAGCAGCTAACTGATAGCAGAACGCTTCCGTAAGCGCTGAGATTGACGCGCTAACTTGAGCCACGCTTGCCAACAAATTTCTGCTTGCTTTCGGTTATCAAGCAATCTCACTTTGCTTCTCGTACTTTTCTTGCCACACAAATACCCTTTAATTACTTTACTGCCACCTTTACTGTATGTTTTCTGACACATCTTTCTCGCCACACAAACGCTGCAGAGCAACTACAGGCAGCGCTATATTGTAGCCAGCTTACAGAAAACAATAACTTTTTCAAAGCTAAAAAATTAAAAAAAAAAAAGCAATAAAAAAGAAGAGCGTGACAAGTAAAATCAGCATAAAAAAGTCGCGGCTGCTACACTTGAGAGAAGCGTAAAAAATTGTTTAAGTAAAAACGAAAATAAATTCGCGCTTTGCGAAAAAAGCCGCGCGCGGCAACAGAAGTCACTAAAAGCTGCCAGTGTTAGTGTGTTTTGGTGTGTGCGAGTGTGTGCGAGCAGTAAGCAAAAACCGGTAAAATATTTTAACAAATTTTGTGCGTGCGAACCGAAAATCGCGCCAAGC
This sequence comes from Bactrocera neohumeralis, assembly GCF_024586455.1. NCBI lineage: Eukaryota > Metazoa > Arthropoda > Insecta > Diptera > Tephritidae > Bactrocera > Bactrocera neohumeralis. The sequence continues at coordinate 85,199,369 of NC_065919.1, read as the reverse complement.
GTAGCCGCCAGCGAGAAATCAAAGACACAAAGCGTTTAAAATGCGACTAAAAGCAGCAGCAAAGTCACAACGGCAAGCTACAAGCGGCTAACAACAAACAATTTAATAGTTAACTGAGCAAAACTGAAAGTCAAGAGCGCAAGCAAAGGAAAAATAGAAAAAAATATTTATTGTTACTTTCGGCCGCTCTCAGCTGGAAAAATAAAGCTGTCAGCAATGATTATTATTTCAAGACAAGTATTTTTTATGTACTAAAAGGTTTGCTTTTGAGGGCCATTCAGCCGCTTTTGTGTCTACCTTAGTATTATAGTTATGATTATTTTCTATTTTTTTTTGCCTTGGTTAAATCACGGTGTTCACGCGCCTAATTATTGAGGCATTGAAGATTTATAGCAGCTGATCTATTTAAATGCTCTGAATCGCGGCTAAAACACGCTTCATAATTTCGGTTTTTTTAGTGTAAGTGCGTGAGGTATTTGAGTAGCGAAAAATGCTCAAAAGCAAAGCAACTCTTTAAGCTGCTGCTGGAACATTTGAAATAAAAAAAGAAATACTAAAAATTATGCCGGTCTAGCGAAGGCGTAACCCAATATTTATTAGTTCCAATAACATTGCCAAGTGTAGTAGATTGTATGCCTTTAGATCACCTCACCTCCGGGTGTTCTACAAGAGTAAAGAGGATATTGTATGCCTTAATTTCCCGTTATTTAATTTCTTTAAACTCTTTAAAAAAAAGTATTATTCTATTATATTACTTTGTTGAATATTTGTTTGTAGCAACTTTAAATTTTATTTATTTTTTCTGCAGAGAATATTAAATTTTTTACGAAAAATCTCTAATTGCTTTGCTGTGAAAATGTTTTTGTGAAAAAGCTTTGAATTAGATAGAATTTTTTAATAAAATATTGTATTACAATTGACAAAAAGAAACCACAAAATTTTCGAAATATTTTCAAATATTCTCGTGAATAAATATTTTTTTCGTAGTTATATTTCGAATGCATTTACACTCAATTTCTCTTCTTAAATAGTTTTTTCTTCAGTATTATTTAGCAATCACTTAGAAATTTATTAAATTCAAAGATATTTAAATCATACTTTGTTATATTTGAATATTCAAAAATATTCAACTGATAATGAGCAAGACTTTATTCTTAATAAGTTTTGTTCACTAATAAAAATATAGAGCAATGCATTCCTTAAATTATTTCATTTAAATACTTCTTGAGCATATAATTGCTCAGTGTTTCAACTCCAAAATCGCTTTATTGAGTTGAAATATTGTAAGGTGTCACTACTTTAATAGATATTTTTCAAATTTCTTCGACAGAATACCCATTTTGGGTTTAAAAATATTTCAAGAATCCTCGGTATGAAGTTTGAGGCCTCAAGTTGCCAACAACATTCCTGCCAGATTTTTTTTTATTACTTTTGCCATAAGTGTTTATAAAAACTGTCTTAGGAGCTCTCTTTCCTAGCTTTTCTTTCCAATTTTCCTCAACAAAAAATTCGTATAAGTTAGTATTACCCGAAATTTCGGCAAAAATATCCAAAATTATGAAATTTTTTAAATACTTACAAGTTTAGAGTATTCTTATATTTTATTAAGATATTTCGTTAATTCCTTAGTTCTTAACGAAGTTGGCTTATATTAATAAAATTTGTCTTAGAACTGCAACTTTCTCTAATTTAATATATCAAGGGTTCCTCGAGTTGCCATAAAGTTTCAACATTCCTGGCTCCATATTATTATTGCTTTGTCCATAAAAACTCTCTTAAGACATCCTTTTGCTACAACTTCTTTTCCAATTTTTCTCAACGATAAATTTGTATAAGTTAGTATTACCCGGAACTTTAGCATAAAGTAACCAAAACCTTTCAGTTCTTGAAATATTTGCAAGTTTATAGTATTTTTATATTTTATTAAGATAACTCATTAAATTCTTAGCTCTTAAGGGAGATGCCTTCTATTAATGAAAATTGTCTTAGAATGGCAACTATTTTCTCTTTTTCAAAAGTTCACGCCATGAACTGTAAATTTTTGAGTTGCCAAAAAGTTCTAACATTATTGGCACATTTTTATATTACCTTTGCAGTATGTGTTCATAAAGAATCGCTGACGCTGTCTGTCCCATTCTTTGTTTGCTTACCAATTATTTCTAACGAAAAATTAGTATAAGTTAGAATAAACCGAAACTTCGCATAAAAGTCCCAAAACGGTCAGTTTTTGAAATATTTGCAAGTCCGTTTGTAAGGGCTTCTTTTCCAATTTAAAAAAAAAACAAAAATAATATAGGTTACTACTACCCGAAACTTCGGCGTTAAATACCCAAAACTGTTAACATTTTGAAATATTTGCAAGTTCAGAGTATTTGTATATTTTTTTTCTAAGAAAAATGTCATTAAATTACTGATTATTGAAGAAGTTGCCTTAAATTGCTAAAATTTGGCTTCGAGTTCTGAGTTCTTTTTTATTTAAAAAATTTTTTAAATTATTATTTATAGTTTATATCCAATCTCTTTATCGGAAAGTATTTACAGTTTTCTCCACTGATTTCTAGTTAGAACTTAGTTTGTCCTCCGTTATGTTTAAAAATCAGTCTCTATCGTTTTCCAAGCCAAAAAAGTTTAGTCAAAGGAGAATAGACTTGGAAGCCCAAAAAAATGTTCGAACTAAAATATATTACACTTATATTTAGTAAAAAATATAAGTAAAATTTAGTAAAAACTATAATAAAATTTGCCGTATAATTCATAATTTTTTACTATGACTAAAATCGTCAAATAAATAAAAATATTTTGAATTTTAGAAAATTGTTTTTGAAAATATTTTGAATTTTAGTAAACTGCTTTTTAAAACTGTGATTTTTGCTAAGTCGCCTTAAATCTTTATGAAGATGCTGGCGTAGTGAGGTTTTGAATTTTAATTAGCTTACCATATTTTCCAAAAGTCCAAAGTTGGAACGAAAAGCTAAGTCCGTAAAAAGTAAAAAAATAGATAATGCAGTTTTAAGATTTTTTTCAAAGAATCGTTATTTTTTTTATAAATATACAATAAATTTTTCAGTTAAATTTTTGAATTATTATTATTAAGTGTTAATTTCCTCACAAAGGCTTTGTTTTTCTCTTATATATAGTTTTTACTTTTAAGTACCTAACCACCAACTAAAAGCAGCTTATGTTGAGCAAATAGTTTCCACAAACTAGTTCTAAAAAACACAAAAAAATTACTGCAAAGCGTTTATAATGAATATATTTTATTGCAGCGACAGCATTTAACGTATTAATAAAAAGAAACTTCGGTGGTATTTTATCCTCTGTCAAACCAAAGCTATTCCCCCAAATCATAAACTATTGCACTCATATGAACTTCACTTCTCATAAACAAACTCAAAAAAACTAAACGAAAACGCTTTCAAAAAAGCAAATTTCAATTTGAATTTGTACTACAGCAAATTGTTGCTACTTTTTTAGTAAATATTTATGAAAATACTTTGGTGTTATGTAATTGCAAAAATTAGTAACAGAAGTTGTACGTACTTGAAATCTGAAATCTGAAATCTATGGTACTAAACCACAAATAGGCGCAAATCTAAACTTTCACAGTAAGCGAAGATCTCAACAGCGACTTTATTACGACATAAAAATATATAGTAAAAATCATAAATTAATTGGAAAATTATAACGGTGAGCGAATCACTACAAATTTACAAGAATTTATTGTTAGTGCAGCTGTAAACGTTTAGATCATTTAGCAAAACGAGCGAGTTCTGCGCCAAAAACTGAGAACACTCAGTGAGCGCATGAAATAAATATAACTGTTGTCATTGTATTTGTATTGAAAGCCCATATTAGCAGCAGACAAGCAAGTCCTTGCGCTTTTTGGCAATTTTGTAAACTAATTTTGAGCAAAATTTCAAAAACCAAAAAAAAACAGAAAAAATATTTTAAGTAAACAAAAGGTTGTTGAATATTTGATTTTATGTGCAGAAATTAACACATCATATTATATAGTAATAAAATGCATACAAATAATTTTTAATATTACATATCAGTGTTAGAACAATTGTACCAGTAGCGTTAGTTGTGAGCGAGAGTTCAGAGCAAATAGTCGAAAGCAATCAGCAGAAAATTGCGACAAAATCAAAGTATTGTAAAAAGGTTGTTTACATAACGGACGAAAGTAGTGAGAGAAACATTTATCAAAAAGAAAACAAAAACAAAGCAGCAAACAAGTACACAAACGCATTGTAATCAAAGTCAATTTCGAGGCATATTTATAGGCGGCACAGCAGCAGCAAACACACTTAGTCAATCAGCAATGCGCATAAATTGAGCAGCGCGAAGCAATTGTGGAAACACCTTCTAAACTCAGAACCTTTTTGTGAAATATTTCCGCGCAAACACAAAATTTGAATAGAGAATAAATAATTAAAGCAATTTACTTACAAATATTTCGTATTAGGTAAATTAAGTGGCTAGCAGCGGCGCAGAGCGTATTTTCTGCGTCACACTAAGTAGGCTACAACAGTATTCTTAAGACACAACTCAGCTTTGGTGCAGCAATCCGTGGCACCAAACTGACAAGAGAGTAAGCGTTTTGACAATCAGCGAACGTTAGCATATACATACATATATATATATATATATATACAAAGATAAATACACACTCGTGAAAGCATTTGGCTGGAAGCGCAGTATTTATGCAAGTAGCAAGAATTTAGACATATTAGCAAACGATTTACCCCAACAACTTAACTGCATCTACAACTTGCCACTCTGAACTTTTTACGAAGCTATACAAGCTATACAACCTTTTTATAAACATAAACTACTCAGTCAGTAACTCAGTCGCTTAGACCGACGCAAGCAAATCTCAAATACTGCGTATCACAATCTCAAATCTCAAGCTAACCAGCGCTGTGCGAACTATATTTGGAAGAAGCGGAGCCACGTTTACCAAATTGAGCTAAATCTAAATCTTTAACTAAACTTGACAATCCAATCCCCACTTTTGTGAAAAGCGATATTTCTTAGACCTCTACTTGCTATACAACAAGAACTATAAGAATTTTAACACATTTTATAAAACTAATTAATCAGCAAATTATATATCGATATTACTATACTAAAACATATTTCTTACTAACTTATTCAACTTACTAACATATAGATATATATACAACAACTAACTGTGTTTCTTTATTACATATATTTACTATTTGTAGCGCAACTTTGACGTGATTTATAGAGCTAAGCATAGTTGAAAAGGAAATTAATTGAATTACATTAAAAATATAGCAGTGAAATTGAAATTAGTACATTCTGCACAACTTATTGACAATCTTTCTCTTCAAATATATACTTACTAGCTGCTATTTTATCAAATCGTATATATAAATATATATTTCTAGCTGTAATCAAGCATTAACTGATAACTACGCGTTAATTAAACGCACGCTGTGTCTATTCAATCATATTGAAAAGCTATTCAATCACATAAAAAACTTTTCAATCATATTGAAAGACGATTTTATCACATTAATAACTATTCAATCATATTTGAAAAGCTATTCAATCACTCTAAAAACTATTCAATCATATTGAAAAGCTATTCAAACACATAAAAAACCATTTAATCATATTGAGAAGCTATTCAATCATATTAAAAACTATTCAATCATATCAAAAACTGTTCAATCAAATTAAAGAAACTATTCAATCTTGTTAGGAACTATGCAATCATATTGAAAAGCTATACAATCATATTAAGAACTATTTAATCATATTGAGAAGCTACTCAAACATACCGAAAAGCTATTCAATTGTACTGAAGAGCTCTTCAATCATATTAAAAACTCTTTAATCATATTAAAAAAGCTGTTCAATCATATTAAAAACTGTGCAATCAAATTGAAAAATATTCAATCACTCATATATTTAATATACATATACACATACTTGTGACAATCTACATTTTCTTGAAGAAAACTCTGAACTTTGAAGAAATCTATTCAATCTGAAGCGTTTCAAACTTTACCTACAAAGTATAACTCTTACACGATTTTAGCAATCAATCAAACACAATTATACATACATATATAAAAGCAGTATAAAATAATTTATTGTAATAACGGCAGAGTTATTTCTTAGCCGACAGTTACAAAAAGCAAAAAGAAGAAAACAAAAAATTTTAACTCAAAAATCAATTTTTTGCTAATTTCAAGTAAAAAGAAAACTAAATCTTAGCACAAACTTTGTCGAACAAATTAAGTTTAAGTCAACAACAACAAAAACAAATAAAGTATTATACCAGAATTGAAACAAAAGTGAAATTACTTTAGCGTTCAAGCATATCAATTACAAGCGCAACATTGTTATTGTAAAGCAACAATTTGCTTGCCAAAAACGAAATACAAAAACAAAAAAATATTCATAATTACACAATCATCACTTCGTTTTCACACTCATTGAGAAAACTAGAAACCTTGTGTCTCCTTGCCAACCGCTCCCCACAAAAGATCCCTTGCATATACCACGCAACGCGCCAATTTTGCGAAAGCAAACTCAAAAAAAGTGCAACAAAATCAAAAGTAAAACGGCGAGCGATCCACAAAGGCAACAAACAGCGTAATCAGCAAAAACAAAAACAGCAAAAGCAAAAGAATCAAATCACAAAAAAAAAAACTAAAAGTGCAAACAAAGCGATCAAGCTAATAAATCAAACTAAATCTATAGTTTAACTAAAGAAATATAATAAAAGAAGAAACAAAAACAAAGCTAAATACAATTTCAAAAATATTCAAAACTAAAAGTTCCTTAAACCAACAAAAAACAGTGTGCCAGTGAAAACACCGCATTAAAAACGATAGAGCATCTTCGAAGCGTAGCGGAAAAAGCAACAAATTTCCAAAACAAAAAAACATCCAATACAACAATTACAACAACTGTCTTAAAAAAAAGCATTCACCATTGACGCGTTAAAAGAAACGGTTGCAACAACAGCTTCAGTAACAGCGGCTTTGGCAACAGCAACAATCAAAGAAGAACCGGTTAAGAAAGATTTAATAATGGTAAGAGCCACACATGCCTACATATATTTAAGACAAAGAACAAAAGAAACAAGTATGAAAAATATAAGAAGTAAGCATAAAGAACTAAGTATGAAAGTCTAGGAAATAAGCGTAAGACCTAATTATAAAGATCTAGGCGACTAGGTGGTCAGGCCGATAGTTAAATGGGCGGTATAGTTTTTTTTAACGCAGGCATAGCGTATTACATAACTGAGTGCTGGAGTGTTGCGATAATTTTGAACTTGTTTTACAGCCGAAACTAAGGCATGGTGTTTAAAATAAGGTCCACCAACTTTTGCAATAAAAATTTTTACTGCCTTCCTTTGCAAAAGCTGCCGAGATTTCTTAAATCACTGAGGTTATTTTTAATCTATTTTTAAACTAATTTTTTCAAATGTTTTCAGAAAAAGTTAATGTTGGATTACAAACATAAATTAGTTTACTGAAGTACGATCCTCAACGCTATGTTTTCGGTTCTTAGAACTTTATGAGACCATATGAAACCCCTAATTATGTAACATAATTTAGTATATCCACCTTTCTTAAACTTCAAAATTGTAGATATCTGGCACAGTGCTGAAAAGATTATCTAAAGTTATCTTTCAATTCATACCAGTTTTTGAAGAAAAATAATAAAACATAGGATAGGTATCAATATATAGAGAAAATTTGTTAATTGACTAAATTATTGTTTAAAATGCTTATTTATTTGCTCAGTTTAATTTACTCTTTACCAAATATTTTGTGATTTTCACCATTCCATATATCCAAGAAATTATACTCAAGAAGAACTTTACAGAACCCCTATAATTTTGTCATACGTATAAAAAAAATTTTAACTAACTAAATTTTATTTGATTCATTTCTTCAAGACTTAATTTAGTCAATTTATAGGTAGTCCAGTTTAGTTTAGGAAAAACATGTTAACGGATTTAATTATTGCTTTGAATGCATATTAATTGTCTCTGTTTAATTTTGTATTTACAAAATTGTCAGCGATGTTCACCATTCCATTTACGCAAGAAATTAAAATCAAGAGGCATTTTTCGGAATCCTAATAATTTTGTCAATTAGCAAATAGTTTTCTAACTAAATTTTATTTTATTCATTTCAAGGCTTAATTTAGTCTATTTGCTATTTGTCTAGTATAGTAAAGTAAAAAAATGTTAATGAAGTCAATTATTATTGTTAAATGAATATTAATTAGCCAACCTCAAACAGTTTAGTTTTCTTTTATGAAAATATTCAGAACAATTTACTATTCCAAGACCCAAAAAAAAAAAAAAAATATTTACCCAATGCGCCATAATTTAGTCCATTAACAAATAATTATTTATACGAGTATTTGGCATCCCTAATAAATTAGCAAGAGTATTACATATCGTCACCTAAAATGCAAAATAACATGACATAACTTGTAAAACGTTAAAGTAGAAGTCACTCATACTGAAAAAAATTTGAGTTTTGGTTACAGAATTGGTTATATATACCAATATATCGGTTATATATTATCGGTTATATATTAGTTGTATCTGACAGTGAAAGCTAAAATTTTATGCTATGTATATGTAATATGATGTGGTGGATTGTAAGCAATAAAAACTCAATTTCGATTTCTTGGATGAAACGTTGTTTTACATTTTTGGTGACGATATAGTGAAACATATATAATTGACTCGATTATAATAGAAAAAAATTTATATATCCAGTCTCTAGTGCTTCAGACTTACTATTAAATGATGTTGATTTCGTAAGAGAATTTTTTATATACCATTTAAGTGCAATATTTTAGGAAAATTCATTACTCAACCTGATACTCAATACTTTTCTCAACTGAGCTTAGTACATCTTTTCGTCAAACGCAAAATCTTGTCTCATTTTAGAGAATTATAGCAATTTGAGTTTTGCATCTATTGCTGAACTCAATTTTTGTGAAGATCATAATTTTCAACTAATTCTTCAACAATAACAATAATAGCTAGCGACTAAAAGTTGCTGGTATTATAAGCAATACTTCGAGTAAAAGCATTATAACTGTTTTGTAATTGCTGAGAAATGACCAGAAAAACCTAAAAATGATGCTTAAATATTATTTAAATTAAAGCAAGTAAAATTTATCGCAGCACTTCGTCAGACTAGGAAAGTATGCTACTAGAGCACTCACTAAACTTATTAATATTTGCTAAGTATTCACTGAAACGAACAAATATCGTCGCCTTCCGACGCCTTTCTAACTTATAATTCATATATCTATTTACTGTTACATATACTATATATATATATATATATACATAATATATAAACTAAAACTGTCAACGTCAGTTTAGCACCCGTTCTTAAGACTTTATATTGCTTTATCTGCAAGTTTTACAAAACTAAAAAAAAACACAAAACAATGCAAATAATAATTTATTGAACTTAAACAAAGAATGTAGCGAGTTCCAAGTTTTTTACTACTTGTAGCGAACGCTTCACTGCATTTTCAGCTTTTCGTCGACTATTTTCCGCCAACTAAAACTTTTCGTCTGTCCTTTCACTACTTCACTAAGTTATCCCTGCATCTTTATACGTTAAGTTTTCTGTCAATCTCCACACTTTTTTTTCGAAACTCATAATCTCCTCTCGCTATCTATCACACACACTTAGTTAAAGTCGGTAGTCGTTACGCTTCCATATTTTTTTCCTTATTAACAACTATGCAAAGCGAAAAAAACCAATATATATATTCATTTTATAATAAAAAAAAAATAAAAAAAATCAATATCCAAGCAATATTCTCTTTTTTCTACCACTTTCTCGGCACTTATTACTAGCAGCTGTTCTTACGGTTTTGTTTTTCAGTCTTCTTCCTTTGCTTTCTGGTTATACATATCGCTGTCACTCTCTCCAGCTTACTCAACTATCTTTGTATACTCTTAACCACGCTCTATCTCTCCCACTTTCTGCTAACTAAATAACTTGCGATACGTTTTTGATTATAACGGTTATGTATTAAATTTATATATTATATTATATGCCTACACTTTCACATAAGAATTGCATATTGATCACATCTCCACCGCCACCAGTACATGCCCCATGAATAAAAATAGCAATCACAACAAAAAGCACCAAAAGCTGCATAGCATTTAGACGCGATCACATAACAGTACATTCACGCACACATCCATACATACATATGTACATAGTACGCAGTAATTCGCATAACAAAAACAAAAACAATAACCAATCAACCCAACTTCACAACAGCAAATGCAATTGTTGCAAGCACTACCGGCGGCCACACACCTGCACCAGTTGCACCAGACGACGCCGCCGCCAACACAGGCGACCGCCTACCCAGCGTACCCGGCCACCATGCTGCAGCAGCATCAGGCGCTGCAACACGCGCAGCACCAACAGCAGCAATTCCAGCTGCAACAGCAATACCACTACCAGCAACAGCAGCAGCAACATCAGCAACAACAACAGCAGCAGCAACAACAACAACAACATCAGCAATTGCAAATGCTGCAGACGTACATGCAACTGCAGGCGAACAATCTGGCCGCCGCTGCCGCCGCCAACAGTGGCACAACGACCAAGTACCAGGCTGCCGCCGCAGCTGCAGCAGCGGCCACCGCCGCCGCCATACAACAACAGCAGCAACAGCAGATAACATCGCCGCCGTTGCCGCTGCCGCCGCCACCGACCGCACAACCACAACAATACTACGCCGCCAGCGCAGCGCCACATCAGCTGACACTCATACCAGCGGCGGCCTGTAATGGCGCTGCTGCGGTCGCCGCCGCCATGTTCGCAACGGCCACCGCCGCGGCTGCGGCCAGTGCCAACAACCAGAACCACAATCACAACAGCAATGTACATGCATCCGTTGCAGCCACAACAGCAGCCGCCACACCACCAACCAACAACAATGTAAATAATAACATGCTTAATCTAAATGCAAGAACTAGTGCTCGTAATGCAGCCAAAACTGCAACTGCTGCCATCGGCGGCGCCATCAAACGCAAAGTCGGCTGCAGCATCGGGCTATTGGCTGTGCCGCATTACGCGTCATATCATAAGCGCAACACCAACGACAGCGGTAGTAATGCCGGCCATAGCGCCTACAACGCCGCACTCCTCCAACACTGTGGCGGTACTGGCCGTCGCGGCGCGGCGACTGCAGCGGCAGGCGCTCTGAATTACGGCAATGATGACAATGAGTTGCGTTGTGCCACGGCGTCGAACGCGGTGCTGTGTGCTAGCGCTAGCGCCGACGAGCCAGCGGCGATGGATTTGGAGGAGTCGGAGTTGATTGATGATGATGCGGACGTGCATGAGAATGGGCTTGCGTGCTGCGTCGAAGGTAACATGTCGACTGGCAGCAGCTGCAGTTCGGCGTCCTCTGATTGTTCTTCTATGCCATCGCCATCCTCTGCTACCACTACTACTACTACTAGTCCTCGTACTCCTCGTACTACTACTACTACTACTACTACTACACTCCACTTAACTTCTCCTAAAAAGGTTTGTGTCTGACACTCACTTTAGATGGCTCGCTCTCGTTCTATCCCTCTCAGCTTCTCTCTTTCACTGCATCCGTACTAACTGCCTAACTGCCTGCATATCCTTTGTTGTGATCCTGTGCGCTTTCAAATGCTTCAAGTAGTCATATTATTTATGCTTTTCGCAGCTAACTGTCCAGTAGCCAAATACTAACCAGTTGCTAAGTAATGAGTTGCTTGATTGTGGTACCTTTTTGTTGTGTTTAATCTGTACATTGTGTATATATATTACCTTCTACTAACAGCTTGCCTTCTATCATGCACTTTTCGTAGAAAATATGTCTTACTTTATTAATCTATTTACGACACTTTTCGATACATATCGTTTTGATTTCATAAGTGTTTGTGGTAGTGTTTGAGTTTTTATGCGATATGGCAACACTATATTGTAGCTGACATTGCTATTGTTGCAGGGTTGTATGCGTGGTAGTATGCAGACATAAAAGTGTTTAGAGATAAGTTTTGATATATTTTATATTTAGCTATGTGATGTCAGTATTTTTACATTTAAAACTTTACCAATGAACCAAAAACTATTTAATTGTGAAAAATGTGTGAATAGTTCTTCCATGAACTTTGCAAAAATATTTTTTTGTTTTTGATTTAATGACAGTACTATATAAAATGGTACAACATAAGAACATTCGTCCCAATATACTGTGCTAAAATATACTTATGTAAATCGTACATAAGTCTATTCAAATAATACAAATTCACTCTTAGTATATCTGAGATTGGCTGTTAACTGCAAGAATGTCATCATTCAAAAACTATAAACTTTCTTATATTCGCCCATCAACTTAATCAATTTAAATTTACTAATGAAGAAAAATCTGTCGATATTTTTCGTTTATATTTTATTGTAATTTGTATCGTAATTTCAAGATTATGATTCACTGGAATGATTTATGATGAATAAGTTCGAAATTCGAACAATTGGTCAGAAGAGCGCAGACTGTCTGATTTGATTTATATTTGAATTTATATCGCCTTTAGGGGCACACCTAATGTGTCAGCCTAAAATTCGTCAATTTTTGGAAAAAAAAAACTACTCTATCGATTGTTTTGAAATATATCTATAGATATTTTGAAAATACAGAGTGGAAATTTTGGAAAAAATATTAAATTAAATTCATTGTTGTAGTGTTTCCGGCCTTCTCCGTGTATGAAACCTGAAAATTAAAAAAAAATCTCGGTTAACCACAAGATGTTCTTCATACAATGACATACGATCCAAAAGAAAAAGGTCAAAAATTTAGAAAATGCTGGTGTTAGTAAGAAGCAAGTGCAATTTTGCCTTAACTTTTGCTAGATTGAAAAAAATATTAAGTCATTGCGTTGAAAACTATATAGAAAACAATGAAACCGACAGAAAACAATTTAATGAGGATCGGGTCATTTATTTAGGAGTAATCACTCAAGCAAATTTGAAAATTTGGTTTTGAGAAAAATGTGTTTGTTTGTCCGCATTGAACTGAGCGGCTGCCCTTCGTAGGGCTGTAACTCAAAAAGTTCTAATACGTTATTTTTGAAGGTATAAACTATCGAGATCTAAAAAAACCGTTTTCTTTTTTTTTTTCAAAATATTACTCTGGAGGCTTAAAGCGTCTTATTCGATTAATATTATTTCTAACTTATAGAGATATTGATACTCTTCTTCTTCTATTGGCGTAGCCACCGCTTAAGCGGTTATAGCCGAGTTATCTTTTCATCGCGGGTGCTTTTTTTACGTAGCCGGTCCCAAGCTCAGCGCACAAACCTGGTGAGAGATGATTCGCCTTCTCACTATTGCTCACGTTTAAACTGGTGTTTTTTGCCTACCCAGAGGATACTTGCTCTAAGACTGGAAATCGTGAGCTGCTTGAGCCAGGAGAATGTCGGTGAGAGAACTTTCCTCATTTGACTCCATCAATCCTTAATTTACACTCTAAATAATGGTTTAAGAGACACGCCTAGTTTGACAGACGTCAAAAGGTTCAGCACTGTTGCATTGGTTCCCTCTTTCTCCCTGGATGCAAACGTATGCATAAATAATTTTTCCGAGAAGATGCTATCTGTAAAATGATCTGTTGTCGAAAAAAATGGACAAAATGGCGGCGAAAGATAAACTGAATCGGGAACTGTGACGAGAACATGCAGTAAAAATTTATACTGTGCGGATCATTGTTTCTTCTCATAACTAAGTTTCATTTTCAAAAAATGAGCGCAGTTAGTTAATTTATTGCAAGAACTAATCATTCTTTATTTCAGATAAAAAGTATCAGAAAGCTCTCCCATAAAAAAAGTAATATACCTGCATGTCTGCGTGCGTGTGCTTTTCCATATTTCATAATTCCCTCCATTTTGTGCCACTAAATAATGATTGTTGACTGAAATTATATTAATTTACTGTCGAACACTCCAACTAATTTACGAACAATGCTTATAAGGTTATATATTTTCATAAACGCTTGGCGCTTTGGGTAGCATTTACTCAGGGCGCAGGGTACATTAAGTGGTATTTGCGCGGCTTTGTGATGGTATCGCCAATAATATGCACTCTAAGGCCCGATTGTTGCAAGTGATACGCGTTTGCGGAATTTCCAACTGTCTCGCGCGAAGCAGGACAAAACCTGGCATAATCGGTCGCATATATGTATTATATATTCACATAAATAACATTTGTAGTAAACACATATGTACATACAATTGTACATATATTATATATACATATGTATACGTATAAATGTTGGAGTTAATTTCACCATAAATCCATTGTAATTTAATGGCAACGCGATCGCCTGTGAAAGCACAATAACGGTCAACAAAAATACTCACACTAATGCGCGTACTAAAAATATATTTGCGTGTGTGTGTGTGTGAGTGCGGTGCCGCGCTATTTGTTGTGACATTGCCAAAGCAAATATTGATTGAACTTTTCGAATTATTTGCTTAACATTCTCACCACATTATAACACTACACCCATACAAATACAAACACACACACATACACATGCATATATACACATATGTTGACTGTGTATAATGAAGATTTGATTTGCACAATTTCTATTTGCTTTGGCGTAAATTAAATCGCGCCAATTTCGAAATTAATTGCAAAAAAATATGAACACTGATGACTTTTCATACATCACACCCACCAGAGAAATAACATTATCGGTGGCATATGTGGCAAATATCAGCATATCATGCAAATGTATTTTTATTTATACTCATTTGCACACACACACACAGACGCGCATACTGCCACCTGCATTTGGCGCGCAAATGACAACCCATAAGTTTATGGAGGGACGCGTGCGCGCATGTGTGTGTATGTGTTGTCTTTTTAATTTGTTTACTGAATCAACGCCTTAATTTGCGACTCGGTCTATTACATCGGTCGCGCGCCATTGGCACACATTTCACTTATTACCCGATAATGAAGAAATTAATGTCAACCAACGCGCGAGTGCCAGCAGTGCGGCGCCTGTTTATGTTTACGTTGCACACTTCCATTTAAGTGTTTGTGTGTATGTGTTTGTTGCGCTCCTTACGTAAACGCGCTGTGTCGTTGCATTAAAAATACATTTGTGCTTGTATAGTCACCGTGAATCGCCTCGGCAGCACCGCTTCCGCGTCGCACTTTCAAAATAAACAGCTATGAAAACTGTAATTTTATACCCAAAGTAAACGCGCGGCGCGCAAATAGTGCGGTGTCGTGGCTTAAAGTGTGGCCGGCGGGCTGTATTGAGGCCACAGCGACTGCCACACACACACGCATACTCATACACAAACATACATATGTATGTGGAAGCCACGCTCCATAGCCTTAAGCAGCCACAATGCCATCGCCGCAACTATTGAACGTCATTATCATTGTGGCCATGTAAATATGTGCGTGTGTGTGTGCCTGTGTGGTACGCCGCTTGCGCCCGCACACGCCTGCATTTACAGTCATTGTGTGTGTAGACAATTCAATTTACTCAATTCGCCAACTGGCAGACAGACAATCAGCTCCTTTGCATGCACTTGCCACGGTGTGTGTGTGTGTGTGTGAAGTGCGTTGGTAGTGGTGCGCATTCGCAAAGGCGGTTTGTGTTGGCTTTTGCGGTTTCTGATGGGAATTGACTGCATTAAATATTACCAGCCGCACACACACACGCATATATACATTTGCTTACACATATACATATGCAGTTGCTTGTAGGCTCGCATTATAACTGCAATCCTCTTATTACACCACAGTATGCAGCCGTTGCTGTGGCAAATATTTTGGCCGCAGTGAAATGAATTCGACAACGCTTATTGTTGTTGTTGTTAAAAGTATTCACTTGTTGTTGAATAGTAAAATTCTTTGCAGCAAGTTATTTGCAACTCACGCATGTTGTAATTTGATGTGTGTGGCAAGTGCGCTTCGACGGCTGCATGCTTTTTTGTTGTTTGCGACTGGCATTAAATTCACTAAAATGTTCATATTTCACATTTGCGCTAGTCAATAAATACCTTGAATGCCTAAAAATTAAATATAAATGCATTTTCTTTGCTTGTGCTTGATATGCTTGCCTCAAAGAAAGCTTGATATTTTTAAAGTATTCCCCTCTCCCTTCCCGAAATACAATAATTGAAACGTTTCTGTGGATATCCAAGGCTGCCTGTTCTCTTTAATGTATACCGAAGCGAACTAAGACTCTTTTTGAAATCTCCAATTTCAAAAAACTTCATGATTCGACCACCCTGTACTTGTGCGCTTTGTGGCCAACAAAATTTTATGAAAAATGAAATAAAAAATAAAACGCATTATAACGGTGATGCATTGTCGTATATGAGCAATGAAGTCAATCAAGTGTAAATTCCATTCGTTTGCATATGCCACACGCATACACTTACACGCTTTGCTACTTTTCGCAATAGCCATGCATGTGCTATTTTCCCGTGTGTGTGTGTTAGCGCCACAGCGTTGTTTGACAGCCTAAGGCTATTGTTTAAATATTCACATATTGAATTATTGAACATTTTTCAGCGCACAAAAGCTATGAAGCGGTAAAAACACTCACGCCATTGCATACATTTAGGCGCACACACATTTTTCGCCTTTTTGGTATGCGAGCTTGACCGCCTGGCGGCATTTCTGCATTATTGTATTAATTAAAATTCATTTGTGACAGAAATTTACATAAGATTTTTCAATTAGCATAAAAGCTTGCGCAACACAGACACACACAAAGGTACACACTTTTGTACGTGAATACTTTAGCATCTATGTACGTATGTTTATGTTTTGTTTGATTTACGTACCGCACACATTTGTGACGTGTGCTTGTGCGCGCCTGCATGCTATATTTGTTGCAACATTGAAAATCGAAAAATTAGCCATGATCGCGCCGCAGGCAATTAAACGTTTCATGCAACAAAGCGAGAATGGAAAATGTTTACCAAGTCAGAGTGAAAAATGTGTAGTGCAGTGAAAGCCGAAGTTTACAAATTGTTAATATTTTATTTATTTTATGCTGTTGCCGGCTTAGTTGCGCTTAATTGTTTTTCGTTTATCAAAATTTTAAGCTAATTTTGCTATTTTTTGTGTATTAAAATTAAATATTCATGAAGTAAAAAATCAATATTTTTTATAGTGCTGCGCTGTGGTTTTTAGAAAAATTTAAATTTATGTATCAGGTGGCAACGCCAATTTTTTTTTTTAATTTAATTTTTAAAATAGGTTATGCATTTTTCCCTAGCCTCGAATTTTAACCATTTTGAATTTTTTAATATTTTAACAGGTGGCAACGCCAATTTTTTTTTGCAGAAAATGTACTTTCTAAAATAGCATTAGCATATTTCCGGAATTTTGAAATTTAACCACTTAGAATTGTTTTCAAAATTTAGACAAAGGTGGCAACGCTCTATATATTATACTCAAATTGATGATTTTAAAAGATGCAATAATTTGATAATAATTTTTTGAATTGTTTTCGCTGAATTCTTGCTAAAAAATATAAAAAATAATTAAAATTTTGTGGTAACTTCATAAAATGATATACATACATACATACATACATACATAAATGGAGTATTTTTAGACATGCAGTTTTCAAAAAGAAATAACTTAGCCAAAAGTTGCCTTTAATAAATAAATCTATTCTCTTAATACATTTTAATAAAAAAAAGTTATGAAAAATATTGTTATTGCCTGGCAGTAGTTATTAAAAACGTTTTAAATTTTGCATCAGGTGGCAACGCCAAACATATTTTTTGCAAATTTTTCCAGGATTTTGGAACTTTAACCCTTTAAGAATTTTTTGAAAAATTACATAAAGGTGGCAATGCGAAAAAAAGTTTCCTTTAATAAATTAGATTGCTCTCTATTAATAAATTTTATTAAAAAAATCATGAATATAAAAATTTTTGTAATTGATTGCAATAGTTATTAAAAACATTTTAAAATTTTCATCCCACCTGATGAAGGCAATTTTTTTTTATAAATGTAATGTTTGAAATATCTTTTTGCATTTTTCACGATTTTAGAACTATAACTCCTAAAGAATTTTTGACCAATTGCATAAAGGTGGCAATGCTGGAAAAAAGTTGCTTTTAATAGGTTGTCCTGTTCACTGTTTTACATCTTAAAGAAAAAGTCATAAAGTAAACATGATAGTTATTATTTTAAATTTTGCATCAGGTGGCAACTCCAAAATTTTTTTTTTTGCAAATGTAATATTCAAATATATTTTGCATTTTTCTGGATTTTGCAATTTTTACTCTTTAAGAATTTTTTGAAAAATTAGATAAAGGTGGCAATGCTGTACAAATTATGCTCATTGATGCTTTTGAAAAGAAAACCTTATTTTTACCAATAATTTCTGGCAATTTTCTAACTATTATCTCTAAAAAAATGTAAAATAATGGAAATCATGTGATAATTTCATAAAATTACTTATTTGTTATAAAGTTTACTAAAGCCTTCCGCTTGTAATGATTTTACATATACAGCTAGGATTTCATAATTTTCATGTGCTTGCCAGACATCACCGCTAACTTAAAGCAAAACTCCTCTATCGAACCACTTCGTCGCCCATTTGTTACGGGCAAAACTATTCCGGCTTCCAGCAAAAAATACACATACACTTGCACATCTCGGCACCAGGTAAATTGCAGTCTCAATAAGCGCAGTTTGACATTGGCGGACGCCACACGAAAATTTCTGATTGTTGCAGCACATGCAGCGCCGAGCGTCGCACGTCGCGCGTTCGCACGCAATCCGCACAAAAGCAATTTAAATTTCCCATTGCAACCATGGCAATGTCTGGCATTCGAGCGCAACTGTCAAACGCCTGCCGGCAGACCGCGAAAAATCGCGCAACAAACAGCGCTGCGGTTGTGTGGGAATGCGGCCATACATAATACACATACACTTCCTTGAAACGGCATATTGCCACATTCTTGCGCACAAATACAGGTATGTGTTGAAGGCTTGCTTCGAATTGCCGGCTTAGACGACCTGCACTCGGCTGTTGGATTTGTGGCGCGTAATCGCCAAGATTTTATGTTGCCTAACGATTTTTGCGCGCATAACTTTTTAATTTGTTTGTTGCCAACTGAGTTTTGTTGTAGTCGCCATTGCGATTGCATGCGCCCGGCACTGCGCCCTCTACGCGCCTCGTAGTTGGTGCGCTGGCTGGCGGCATTGCCACTACATTCTCACAGTTATGATGCAGGTCTTGCTTTTTTTGCCCTTTTTTGCTGCTCGCATATTACAGTTTTCTCTATTAGCGCGCGAAGAATGTTTTAATAAAGTTTTTAATAAAATTGCTACTTAGTTACAAGTTGTCGGCAAAGTAAAGTTGGCAAAATAAGACGTTGTAAAGTTTTTCCTAAGAAGCGCAGAGTGTTGGGCAACATTTTCAAGAGAGTAGTGAAATGTTATTTAGTTTAATCCTACACGCACTTTAAGCGGATTCGAGTTGATGCTGATGATCTTGGATTTATTTAAGAAGCGTTAAGAACTTGAAATAGGGGAAAAAACAAACAAAAAAGCATTTTGGCTTTAATTATATTTAAATTTCAATTCCAATTATTATTGGAAAAAATTGTGTGGGAATTGAAGTGTTGAAATAATGGTGAAGTGTTTGATTGAATAATAATATTCTATAAAGAAATTTGGCTCTTTCATGCTGATCAGAACTGCAGTTGAAAAATT
Organism: Bactrocera neohumeralis; assembly: GCF_024586455.1. Lineage (NCBI taxonomy): Eukaryota > Metazoa > Arthropoda > Insecta > Diptera > Tephritidae > Bactrocera > Bactrocera neohumeralis. The sequence continues at coordinate 85,179,573 of NC_065919.1, read as the reverse complement.
GCGAATCGAACAAGCCACTCGGTTAAATAAAATGTACTAGCAAAAATCAAATTAAGTTGGCTTGGAAAGGGATTAGAACACTTAAGTAATCTAATAATTTCTTGTGTCGCATTGAACGAGTTAACTATGTCCTTTTCGATCCTTTCTCGATTACCTTTTTGGACAAGATAGCAAAGCGGCGAATCGAAGATGTCTATACTACGCTCCACTCGAGGCAAACACTTCGACGCGCTTTAAATGTTTAATTTGCTTACATGTAAATGACTTGCCTTAAACCGATCAAAAAGCAAAGAAAAAAAGTCGCATAACAATAATTTCAAAGCGAATGTTTGCTGTCAGTTTGGCAGCTGCATTGATGCTGACGTCTGCATGAATATCTGAGAAAACGGCGAGCTGCTGCTGCCTGTCAATTGACTTTGATGGCGCCTAAAGCGCTAAAGCATCGACAGCACCCCCACACACGATACGACAAGCGCGCACAGTCTACTAGTTATTCCTCCTTCCCCGGCGGCGTAGACAATCAACCTTTGACAGGCAAGACAACCCTTTTCAATGCCACTGCAGCTGCTACTCGCTTGCTGGCGCACTGTCTTGACTTGTTGCGCGAAGGCGATTACTGTTTTTGTGTGTGGCTGTGTGAGTGTGCGTGTGTGTCAATAATGTGAATAAACTGACTATTACATGCTTGTCCTCCGTCGCCTCATGACATACCGATTATGGACATTTGAATGTTTGCTTACACTAGCGTCGCACCGTGCGCCCGCACGCTATCAATCATGCTTGCTCGGACCGTTCCAGACATTTTCATGGCTTTTCATTGCATCGCAACTGTATATACGCGTAAATATATATGTATGAAGTTTTTATGCGGCACGTTGGAGTAAATGTTTGATTTCTATATAACTGCTTTGGCTTCCCCGCGCTTGGCTCATCCTGCCGCTCATCCTCCGCGCTCTGCCTTTGGCTGACAGGCAGCACGCGCGCTCGTTTTTGCTTCCTTAAAAATACTTCTACTGTTGTTGTGTTTTTTGTTGCCTTCGATTGGTTTGATAGCTTTGAATGCTTTGGCAGCAGACACTCGGAACGCTCAGCGTACAACAGCAGCAGCAACACTAATAATTGTGTTCAACAAATGCGAGACATGTCCCTTGGGTTGATTTATCTAATCACACTCGAATATATTGTGCGCTTGAATGCCAGTCGCGTAGACTTAAAGAGGAAAGCTAGAAACCCACTGCGCGCCAATTTCGCGTATGCGGGGTGCGCGCTGCGCAAAGGCATGCCATGGTGAGACAAATATGTTTGACAAAAAATGTCTCCTTCAAGCGTGCTATTTTGGGCTTTGAGTTTCACGTTTTTTCGACAGATCTCTGCTTTTTGATTCAGTTTTTTTTGGCAGCTAGTGAATACGCACAGCTGTTGTCGGTGGCGCGTTTCGCAGCTCGTAAGCGTCGCATTGCTGCTTTCGTCGCTGCTGCTCAATCACAGTCCCCTTTATACCGCGGTACGTGCTGGCTCATCGCACCACTTATGTGTATGTGTCTGTGTGTATTTCAATTGTATGCCATAGATTTTCTGACAGCTGCGCCATGTTTGACATATTGTCCTGCCACCGTGCACACACACACGTACACAACGCGCCCGTGGCTCGGACGCCGCCAAGGATGCGCGTCTAATAGAAATGCCTAGCACAATGCGCGCTATTGTTGGTGAGTTCGTAATGTTGTTCTTGTTGTTGCTCTGGGGCATATTTTAGGGTATTGCAGAAACGCCACCACTCCGCACCGCCGCATATTATGCGTTTGACATGGAAGTTGAATTTTAATTTCAACGCCGCCGGCGCGCTTCTGACGCATAGAAAAAGGCGAAAAATTGAAATTAAAAATAAAATCACTTTTCAGCGCAAGCAAATTAGATTGAAGGCCAAATAAGAAATAAATAAAACTGCCGATTTTTGGCGATTGCCGCTATGTGTGTGTGTGTATGTGTGCGCTTGTTTTGACTGTGGTGGTGTGTAGAAAACTTTTTCTCATTGTTTCTTTGCTCCATTTTTTTAAGGGCGCTTAGCCGTAAAGTTTAACATTTGCACTTGAGCACACTGCACAACAACAACAAAATGTGCATAAATAAATTAATGTTGTTTTGGCGTCGCCGTAACGAAGACAATCTACCAAGTTTTAATGCAAAATTTGCTAGCTGTCGCTAGGCATGGTCAGTGCTCCGGTGTGGTGGTCTGCCATATTTTGTTTTTGTAATTGTTGTGACACAATTTATTAGATTCCTTAGGTCCAAAGTTGCGCGCCGCAGCAGCATTAGCATACGGCGATGGAAAGTATGAGCGCCGCTACCAGAATGGCTGGCGCAAAACTGTTGCCTACTGTTGGGCGTTTAAAGTGTGCTTTGTAATTTATTCCGCTGTGATTGAAATTCAAGCACTCACACACACACAACCGTTCGTGCATAAGTGGATTTTTCTCTTTTCTATTATATTTTAACGCAAAAAAGTTTTTCGATTACAAATTAATGAAAATTTGTACTCAACTCATTTTTACATTTATTATTATCGTACTAACTTGCTATTTCTCTTTTAATTTTTAGAAGCTTATATGCTCTATTATAGGCAAAGTGATAAGAATTTAAGAGTATGCCATCGATTTGAATTTTTTCTAAAAGGTCTTAATTAGAACCCTCACCTGTTGAATTACACTCTTAGGCGTAAATATGTATATCAACGCAAGTGCGTATTTTCGAAAACCTTGCGGTATTGGAAATGCATTTCCAGCTAAAATTTCGAAGAACAGCCTATAAGTATGCAACACTGACTTTTTCACTGACTATAAATATTGAATTTATTGCAAAACTTATCATTTTAAGCGATTTTTAATACTTTTGTAAAGCATTGCTGTTCTCTAAACACCTTCCTGGAAATTTTTCGTTGGAAGCCCAAAAGTATGCTAAACTTTTTAGTTTTTCAATTAAGTAACTATTAAGAGGTAATGGAAATGGTGAAACTTAATCGTCTAGGCAATTTTGAAGCGTTCTATCAAAATAGAAAAATTAATAAAAATGTTTTGCAGAGTTTACAGAACTCATGGCTTTACTTATAGTAAAAAAAGTCGTTCTCCAATAGTTTTTGTTACCTTTTTATATATTTCAAAGCTATACCTTTGTTTTCTACATCGGCAAACTCAGCCTTTAAGTTAGATATGAGGAACTAAAGCCATAAAAAATTTTTCTATGTCCATTGCCACGCCAAGCGCTCCCAACTTCAACTTATTCTCCACACATGCCGCACCTTGCTGCTGCCACAATTCGTGGTTGCTTTCTGAGTTATTATTAGCTTGGTGTGTGAATTGTGTCAGAACAGCGGTTTTATTATTTATTTATATTTGCACATCTCCAAGGGGGAAACAATGCCTGACACCATGTCAGAAGCAAATTTGGCAGCAGCAAGGCCTAGCCGGCCACACACCTACACACTGGCAACAACTAGTTGGCACTTCGACGCACACTGTGTTGCTTGCCTTCGCTGGTGTTTTGTGGTTTAATTTTATGACAAAATATCTGCTAGTAAAGCCCCTTAGCGCATTTCAAGCTTCACATAACTTGTCACTTCGCAATGAATTCACTTCCTACGAGCGTGTTCGCACCGGTCTTTGCCACAGCGAGGCGGTGCACACCACTACATTTGTTTGCACATATTTCATTACGGTTGCATGTAGATATTTTTCAATTTGCGTCATTTATGCATAGTTTGTGCCAGCGTTATTGGTGGCATTGTTGATGCCATGGCTGTCAGCGTTCGTCGCAGGAGCGGCGCATGAGAAAGCAGGTGGCTGCCTCTAGGCTTTTCTGTTGTGCCATGCGAAGACATTCCACATACGTACATATGCGCGTGTTTGTGTGTGTGTGTTGCGTCTCCTGCCAACTCCGAAATTGGCTGGCTGCGATTCATTGCTACTTTGTTCCAATCTGCTTTGCTTCCGTTCTATTCTGTTGTTGTTTGTGCTATTTCATATTATTTTTGTGTTATTTTGCTTTTGGTTTTGTGCCGCCTCCTACGTTACAAATATGATATTATCACCTTAGGGATATTTGTTTTATGGCTTTGATGCTCATTCTGAAAGCATTTTGTTTTCTATTTGCCAGCTGTATTGTTTTTGCTGCTGTTTTTGTCATCACTTTCAACAGATATTTATGATTTGCTTCTTCGAATTGCCACAGCACGTGCACACACACACACACACATATATACGAAAATGTTTGTGTATGTGTGTGTGGCAAGTGCTTGTACTTTTGCTAGTTGCCATAACATATTTTCATTTATTTATTTATCGGCATCAAAAGTATGTAAATATTGGCTTTGCGCTAAAGCTATTCATCCGACTTGTTATTTGATGATGGATTCTTGAACGTTGCATAATTGGATTGGTATGTAACTTCTGTTTTTTGTTTTTTTTTTTTTTTGCTTTCTGCTCCTTATTCTCACACAGTCAAGAGCAGCTGAAGAGCAAGTTATAAAGTATTATTTGCCATTGACATCACAAGTTGCTTAAAGCCACTCAGTTGTGTTAGTGACAGACATTGTTGCTTCATGCAATCTACATATCTTAGTTTCAAAGTTGTCGATTGTTGCTCATATGAACCTCCTATTGGATATTTTCTAAGATTTCTGTTAATTCGGTTGACTACATAGATTTTTCATTTTCTCAGTTGCGCTTTTGAACGCTCTTTTGATAGGTATGCATATGTCATCATTAACAACAACAATATATATATATTTTATATTTAGTGTATCTATATTTTGGTTGTAAGTAAATATATATCAAAATTATCCCTCAATTTTGTGCAATATTCGCTTAAAAGCAACACAGTACAGCCGTGGTATTGCCAATGCTGTTATTTACAGACGATCTGTAAACCAAATTTTAACATGCTGTAGGTGCTATATTAAGCTTCTGAAGACCAGTTGTTGATAATCGTTGAAAATTAAGCCATTCTTATTTTATTTGTATTCTTATTTCCTTATCAGAAAGTGTATTCGATAAATTTTTATAATTTGTAATAAATTGTATAAAATACTTTATTAACAGTGGTTCTGTAAAATGCATTTTAACATTCTGTAGTTCGATTTCAAGCTATTTAAGGCATTTTTGGCAAATTTATTGTAACCAAAATTAGTTTTGTTGCCAAAAAAATTATAATTAATAATGTTTATCAGCAATATAATAAAAATCAAAAAACAAAAAAACTTACGCTGTTATTAACAGGTGAAGTGTTAGTTACATTTTGATGCTCTGTAGTAGAGCTGTCGAAAAGGTGTTTTTTTTGCACAGTTAAGCGTTTTAATTGATTTTTTTTTTGCTTTTGCTATAAAGATACATTTTTTTAAAACGAAAATTTTATTGAAACGAAATTTTTGGAAAACGTTTTCTAAAACATTAGTATCAGATAATAATATTATGAAACCTAAATTGCTTCATAACAGTCTGTAGAAAATATTATAAACATAAGTTCTTGTATAAAGAAACCACATTTCCTTGCTGATCCTCCTGGAAGAAACCGCGTTCTCAAATCATGTATTGCTGACATACTATAGAGCAGATTTGTTAGCACTTCAACATGCTTTTAAGTGGTCATATTAAATAAAAATAATTTATTCCTCTGTGTATATATCGAAAAAACATATATTTGAGAAAATTATCTGAAAATAAGTAATTAATCCGGCAAAAAGGTGTGGGCAAAAAATTGTAAGACTTTGTGTGTATTTGGCGATTTTTTCGGAAACTAATTTTAACTGATTCGAGGATTGGAAAATGCGTTGCCACAAGTGTATTTGGACCAAGAAGAATAACTTTGAGGGTGACGACATATATTTTGAAGAATAAATTGAGAATTTTAAAATTATGAACAAAGTCTTACTATTACTTGCTCATAGTAGTATGAGGTTATTTGCAAAAGCTTCTCCAAGCGTTCAAATTGGCTCCAAAAACTTTAAAAGGCTTTTTCCGGAGAAGCTGTTGTAAAAATCAGAGAGGAAATTTTTCCGAAACCGCTGGCCTAGAACGACTAGAAATTGTCACACGAGCTTCTGGGATATAAATTTTGTCTCTCAGGTACTGATCGAAGGTATAAAATTTTTGGTAACAATTTAGTTTTTTTAAGGCAATCTTATTTTCACAAAAACCACTTAGAAAGCCTACATTTTTTAGAAAATTAAACTTTTTACTAAATTATCAATCAATCATTATCTCTACACTCTGCTATTGTAATAATAATTTTTTTGACTTTGGCTTCAAAATAATTTATAAAATCGTCCTCGACATCACACAGCTTGTTTCGTGAGTCTTGTTGTTGTTGTAGTGTCAAAAAACAATTTCTAAAGTAATTTCGAGGAATGGTGCCGAGTTGACAGTACTTGGCAGTATAAAAATCCTGGTCATTCCGCTTGCTTAGATCCGACTCTCGTGGAAACGGTCTTTCTGAAGATTGTCTACGATGTTCAGGGGAATCCCAAATTTTTCAAAGTGAATCGCCGATTGTTACAGTACATAAAATTCAATAAATGTATATTACTTTTATTTATTTATTAAATAAAATATTTCCCAAAAATTTTCAAATAAAAAAACATTTTTCTGACTGCAAGTGGTTATAATTTGAAATCAATAATCAAACATTAGATCTTGCTGTTATGAGCACTCTTCTAAATTGCAATTTAATTGCGTGTAGATCAGATTTAATACTAACTATAAACTCATTTGCCTAATATTTGGAAAAAATACGCTTGTAATGGTATTTAACATATGTATGCGTAACCCGTTTGCTGCCGCATGAAATCGAAAGTTAACGTGAAAATAACTAAAAGTTTCACCAAAGCAAAACTAAAGGTTTTTTTCAGTTTTGTGTTAAATTATTTCTAAACAAATCCGCGGTCATGTACGCGGTCGCTGCGACATTAAAATACCATGCCACAAAAAATCTTTTTGTTGCACATTTCATTGGATTCGCGTTATCACAAATAGTTGTTGTTCAGTTTTTTATTGCTGCGCAGCTAATTAGTATCAAATACCACTACTTTTATGGCAGTGTGTGGTCAGCGGTGTCATATTACAAACTATAGACACATTAGGCCGATGGCGCCTAGTTGGCAAACGCTAGTTTCAATTTCCATTAACAATGCTTATTATTTGGCTAACAACTACAACAACAAAAGCGCTATTGTTAGCTGGTAATTTTATATGCAACATAGGCAATAAATTTAAAATTTCATGTTAATATGACACCGGCTGTCGTCTGCTTCCTATCAGTCATAATTATTTGTGACCCCAAACGCCAGCCAAACTTAGGATCGAATTGTCTTTCGTAGACCGGCAGAGACTTGCGGCGCATGCGGGTCTGTATGTGCATATGTATATATGCTAATATGTATGTGTCTGTGCGTTCGTTGTCTCATTGGCAGCCGTAATTACTGCATGTCCGTCTCGCCAAATATATCCGTCGCCTGCACCAAAAGCCGGGCCGGCGCTTGCTGCTGCAACTGTCACTCATTCATATCGCTTGTGTTGCATAACAGGCAATGGCGTCTTGTCGTCTTAGCCTCAGCTCTGCTTGGCACACTCATTTACGGAGTTGCTGTAGTTGTTGCTGTTGGTGTCGGCACTGAAAACGATACTAATTATGAAACTTGTGCAAATAAACTGAGTTTCAGTGCTGTTAGGCAGACTTATATTGCACTAACACCAACTCACCCAACACATATGTATGTATATGAGTGCGTATGTGTATATATGCGCTTATGTGTGTGTTTGTGTTGTGAGTGCATGTGTGTTAAATAAATGAAAATACCTAAAACCTCATCAAAGTTAAGCAGTCATGCTGAGTGCAGCCCGGTTATTGAAGGTTACGTATACGTCATGCCGCACCAACTCAAGCATCAGCAGCAGGCAAGCAAGTAACCTGACAACGCACCGGCACATGCGACAGTGCATCAGACGTGTCGTCGGCAGTTGAAACTAACGGCTGCATTTGGCTTGTCTTCGCAGTTCAACGGCGGCACCTGCTTTGCTATACTACATTAGTAAGGTCGACCCCATTCCCTCGACGTCACGCTCGGTCACACTGAGTTGCTGATATTTACCATCTGCATACATCACTGCGCACACTTACACCTTTTTTCGTTGCACTCTGCAGAGTTTGCACATGCCAGGCGGCAGCTACACACACACACGCACACACATCCTTAAACTCAGCAAGCAAGGTGATCCACGCCTTGCAGCTGTTTGTGTGGCAGCGCTCAAATGTGTGCCGGTGAAATCTGAGCACGCAGTTGATTTCATTAACAAAAGTTCGACATGAGCGCACGGCTGTAACGGTATAACGGTATTGCGGCGTTAAAGGATATACGGCACAACATGAAATTTGAAAAAATAGAGCAATACATATGCATAATCATTGCTTGCCGCGTGTCTGTGAGCCGCCATGTTGTGCGCCTGTGTGTGTGTGGTAAGTGTGTTTTTCTACAACACAAGTTTAGTGCAAAATTAATTTGTAGAAAGGAACTTGTCGAAAACTTTGACGGCAAGCGCAGCAGGCAGCGGTAGCGACAGCGAGCGCCGGCACTCAGCAACAAACATACGCACACGCCAATATAAATGAGAGAAAACGCTGAGTTTAAGCGCACACACACATATACATCGCACTTTAAACAGCTGTGCTGCCAGGAGTGACGCGCTCCTGCTGCTGCTTCTTACCTTCATGGCAAGCGTATGCATAAATTGAAGTTGCGAGCTTAAGCTGCCAAATGTGGGCCATATGAGTTTTGCATGTTTCAATAAATCACTCGCTTCCGTTTTATGTATTTTTGGCGTGTTGAGCGCCGCGCGTGTGTGTGTGTGTGTATGCTCAGATCGCGCAGGTTATTGCATCTGCGTCAAGTTGTTGCGTCGAGTTGTTCAGTTGAAGAAACTCGTTTGTTTGCACAAATGCATAGTAATGAGCTCTCTGCTGTGCCGAGACGTGGGCGGTACATACAGAAAACAGGCAAGCTGCCTTAAAGCGGGGTAAAGTGTACTAGCTCTGTCCTTGAGTTGGTGGATGCATGATGAATTATGATTACCTGCACTCATCGTTGACTTCTGATTGAAACTTTGGGAATTGATTAAGAAATAGTGTAATTGAAATATGGCGTAGAAAGCAAATCAATTTTGAGGTATTGCTAAGAAATTGTTTTTGTAGCATAATATTTATTTTTGTTGTCTGCTGGAGCACAGCACCTTCGACTTTAAAAATTTATTGCAATTTTATTAAACTTTTACTGAATGCCAAACGCATGATACAAGCAAGAAATATGCTTTAAAAAATACCTTATGTTACTGTTTAGAGCTAACTATACATCTAGTTAAAATGGAGAGTTTTGAGTTACGCTCCTCTATTATTAAAGCAACGCTATCAACACAAAAATGTTTAGCAATACCGCGAAATGTAAGTAAGTGGTATAATAAGCAAAAATTCGTTGCATACTTTGAGGCGTAATTTTTTTTTTACAAAGTGCATGTAGAAGGTTTTAAAATGAGAGAGGATTGCCAAATTGAGCTTAGCATTAAATAAATTGAGCTTATTTTATGTCAGTTCTAGTAATTTTAGTCGAAAAAATTCGTTGCATACTTTGAGGCGCATTTTTTTTTTTTTGTTTTTTTTTTACAATGTGTATGCAGAAGGTTATAGCTTTTTATTAAAATAAGAAAATATTGCCAAATTATGCGTATTTTATGTCAGTTCCAGTAGTTTTGATTGAAAAAAAATATACACTGATTATATACACATAGGCCTTTGTAGATCTAGCTAAAATTGAGAGTTTTTGAATAACGTTTTTCTATTATTAAACGCACCCTATCAACTTTCTTCTACAAAAAATGCTTAGCGATTCCGAGTAATGCAACTAAATCGTATAATAGGGGAAATTCGTTGCATACTTTGTGGCGCAATTTTTAATTTTATAACTTATGGCTTTGGTAACGGCGTACTTTAGGGCTTACTTTTTTTTTTAACAAAATGGCATAAATCTTACTGAATTCAAATTATTTTACGCCAATTTCAGTAATTTTGGTCAAAAAAAATGTCGTGATGTATTTGCTTCTGTTAAAATAAAGCAATTTAAAAATTGCCACTTATCAACCTTACCTATAAACATACTGGCAACATTTCATCCGAGCAGCAGTTTTTCGTCCTCCAACTGCATTTTTGGAAGACATAAAGTCGTTAAAGCTATTAAATGTGTGTTCCAATAGCTTGCGAATTGGCGTAAAATGCGAGCGCGCGTTGCGTCATAAAAGTGCTGATGTGAAAAATTGTTTCGCGCCACCTGGTGTCTACCACATTGCAGCAGGTGCACCTTTACCGCTACAAATGCCGCTGAATAAGAAGCCAGTTTGACGGTTTGCCGAATCTAAAGCATTTTTCGTTTTGTGTTGTTGACGCGCGATTAGCACAATTGTACGGTATTGAAGCGGAAAACAGCCGCAGCTAACGGTATGCGCACGCGCAACATGCTGCGCTTTTTATAAGTATTATAGAAAGTGTCTTCTCTGGACTGCATAGAGCAAAGTCAGCAACATATTTCTATTGTTGTTTAAAGTTATGCAAGTTGTGCGCTTTAAAAGTGTTCAAATTCGTTTTTACTTGCCTCAGCAGTAGCCGCACATATTCTTGCTTCAAGTTGCACACAAATTTCCGCCCAACTGCCGCCACGGATATAGACAATTCAACCGGCTTTGTGCCATTACCGCTGTTTGCTCATGTGAAGCTACTGCACGCACGTGTCTGTGTATGTCTTTCAATGTTTGTCTGTGTGTGTAAGTGTTGAAGGCAGTGTCTTGGCCGATTGTCTGTCTTCGACAATCATTTGTCCGTTTCATCATTTTTGCATATAACCCCGTGTCGCCTCTTCTTCTGTTCGCTGCTTGTTCGCTATTGTTGTTGTAGTTTTTGTTGCCATTGTCACGTCACTCTTTGTGTGTGTATATGTTGAGCAATGACACTTCGTTCTGTGTATTTGCATGACGCAGCGCGCGCAATTTTCTGATGAGTTGTGCAATTCTGGCATTTCCTGCATTTTCTCGCAAGCGTCTCCCGAAGAAAAAGTGTTTGCTGTCTTCTGACTGCCAGCACCGTCTGCGCCACTGTCTGTATTTGCTCGCCTGCTTCTGCGGATGTCTGTGTGTGCGTGCGTTTGATTGTTCACTCAAATGGTGCAATATTGCAGGCAAATATTTTTATTTCTTCCCGTCTTCAGTTCTTTTTTGCCTCGAAGACTCAGTTTTACTTACCATTGTCGGTGGCGCAATTTCTTATGCTTACTTTAAGAGAGTTATATTTGTCAGCAATGCGCTTCATTGTTAGCGTTTTTCGCGGTTCCTGCTGACTGATAGATTTGAGCGCACAGAGGTGTACAAACATGCTAGGGTGGTTCTAAAAAATTTAAAAATGAAATTTTAAAATTTAAAAATGAAATTTTTTAACAGATTATCGCGTTCAATAGTTTGAAGACTAGCATATATTGAAAAAAATAAACATGCTAGGGTGGTACTTAAATTTTCAAAAGGAATTTTCAACAGATTATCGCGTTCAAAAGCTCTAAGGCGGGAATATATTTTAAAAGGAAAAATAAAAGTATGCAACTTCCTCATGTGTTGCTTTAAGAACCACCCTCATGCATATACACTGTGAGTGGTTGGCTTCATCATTTTGTGCATAGCACTCACTCAACTGCTTCTAGCTTTTGCCTCAATTTTTCCTAACCATGTTTTTGTTATAGCTTTTGTTGTTGTTGCGCATCCTCAGCTGATTCTTGCAAATTCCTGCTCGTGGCTTTATGGCTACATATATCTTGTTATTGTTGTTTATCTCGCTTTCTGCTGCTGCCTGCGCCACCGCTCGCATTCAAATGTTTTGATTTCTTTATTCCGACTCCGAGTCGGTGCTTGCCACATTAAACTTCTTGTTACTGCTGCTGCTTGCTGCTTATTTACTACGTCGCTTTTTGCTTTTTTGGAAAGTGTGACATTCATTTTCACTGCAGTAACAAATACTTCCAACTTTAGCGTGGCTGGGTGTTGAGTCGAGTCGCCGCTCGGTTGGCTGGTGTTTTGTGGCCATTGCATTAAAGTTGCTTGCCTGGTCGGTGCACTGCCAAGTCATCATGGATTTGTGGTCTGTCGTTGTCTTTGCCAAGGCTTAATGTATGCTGCTGTGTTTCTTGTAGTTTTTGTTGCGGCATTGTTTGCTCTGCTGTTTGACATTTGCTGTCTGACATTTAATTGTGCGACGGCATGACAAATTGAAGGTGTCCGAAGACAGATTTGCTGGCGAGCGTTCAAGAATATTTTATAGCCCTGGTTTTGTGTTTGTTTCTTGCTTTGTTTTGGAAGTTAAATTTTTGCGCAATTTCGTGCACGAAGGAGGGAAAACTTCGTAGATCGCTCGATGAGAAGTTGACTTAGCACTGAGAGTGCTGGTAATATCTAGTTATTTTTGTTTAGAATGACTAGCTCGGCTGCCTTCTTTGGTGTAGGGTACTTAAGAATTACATTTGATCGTTTGAAACGGCCTTCATATTATGTAAAGTAAAATAACGGTAATAAAGAACGACGAAAAATTAATAAAAGTAATGAAAGTGGTTCTCTTGAAAGATATTTTCTTATAGCATATCCTAAAAGTATGCTTCAAACCAGCATTTTACTCAATGTTTTCTCCCATAACAATAATAAATGTTGTTTAAAGTCGCGTTATTCTTTATTTTATTAACATGTAACACAAATAATTCAAACTAGATCAGTGCTTCTCAGCATACCTTTCTGAAAAAAATTTAGAAATTTATTTTTATTGTTTAATTTAAATTTTTTATTGAATTCGAATTGTCAAACAAATGTTTTCATCAAATTTTGATACTCTAATAAGCGCTTGTGTTTAACTAGCATCATTTTTACATAACCTACACTGTGCTCTTTGATCACCTAATCAACCATTACACCTCCACTGATATTTGCCACGACCTGCCACTTCGTCGCACATTATACCCATTTCACTTCCAGCCAATTGAGTATCCCATTTCACATTTAATTGTTGTCCATCGATTTGTCACCGTTTTGTCGGCTTCATTTGCCTTTACTTGCTCTCCCTCGCCTTCAGCTGCCACTCCTTCGAATTCAACCACCACTCTCCTTTCTCTCCGTCCTTTAGGGTACCAGCCGTTCATCTTCTTCTGCTATTTTTATCACTGTCCGCTGACAACTTCAATTTACATGTAAAATTGTGAAGGAATTACAACAACAACAATGAAAGACAACAAAAACAAACAGCAAAGATATGAGTGCCCAAGTTACCTCACAATAACCGACTCATATATCTCAAGCGTGTCCTGTCCGAACTTTTTACCTTCAAAGCGCACATAAGTTGTTGCCTTTTGCTGAAAGTTTTTGCGACCTTCCTCACACACACACACATATATGCCAACAAATGTCCCGCTGCTCCATGCATATTGCTAATATACTGCCATCAATTTATTGCCACATGTCCGCCCGCGACTCAACCACACATTCACATATATTTGCCAATGGCTGCTGCAGGTACTAGCGCCTGCATATATACATATATATATATGTGTGTGTATGCAGTTTTTCAGACTTGTGCTATGCCATATTTTCTACTTCTTCGCTGTCAGTTGATTTGTCGGCAAATTTGTACATCCGTGCCGTTGCCGTTGATCTTTTACTCAGCGAATGAAAGCTAGTTTGTATATGTGTGAATGTGAGTGTTTGTTTGTGCTGCCAACTAAACTCCGTTAGCCACTTGCCTCCCGTTATTTATCGTTAAATTATTCATACGAATTTTACAGTTCACTTCACCTTTTCCCAAGCGTTACCGCACACACACAAAACCAAGTATGTGCCCCTAGAAGCACACACACACACATAATTACATACATGCAAAAAATAGTTGTATGAACGTCTTCTTTCAGCATCACATACCGAATTTACGCCAGCGCGCCTCACTGCCTCGCCCATTAACTGCGGCAGAAGTATTGCGGTCGGTGAGCGGGCGCAGCGCACTCACTTCATTCACGCAACATTTCATTGCTAATGGTCAAGTGTGTAAAATTGCTGGGAAAATTGCTGCAGCGCGAGTGTGAGGCGTCAACACACACACATACACCACAGCACCAAGGCACGACCACATACGAACAAATAGGCGGGTGTAACGGTCCGCAACGGCATGTGCTGCCTGTAGAGAGGCGAAAGACTGTCGAAATTTGCTGGACAACATTACTTGGCCGGAGGAGAGGTGCCGACGTCCTGCTCGGCTGCCTTCGCCTTGGCGTCATTCACTTCATAAGATAAGCATCTCTGGAATGTTGCATATTGATGTGATTTTCCACTTAGCTACCACGCACACTCACTCTCTAATACATACATACATACTTAGAGTGTATTTGTGTGTGCGTATGTGTGAAGGCAAATGTTTTCTTACTGCCACTGTCACCACACGGGCGCCAGTAGCACAGCACAATAGCAACAAAGTGATTTGCGAAAGGACGAATCAATCTTCCTCTGTCGGTGTGACGTGGAACCGAAGCCATTCAATGTGGAAATTTGTTCGAATTCACAGCGCCGCTTGAGGCAGGCATTCATCATTTGCATTTCGATTTCGGTTACGATTCGGTTTGATGTACGATTCGGAATTATATTTTACCGCCGTCTCGGATGTGCAGATTGAATGCCTGCACTATCTCAGTGGGCATTTGCGTGAACGGGTGTGTGTGTGTGTGGGCGCATGTAATCATTTGTATTGGCAGAATTATTAATCCGAGCTAAATATGATGAATTTGAGCAGGAAACATACACTAAGCAACCAACTAGCAAACGCAACCGCATGCAAACACGCAGGATATGCCTGCCCTTGAGTGTGTCTGTGTGCTGCCAAGTGTTTGTTTGGTCGTAGGATATTGTGGCTCTAATGTACATACATATGTAGCATATGCGGAGGACGGCCGGAAGCAGCCGACATGCCGAAATTGCCTTAAGCAGATGCAATCTAAGGCAGCAGTGGAAATTACTATGCTCATACTTAGTGTGTGTGCATGTGTATGTGTTGGTGTGTAAGTGTGGGTTTGTTGATGAATAGCTTTGTGGATGAATCGGGATTTGTGCTGTAGCGCTGGAGAAGTGAGCAGCTTTATTGAACGCATGAAGTAGCTATAATAGCTTATATGGATGCAAATTGAATCAGAGATTTGTGTGTTTACTTGTGCAAATTTTTATTGAAATCGTAAACTTCAAGTGGATTGATAAGCACTCGCCCAACTAGGGATAATGGCTGACAATTTTTAATAGAATCGAATAAGTCTGTGGTGATTTTGTGGCACAGCTGAGCACTTTCTAATATGTACATATGTATGTGTGCAGCTAGAGGGTGTAATTTTTACAGATTTTGCGTAAATAAAGTAATATTTATATGAAAAAATATAATATATTTTTTTTATAGAGTTTTTTTATCTTTTTAAAATGTTTAAATTTCTTTGGTTTAAAAATAATAGTTTTTCATAATCATATTAATTCTTATTTAATTTTATTATTTTTTTTTAATATTTTTATTTATTATTTTTTATTATATTTTTTTATTATTATTAAAAAAATTAAAAAATAAATAATAATAATCTAAAAACATATGAAAACACAAATAGCAAAAATAAAAATAAAATTTAAATATATTCTTTTATGTTTTTTAGTTTATTATTATTAATTTTTAATTTTTTTTTTCAATATTTTTTCTTAAAATTTTTTTATTTTATTTTTCCTTTTCTTATATTTTTTTGTTGCATATAATTTAAAACATTTTTTTGTAATTATTTAAATTTTAGTAATTTGTTTTATATTTATAAATATAAATTAAATTTTTTATTAATTTTTAATTATATTTATGTTTACCATGTAAATTTTTTACGAGAATGGTTGCATACTTTTTCTTGAATATAATTTTTTAAAGCAATATATTTTTGTTGAAATGCTATTTCTATATTTCAAATATATTTTATTTCATAATTTTTATTTTAAAAAAATTTTATTTTCACTATACAACTAAAAATTTATAATTTTGACTCAAAATAATTCATTAACTTTTTATATTTGTCGAATCTATTGTTAAAAAATTTATTTGAAAATTTTTTAATTTCCAAATATTTAATAAAATAAATATTAAAATTAACTTCGAAATAAATATTTTTTTGAATTCTTAATTATTTTTACCATGTATTGTTGCAAATGAATTTTTTATATTATCAATATATATATATATACATATATACATATATGTGTATATATTTAATTTATTTTATATATGTATATTTATTGAATTTATTTTTTTAATATTTATTTTTTTATTATACATATTTATAAATTTTTATTATTTATATTTATTTTATTTTATAACCAGCGTAAAATATTTAAAAAAAATTTTAGTAAAAAGTTTTTTTTTTCCTGAAAAACTAAATTTGGTCTTCATTATATTTTAAAATTTTACAAAGTTTATTTTGTTTAATCTTTAATTTAACTTAATTAAATTTAATTTAATTTTTTTATTAAATTTTACTTCCTTATATTTCATCTTAATTATCTTAATTGTAAATCACTTTGATTATGCTCATTGTTTCCCTTTATATTTGCACAACAAAAGACTAGAGCATAGTAAATTTACCTATGCTCGTCCAATATTATTGAAGTGCTTCAAATTTTAATAATTTGCATTTGCTGCAACTTTAGTCCGAAACGTCTCTAAACCCATTCAAATCCCATATGATTACGCGCGCACCTTGTGGTTTGTGGCAGCAGCCTTCAATGCTCGAGCGCTCGCTCTGTCGCTCCGAGTCGCTGTTGTAGTTGTTGGCGCAAACAAGCACATAAATCAATTTATTAATATTCCACACTAATTGCACTATTGCACTTTGGAATAATTTCATTGATCACTCATACGACCTGGCGTACGCTGCGCGCCGACACACTTGTGCAGCAATGCCAAAGCAAGCACATAGACATTCGTTTGTGTGTGAGTAATTGCGGCGGGGTGTTTATTATTATTCAATATCTCTTAATGGCAGCTAAGCACAAGTGTATAAATTGAAATTTATGCGAAGGAAGTTGGCTGCAGCCGTGTAGCTGGCTGTGTGTGTGTTTGTGTGGCAATGTATGCGCTATTCTTCAATTGGCATATAACTGCTATTCAGGTATTAATACATATACGTTTATGTGTATGTGTGTGCGTATTTGTGCTGTAATGCTGCGCAGCATTGATGAGTGTTTGCTGAGCTGAAGAGGATGCTCAAAGCTTTGTGCGGCCACAAGTGCAAATAATGCCAGGTGCTTGTCCTTCATGCATTGCTGATTGAATTTATCAAACTGCAAAGTTGTAAGTACCAAATAGAGTTTCCATAATCAATTGAAACCGTCTGCATGACTGTCTATTTGAACAAAAGCGCTTGCGAGCGTAAAGCTTTGACTGTGTATTTTGCTAATAGAAAGTAGTAATTACGGTTAACATATGAGCATGTAAGCAAAAATTAAGCGCATTGGTAATGGACATTCACAAGAAGTCTGCTTTGTGCTATGTTATTTGCGGCTCCTTCAATACTTCTGTGCAATTAGTAAATTTAGACGAGCAACCGGCATCATAAGCATATGCAAATTTTTGCCATTGCGCCTAAACAAATCAACTTAGCTGACTTTAAATCGCAAAAAATATTGCAAATAGCTTAAAATTGCATAACTGGTACCCTCATTTCATATGCTTACTCACACACGCACCCACACGTTCTCCCTAAGTATCGATTGTGTGTGGGGTAGGCGGCTGTCAGCTGCTTGAATATCCTTATCTGCCGATTTTAATAACTTAACGGTGCAAGCAAACACAATAGACCCTTTGTTACTGCGCATTTTTTGCCTCAATCTTGTCAACGGAAGCCAAACCACAAAAGCGGCTGTCACATCCTTGGCGTGCGCGCTAATTGAGCCTGGCAGCGCGTTGCTCGGCATTCATGTCGCAGCTTTTCTTTTTATCAGCAGATATCCGTTTCCTTGCCAACACATATGCGCTGCAAGTGTGCGCGTTTTTGCATGGGCTTATTTATTATCTAGCCATCTAATTGTTTGCCATTTTCCTTGTTTTTCAGCTGCATATGCTTATGGAAAAAGAGAAAGTTAATACTGACAGCGCTCTCTTTTTGTTTTGCTCTCGATACAGTAAGCCGTATATGGCTATGTATGAATGCAAGTGTATGTGTGTTTGAATGGCATTTGCTGCTTATCGATAATAACGCATAGCTCTATAACTGTGCTTACTGTTAGCACAGATTTTTAACTTTAAGGGTTTCTTCTCATTTCTGCTCACTGCTGCTGTTATTCTGCGGAGGATGACGAAATGATCAGTAATCCCTTGGTGTTTTTTTTTTTTGTTTTCTTTTTGAGTAGTTGGCGAAATCTGCTGTGTACACTGACCGGCAGCCTCTAGAAAATTTTCTGGTGCTTGAGGGAAAAAATTAATTTTTCAGCTTTTTTTTTTTAGTGACTTAATTTTTAGAATTGTCAGCGTCAATAATTTAGCGACATATTAACAATAGACAAAAAATAAATACGTTGAAAATTAAATTTTTTTGTGTACAAAAATATTTGCGTTGATTTTCTGATTTTCTGCTAAACGAAGCATCAACTTATTACACTTCCCTTCAAATCAGTGCTATTCTCCTTATCTAATTAGGAAAATAGCCTGTGAAAGAACCTCAAAATTCAAAGTAACTGAAACCCAACACCATCACTTCATCCTCTTTATTAAATTGAAAACCATTCACTGCTTGACTTGCAACCGAAAATACCGCCAATTCAATTGAAATACAATTATGCGATTTCTTATTTGACTTGTTGCTAGTGATTTCTTCTCGCTCTTCGTGCACTGTTGCGTTCAAAATGGTTTACAAATTTACTTAAAAGCATTTGCTTTGCGTGCGCTGTGCCACATTTGTTCAGTTCGTAGCGTATTTGTTTCATCCATTTTCGCAAGAAATAATGGAATTCTGCTGAAAAGCACATACA
The DNA here is from genome assembly GCF_024586455.1 of Bactrocera neohumeralis. Taxonomy (NCBI): domain Eukaryota; kingdom Metazoa; phylum Arthropoda; class Insecta; order Diptera; family Tephritidae; genus Bactrocera; species Bactrocera neohumeralis. The sequence continues at coordinate 85,160,443 of NC_065919.1, read as the reverse complement.
CGCAGTTTGAAAAGTCGCTTGTAATACCTAGAATACGTGGATTCTTCTGAACTTTGCGCTTGCCACAGCTGTCGTTTCATTAGAAAATATCTCCTTAATAAAAAAGCTTAGAATCCTCTCCCTTATTGGTTTCTGTAATCTCCTCGTCTACGGCTGTTTCAATATTCCGCGCTTACAAATATTATAATAAGTTTGCTTTTGCATACTTTGGAGCGTTTGCGCACTTTTCTCTTTTTGCTGTACGTTTCTAAAGAAATATATATTCTGATTGCTTTAATGACGGAACGTAGATATCACTTTCCGTTTACTAATTGGTATGCAAAATAGTAAAATCTCAGTGGTGGGGAGGGAGGTATTTTCCGCATATATGTAAATGTGTTTCGAATTATTCTCTGCATGCAGCTCTAACCGAAATAACAAAACCAGACGTGTATCGAATATACCTCACTTAATGCTCTCAATTATGCAAAGCGTTAATTTGGTTTTAAGCTGAATTCTAGAAAAGTATAAATTCTATAAAAAAAATTGCAACATTTAAAAAAAATGTAAGAATTTTTTTACTGAAAATTTTACTCCTTAAACCTTTAAAACAAATTTAATCTTCGAACCAAAATAAATTTTTATATACATACATATATATATTTAAAAATGGTTGTTAGGAAAACTTACCTGAAAGATTTTAAATAATTCTATAACATTAAAAAAATTTTTAAGTTTCAAAATTAAAAAGAAAATACTTGACAATAATTTTAAAAATATAATAAAAATAGTTTTGTTTATTAAAAAAACACAAAATATTTAAAAATAATTTAAAGCACATTTTCAAACTTAAAATTTAAAAAGTCTTACCAGAAACAAAAAAATATCTAAGTTTATTAAAAAACATATATTAAAAAAGTAATTTAAAATTACATAAAATTTAAAGATTTTAGTGAAAAATAAAAAAAGGTATTAAATAATTCTAAAACATCTAAAAACAATTTTCAAAATATCAAAATTAATATAAAAATATTAAAAAATAATTTTAAACATATTTTACAAAAATATTTTAGAACTGAAAATATGGAAAATTTTACCAGAATTCAAAAAAAAAATATTACGTGTTTTTGTTTTTGAGAATTTTATTTAAAATATTATAAAAATGTATTAAAAAAATAAATTTAATAACAAATAAAATTTTTAGATTTTGAATATTATATTCTAAATAAACAGCAATTTATATATTTTAAAATAATTTCAAAAACTATTTTAAGACTAAAAATACGGAAAATTTTACCAGAAATAAAAAAAATATATATCAAGTGTTTTTGTTTATTTAAAAATGATTTTAAAAATAAATAAAATTTTAACATTTTGCTGAAAAAAAAATTAATTTGTCTTTTTGAGAATTTATTAAAATTATAATTATATTTTTTCATAATCTTCTTAGTAAAAAAAATTATTTATAAAATTTTGCTAAATTTTAAATATAGAATCAAGTATTTGTTGAGAATTGATAACTTATGCAATTAAAAAATATTTTGTTTTAAGTAAATTTGTGTAATCTTCTAAATTACAAAAATAATGAATATATTTTAAAATAATTTAAAAAATATTTTTAAAAAAATTTTTGTAATATTTTATAAAAATATTAAAAAATTTTTGTTTTAATTTGTTGTAATATTTTATAAAAATACTTTTTAAACTTAAAAAAAAAAAAATTATCGTATTTTATAAAAATTATTTTTTAAAATAAAAAAAAAAATCAAGTATTTTGTTGAGATTGATAAATCGTGTAATTAAATTTTTTTATATTAAATTCGTGTAAGCTTCTAAATGATAAAAAATTGACACTTTTAAAAATTTAAAAAAATATAAAAAAAAATTCAAAATTATTTACAAAAATTTCATTGCTGTAGCGAATTTTCAACGCTTTCCAAACAATTGCTTTATGTTTTGTGTATTATGTAAATATATACATACATTTTTAATGCAAAAAAATGTTTTAAAATTTTTTTTGTATTTTATACAATATTTTAATTTTAAATTTCCCGCAGCAATTTTCGACATTCTCTAAATTTCAAAAAATTTCACATCATCGTTTAATTAAATTATGAAATTCTATTAATGCATAAATCGCCAAAGTGTTCAATTAGTTGAAATTTACAAAATCAACAACAACAAGCGCAGAGCAATAACGCCAAACGGCGTGCATTTGAAATATGCGCGGCTATATATTTTAGAGTGCGAGTTTTTATGTGTGCGTGTGTGTGTGTGCGCGCATTTGCAGATCAAAGTTAAATTAGTGGAGCACGCTTGCGAATGTGTTGCATACTTTCAAGAGCCCAAACACGTTGCTAGCTTGTTAAAATGCACTTGTGTCTGCGCTCAAAGCCAATAACAGTGCTATTTTTAGTGCACACAAATAACGGTCAATTAGTTTTTGTGGCATACTTGCGTGTATTTGTTTTGCAAGAGTTGTGAAGTATTTATTTTTTCCTTTAAAATATTTTGTTTATTAATATAAAAAGCAAGTGCTAGTACAAAATTCTGTGTGAAATTAAAACGTAGTTTAATAGCAAGTTTCTTCACATTTTTTTGGTATTCCTTTCATTTTTTGGTATTTTCATATTTTTATATTATTATATTTTTTTGTTTCATATTTCAATAACAAAAATATTTGTCGAATTCCTGCTTGTCCTGCTGTAGGCGTACATGAGTTCGCCGTAATTGAAAAATGTTTATTTTTTGAGGTCTGTTTGTCGTTTTTCCGTCCTCTGCTGCGGATGCCGATGAGATTTTCTAATATTCAATAATTTTTTACGCTTTATATTAGAAATATTAAATTAAAATATTTGAGTTTTTTTTTCGAAAATTCTTTGTGTCTCCCTTTTATTGGGCATTTTAGGCAGCTTTGCGCTTTGGTTATTAATTTCGTTTTATTTCTTTGCTTGCCGCTCTTTGTGTCGCCTTGTTTATTTGTGTTTGTGTATATTTGTTGTTGTGTTAGTTTGTGTTTGTGTAATTGTGTGCTGTATTGTAACTTAATTAAATTGATATGTTTTTGTAATCACTTTGTTTACTCATTTTTCATATGAAAACTAAATTTATATTTTTGTGTTTCTCTATCTTCTCGTTGCAGGTAAGACTCGATGAACAGCTTTTATGTAAATTATATAATTTGGTAAGCGAATTATTTGACAATGGAAATTTTTTATTAGTATATTCAGTAGAGTTGTTATTCTAAGTGAAAAACAAAAGAAACAAAAACACAAAAATATTTAATGAAAATTTAATAATTTTTTTCTCGTGCTCCAAAAAGTTTTTAAGAATAAATTTTTGCTCTAAAAATAATTTTTTTTCATTAGATATGGTCATTTAAAGTCTAGGGTTAGCACTTATGATTACATAACCCAAAAAAAAAACACCCACAATTGGTTTTATTTTGTTAAAAAAAAATTTGCTTTAACCCCTAAAGTAGGTTTTGTGGCTCTCTACACTGACGTAAATTACCAAAAAAAAAATCTGCCATATCTCATCATATATGTATATATGTATGTACATATGTGTGTGTATGTGTGCGACAAATTGTCTTATTAACCTTTTACTTGCCCTGCTGACCGGCATATCCACAAAGTAGTTGCCTCAGCTATTCCGTCGCTACCCACACACGCACATTCACACACATAGACCGACACACATTGCTGCGCCTCGAAATTTTACTTCCCTTGTTGCAAGCAAGCAGTACAACGCCGTAATTGAATTTTAAATAAACCCATCCAATTGCCGCTTTTATTCCACTGAAGACTGCTTACGTACCTGTACATTGCATGCGCGCCCATATACCGACTGCCTGCCACCAGCTTCTTGTCCGCACTTTAACTGTAAATAATTTTCGTCGGTTTTTTTTTTTGCATCTTCGTTCTTCGCCATCAACTTAACAACAAGCGAGTGCTGTTCGGCACTTAAACTACCGCATTTTATGTGGCACTGTGCGTGCTGCTCCCAAAAGTATGCTGTGGCAGCTCTGGCAGTCATTTTCTTATGAGTACTTGGGCACTTGATATACTCACTGCCAGCGCGCATAGCTCATACCAGCACACACTTGCCGCCTGCAAGCAGCGCTAGTTGCAAGTAGTGTGCTTGCAAGCCTTCATAACACACACACCTGCATGTATGCCGTCGATGCCAGCAGTTAGCGAATGAGCCAACGTGTCGTATACGTAACGTAATCTCATTGGTGGCGGTGTTCACTGCTTAAATTCGTACGTTCGTTGGCTGCATTCCGTATGCTTCGTGTGCGACTTTTTGTTGCCGACTGCTGTGGCATTTGCAGCATCTACCTGCACTTCATTTTTGCGTGATTCACTTATGTGAAGATCCCACTCATGTGTATGTACATATGTATGTACCTCCGACTATAGCATATACTACCTTCGATTTTGTTGCCGCATTGGCATTTCTTTTGCTCGCCGAGTGTGTTGGCTGCTTAAATTGACAGTTAAGCGTATATTTGCTGCAGCTTTCTATTTTTTACGGTTCAATAACAGGATTTGCACTCCAGCTTATGTGCGATTTTCCTGTGTAAATGCACTGAAATTTCATTTTTCTGCATTTCTCCTCTTTTATTTCACTTTTCCACTGTGGCATCATGTGCTCAAATTTGGTCTGTGAAAAGGTTTTCATTACTACATCATATTATGGGTAATGAAATGCAGCTGGATTAAAGAAAACGTGCTCACCAATGTGTGTGTGTGCCTGTGTGAGTTTCATAGAGGATAACGGCGGTGCTAAAAATTCGATGAAAAATTTGATGTACGAAATGTGACTTCATAAACGGTAACTTTGTGTTTGCAATTGAACGGTTTTATAGTTTTTCGAAATGTGACGAGTTTTCCAGTTGAAATGTGTTGGCTGGAAACTGGCGAATTTTGGTCATTAATGGTTTGCTTATAGGGTAAAGAGGTCGCTCATTATTGATGCGGCACTCAAAGGAAGCGCATATCTCAAGTTTTTAAAATTTTCGATAAAAAAGAACTGAAAATAATGAGGTGTATCATTTTTAAAATAATAAATTATTATTTTTTAACAGGTGGCAACACAAGTATCCCGATAATTGCTAGAAAAGCAATGCTTCTATGTATATAATGAAAAATAATGATGTGTTTTATTTTCAAAATATTAAACTATTTTTCAACAGGTGGCAACACTAAAGTTACGTTAACTGTTACTGCTGTTACTGTAGCAATCCTTCTATGCTATTATACAATCTTATTGTGTTTTAGTATTATTTTTTTTTTTTTCAAGAATTAAAAAAAAACGTGGCATTCCTATTTAAGCCTTCATTAAAACTATTGCATTCTAAAAATTGTATTTGCTGCTCGCAGAGTTTGATTTGTATTTGAAATGGGAAGCAGTCTTTCAGTGTATTTTTACTTCCATATAATTACAAAATAATTAAAGTCTAGTGGCAACGCTATTATTTAATATTTCGAAAATACAGCTTCGTTAATGAAATATATTAAACACGTGTACGCAAAACGTATAATTTTAAATATTTTTCCTTTCACTTACATATTTATTTTTTCATACCAAACATGTGGCAACCCTTTGTAAAATTCTTTACTGCGTTTCCTAATTTTTTGTTTATAACTTCAATTTCAACATTTATGTACATTGCATAACTTCTCGTAGCGAATTTTTTACTTCCTTTGAAATTTCATTTCAAGCATAGTGGCAACTCTTTTACCTAATTCTAAATATTTAATTTTGTTAAATATAAGCATAGTTATTTCCGTGTACCTAAAATGTGATGTTTTAAGTTTTTTCCGTTTTTTTTTTTTTATTTTTTTATATCGAACATGTGGCAACCTTTTTTTAATTTTTATGAAGACTTTATTCTTTGCGATATTTTATAATTATGTACCCAAAATGTAAGTTTAAATGTTTTTTTCCATTTTCTTATATTTTTTTATATCAAACATGTGGCAACCTTGTTTTTAATTTTTATGAAGACTTTATTCTTTGCGATTTTTTATAATTGCAAAATTTCCATTGAATGGCTTCACATGGCTTACGCTCGGTTTCCGCTTTGCTTGCCGTCTGTCGCGCGTGGCACGGACTTTAACGGCAATATCATTTTGTGCGTGTAATTTTCTGTTCGTTACCTTTCAATTACATTTGCGCACTTTGCCATTAAAATTAATCCTATTTTTTTCAATTTCCAACTATTCACGCGCCACACAGTTCAATCAACATTTACGTTGCCTTGCAGCTGTGGCAATGCCTTAACGACGGTGTGTCTGCAGTTGCATTTGTCATGAGCGACGGCGACTTAACAGCGCTTGGACCACCGACACCATTACTGCCGCAATAATAACCAATTTACTAATTAACTTATCATTCATGTCTTACAAGTGGACTTACACCTGGCGGCGGACAAGTTTTCCCACACATATAAATAAAGTGTGCCGTTAGTTGGCGATAAGCAGAGAAAAATAGCCCAGCCATTACACCAGGCAATGTGTGAAGGTTTGTAACGCCTGGGCAGCCAGAAGGTGGCGCTGTCTTGGGTCGCGCTGTCTTTTTTTATATTTTTCTTTATTTTTTCTTGTCCCTTCTCGATTCCTAAGTAATTTGTCATTTAACCTTAATTTCAACTTATTTTTTCTTACCTTTGGGTGCTGGCATACGTCTTCGGAATTGCGCGTGTGGCAAGTGCAAAAAGCTTCATAAATATTTAGTTAGTTATTTGGAAGTAAACGGTACTCACATTTGTTGCGCAACACTTTGCGAAAGGCGCACACACATAAATAAAGTTGGGCTGCCTCAATGTGGTGTGAGGATCCAAATGGCACAAAACGGTGCTGAGCATGACAAAGATTCCAAGCACATATGTGTGTACTTTTGGTTGTTGTTGCCTATTTTGTTTAAGTAATAGCTTTTGCCGAAATGAAAACTGTAAACGGTTGCCACGAGCCTTTTCGTTCCAAAAAAAAGCACAACAAAAACGCTTGATGAAGGTGTAGAGGTGATATAGGCGCTTTGTTGCAGCAACCACCGAGTGTTTCCTTTAAAATAAGACATTAACTTTGTAGATTTAGGTGTGTTTGTGCCACAAAAGGATGTCTTTCGGGCGGTGAAGCGAAATGTTTGCGTCGTCAAACAGTCAAAAACGCCAAAAAAGCAAGAAAAGGTTGGAAAGGTGTGCTTACCCTGTTTTGACCGCGCTACCTGACTCTTTATTACTTTGACCCAGACCCATCTCGAGGCTGATTACCTCACCTACCGGCCGTATGCGCAGTCAATCATCACACTATTTCACTTACTTTTATGCGTTGTTTTCTTTTTATTGCCTTTTTAATGCAAAGCAAAGGTTGCTTGAGAAGCCCCCAACTACTTGAGGAATTTTAGAAAAGTTTGCGCCTTCTTACGGCACTTTTGCTTAGACAAACTTGGAGTACGCCACTTGTTGCTGCCAGTTACCAGATTGTCTAGTTGCTTTGCTTGCGTTCCTTTCGATTTTTTCTGCTATTTTTGTTCTATTAGCTTTTCGGGTAAAGAAGTTGCTCTGTTGGAGCGCAACAAGCGTGTAAAAATTAATGAAATAAATTAAATTAATGCCATTTGTGGCAGGGCGTGTGGTGTGTGGCATGGTGACGCTACAAAGAGCTAGGAAGAAAGTCTATAAAAAGCACACAACAGAGTCAGTGTCAAAAAGGGAGTAAATAAACGCTGGAAATCCTTTATAGCCGCAGGCAGGTTGAAAGACCGCAGAAAAACACACATACAAGGTGCAAATAGGCGTGTTTTTGTTGGTGTTGTTTTTCTTTTTTTGTGTTGCTTTTTTCAATGCTTTGTTGTTTTATTTTTTTTTTTTTTTTTTTTTGTCTTCTCTTTTTTTTTCCTTTACCTTTCACTCTTTGGGAAAATTCATTAACTGTAATTGCAGCCTTTGATTATCTCTCCATTTTATCACTTAGCGCCGCCGCCGACAAACTAAGGCCGAAACGCAGCGCGCAGCGGGTGCAAAGCTGAGTCGGTGCTCGTTTTTTAAACGCAATTTTGTTAATTAATTTTTCCATTAGCGCTGTTAGTGCCGCAAACGCCCAGCAGCAACTGTTTAGTGCGCGACGCGCCACCATTTCACACTTGCCTGGAGTAGTGCTGAAAAATGCAAAGACATTATTTTTGTATTGACACAAACGAGGGACTTGAATATTTGTAATTTTGTTTTTTTTTTTCTTCATTTTTTCTTTTTTTTTCTTTTTTTTTTGTCTTTAATATGTGTTCATTTGTTTCAGCGTGCCACATCCTGTCAATATCCTTATAACTTCCTTTATGCGTTTGCTCTGACATGCGTAATGTCTAATTTTGCTGCTCACATCAGTTAAGCCGTTTGTTGTTATATTTTTTGTTGTATTTTTTTCCTCTTACTCAATCTTCGCTCGCATATCCTTCACATATCCTGGCGCCTATTATGCGAGATCTTGCTCTGAAAGCACGCATTCATCTTCGGCGCTCTTAGCGATTTGCGCTGTCGCTATGCGCTGTCGCTATGCGCTGTTGTTGTTGTTACTATGTTTTTTTTGTTTTTTGTTTTTTGTTTCTTCTAAAGCCCGCAATGCGCTACATGCTGTCTAAATATCCTGTCAATCACGTGTTGCGCTAAGATGATTTAGCTGAGTTGAGCGCACACTTTTCTTTGCTGAACTTTTCTGCTCGACTTTCCTACACACACACACACACATGCGTAATGCATGTATATTGTGTTTGTGTGTGCCCTCTTTAAGCGCTTAACGCTTCTTGCCATCTCTGTCATTCAATTAAATTTACAATTTCTATGCAACAGTCAGCCACACACATACACTCACACACAGGTGCTCTCGACGTATTCATTACACTGTTAGGCTCAACAGACGTAGCTGCGTGTGTGCGTAAATGAAAATAACAATAAATAACAAAAAAGTCCTTCAGCTAACAAGACAATGGAGTGCTCTGTCAGCTAGACAGTTTATGCGTTTAGGGAAACGGAATGAGAAAGCATGAAAAATACGCAATTTGTCTTCAGGGTGAATTTTCTATTTCAATTTGCCATGCCATTCGAACAGCACCACGCACCGCCCCACCTCCACTCTGCTGCCTGTTGCTTGCCACTCGAGCTGTGTGTCATTGCGCCTCGTTGGCTGACTCGCTTTGCCTTGTCTTTGTGGCGCTCACCTCAAACGTGAAATTATGATTGCGCCCGTGTACATATGTGTGTGTGAGTGCATTAAAAAAACATAAAGTCTAAAACAAATAGGCAACGCGCAACAAAAATGTAATTTTTCTAAAATAAAATTACAAAAAAAAACATAAATCTGTTTTTTCTTTGCGCCTCTTGAGCGGTTTGGAAGTTTGTTGTTGCATATTCCTAGGCGCTTTAGCAAATAATAGCAGCCAGGCAAGCAGTTTACGCTTTTTTGGTATTCATCATCTATGCTTTTTGATATTTTCTCTTAAATGCATGTGTGTGTGTGTTTCTCGTGAGTTGTCTGTGTGCGCCTTGTTTGCCATGTAATTTATATAACGTAATTATTTTCATTTCATTACGAAAATATGACTTTTGCCATGCGTTAAAAAAATGAAAAGTCTTCAATATTATTCTAGTCGTCGCAGCAGCAATGACAGTAATGGATATATCAGATTACTTTTCTGACTTGTTGTTTTTGCAGCTAATTGAGAGTGAAATGAGGTAGAAAGAAAGGTGGAGAGTTTAAAACATCGCTTAAAATATCGCTTAGAATATATTCAAATTTTTATATAAATTGAAAATAATATTAACTATTTAGACACAAATTAAGCGAAATTTCACGAAATTTAGAAATTTATATTCCAAAACACCAAAATTATATTAAGTTTGCCACGACGCTTGTAGCACGCCGAAGGAAACAAGTTCTTGTATGGCAAACTCTTTTATTTGATGAGATATCTTAACGAAATTTAGCGTGTATAATTTTCTAAATCATATCTACAATATCTGGACAAATTTTCCAGATCGGTCCACTATAGCATATAGCTGTCATATAAAGTGAACGTTCATATCTAAGTTCTTGTATGACAAACTTTTTTAATTGACGATATATGTAGCTTCACGAAATTTCACAGGGATTATAACCTAACTCATTGCTACAATATCTGGAAAAATATTCCAGATTGGCCCGTTATAGCTTACAGCTGTCATATAAAGTGAACCATCAGAATTAAGTTATTGTATGGCAAACTTTTCTATTTGATGAGATATCTTCACGAAATTTTACACGGATTATTATCTAAGACATTAATAGAGTATTTACGCAGTTTTTTCGGATCGGACCATTATAGCATATAGCTGTCACGTAAACCGATAAATCAAAATCAGGTTGTTGTATGCTAATTTTTTAAATTGAAGGTTATTTTAGGTTCAATGCTACCAAAGTTCACGTTTTTTCTTGTTTTTGAGTCAAAATATTTATTTTTCTACCTTATTCCCACCTAATAGCGGCGATAGACCCAGATTTTCAATCGAAGATGCTCATGGTAAATTATCTATCTTATTGAAAAAATATCTAAGATTTTTCTGCGCTGAAATCTCTACTTTCTTACTGTATAAAAAATACAGTAAGTAAGTTTTCTCAAAAAGAAAAAAAAATACTTCCACCAAATCCGACTTTTAATAATAAATTATAATTCTTTCATTTTTGTTATATTCTCTTCCTTTTCCAACGAGTTTCTTCCTACCATAATTTGTTTTGCCTTCAAAGACTATCGACCCTAGTCCTGAATGATTGAGATTGAAATTTAAAAATGTGACTTATTTCCAATAATTTTATGCTTAACATTCTTCAAAGAAGCTCCTTAAAAAAGTTAAAATCTAGCAAATATATTAAGTTGCCAAGAATTCGCAAACTAAGCTTGACTTAAGTAAAAGGAATTTTAATATAAAAATGGCAAATTTCGAAGATAATGTGGCTAGCTGCTGCTTACAGTTAGCTACAAGTAGTTGCTACTATAATTTATATAATTTTTAGTTTATATCATTTTTTCCCTTCCACCCACTTAGTGTATTGCAAGCGATCAAATCTGTTGTTGCTCCGCCCAGCAATTAATCCTCTTTCTGTTGGATAATGCGCTACTTGACCATAGGAAAATGTGCTCGAAAATATAATAAGCCACTTAATTATCACATATACACACGCGCACACCACACACTTCACTTGAATTGCGCCAAGCATTTCCACTGCCTTCTTGCTGTTCTTGCAGTCATATATTGTAGCACCCGCTAGAAACCTCACCATAACAATGGAAATTTGAAAGGAATTTGCTATGCCAGCATTTCAGTTGCCTCGCTCTCACTCGTCCTTTTGCTTCTTCTGCTTCCTTCTTGACATTTCCTTTCATTCCACTTCACTTCGTGCCGCTTCATTTGAATATAAAATGACAAGCGAAATTTCGAAATTTTTTGTCGAGTATTAATAATTTTGCACCATCTAACCAGCTCTCGTAAATGGGGTGACAACCTTCTCAACCGCCCCGCAACACGCGATATGGCTGCTAATACACGCATTTGTTGCTTTTCTTGTACGCTTGTTGTATTTGCTATCGCACCCTGGTGACCATTTTCCATATTTCCTTCAATACCATCGGAATTAAAGGGATAACAATTGACTGGTGAATTGATTGATTACTTGGCATGTATGGACGCCTGTTTGTGTCTGCGTGTATATGTATGTGTCTGTGACAGTGACAACGCGGCAAAATAGCAGCTCACAAGCACGAAGCGTAGTGGCGTGCGACAGCTTCAACTCCTTTGAATAAAGGCGGCTAGCAAATTCAGGGTAACTTTTAGTTGAGCAAATTTTTGGGTTCCAGCTCAGTCAAGTGTGGCAATGCTTAACGACGCATACAACGTGATACACACATTTCGCCTTAACACTGATTTGAAGGATACGAAATAATTGTTCCGTATGATGGACAACGGTTAAAAGCTTGCTCGTGCTGCTTTTAAGAGTTAGAAAATATTTCTTTGCTGGAGAGAATCTTAAAGATTTATTTGTTGAAATTTAATTTATGTTGTTAAAATATTTACTCTTTGATATCTGGGCGCCCAATTGCAGGTTTTGAAGTGTTTTTTTTTTTTTAATTAAAGATAAAATGCCTTGTGTATGACTACTGAATACCTAAAAAGTATCATACATTTTCAGCCACGATGATTTTTCAACTAAAAAGTTTTTCAATCTTGTGCCACAAACTCGAGTTATTGGCCGTTTTGGTTCTTTAGTTTCTTTGAATCACCTCAAAATGTTCATTTTTCGCAGAGGTTAAATGAAAATTATACACACTTTTTTATCACAAACTTGAGTTTAATCAACATTGATGTTTAGTCTCAAAAAGAAAAATAGTTTATTATAAAAAATATAAATAAACACACCTTAAACACTTTTTTTTGAGTTCATGGAGGTATTCAGAAAAAAATTTTATGAACACTTTTATCACAAACTCGAGTTTAGTGAGCTTAGTAGACTTTAGTCTGAAGAATGACAGATTTTGTTTAAAGAAATATTGTATAGAAAACCAGAGTTTATTATAAAAGTTGGAAGAAAATTTTAGTGAGCTTAGTAGACTTTAGTCTCAAGAAGTACAGATTTTGTTATAAGAAGTATCCTAAAACACACCCTACACACCGCCTTTATTAGTTTATGAATAAACACAATTTCCGGTTTGCCACAAACTCTAGTTTAATTCGGTGTTTAACTTCTAGTCGAGAGACGTTTTTGTAACTCACACTAAAAACCATTTCTTTGAGTTTTTGGACATAAACTCGAGTTTATAGTAAATTTGGGTTTTAGCTTCAAGTACAGGCATAGAGTTTTAAAAAATTAATTATTTTAACTCGTTCTAAACACCAACTTGTTGAGTTGGTGGAAATAATCTCAAAAAGTAAAATTTGCGCTACAAATCCCAGTTCTTTTGACATTTCAATATTCCTCAAACTTATTAAAAATATTTTTCTGAATTTATGTAGACAGCAGCCAGGTCCATAGCAAGTTTTGACACATTGTACATATGGAAGAAAAATCAAGTTCAACTCAAGGTTTCTTAAACTCCCTAATTTCTCTACACAAATCCAGACAATCCAGGACACCTATCAAGACGTTAGTTACACTTTCTGTAGATGAAAAAAATAGAAAAAATATTTCAGCAGCGACATTAAAGTTCTAAAATGTAAAAAAATTTCATCTGTGAATGGACATTTAAAAATTGATGTCTTTCGCCGCCCGGCCAAAAAGTCAAACCTAAACAATATTGCGGGGCACATGCTTAGCAACAAACTTATCTGGCCTACTAGCGCGCGAAAGCCACTTGAGAACTGCAGTAAAATGTTGCAACGCTTTGCCACACACATATGTAAGCACATAGAAGCACATTGGAGAAGTCGCGCTGGCGAAAATTAAAAATAAAAATATCAACACTACAAAAACAATGCGGATCTGTTTACTTAACGCTTTGTTTGGCGCGCACTTTGTTGTTATTTTTATTTACGCAGAGCTTTGTTTCAACTTTGTCTATGCCACAACGCCAGCACACAATGTGTGTCACACATACGCGCGCGCGCACTCTCGGCAAAAGCGCCTGTGTGTGTAAGCAATTTAATTTCCTGCGCGCACCCTCACCCTTACGGCGACGCGCGCCTCCCGTTAACAAATGAATTAAAGAAAGGAGAGCGAACAGAAAAACTGCAGCAACAATAAAGAGCGCGCAAACAAACACATCTAAATAAAAGTTGGCGAAACGTTATAGAAAAAGTTTATGCGACTTGTTTGTACACTTTGCAACACTTTGATGCATTGTTGTGATGTGTGTGTGGAGTATGCGGAGGAAACGAGGGTGAACGAAAGTGAGCGCGTGTGGGGCGCAGTTGACGCACTTGTTGTCGGTTGGGCAGGACAAAGGTCGGCAGCGCACACATGCGCGCATATGCAACGCACTTGTGGCGCGAGCGCAAAAACTAGTATAAACAAGCAGCACAGCTATTGTACGCCGCCGCCGCTGCCACCGCTGAGTGATGTGGCAAGCGCAAAAGCGTGACATTGTTGCAAGCAAGCGCGCATTTAATTTAATTTTTTATGCTTTCATCAGTTTTTCCGTCTTATTTGTGACGCGTTTCCATTGTGGCGCTTGCATTGTTGCAACTTAAGCTTTTTATTTATTGTGTGCATTTCTGTTATTGTTGCTTTCTACTGTAACCGTTACAATTGTATTAACAAAAAAATTAGTACTCGCAAGCGGAAATGCATAAAGCTTGCAACAGTGACTTAAATTTTACGTTTACAACCGGGCCAACTTAGCACACACACACATTCGCGCGACTGTTAAACGCCGAAATGCCGACACTCCCACACGCACGCGTGCAAAACTTAATTTGAAAGTTTGCTATTCGCTTTGCAACGCTTGACATTTGTTGTCTTTATCGTTTGAAGCGCGTAAACTCATTGTTGCAACTTCTTTCAACAGCTTTAGTAGTGTGGCAAGCGTATGCGTGTCTCGCATGCATGTACGACATTGTTGCCACACTGCGTGTTACACATTATATTGCAACGCGTACACGTGTTGTTGCCACCCAAAATGTTGCAAGTATTTGGCAATGCGCACCGTTAGTTATTGTTGTTTTATTGTTTCGCTGTTTGCTTATTACCAGCACGTCACGCAATTACGCATTGTGCAGCGCTTTAGCTTTCCATTACCGCCAACACCAGCGCGCGCACCCTTCGCTGCCACGCCGCGCGCCCATGTTTTATTGCACGAAGTTTGTGCGCGCAGTTTATTGCCTGTAAACTGCCAATAACCTGCGTGCGAAGTGCACTTCGTTATGTTAATTCCTACCTCGTGCAGCGTATTTTGTTGGCTGCTTGTTGTTGCTGTTGTAATCCAAAATATTTTACCTAAAATATGCATAGCAAATACGAAACACAGCACGCTTTTAATCAGAAAAGTGTTAGCTTTACACACTTAAGCACACACACACATACGCAGGCACATTCTTGCAACGTGTTTTCGCTTGCCACATTTACTAGCATTCAACTTTTTATGTCACGTGACCCCCATTTCCACGCTTCCAGCACTTCTAGGGTGCCCCTTAACCCGTCACCCACTTTAAGCGCTCGTTTTATGCGCCACTTTATTGTTATTTATTTGTTTATTTACGCAGTTATTATGTGCACACATGACGTAATAAAAGCCGACCTCTGCATGTGTGAGTGCAGTCATCAGTCAGCTTTTATGCGCCGTGTTTTATCACTTCTCGCACTGACCACAGCTCTTCCAGCGCTTTTTATCTGGCTTTCGTCACCACCAAATGCTTCTTCTACACTTTTTATGCATTGTTTTGGTGTAGTTTTTGTTGTTGTTGCTATTTTCACTTAAATTTTTATGCCAACGCTTTATTGTGTGTGTAGCTGGCCAGGCAGGTGGGTGTGGTTTTAAATTTATATCGCTGGTAATTAAAGTTTTTATTCCTTTGCACAACAACAATAACAAATAAACTGCCGAGTAACCCAATTTTACCGTCCTCGAACGCTTTTCGTGCTGCGAATAAGTATTGAAGCCTTTTTGTCTATGCTAGCGCTGGTCAACTTTTTAATCTTAAATGATCAACCGTTATAATGTATTTTAAGCCAGAGTTGGGCCTCGATGAAAGTGGTATTTTAGCTCTCCCAGAAAATTTCACCTCTAAACTAGAAACTCTCAAGAAATATATCACCTCTCTTAAAATCCGATCCTGGCAGAAATAGGTCTTTACCCGATCAAGAATGAGGAATACATGTTAATCCGACTATCATTGTTGTGTCATTCATCTTCGTGTAGTGAAGCGAACACAAACGATATCAAGTATACGCCTACAAGTAGAAGAAATCTGTAATCATGAATACAAAAAAAAAATTGTACAAAGGACAAATTTCTTTGAAAATATGAACACCTAATTTTTTCAAATTTTTCTATTTTCGAAAATAGCAAACTCTTTAAATTTGCTTAAAACGCCTTCTTTTGCACTAAAAAATGGTCCTACCATATATATAATATTAACTAAATATTCTCCTTAAAGTCATAAACGCCCACATTAACATAAATTCATTGCATATCTTTAGGCGCCACAATTTCTATATGCCTTGAATATGTATTGCCATCGAGCATTTGCAGCGCCACCGTCACTGCACGCCTTATTGCGCACGCTACAAGACCGCCACTTGCGTGCCACAAAAGCGCAGCGGTGCCTCTTCGACTTTTCCACGCAACTTGTTGACATTTTTCGCGTTGTTAACGGCATCTGGCGGGGCAAATACAAAAATTTGCACACACACATGCCTGCAAAGAAATGCCTACACCCACATTTGCTCTTGCTTAGACCGCAATTAAAAAATTCACGGTACGGTGTGCGATAAAAATATAATTTTTTGTTGTTGTATTTATTTTCCCACTTTTTTTGTTATGTTTTGTTTTGTGTAACCGCAAAACATTTGATTAAAACCACGCAACTACTCACGCAACCGCAATATTTATTAAAGGATTTCAGATTATATGCCGTGGAGCGGCATGTCTAAGCGTTCCGCGAACTCCTGGTGTGCAAAGTGTGAGGAGTTTGTGGTTTTGCTTTTTATTCGTTTGTTGCGTTGCGTATGCACTTTCAGGAATTTTTAGTTATCTGGACAAATAATAATTAATATTCTAATTAGTTTAAATGTTTTGGTTTCATTTGAATTGTGTTTGACCTCGGAATTTATGAGGAAGAAAATTCTTGATAACAAGCAGCTATTCAAACATAAATTCTTTGTTTTACTCCGCAATTTTTAGTTTAAATATGCTTCCAAGAAAAAGCTTTAATATATATGTACATATGTGTGTTATATCTGAAATCCTCTTAGGTGATATTTCATTTTCAAAACATATACAAAGAAATTCCTCTTTGCGGAAATTCCTCACATCGGACATCTCCTATAACTGGGCATATTTCAGCGACGTTTTCACAAGCAATTCCTATAGCCGGACATGAAAATTATTTAAAAATTTTATTTCCTGCGTTTTTTTTTTATTAATTTTTGCTGTTTTGCAACAGGCTTTCTTTAAGAAGAATACGTGAAATAATCACAGAAAACCAATTGTTTTGAGCTGGTCCCACCTGGTACGCGGTGGCTCAACGCAAACTATTAGCACAATTGTCATTCATTCACCCTATGCTGATATTAGGTCGCATTTATTAGTTAACTATTTATTAATAGAAATATAGTTCTGAGTTGCAGCTTCTGACTCTACTAATACATTTTAAACACTCCTTTTGCCGCTACCCATATATGTATGTACAGCTCCCTTAACCGGACAAAACACTTATTGTGTCCGGTTATGAGAAATTTCTATGTATTTTGTTTCAAAATCTCGAACTCGAATTCGAATTTTTAACAACGGCGTTGTATTCTTTCTTTCTTTATATATGAAAGATATCAGTATCAATCATAACAATTACTTGTATACTTCTTGTCCGGTCTAATTTCGCTAGATTTGTACCACTTCATGATAGCCTAAATGCATGTTATATAAAAGTTTAGTTTTAAAATGCTGCTTGAAACAGTTTTCGTACATAGCGGCTAAGCGTTAAAGCGGTGAGAAAAGGAGACCTTCGTATTTCGAATATAGCACATTCGAGACGTTCCCTTCTTGTCAAATTTAGCTATGAATATATAATATACTCAATCCGATTATCAATATTACTAATTGTAGATTAATTTCTAGCCTAGCTTGACCTCATACTTCTTCCTGATTAACTAACAACATGGTATATGAAATATTTAGTTGTAAAAGACTGCTTAGTTCTGATATACGGCAACTGAGTTGTCCTGAAAACAGAGAAAACGATTTGGAGAGAGAATGAGGGCGCGAGTCGTTCTCTTCGTGACAGATGCGGATTTTAATCAAATTTTTTTCGTATTTTGAGTTTGTTCGACATAGTTTGAACAGTTTTTTAAAAAACCTCAACTAGAACTAGCACTAAGGCTACTTGCACTGGAAACGGACCAATTCGCAACTAGTCCATTTTTGTACAGCGAATCTCCAAAGCAAAGATATCGAATCCCAAGTGGTATTACCTAACAAAACACTTGAATTAAGTGTCAAAACATAAAAATATGCATACATCACATATTTATAAGCATAGCGCTTGGCTCACACACACATTCAACTAAGCACTTCCAACTGTGTTGTTCGCGCTTCGATCTGGAATGGCTTTTACACCCAAGTAATTTCGGTCGACAAGTTGTTTGTTAGTTGATTAGTTGGGCTATTGTTGCTTACGCTGTTTTTGTAAGTAAACTTTGTTGTTGTTGCTGTACATATGCCGCATAAGCGCTCCGCTTACATGCCGCATGCAAAGTGTTTGGGGCGTGACCGTGCGTTTGTTGACACAAATTGTAGTTCCTCTGCTTCTGCTTCACGCAAAAGTGGTTACGGAAACAAAAAACACTGCAACAACAACAACACCACAAATGAAACAACCCCGCAAAGCGCAAATAAAGTGTAATAATGAAAATTGGCTGAAGCGGCGCTAACAAAAGCACAACTACAATTTGAGTTATAGTGTGGCACGAAGACCGCAAATTAACTGTGAGGACATATTAGCTGTGCATGGGTATATGTATATGTGTGTGTTTGCCACAACATGATTATGTAACTGCGCGCAATGCCACATAATTTGATTTGTTGATATGCGCGGCGTTGGCTGAGATGCCTATTTGCTTACGCACACACACACATATACAAACATATGCAATAACAAACACAAACATATACAATAACATATACACACACATTCATACAAATAGCTATAAATGCTGTGCATACATGACTTAATGTGCTGACTTTAAATTGGCGGAAAATTCGAAATCATATGGGAAATCAAAAAGTGGCGCCCAAACAAACGAAGCCACACACACACACACGCATACAACCGCACTGCTGTCGCACATGTGCTTACAAAAGTCTAAAAGGATTAAGTGCATGCCACTTGAGCGCCCCGCGGCGTTTATGTCTTTTCTTCCGCAAACAACAAAAGCGATAGAAGGAGTTAGTCAAAAGTTTTCAGCACAAAATACCCACACACTGACATGCGCGCATATACTCCCATGCACATGCATGCAACCTGAAGGCAGCGCAAGATAGGCGCACTTAGCGAACCCTTTGCAAGTTGGGTTTCTCTCAAATATTTCACAAAGCCAAAGCAAA
Source organism: Bactrocera neohumeralis (assembly GCF_024586455.1). Classification (NCBI taxonomy): domain Eukaryota; kingdom Metazoa; phylum Arthropoda; class Insecta; order Diptera; family Tephritidae; genus Bactrocera; species Bactrocera neohumeralis. The sequence goes on along the minus strand of NC_065919.1, from coordinate 85,141,180 downwards.
CAAATTCGATTTCTTCACATCGGCGCCCAATAGAAGCAAACAAACGTTCTTTTTCCTTGAAGTTAGTTGCGTTGTCCCAACGCTGGTCTAAGTGGTTGGTTAGCCGATTGTTTGCCGAAGTTTATTCTTAGTTTGCTACTCTAGTAGCTGCGCTCGATTGAGATGTGGGCCTGTTTTCTTGTGCAAACTTATTTAAATGCGGTCGTCCTTTTGGCGCTCCGGAAACACTTGGGAAACAATAGACACGGTGGTAGAAGCTTGTCTTGGGAACCCAACTTTTGTGTTGATTGCGGTTGGCGGCACTAAACTCTATATTTTTGTTAATCAGTTACAATAATATTTGTATGCTAATATGCTACATTGTATTCAGTAGTTTTTTGAAAAGGCGCTCAGTGCTTGTTGAAAATATGTTTTCAAGAAATTAAAAAATATTTTGTTTTAAATTTAACAATAATAAAAATGAAACTTGTATACAAGTAAGAGTAAACAAATATGCTTTAGAAGTACTGCAAGTATTCACATAATGCACTTGCAATAAAATACGGCTCAGTTTGACCTAAAACAACATTTTCTAGTATTTTTAAGAAAATATTTATTCTCGCCTTCAAACTAAGCTGATTTTGAGTGAATATAAGCTTTTCTGTTGCCACCCCTACTGGTCGTGGTTTTTGCAAAAGATTCAGGACTTTTTATACCCAAAAAATTAACCATATATCAAACCATTAACGATATACCCAAAACATTAACCATAGTATTATTCGAGCCAGAAGAGATATTGACTTTAGTCGTCGTCGTTTTTGCAAAAGATTCAGAACTTTTTATACACAAAATATGAACCATTTACCCAAAACATAAACCCTTTACCCAAAACATGAACCCTTTACCCAAAACATTAACCAAAATTTGCTGAGTTGAGCCATAAAATATATTGAGATCCTCTGATGACAACAAGACTATATTTCTTTAACTTGTTGAATGATATTGACATTAACAGAGTACTTGTATGTAGATGGACAACTCTTATGAGACATGTTTTCGGTGATTTTACGGCAAACACTGAAGACTTTCTGGCGACTTCCTTTTTTCGTGATAAAAAAATCGCCAAATTTTTCCGTTGTTAATAAACAACTGACAAAATCACACGAAAATAACAAAAAGTTGACCAATCTAGGATTTTTTTTTTTATCGATTTCTACGCTCAATTTTAGTGGGGCAGTCCGGGTCAAATTTGATCAGTTGGTAATTCTTATATATTTTTAGTAAAAATTGTTTCACTTTTGCACTTACAACGCGGGTTTATTTTAGGTTTTCAGTAATTCATTTTCAATGATTTGCCTTACTTGATTCTTGATTTACAAATTCCATTTCCTAATGGATATACTTACTCTGGAACAGCGTTGGGAGATCGTGAAAAAAATTTATTACTAAAAAATGGTTTATATATACAACCTCTCGTTTCAACAAGATGGTGCTGCTTGCCATACAATCAATGAAACAATCAATTTATGGAAAGAAAATTTTGGTGAGCGCATTATCTCCCTTCGTACCTCTACGGTGGCCTCCATGATCGTACTATTGAAAACCAAGTGGACTATTTGGACTTTCCTACGCAAATAAGCCCGACTCGTTTATGCCTGGGAAGAAAATATTCAGCGCGTTGCTAATGATATACGGCCCCAGTCGCTTCAAAAGTTGGTCGAAAATTAGGCCTCTCAGCTGCAATTTATTAGACCTGTCCGAACTCATTTTAAAGCACTCTTAGTCATATCATTAAATTATAAAAATTTTATTTCTTCTTAAAAATCTTATTCTAAAAACAAAGACTTTTTTCAAGTAAGCATCCACGCACAGTGTTATGATTTTCGAAAATACTATAACAAAAAATAAAAATGGAACTTTCACATTTTTTTTGATCAATTTTTATTTATTTACCACATATCAAGAGCTTTGCGGCTTACATTATATCTCCACTACTATAGCGTCTTTCGGTACTATAACTAGCTTCTTGCTTTCATATATAGCTTGACCTTCATGTAGTCGTGATTCACAATTCGAATTCTCGAAATTTCAGTTTCTTACTGACTATTCGTACAGTAGGCAATAAAAAATTAAGAATTTTTTTGGTCTGAGTACATACAGAAACGGATACTATATAAGAAAGTTTATGACATTTATTTTGAGATAAAATATCAAAGTATATAAAGCTTAACCTTTTGGCTTGTCCAAGTTAGAAAATTATTCAAACTCATCTAAGAGATTCTGATAAGTAATATATACATACATATGTATGTATATAAGTAATATCCTACGAAATATATTAGTTCTGAATGTAATATTATGAGCTTTTAATGCCAGAAATAAATCTATCAAAATATTTCTGTAGAACGCACATAAACTTCCAGCATGTTTGCGCAATAAAATCGCAAACTAATATCATAGCCCAAATTCATATATCCATACTGCTTCTATATAGTGCACACTTTCCTTTTTCTCTTTGAACTTTAAAGTTTTACATGAAGTTTCCATAAAGTCGAAACAGTTTATGAGCTCATAATATATATTCTTACTACAAGTTGTCTAAAGTAATGCAAAAACTCATTTTCCCCCCACCAATCCGCTGTTTGCTCTGGACAACTTCGAAATAATTCAACCCTTTTTAATCATACATATGAGATTTCTTAATCCAGCGGCTGGCACTAGACTTATGCCTAAGCACTTCATTTTTAATATCAGCATATAAACATAAAAAGGACGTGAATGCAGGCGCAGCTGTGCCAGCCGCCAGCCGACAGCCGGTTAGTAGTGTGTAACCCCTTTAAATGATTTTATTTCACTTTTGCATAACGGTATATTTTGTGTGTAAAGTGCTTTGCTGCCTACAACGGTATTTGTGCGCGGTGAGTGGTGGAGGCTGACGGTAAAAGGTAAGGGAGGAAGGGTGAAGGGGTGTTTTGAACCATTAGGCGTGTAGCGGCGCGCACTTGTGCTACTTTCCATGCAATCTCGTTAACGAGACGAGACCAAAACATACAAACAAACAAATGCACACAGACACACAGCCGCTCCACGGCATAGAACGTTCCGAACAGTTAAAGAGAAAAATGTTAACTCTTACGTTTATGGCCTCAGCGCCAAACTGCTTACTGCATTTCGCTGCTGCTGCTGCTGACGGCGCTGTCGGCCGTTGTTATTATTATTGTTTTGCTGCCTTGCGTGCCGAGGCGCGCCCCCAACCGCGCGTACACCAACAACACTTGGTCGAGCCGTAGCGTCAAACCTCTTTAAAGATTTATGAACCGTCAAATATTTATTATCCTTGCGAAGAAGCATTTTTGAATATAATCCCGGCATGCAACACACGCAAGCAATACCTGCGCGCGCTCACACACACACACACACTCATGCAGCGCTGGCATTTTAGCAGACCAAAGCAGAGCAGACAGCGGCAGGAAATGAAACAAAAACAAACGAAAGGCGGGTAGCAACGGCAGCATTGGCGCGCAGGACGTAAACAAATTTGGTGAGCGCTGTGAGAAGTACGGGAAGCGGGTTGTTGGTTGGGGTCATGTGACTACACCTAAGGCTACGGCGTTGTAGCTGGAATGTTTTTAGTGTATTGCCCGTGGCATAGGAAGTCGCGCGGTCGCTTTCTTGTTGCATGTTTTTGTAGCGCCGACTGTGACCGCGGTTGCCACGCCTTGGTGCTTTAGCTGGCTGCCTTTTAGTGCTTAGCAGTAATCCGCTGGCTGGCTCAGCAACCGACAGGCGGGCGGACCTGTCTGGCACATACCGTTAAAACCTGTGTATGAGCGCGCCACCATACTGCAAAGCGGCTGCGAAAACTTTTGTCCATCTTCTAAGCAGCGCGGTGGCAGCGGAAATTCGCGGGTCGTGTGAAAAGAGGAAATAAGCAAATGTTGCGAAAGAAATTGAAAAAGTGACGTATAAAAACGCAATGAAAGTAGAAAAAAAAATGTGAGAAAGCATAAAACAAACGGCGCACAAATGAGCGCCAGCGAATGGGCGAGCGCGCAGGGTGGCGGCGAGTAAATGAACGGACGAGCACATATTGAAACCAGGTTAACAATTTGAAAGCGGCGGAGAAAATACATAAATTTTGCATGTTGGCAGCGGCGTCGGCGATTGCGTCTGCAGCGCCGGAGCAGGAAAAATGTAAAATATGGCGAATAATAAAAACAAAGACAAATAGCCTAAGTGGGAGAAATAAAAATAAACGTATGCAAATGCAAAAATCGATGCTTTCAAGTGGTGATGCCAGCGCGCCGTGAAGCTGTATGCGCGAAATTGAAATAAAGCAAGCATATTATGCTTGAATGAGTATGAGCGTTGTATTTGTAAGTGTGTTTAGCAAAAATGTTAGTTCAAAAGTAGGCGCTCAAATATGCAGCTACAACGCGCATGTAGCGCGCTGTCATAAAATTGTGTCAATGTGCGCGCAAAGTTCATTTCAAAGTTGAGTACACATCAAAAACAGCTGTAAAACAAATGAATTGTAGTGTATGTATGCATATTTGTATAACAATACGCTGATTTCCTAAAGCGCCTGCCATGCGCATAGGTGTGCGTGAAATCTAAAATCTTACATAACTTAAATTGCTCTCAACTAAAAATCAAACATTAGTTTTACTGCATAACTTCTACCCTTCTCGTGGAGAACATTGTTTAGCACAATCTTAGCATACTTTTCGGCGCCCCACATTTGACGCGCGCTCGCGCTGCTGGAACGCGTATGTGTTACAAACTAATAAGGCGCTGTAGCGTGTTCAACTGCATGTGAACATATGTTCATTTTACTCACACCTGCATTGCTGTCGTCTCGTAGCTGTTTGCATGTATGAGTGCGTGTATGTGTGTGTTTATTTTGTTGAGTGTATATTTACTATGCATAAGTGTGTTCGGTATGACTAATGATGATGTACTTGAATTCTGCTTAATGAGGCGCATAAATTTGCAACACACCTTCAGCGTGTTGCCACCTCCTCGGCGCACTCAAGCGTTCAAACACTCATTCATTTAGGCAGCACACACACACACGCGCGCGCAAGTGCTCTCTCACACATTTGCATATAGGCATGTGGGAATCTGAAGCTGCTGTATTTAACCTGCTTGCATTTGTAGAATGCCTAAAATCAGGCAGCAGCGCATACAGTAGCTGTGAAAAGACGTCGCTCGACGGCAAGCTTTTACTCGCTTAGCGCAAAGACAGCTTAGTGGTGAAATAATTTATTGCATGTTTGCGTGTATGTGTGTTTTGTGACTTGTTTGCCTCCTCATTATTGCCTTAAGAGTTTTTCAACTTTAGTTTGTGGCATTTGGAGCTTGTAGCGCTTGTTATAATTACTCAGATTTATGCATATTTGTATGTGTAGACTTCTTGTAATATGCTTTAAATATGGCTTTCATTTATCAACGTTCCGTTTCCACGATGTGTTGAAGTTGAAATTTCCTTTTTTTGAGGAAAAGAATATTAATTTGTATTCTCGCGGCAGTGAAAGGCATAAAAAATAATATTAATACGTTTAAATGAAGAGTAATTGACAGGCTGTACTTACAAACTTACTTACTTGATGTACATATATATATGTATGTATGTATTTGTGCCCCAGGAAATGGTGCTTAAACGTTCCTGTTGAAATATTTCTCTCTTAATTAAAATATTTTCCTTTGTAGTTGACAATTCACAAATAATTTTTAAGATTGTGACTATTTTTGGGGGCCAATTAGTCGTATGCGGCGTATACGTAACCAAATGCGAATGCTATTTAAGGGATTATATTCACTTGTGAATTTCAAAACATCGTTTTTGCCTTTGATTGGCTTAAATAATGAAATTTAAATCAAATAAAATAGTATTCAAAAATATTTTAACGCAGAAACTTGTTGACCTCAAGCATACTGGGGATTCATATATTGGGTAGTCGGAAATACGAAAAGACTTTTTCGACTACCCAAAACTTTTTGTCCAAATATCTGATTTAATAAGCAAACTAATATTCTACAAAAAATCAAAGCAATAAACGTACAGTAACTACAAAAAAGTATTGCAAAGTGCGCCTAAAACTATGCTGCTAATAATAGAACTCAAATTTCGCTATAAATTTCTATGAGAATTTTTTTTAGCGAAAATTTTAATTGTTAACTTACTGTTTTTGTACCTTGTAGTGACTTGGGATATACTTATATTTTCTCTTCTTTATTGACATATAAAAATACTTATATATTTCATAAGTTATTTTCGCTTGCTATGCAAATAAACAAATTTTTCAAAATAAATAATGAATTGAGCCTGGCAACGCAGTTTCTAGCGAAGCCTATTATTACCGATACACACGAATAACAAGATTTTTCTACACACAGCCACATATCTAAATACAACAGCTACAACATTCAGCAATGAAGAACACGACGGCATAGCAACAGCGCGCATAATTGGGCAATTAGATCAGATTAAGTGTAGAGGTCAATGAATGGCATGAAATACACACGAACATATGCACACAACCGTACACACACATATACAAAACAAACCATCTTAGCAACAGCGTGCATAAGCAGCGTCGTACAATTTGTTGCTACAGAGCGACGGCAGTAACGAAAATAGAGCACTAGAGTTATCAGATTAATTGTCAGTTGTCATTTTATATGCGGCAGTGAGCAGTAAAAGAATGCGAGCATATAACTAAGGCGAAGTGCTTAAGTAAAACTCATGTTGCTCGAGTATTGCGGCTATTTCACTTTCTTCTATTACGCTTTTATTATTTTGCTGCTGCTTTTGTAGCTCCTGTTGTTGTTGTAATGTTCCGTATTGTTTGTTATCAAGACGATGTGTTGATAGCTTGATGCGCGTACTTTGTTTTGCTGTTAATTAAGCAAATGAAATGAAAATGTACGTAGCTGCATAAAAGTGTGGCATGCTTTCGGGCGTTTTGTGCTCAGCAAAACAACTATGCGACAATCTGAGTTCATTTGCAGTATATATGTATTTGTCTTTAGGAGTGCGCAACAGCTGCTGAAAGCTTAGTAGAAGATGAAGGAGTGATAAATATAAAGGAAAGGTGTGAATGAGAGAAAAGTAAAAATTGTTGGCATCACATTTAAACTAGCTCAATGAAGTTGCTACTAAATTAGAGTATATTTTTCTATTTCTACGCTCATTTGTGCATAATTGTTACACTTGTTTGGCTAATCAAGCCGCTTTAAGTTCTACGTTGAGACTAGAATATACTTACTTATTGCCTTCATAGTTACCATGTATGAATTTGTGTATGTGCGCGTACATCTTGTCACACACACATTCACTTGTTTATCAGCTATGCTTGCGTACACGCAAACTCAATTGCGCCACGCAACTAAATCAAATCAAACTCAAGTTTTGCATGAAAAACCAAATCGAGAACAAACCATGAAATATCTAAAGCGCCGAAAAGCTCACTTCAATTTAATTAAACATGCGCGCACGTGAGCAAACGTAAATAAAAACAATTTTCACTTTTACCCAACACACAGTTGCATGCATACGCATACATATGCAATGCTTCCGGCAAGCGCGTCGGTGTAATTGGGGTCTGTGGCGCTGGGCGCTTTGTATGTCGGCGTGCGTGTGTTTCTTTACGAGCCGGCATAGGCGCGCATACAACAGTTACATTGCATGCATTCGCGATGAGAACTGTAATAGCGGGTAGGCTTTTAGTGAGTTTGCATCCGGTGCCGCGCCGCCTACAGTCGGTCTGTTCGTCACACCGCCGCCTGGCGTTGCATGCAACCTGTGCGGCGCGCGTGCATATAAATTAAATTTAGGCACTTGTGTGCTCGCGTCTAAAGTGCTTGTTAGCGGTGCTTGTCGCTTGTCGGCGTATGTGATAGACGCGAATAAATTTAGTGAAAAAAATCGCTTTTTGTTGCAATAATTCTTTGCATGCCCATTGGCTGGCTGCGTGTCCAGTCGACTGAAGACAAACGGTTATTGTTGGTGATTTATTATTTCATGCTTGAATTCGTTCTGGATTTGCGATTTGCATTGCTTTTTTTCTAATATTTGACGGTTGCAATGGAATTTGCGCTGGAAAATTGAGGTTATGTGTTCATTTTAGGCGTGTAGAAAGCTTGAGTTGCATTGTAGCTGTTATGTCAGACACACTTCTCCAGCGCTTGCTGATGACTTGTGCATGAAAATTATTGTTTTCGCTCGATTGACTGCGTTTTTGAGGTGTTAGTGGTTGTAAGAATAAAAAAACAGTTTGAAAAAATTTAAAAAAAAAAATTAAATTAAAAAAAAATTTAAATTTAAAAAATGTAAAATATACTTTCATTTGTTTGAAGATTAAAAAAAAACTTAATTTTTTTAATATACATAATTACAAATTAATAAAATTAAAACTTTACTTTCATTTATGACTTTTCCATTAATTTGCATTTTTTTATTTATTTGGCGATACTTTTGTGTATAAAAAATAATTTAATAAAAAAAAACCAAATCTACAAATATTATCAAAAAGAAAAGAGAATTTCCTAATTTATGGTTCTATGTTTTATACTAAAAAAATTTTTTTTTTTAGAAAAATTAATTATAAAAATTTAAAAGTTAACTTAATTTATTTTTTATAATTTTTTTCTGTATTTCTGCTTATTTTTTTGTAATTTCTTTAAAACATTAAATTGAATTTTTTTTTAATTATAAAAATTTAAAAATTAATTTAATTTATTTTTTATAATTTCTGTTTTTTTGTTTATTTTTTTGTAATTTCTTTATTTATGTGGTGTTGTTTTTTTTTTAAATTTACTCTTTTCGAAAAAAAAAATTTACAAACCTTAACAAAAGCAAAAGGTCTCTCCTTTATTTATTTAGCTTTATTTCTTGTTAAGGTTTTTTTTTTTTTTGAAAAAAGTATAAAAGGAAAAAGATTTTAAAGTTAACTTATTAAAAAAAAATTACCGAAAATAAAAATTAATTTCTTTATTAAAAACTAATATTTAAAAATAATTATTACAAAAATTTATGAAATTTAACAAAAATTAAAAATATTTTATATCAATATTTTACTTTATTTAATTAAATTTTTTTTTATTTGAAAATAATAATTAAAAAAATTATAAAAATTAACCAAAATTAAAAAATAATTTATTTTATTTTTTTGCTTAAATTAATTAAAAAATTAACGACAACAATAACTATCTTTTTTATTAAAACCAAATATAAAAAAAATAAATTAAAAAAAAATTATAAAAATTAACAAAAGTTAAAAAATAAATTATTTAAATTTTTTACTTTATTTTTTTAATTGCTTATATTTCTTTACTTATTTATTTGGTTTTGTTACTTTAGTTAAAAAATATATCTGTAATTTATAAAAATTAACAAAAAGTTTAAAGTTAACTTATCTTAAAAATTACCGAAAATAAAAATTAATTTTTTTTATTAAAAACGAAAAAATTTAAGAAAAATTAAAATTAACTTACATCAATTTTTTATTTTGTTTAATTTAATTTCTTTTATTAAAAACATTATAAAAATTAATCAAAATTAAAAAATAATTAATTTAACTTTTTTGCTTTAATTAATAAATTTTTATTTATTTATTTGACTTTTCCTTGTTAGTATAAAATTATAAAAATTAAAAAAAATAATTAACTTTTTATTGCTTTAATTAATCAATTTTTTTGTATTTATTTGACTTTTCTTTGTTAGTTAAAAAAAAGGTTTGGAAAAAATATTAATAAAAATTAACAAATGTTTAAAATTAATTTAACTTTCAATTTAATTTGTTTTTTTTTTATTTCTTTATATTTTTTAATTTATTTATAATATCTTCATTACTCTTATTTGGTTATGTTATTTTTGTAGTTTAAAAAAATTCATATTTTTTTTGTAATATATGTATGTACACATATGAAAATTAATAAAAGTCGAAAATTAACTTTTACTTTAATTTATTATTATTTTTATTTTATTTATTTGTAAGTTTTTTAAATTTATTTTATAATTTCTATTTATTTATTTGTAATTTTCAAACTACCAACTCATCAACAACAAAAGTTTTTAAACATAGTTGTACAAATTTGTACCATTACTTGGCGTTATTGTCACTTTTTGTTGTTGTTGCAATTTTTTGCTATAATTTTTTGTTTGTTATTGTTTTTATTGTCATTTGTTGCTGTTGTTGTTATTGTATTTGCTGTTGTTATTGCACTTTTCAACGCCTGCATATTATGTAAGCATTAAAGTTGCAAAACGAAACTGAAATTTGTTGCATATTTTTCAACAACTGCAATAAAGGATTTGCATATTTTATGAACTAACTTCGAGTGACTGCCATGGAAATCAACTGCGCCAGACGCTAGCAACAGCACGGCGACATAAGTACATACGAGTACATGTAAAAGTAACTGTAAAGCAACAGCAACTGTCAGCAGTTGTCAGATTTGTTAGCAGCTAAGCGCAGCACACATAACGGCATATTAAATAAAAATATCACACACACACATGCGCACATGAGGAGGCATAATGCATGGCAAATTGCTTGCAACAGACTGTGTATGAGCACATAGAGAGACATTTGCAAGTGTTTTTCGTTAAATATAAGCATTTATGTGTGTATGCGTGTTCATGCAACACACTGTTTCCGAGTTGACGAGCTGACGAATGTCACTGCAAATATTTAACTTTTCGCTTTTGTATATTTTAGCCTTTTTGATTTAGTTAATTTATGCCGAAAATTTGTGGCGCCTCCGCATTTGTTTTTCTATTATATATTGTATATAAATGTTATGTAAACAATGTGTGCAACAAAATAATTTAGTAACCTTACAAAAATTATAAACGAGCACTGCTGTAGTTGTAGCTTGTAACAAGTTGCTTGTGTCGAGTATTTTGAAATATTCATGCAACACAGGCCTGTGTGCCACACAGGCACCGTTAGGTCCTTGCTGCTGCCCCGGCGTTGATGATGACGATTGTGACTTTGCTTTGCATATGCAATTTGGAAAATAAATTATTGAAAAGCATAAAAACGAACAGCAGCAGCCGTACACATGCAACTGCCACAAAGCGAGTGTGTGGCAACTATATTGCATTTTTGACACATGCATGCATTCACGAGTCATGTATGAATAAGAGAGCTGAAATAAAATTGTTAACAGCATTAAATATTAATAGTTGTTTAACAGCCACACGAACGTTTGTGTGTATATGTGTGTGTGGGTGAGTGCATACATGCATGCGCGCATAAAGTGTATTGCTTGCATAAATGCATGAACTGGTGACTGCAATTCGTTTGCGCTGCCATAAAAGTAATCATTTGCATGTGGCATGTGGCATGTATGCACACATTTTCACCAATACATACAAGCACACTTATTTGCAGGTGTACGTATGTAGCGACGGGCGCCGTCAAACCAATTGCACATTCAGATTTTGTGGTCAGCGCAGCGCCGCGCCACACCGCTCTTGCAAATGTAAGTGCTTTCTGTGTATACTTGCCACATGCAACGGATCATAAATATTTGCCCAGCGAAAGTGCCGAAAAAGCGAAATAAACGAAAATAAAAAAGTAAAAATTCTGCGAATTATTTTTAAAATATGCGTGCGGCGTCTGCGTGTGTGTGTGTGTCTGTGCAGCTTACACAAGTCAAAAATTTTATGCAAATCATCGCAATGTTATTTGATTGTTTTATTTAGCACGCCTGAGCGCGCATCACATTGCCGGCATAACTGCATAAATGCTGCCTGCCACATGTTGCAACATAAGCTTGCAACCACTATATATGCACATACATATGCATGTGTTGCACAAACAGCCGCATATTTGTCGTGTCATTTGCTGTTGTTGCTATGTTCTCGCATTTTCTTTGCATAACTGTGTGTGTTGCTGCGCTCTGTTGCCTGTTGCATAATCAATTGTTAAGTGCCATGCACACGCATTGTTGTTGTTGTTGTGCATAAGCACTTTGTAGTTGAAACAAGTGTCCTTTTGCACTTGTATTCGGTTTACATTTCCTTATTTAGTTGCTACATTTTGTGTGGCACAAAGCTTTATGCCACTCGGCCGCCCAACAACTTAAGCTCTATTTGTGAAGTGGTAAATTTCATAAGCCGATTAGCAATTATTTGCTCTAAAACTTGGCATTGTATCGAAAATGTTGCTTTTCGTTGTGAAATAAAGATTATGCGCACATAAGAGAGTTTATAACTGTACTGTGGCAAATTGTTGCAGTATTTGTTTAGTGATTTCAGAAAATCAACGTCGCGGAAGAGTAATTTCGCCTGAAATTCTTTAAATGTTTTAACGTCTGTAAAGCTAAAATATTGTAAATTCAACATTTTGTGGCATGTATGAAATTTACGAAATTTTGTGAGCGAAATATTGTGCTTGCAATTTACAATGTGTTTGCGTAGGAAATTGTGCTGGAATTTGAACTCAGAATCGAGTGTGGAATTCAGAGAGTTAAATGATATTAAAAATCTTTGAAAAACAAGAAAATATATGAGCAGCCTTTTGTCAATGAATCCGATAGCTTTTCTAGAAGTCATTGTCGTTGAATTCCCGATTCACCAGGTAACATTACTTGTAATATAAGGTCTTATTTCCAGTTCCGTCATGTACCAAGGTTCCTGTAGTTATACCAGGAATTATAATAATTTTTATTCTATGCTCTTTTCCAACAAGACTCGTGCTTTACCATTTATATTTGGCAGCTTTGGTCGCTTAATTAAAATTTTTAGTTTGAGCGGAGGAAACTGGCCTTAATAAAAAAGACTATCCGCTATGATCTCTTAGTAAAAGTGGTCTCAATCGATTTGATTACCTTTAAGAGTAAAATCGCCGGTTGGAACGCACACAACCTTTCTTTGCCATCATTCTTGTATATTCTAGGTGATCCTTAAATTTGAGCTTTGAGTCTATTATTGCTCCCAGATATTTTAGTTGTGGCTGTAAGTGAATCTCCTATGGTAAGATATATACTTTCCTCCACTTTTCTAGTACTTATGAGCAAGACTTCTCATGCTCATTGCTCGGCAATTTTTAAATTCATTGAGGAAATCCATTGATGCATTCATTGCTTTTGCTCCGGAGGTCATCTAGGTGTTTAACGAATGGTGCCACAACAAGGTCGTCTGCGTATGCAATTAATTTAAAGACTTTCTTAGCACCCCATCATACATTAAGTTCCATAGAAGGTGGCCTAGAACCGATTCTTGCGGTACTCTGGTCGAAATATAGTAGTTCTTGGTGTCTTCGTCAGTAGCGAAGAATAGTCGCCCGTTTTCAAAATAACCCATAATAATACTCATAAGATATTGACAACCGCGTATGTCATACATAGTCTTGGCTATGATTGCCCACTTTACTGAGTTGAAGGCAGTCGTCATATAGGGTGATCAGTGTTTTTTTTTGTTCCGCCTTTCCATCGCTTGCAACTTACAACGTTGTATAGTAGTACTACTATTTTATGTAGTCAATAGTGGAACACTTTTCCTTAAAGCCGTATTGTCTTTCAAATAATCCGCCGGCTTTCTGGATTGATAACTCTAAGCGGTTTCTTACTATGCCTTCGTACACGTTGCTAATTGTATCAAGAATGCACAGAGGTACATATATGATGAAGGTTTCTTCGGAGGCTTTTTAGGAAATAGAACCCAGTTCTGCACTTTCCATGTGTCGGGAAATATCCCTTCTTTTAAGCACGCATTGTACATTTTCGCGAATAATTTTGAATACAAAGTCATGGCTTCCTTTAAGGCTCTATTTGGTATGCCATCTAATCTAAGCGCTTTGCTGCTTTTAATTTTACCGGCTTTGGCCAATATTTCTTCTTCACTTACTAGCAGTTGGGGGTTCTACCACTTCGGTTCGTGGCTTAGCATAAGAAATGAGGTGATTTTTTAGAAATAAATGCACATTGTTAAGTGTGCTAAAATATGCTTAGAGTGTGGTCAGACCCCAACAACCCAACTTTTTAGTAGAACCTTTGGCTTTAATTTCCTGAAGTTATCTATTATATAATTCAGCATTTATTTGTTCTAAAGGCATACAAGTTTTAAGATTTTTCTGTTTTCCAGAACAGTGGAGAGATATAGAGCTTTAGGCAAATCGTTAAACTAAAGGAGAAAAATGGTGTGATTATGTTTACAAAACGCGTTCGTTTTCAAAATATGTAAGAAATTTAGTGCTCAATATTTATTCCAATCCAAAGAAGAAATTCGGTAGCAAGAGGTTTCGCGCCCATTAGAAAAGTCTTTGAAGATCTGCAGGAATATTTCTTTATATGAATGATTAAAAAGTTAATACTTTGTTGAGATATATACAACTATATATATAATATAATAGGAACGAGTGTCGCACTGTGTTGCGGCTAGTGGAAAAGTAACTTTTCTCCGATTATTTTTTTCAGTGTTTTTATTATTTTAATTATGCAATTTTGTCACAGACATTCCAAGTAAACAAAAAACACATAAAGCTTATTTTTATGTTGGCCCGTTGATTTTTAATTGATTTTTGAAGTCAAATATACAAAATTTTCACGAAAAGAGGGGATTTCAGGGCTGTATTCAAAATGATCTCATTTGATTTTGGTGACAGATATTTTGATTCGGAAAAAAATCTATTAGTAGCTATTGACTTCAAAGCGGTATCAAATTAAAGCTTTTATTGCCACCTTTCAAATAAGAAATTAAATAGATTTTGGTTTTATATAAAATTTCAGAGTTTTTCAACAAATATCGAAAAATCATGAAAATTTGACGTTTATAATTCTTGTTCGGACCACCTTATACTTTATTTAAAAAACTAATCATAGGGTATTTATCAGAAATAAAAGAAGAATTAAAATACATTTTTTTGTAAATTTTTCGAACAACTTTTTTTTTTTACTTTTGTTGAAATTTTAACCCAACAATAGAAATCACACCAAAACAAAATTTGAGTTTTGGTTATAAAATGGTTATATAGTAGTTATGTACTGGTTATATATTAGTTATGTATTGGTTATATCTGACAGCGGCAGCTGAAAATTATTTATTAAATATATGTAATTTGGTGTAGTGAATCGTAAGCAATAAAAAACATAATTTCGATTTTTATACAGCATTTATACCAAATATATCACATTTTTCAATATTTTCAAGGCGCTAGATGGCGCTAGTATCCACATTCGCCTGAGAGCTCAAACAAAGGTATTTTGCTGTATTCCTTAAGTAGTCCCTAGCAAATAATGAACTTTTCCAAGCACTTAAATAATTGATTACCACATGCATTGCCTTTAAAGTGCTAATATACCCAAACCAAAGCATTACTTAAGTACTTGTAATCTACTCCTATCAAGCGTGTGCTTTAATCAATCGAAGCAGCACTGTGCTTGCTGTCCTCCTGCTTTCATTTCCATTTAAAGCAACCCCTTCACCACATGGCAAACAACAAATTTAATTAATAATCGAATATCACGTCGAATGGCATTTTCTTTTGCTTTTATCAAATTGCTATCGAACCCTAAATGCTGGCTAATTTTAATTACAATGCAAGCATTACTCGCTCCAAGTCGCCAGGACTAGGTCTCGACTAGGACTTTCGGTAAGATTGACAATGATAAAATTTAAGCTCAACCGAGTGCTTTGACCACACTACACATGCCACACATGCATACAAACATACATTTTGTGGTTGTTGTTGCATTGTTGGTATACTACGCCTGTATTGTCCATATTGATTTGCCTTTTCAGTGGACACATAATGGTCTCAATGACACTTCATGCAACAACAGGAGGCAGGGAGACCGGCAGGCAGCAGCTACTTTTACTGTCAGCGCTGTCTTTTTGGATATTTGGAGCACTTACTTGCTACTTCAGCACGGCATGCACCGGCTTTACGTAGCTCGGCTGTATGGTTTTTGTTGGATGACTGCCCGGCTGTGGATATTTGTCTGGTGAGGTGATGCGTTTTTCGTTGTTGGCTGGTGTGTGCTGCTGTTGAAAGTAACATTGTGGCGAGCATTTTGTGGTTTGACAAATGCTCATGTCAAGGCAAACACCGGCACACCCGCTGGCACATACTCTCACACTCACACATGGAAGCCACACTTGAGCTTATTTTTGTGCTGCTCCTCTGAGCGCTTGCAAATACACCAATGTGTTGCCTCGTGTCACGGGTCTGTCCGAAACACAATGGACCAGCAACCCGTCAGACCAGCCGAGGATGAGGTGCCATGGAGGCTGGCGAAATATCGTCCAACTATGTAGCTGGCCAACTGCCTAACCTTCGAGTGAGAGGCTAGATTGCAGCGGCGCGGCGTTGAGCTGCGTGAAGTGGCATTGTCAGCTGCTAATGTACGCCTACACGACGGCCACTGCGTCGCACCGCATAGCTTAAAAACATTGCTATTTGTTGTTGCTGGTGGCATGCAACTGACCGAAAAACCTAAAAATTTTACAGAAAATTAACTGTGGCGCAGCAAGAGACTGGTGCAAAAAGCTGCAAGTAAACACAACCACGAAGCGCGCGCACATACACATACACACATCAAGGATAATTCCCGTTGTAGTGGGTGTGCGGCCTAAACCTAACGGTATATTCCAATCCTCTGTTGCAGGCGGTAAATGATTTTGATTGTTTGCCTGCCCATGTGCAAATGCAAGTAGCCATGTATGTGTAAGTGGGTGTGTGTGGCATGCAACATGACATGTACACATGCAACGCCGGCAACGTTATCAGCGTCGGCCTCGTCATCATCAACATCGTCGCTTTGACAGCTGGGCCGGCAGTTTGGTTAGCTGTCCGGGCGGGTGGTGCGGCGTCGAGATGATGCTCCGTTTCATGTTTGACTTGACAATGCCAGAGCATTAACACCAACGCCAGTCAGCACAAAACAGCAGGCTGTGATAGTTTGTTCACCGCAAATGCAACAACAAAGACAGCAGCGTGGCTGGGCAGTGCGAGGCGTGTAGATATGCAACCTCAAAACGGATGAGAAAGAGTGTAGTTTAGCAGCGATTTCGCAGCCGCAGCAGTTAAGCCCCGCGCTTGTCCGCCATTAGCCATGCCAAAAACACAAACGTATATATATATATGTGTGTGTGTGTGTGTGAAGGCTAAGCTAAGCTTGTATTATAAGCGTTTCAGTAACAGCATCGGCATTGTGTGCGCTATTTTGTTGTTATTTGTTGCATACAATGTTGGGGCAAGTGTATAACACGACCATTAGAAACCTTAAGCCTAGAAACACAAGTTGACCACGATCGGAGCTTTGTGTCGGGAGCACAAGCGCCGCCAAACGAGATAGAAGAGAGCTTAAGTCGCGGTACAAACAAAAGTCGGGGGCATAGCCAAGGCTGCCGCGTGTGATTTGTGCAAAAAAGTGCGAAAGTAGGCGTTAAAAGGAAAGAAGGAAAAACCGAAACCTCAGTAGCAAAGCGCTCGGTTTTAGCGATAACAAATGCGGCTAAAGACTCTTTGTGCGCCGGAAGTAGATGGCGTTACACTCAAGCAACAGGAAGAACTTCAAGCAGATAATGGAGAAAATGGCAATAAAAGCGCGAGTAAAGATTTGCGGTAGAAAAGCAAGACTACTGCAAAGGTCTTGTGTAAAGCTTTTACTTCTTTAATGATGTGTGGAGAAGCCTGCATTAACTTCAGACTGTCACTTACTTTGATCATAGAAAATGCCCTAAACGTATGTGTAAAGGTAGAAAAACATGACTAATCGAGTAGATTAAGAAAAAGGTTCGAAATTAAACTTTCTAACTATTTTATTGAATATTAATTAATAGCAAAAAATCAGATTTGAGTAGTAATTATTATCCTACAAACTGAATGAAATTAAAAATAAAATATTGTTTGCATGCTATATAAAATAAAAACACTTAATTGAGTTTCAATTAGAGTAATTAATATATCGGGTGATTTTTTAAGAGCTTGATAACTTTTTTTAAAAAAAAAACGCATAAAATTTGCAAAATCTCATCGGTTCTTTATTTAAAACGTTAGATTGGTTCATGACATTTACTTTTTGAAGATAATTTCATTTAAATGTTGACCGCGGCTGCGTCTTAGGTGGTCCATTCGGAAAGTCCAATTTTGGGCAACTTTTTCCGAGCATTTTTAATTTCTTCGGAAATGTTGTCTTCCAAAGCTGGAATAGTTGCTGGCTTATTTCTGTAGACTTTAGACTTGACGTAGCCCCACAAAAATAGTCTAAAGGCGTTAAATCGCATGATCTTGGTGGCCAACTTACGGGTCCATTTCTTGAGATGAATTGTTCTCCGAAGTTTTCCCTCAAAATGGCCATAGAATCGCGAGCTGTGTGGCATGTAGCGCCATCTTGTTGAAACCACATGTCAACCAAGTTCAGTTCTTCCATTTTTGGCAACAAAAAGTTTGTTAGCATCGAACGATAGCGATCGCCATTCACCGTAACGTTGCGTCCAACAGCATCTTTGAAAAATACGGTCCAATGATTCCACCAGCGTACAAACCACACCAAACAGTGCATTTTTCGGGATGCATGGGCAGTTGGCCACCAAGATCATGCGATTTAACGCCTTTAGACTATTTTTTGTGGGGCTACGTCAAGTCTAAAGTCTACAGAAATAAGCCAGCAACTATTCCAGCTTTGGAAGACAACATTTCCGAAGAAATTCGGGCTATTCCGGCCGAAATGCTCGAAAAAGTTGCCCAAAATTGGACTTTCCGAATGGACCACCTAAGACGCAGCCGCGGTCAACATTTAAATGAAATTATCTTCAAAAAGTAAATGTCATGAACCAATCTAACGTTTCAAATAAAGAACCGATGAGATTTTGCAAATTTTATGCGTTTTTTTTTAAAAAAAAGTTATCAAGCTCTTAAAAAATCACCCGATACATGCTTAATCGGAATAAATACAAATTATTTATAAAATTTTAATTAAAATTAAATGCCTAATTGAGTATTATTAAGTTAATTAATTAAGTGTTAATTAACGTAAAACCCTAAAACCTTAATTGGAATAAAGAAAAAATGATTATGTGTTAATTAGAGTAAAAGTCCTTAATTGAGTATTAATTAAAGTAATTAATTGAGTGTTAATTATCTTAAACATTTAGTTAACTGATGATTTAGATGGAAACTACACACGAAAATTTAATACTTCTTGTAACAGGTGGGCAATTATTATTTTTTTTTTTTTTTTTGATAAAATTTGATTTTGGTTCTTGCTTTTGATGAATTGTGAGCAGTATGCTTGGTACCCACTTTGTACAGAGCTTTCGCATACCCAAATATTCACTCAAAATACATCGAATACATTCCTTTGATAGAGATAGATAGATCTTTAGAGTCTCAGCTATCTCGAACAACTTCACTTTAGGGTCAACCAAAATGATTTTGTATTTTGGGGACTTTTCCAAGTTTTTCTCCGTAACAGCCGCTTTGAGGCATCCACTGCGTGTATCTTTCCCGGTGCTAATTTCGCCACGTTTGTACTTAGCAAAACACTTCCAACGATTAATTTTCTTTGTGCAGAATCCAAATAGTGGCTGTCCAACCAAAAGCCAAACAGCAATACAATAACATTCGAATTTCATTTCATCTAGTATTGACAGAAACTATGTTCTTATGCCCACAGTTATGTCATATTGTAAATTTTTATTAGAAAATAAATTTTATTGACGAAAAATCCAACAAGTTCAGTGCAGAAGAATTCTTCAAGCGCAACAAATGCCAGTTCACGAACACTTATTGCAATACAGTTAACCGCAAAGCCACTCACGTACTTCGAAACTCACAACATAAAAATTTACTTGGTGTCTGTGTGTGTTATGCTATAAATATGTTGCATGCAAAATTTTGCTTTTATCGCCAATTTACATTTGAGATTTACTCCGGCATTGGCTTTTATGCATTTGTTGCTGCAGCTTGCAGTTAACACCCACCCAATTTCGGCACTTGCAGGCGATGTTTTGGAATTTTCATGAACTCACTGGGGCCAATAGACCAACACACTCACTCAAACACGCACACACTCTCATTCACACCGGCACACACAATATATACACTCAGCTAGTGTCGTCGTGCCGCAGCATATGCCGGCAAGGAAGACGACTTGTCTCGACGCCTCATTTGCATTTACCAGCAGCCGCCGCTCAGCACTTTGCCCGCAGTGGCAGCACGCCTCACCTTTGGCATCTCACTTGCGTCCGACTCGCTTTGCGGTTTCCCCTCGCCACTTTTATTTTGCATTCTTTGCTTCCTACATTGTTTGTATAGCTGTTATTGTTGTTGTATTTTTTGTCACTAATGCAAAAGTTTTGCTCTGCGGTGCAGAGTTGACTGCCTGGTGCTTGCTGCATGCAACAAATCCAGTCCATTTGCATGTGGCAAGCAGCGGCAGTGGCAGCAGCAGCACGCGCCGAGCGAGTTTAGTGACGCAGCGGCAGGCAGTTAGTCAAAAGCCAATTTGGTGTGTTTTATTTTGCTGGCGAAGGAATCTGTGTGGCTGCGGTTTGACTTTTCTGCTGCCTTCTTTGGCCGGAAATTTTCGCCCTTTTTATGCACAAACACACACACGTGTGGGAAATGTGTTTGTTGTTGTTGTGTGGCAGTGATTGTTGTTGTGCGTTCGTGTTGTTTGCCTGTGCATATATTTTACATTAGCAGCTGCTGCTGGTGCGGTTTCCTGCAGTGGAGCGCCAAACGCCTGAATGTGTTGCATACTTGCGGGCGCTGTGGCGAAATTTATACAATTCTGCCTTCTTTCTTTATTTTCTTTTTTATTCTTTTTCGGTGGCTGGTATATTTTCCTGCTTTTGCTTCTCTTCGTTGGGTAGTGGGAAGAGCAATTTTTCACTTAACAGCTGTTGAAAGATTATGTTGCCACTTCCGAAGGGGATAACGAGCGCCAGCAATTGATAAAATGATTATATGCTTTTCGGTGTATTTTTGACGGTATTATTTCGTTCCGAACTCAGGCACTACAAGTTATTTATTGCATATGCTTCGCTTACTTTATTATTCATTTATGCTAGTAAATTATATAACTAAGTGTATAACGGCAGTAAATAACCGAAATAAGTTGTTGCTTCATTTAACTAGCGCACTTGTTCGCTTTGTTTCCATTTTCTAATTAGTTAATTTGCAATAAAAGGCACTTGAATCACATAAGTGCTTAATTTCTGCCGCAAATTACCACTACAGTCGCACAAAGCGCAAAGCATTTGCCGCATTTAAATATTTGTTTTCACTGCAACATTGTATTTTGCACGTTGCAAGTAAATTATTTTCATCAATAATGAATGTTATATGCTTTTACAAGTTCAAACTTATTCGCACACACACAAACACTCATACACACACACGCTTGTGTGCAGAGGGCACTTAATTTGGTTCGACAAATACACTTTGGCTTAGTCACATCAGCACAAATTCACAAATATATTTTTACCATAGCAAATTATTAATTCAGCATTCAATTTGTCAGTATTGATTGCTTTCACATGAACGTAACTAATTATCCTTCACAACGCAGCACAATCAGATTGGAAGAGACATCATAAAACCGTTTTTGAGTGTGTGTGTTTGTGTGAGCTGCAACCTTGCAAGCCTTACATTTGAGCTGCCACAATGACTAACTGTCCGAATGTGGCAAATTGTATGGCAATTTAATTAAGTGAAGTTAGTAGTGTCTGTTGTTGCCCAACAAACATTTGTGCATATTTGATTGGAATTCAGAGCTCATTTCTTAAAATAAAATTTTTGTAATTTTTTCGTTAACTTTTGCAAGGAATTCGAGTGCAAATTTAATGAAATTTGTTTAATATTTGAGTTAATTTTTAAATCTTAAGTCTAAATTTATTGAAAAACGCATTACTTATATTTTCATAATATTTAATTTTTTTACATAAAATTTAAGTTTTTTTATTTAAAATACATTTTTCGAATTTAATTTAAAAATTTTTACTTTTTTATTTTTTTCAATATTGTTTATACTAATTATTTTTTTCACATATAAAATTTAATATACTCACATAAAATGTACATATTTACTTAAAATTAATTTTTTTCAATATTATTTATACTATATTATTTTTTGCTAAAAACGAAAAAAAAAAAAATTGTTTTAATTTTTTCTTCGAAATTTGTTAAAAATTATTTTTAAACATTTTGGAAAATATATTGTTTTTTATATACATACATACATACATATGTTTTTAAGATTTTCAAATATTTAATATTTTTACTTATAAAAATTAATTAAAAAATTTTATTTTTTAAATATTAATTTTTTTTAATGTAATCATTTTTTGTAATGTTTAATATTTACTTAATATGAATGAAACTTTTTTAAAATATTTAATTCTTATTTATCATAAAATTTTTGAAATTGTTTAATTTAAAAAATTAATTTTAAAATTTTTTAAAAAATATTAGCTTTTTTTTATTTTTTTTCAATTATTTTTATATTTACTTAATATGAATGAAACTTTTTGAAAATATCTAATTTTTTGTTGTTTAACTTGATATGATTGAAATATTTTGAACAAATTTGAACTATTTTTTTAATATTTAAAACTTTTTTTTCTTAAAATAACAGTAATACAAATAAAGTTAGTGTTTATATTTTTCGAAACATAAAAAAAAATTTCACTCAATTTTTTTTTTTACAAATTTGTATAATTGTTTTTAATTATTATTTTTTATTTTATATGAAATTTCATAAAAAATAATTGTAGACTCGATTAATAATGATATATATAATTATTTCGAACTGGATGTGCTTTTCTTATTTGAACAGAGCTATATTTGTGTCACCCTGTGTCTCTATTTTCACCAAAATCCGCTCAAATTCCTGTCTCACTCCCCCGCTTGCATTGCGGAGCCGAACATGCGAGGAAGTGGCATGAAATTCAGTTTGACTAAATCAATAATGCATACAAGGGCAAAGACAACAACTTGCCACAACAGCAAATCGACAGTCATAGCTGACACTAGCAACAATGATGACAGCAATGAGTTTGATTGTGACGATGCTATGAAATGTCATAATTATTACTGTTATTATTGCATTTTCAATTCAATTCCCAGTAGCAAACGCACACACACACACGCTGTTGCACTTGATAAATATTTTAGCATAGACACACACGCATACACACACAAAATCCGGCTGACAACAATGTCAACTGCAGTGTCTCGGCATCATTTTGGCATTTAGTGAGATTTTCCATGCTGGCTTGCCACACGCACTAAATATGTTGCAACTGCGTTTGGGTGCATTGCAACTGCCTGCCACTATATTAACACCACACCAATTTGTTGGAAGGTTGGGTGTGTGGCCGTTGTCACTACATGGCCATCATTGCGTGGCAAAATGTGAAATGTGCTGCCAGACGCACTGAAATGTAACCTTTTGCATTTTCTGGTTTATTTATTAAACAATGAGGTAAATGTGGCATGCAACACAGAGAGAGAGAGGGCGGCGGCGTGTAGGTAAATAAAACATGACCAATGATATGCGGCGAATGTGTTGACACCAACATAACTGTGCTTGACCCCATGCAGTTATTTGCCACTCGCTGTTGTTGTTGTTGTTACTATTGTTGCTGTCAGTGCTTTTAATTGTGCATTTGTTTATTCTCCTCTCAGCCACACACATAACTGTCTGCATATTTTGTTGACACAACTGTGTGGGTGCATGTTGGTGGCTGTATGTGCGTGTGTGTGTGTGTGTGTGTTGCATGTGCATGTTTGCTGGCTGCCAGTTTATTTGCGCATAATGCACTGGTTCAGCCTATTTGTCAGCAAATCATTTGAAATGAATGAATTGCTGTGGATATTTTGGCATGATTTGTGGCAAGCGCATCATTTTGGCCTAATAAGCATGTGTTGCACATACATACGCATACTTTTATTTGTATGTGTGCTGAGGTTTGCTGTGCACTGAGTGCTTTTATTTCCTCGAGCGTGCTGTGTGTGTGGGTCCATGTCCATGTGGCTTCAACTGCATTTGATGAGTGCTTCAGCTCAGTTCTGCGGTCACATTCCATTGACTCAATCTACAAAATGCTGAATAATTCAATTGCAACATAGCAGCAGAGAATTTACACATTAAAATAATATAATTTTCAGCTTTAGGTTTCTTTCTGAAATTTATTTTTTATGTAATTTGTAACTTTGTGTAAAATTGAGCTTGTCGGAGTGCATTTCTCATGAAAGGACGTAGGAATTTTGCATATTTTCGCTCTTTGTAGCTCTTCATTAAATATTTAAGTGGAAGGTATTGCATAGTTGTGCATATCAGTTCACGTAATCAAGTGGCTGAGGCGGCGCAGATAATTTTCAATTACCACTTTTTGCTTTTACAAATTTAGCTTATTAATCAAATTACAAACAGGGTGATCAATCTGAACAAATTTTAATAATAATAATAATAACATAAACATGTGACTCAGGAAAAAATAATTATTAATATTAATAACAAAAACAATATACAAAAAAATGTTAAAAGAAAAAATAATTTAAAAAATTAATATAATTTAAAAATTTAAAAAGAATTAATTTGTTTAATTAATGTAATGAAAAAAATTTTAATAATAATAATAACAAAAACAAATTTAAAAAATATTAAAAAGTAAAAAAAAAATTTAATTAATTAATAAAATAAAATAAAAATTAGTAATAATAATAACAAAAAAATGTGATTGGAAAAATTAATATTAATAGTAATAACAAAAACAAATTTAAAAAATGTTAAAATGTAAATAATTAAAAAAAAATTATATAATTTAGCAAATTGGGAAAAAGTTAAATTAATTTAATTAATGATTTTATAATTTAATTTTTTTAATTAATTAATTTATAATTTAAATTTTTTTTTTAATAAATTTTTTTTAAATTATTTTAAAAAAATTAGACAAAATTAAAATTAATCTACATTTTTTGTCTTCCATTTACTCTCAAGAAATAACTATAACTAATTTAAAACAAAAAATTTCAACTAAATAATTTTTTTCTTATTGGAAATTTGTTATTTCTGTTAAGCTACGGCTTCTCTAATAAAATTTGGCAAACTTACTATAGTAAAAGTTTTAAAAAAGCAAACTATGAACCAAGTTGGAACCACCACACAAGCTAGTTGAAATGTTTCGGCTGTTAAAAACTAATTTTCAAAAGTTTTTTCTAAAATAGGGAAGTTACTGAACATTGCGCCAAAATGTAGGCAAAATTTTATATATTTTTTTCGTCAAATTAACACCATCTTGAGAAATATTAAGACATTTTTTAAACTACATAGTTTAATTTTTTCTTATTTTTTTTAATTATAAAAAATAAAAAATTTCTTAATTTTTTAAATTAATTTAATTTAATTACTTTTTTATTTTTTAAATTAATTTAATTTAATTTTTTTTTGTTTAAATTAATTTAATTTTTTTATTATTATTATTAAATTGTTTTCTGAGTTTTTTGAAAGCCTATTTATTTTTGAACGCGGTTTTCCGGAAACAGCTTTTTTCGAATTTGCTGCAGTGACTCGAGTGTAACTTTTGTGTAGGGTCCTATTTTAAGCGCCGTCAGAGATAATATCGTATAACTATAGAATATACCCTGACAATTTCAAAATAACCTATAAAGTATATGTATTTCTTTAAAAAATCAATTAATATAGAAAGAAAACATATTTTTAGCGGCAAAAAATTACTTAAAAATAGTTTCTATAAATATTTTCCAACAATATATGTAGAATATTAAAAACTAGCTTAATAATACGAAATATTTAACGTCAAAAAGATAAAAATCTACAGATAAAAATTAATTTGTTGCAAGTTGCGCAGAATACCTTGATTTACTGCCATTTCCCGCAAATATTAATTTTAACTCAATTATACATACACATATACAAGGCATTTTATTGGTCCTACCTCTGCCAGCTGTTGTTGTTGCTGTTGTGTGGACAGCATAAAATTTGCCATTTGAGCACTTTATGCCATTGTGTAATTAATAACATAATTGCTTCTGTTTATCTCTTAATTAAGTGGGATTTATTTATTGATCAGTGTCAATTGTAGTCAATATCGGATATATAGTACAAATACAAATACAAATACAGATGATTTCATGCAATTTGTCAAAGGCCGCAACTACAACTAGAATGTAACAAAATGATTATATTAAAAAAAAAAATTAATTACATACATACAAATACACACACATACATACTGTCATGCTTAATCGCATTATATAATACACGCAGCCATATGCAGTTTAGGATTTTTCCACAATTAATTGGCGTACTTGTGTGCAAATTGTCAAAGTGTTAAAGGAATTTGCTATTAATGTTGTTGTTGTTGTTGTTGACATCACTCTTTTGTTGTAACAATTTATTAGATATTCAGCACTTTCATAGAAAAGCGTTGCGCGCCAGCCTTTGAGTTGTTTTGAGCGTACACATACATATGCAATTATAAGCTAGATGAATTAATATTATCTGATACATACATATACTGCACACACACACATATATAACAAACACGCGCTATTTCACGAGTTGTAAAATGCTTTGTGCGCTTCAAGTATCGCGCGCTAATTGGCTGTTATTGCATAATCACTTCAAGCGCAACAACAACTCACTTTTTTTTGAAAATATTTTCCCCTATGCGGTTATTTGTTCAAAAATATTTTGAAATTTATAGCTTTTAGTTGAAAATATTTAAATAATATGCAAAGTCAATTTTTGAAGAAATACTGTTATTTGTGAAAAAAAACAAAAAACAAGAAAAAACGTTAACTTCGCCTGCACCGAAGCTAATATACCCTTCACAGGTGGTATATATGACAGCTGTATGCTCTAGTGACCCGATCTGAACAATTTCTTCCGATATTACATTATTTCTGTGAACAAAAACTCATACCAAATTTCGTGAAGATATATCGTCAAATGAGGAAGTTTCCCATGCAAGCATTTGATTCCGATCGTTCAGTTTGTACGACCAGGGACCCAGGAAACGAATGGCTGAATTTTCAACTGTTTTTTATGAAAATTTCAGAAAATACCGTTAAGGTATGGATCTTTAATATATCATATAATATAAACAAAATATATAATTGTAACTACTAAAAGAAATATCGTAAGAATATACTTTTTTTGAACCTCTGAAACCCACCTAGCCCTTAATCCAATTTCATCGCTATTCCACTTGTATTTTATATTGAAAATTACAAAAAAAAGTAAAAACAAATATTTTTTATTATTTTCTTTGTTGACTTTACTGAGCATTACTGAAAATTAATATCGGAGAAAAAAAATTGCTAATAATATTACCAAAGAAAAGTATAAATAAATTAATTAGTTTAAGAAGTTTAAACGATTAATTAAGAAAATACTAAATTTTTTAAATTATGATGAGAATAATAACAAGAAGTTAATTTAATTAGAATAATTAAAAAAAATTAAATTAATTTAAAAAATTAAGAAAAACTAAATTAATTTAAATTATGATAATAATAATAACAAAAAAATAATTATTTATTATTTATTATAACAAAAAAAAATTAAAAAATGTTAAAAAAATTAATTAATTTAAAAAAAATAATTAACAAGTTGTCAAACATTTTATTAAAACTATAATTCTAAAAAATGGAAAAATTTAAATTAGTGCAAAAAAACCTTATTCGTTAATTATTATTTTATAAATTTTTTTATATTTAAAATTTCTTTTTTTAAATGCCTTTGCACTTGTTAGGTTTTCTCTTTCTCAAAATTTTATTTTTTAAAAAATTCATAAAAAACATAAATATATTAATAAATTTAGCTCCACCATGCATACTTTGATGCAACAAATGCTAATAAAATACACAATTCTTTACCCTAACATCACAATCACTTATAATCATTATCTTCTCTTTTGTCTCATTACAGGTGAGTCCCCAACTTTACTACCCCGTTATACAAATACTAGCCGAATTAGTAAGTGCACGATTTCATTAAAACTAATTTAATTACTGTCCAACCGAACCGCATTGAAAAGCCACTTCTTACATACCTTCATACCGCGCGCGCTGTTAAAGCGAAGAATGCGCGCGTTTTTGTGCCAGCGGATTTTCAAGATGCCACTTGACGTGCGCTACTACACTTTGCGCCCAAACATTTGGAGAATTCCACTTCATTTCTGGTCTATTCAAATAATATTAAATTAATGGATTTTTGCCTATTATTACTCGACAACAACACTTAATCCTTTTTTGTTTTTTGCTTCCGCCACAGTTCAGCGCGCCCCTTACCGCGTTGCGCCTTATCACATTACAATTGTCAAAAGTCTTTTGCAAATGCCTCGCCTGCGTAATATAGTCGCAGTGACGAAAAATCGTCATGGCTAACGTTGCGTTAGTGGACGCCATTCTATTAGCTACTCACCACGCGCCGCGCCAACTAAATTTGTTTCGCTAATTTCCCCAAAAATATTTTATGCCTATTTAGCGAAACTTAATTAGCAACAAAATTCCCGCTTTTTTCGCCCTCTGTGTTTGGCAGAGTGCTGCGCGGCAAAGGACATTTGGCGCGGCAGTTTGTAAGGAGCGCGTCACACGCGCGTTTATTAACGCTATAATTATGACTGGCATTCATGACTGTTGCGTTCCTGCGCTCCGTTGGCCGCCGCGTCTTCGGTGAACAGCGACAACCTTGGTTGATTATCAGCGCACCGCCCTCTTATTTGCCTATTTTACGCGCTGTATTTCGCTATAAATTCTATTTATCACAAGTATGAAAGGCGCTGGCTGGCGGTGCGGAACGGCGCGGGCGGTGGTTTGCTAGAACGCAAAATGTTTACATTGTTCGAGTGCTTATCGGCTCGTCTATATTCATAGCTATTTAAAGGGAAAATTTCAATAGCCCACAACAGCAACAACAAGAATGCGAATTGCGCTCGACTTTGCTGAGGAGGCCGCCCACTTAAATGAGTTTTTGATCAATCTGTTGCTAATTAAAGTTCATAGAAAGCAGGCAGCGAAATTGAAACGCGTATCAAAGCGAAAAGTTGAAAGTTACTCTGATGCTGGCATTTGCTTTGTACTGCTTGACAGACCACGCAACCCAACCCAACGGCGACACCGCCACCACTACCTCCACCATGCTACGCTATACTCGTGTATACGCGGCGCAGCGCTCTAGCTTGCCTCCACCGGCAGTGGCTGCCGCAGTTCCAATTGCTGCTGTGTCTGCTGCTGATGTTGTTGCCTGGAGCAGGGTAAACAAGTTAATGAGTACACCACCACAATTGAATCAACAAAATGTGAAAATCATGCGACCTCAACAACCCCCGCACTCACCCACCCTATGCCAGCCATTTTGACTTCTATTGCCTGCTGCCGTTCAGCTTTAATTTACGAGCTGTTTGTGCTCTTTAGTTTGCGTGTGTATGTGTGTGCGCGCTTGGCAAAGGGTTTGTAGGCACGCTTGTAACCAATAGCGCTACAAATCAATATGCGAATGCTGAATTGGCATTTCTTTTGCTGGCGGCCATATCCCCACCGCCTCGGCTCAGCGCTAGACCCACAGTATCGCAATCGTCTCAGTACTGTGCTTACCAATGGTTTGCACACTCACCCCAGCACGCTCCCGCCCGCCATCATAAATTAAATGGCAATTGTCGCGCTACTCCCGAATTTGCATAAAATTTTTGGCATTTTCGTCATCGCTTCCGCGCGCCCCTCAGCGTTTGCTGCCTGCTTTCTTGTTTTTTGTTCTGCTTCTTTTGCTAAACAAATACCGAGTAAAATTGCTGAATGCCGCACCTAATTACCCCGCCGCCTGCGTCTGCGGCCTCGTCCAAGACTGACTGACTCCTGCAGGAGGAAGGAGCAGGAGGAATTTTCGCTGTGCAAACAAATTGAAATGAGCGTTCGTTTGCGTCTTAGAAAAGCAAATTCGTGCGCGTTCTGGTGTGGGCCGTCCATGGCAGGAAAGTGTAGAAGTCACGTTAGTAGGCATTGTCGTTTAACTTCTCACCAACGCGCTCAATATTTGTTGTAGCTGTGAATGTGCGCGCGGCTGTGTGTGCGTCAGCCGCAGCAGCAGCATCAGTTTGGCTTATTAGCATGAAAAGTTTGTAGTAAACTTCGTGCGCTGCCTCCGCCACCGCGCGCACGCAATTCAAGTTTATTTGCCTAGTTTGGTTTATGCGCCTGAATGTAGATCTCATCTCCAGCTAGCTGGTTCATTTACCGCTTTCCATCGTTCGACGGCCACGCCGATCATATGACTCGTAAATGTGTTTGTATTTTACCACTTGTTGTTGCCGTTGCTGTTACGGTCGCGTTGGCTCCCACGCCGTGGCAATATATATGTCTAGGTATTGCCGCGCAAATAATATAAAAGTTTTGGCAGCTGAGGTTGCTACAATTCTTGTTTTACATTTCGCTCCTATTTCAGCGTTAGTTGCTACATATTTTTGTTGTTGTTGCGCGCGTAAAGTTCAATAGCTGTGTGGTTGCCCACCTCCGCCGTTAGTTTACTTACTTCGTTGCACGTGTGTGTGTGTGTGTGTCAGTTTTCGGGTGTCAGTTCCACGCTGTAAAAGTTTCGCCGACGAATGGCGGGCATGTGCTACTTCGATGAAATTGTTGCTATTATTTTTTTTTGTTATTAGTGTTATTATTAGTAAAATTTGCGAAAGTTTAATTAATAAATCGAACAACTGCTGTTAGTTGCATAAGCGCATATACATAGGTATTTCCGAATTTTAAATTCAAACACAAATTTCCAGAAATTCTTTGCGCAAGCATTATCTTTATTAGCCCTGAGATCTGCTCTTTCCTCAGCTTGCTCTAAATTCTCTTTCGAAACTTTTTAGTTAATTAGTTATGCCACATGCAGCAAGCCAATTCATTGCAGTTTTTGTTGTCGTTGTTTTTGTTTTTGCATTGCCTTACACATGCATTTGTGCATTTGTTGCATCTTCTTAAAGCCGCTTCACTCAGCCGAATGTGTTTACTTGTAAGGCCTTGACATTTCAGTGAAGTTTCACAAATTGCTTGCAACTTCCTTCGTAATCCCTTTGATTCCTATGATTTTCCTATTCAGTGCGCTGTGAAATTTCGAATTTATCAAAAACATAAGTCGAGATTTTGTGAAAGAATCAAATGAAAGTAATATGTGAGCTTTTGATTATTTTAACCCGTTAGCAGGTAGCTTGGTCTTTTGAGTTCACTTAGATTTTGAGCTTTTGCTGGGAATATATTTTATGCAGGACACTGTCTGTCAGTTAAGCGATTAAAGACATTTACAAGTCAGCAAACCCATTTTTTCGTGAATTGTTTTGAAGCGGCGTTATATTTCATTATTTTTTTTAAGAATTTAATAGACTTTAAAAATCGGTGAAGAAGATTTTTCTGCTTAAGATTATCTCAAATTCGAAAACCAAAGAAAAAATTATTACTTAAGATGAATTCCCTCGTCGTTATAGGCGTTGAGAAGGAGCCCCCAGAGTTCGCTTTGGCGTCTCCATGATCCAAGTGATACGGCATGAAATAAAAGTGAGTGAGGATTTCCGAGTTTACAGACATTGTCCTTTATAAACTGTACATTGCCCTATTGACGTCCATGCAGTAAGACAGACGCCATATGCAAAAGCTGTATGAAAGAATATGACTTGGAAAATACTCAACACTTCCTTCTTGACTGTTCCGCGTTTGAGAGACATAAGCAACTAGGAGCACATACTTTCAGACATCCCACCGAGCTCACTGGAACGAAATTTATACGCCTGTGGAAATTTGTATTGGCTACTAAGCGTTCTGCTAATTTGTAAATTCGAACACAGCAGTTCTTCTTTTCTATGACCTAACAAAGGATTATATATGAATAGTAGTGAGGTAAGATCTTTGATCAGCCATCTAACATAACCTAACCTTACCTAAACATAAGTTCAGAATAAGTTAGCGAAGGATAAGTAAAATTTTTATTTTCGACAAAATTTCGGCTTCCCACGAAATATTGGGTTTTCTATGAGAAAATTTACTTAACAAATTTAACAAAATCGTGGGTTAACTATGCGATAGATTTAGCTGTTTCCTTATTCATATTTTCAAATATATGTATATACATACATCCGATATACACGTAAGAAAACGATTTTTTTTATTATCACAAGGGGATATAGACCCTAAAGCAAAACTCATTTCTTGAGAACGTTGTGAGCTTCTCGCTTTTTGTGCCTTGCGAAAATATCCAGTTCTGTAGGAATACGGTGTTTCCATATTATTCTTCTTCTTAATTGGAGTAGACATCGCTTACGCGATTATAGCCGAGTTAACAACAGCGCGCCAGTCGTTTCTTCTTTTCGCTACGCGGCGCCAATTTGATATTCCATGCGAAGCCAGGTCCTTCTCCACTTGGTCCTTCCAACGGAGTGGAGGTCTTCCTCTTTCTCTGCTTCCCCCGGCGGGTACTGCGTCGAATACTTTCAGAGCTGGAGTGTTTTCGTCCATCCGGACAACATGACCTAGCCAGCGTAGCCGTTTATTATTATTAGGTTTAAAACATATCACCAATCATAAAAAAGGGTTTCATAACACGTCTTTATATATAAAGATGTTTGTCCGCGATGGACTCCTGAACTACTGAACCGATTTTAGCAAAACTTGGCACACTGTTTCCAGTTCGAACCAACTTAGAAGATAGGACAGTAAAAAAAAATCTTCACTGTATTGAATGGTTTATTATTTGAATAATAATATAAAATGTATACCACAGCAATGCCTGGCCGAATGCACTAGTGTGCTATATAAAAAATAAGACCGGAAGTTGTGAGCCGCTTGAGCCATATGTAAAAGAATCGGCCGCTCCCAAGTGAATGACACTCAGAGAACTTTCCTCACTTGAGTGTACTTTTAGACATGTCTCCATTTTCCTCATATACTTTCCTTAAATAAGCTAACCACAGTTATAGTGTTGACTACCATCAAAAATCTTTGACCAGATTCGATTTGAAATTAGAGTCTTAATTAGCGAATTCAAGCTGCTATCTTTAAAACATCAAACAACCAGCCATTAACGGGTTAAGGCTTTAGAAAATTTATAACTCTGCATATGAGCTTTTGTGCATATTTTAGTTAAAATGTTCGGACGCACATACACACACACAAACACATATGCAGTTGATGAAATTGTTTATTCTACAAATATAATAGTGGTCCTGCGTCAATTTGCTGCTCGGCTATATTATAGAATGCTTATTGTACTGCAACACATTTCTTCTTGTTGTTGTTGTAGTTGTGAGTTGGCTTTTTTGATTGCCAGCATGCAGCAAGTATAAATTGCAAAGGCACAACTATTACAATTCGAGTTCTTCAACTTCTATGGCGAGCAACAGCTTGAAATGCAAAGGCAAGTCAAATGTGCCTGAGGTCGCCTTTGTGCAGAGCAGCAACAGCAGCAGTAGAAACAGCAGCAACCGCACCGAGTCCCCCCGCTGTTGGCAAACAAAAAGCTCAGCTAAACGAGATCATTGCAACAAAACAATTAATTCATTGTTTTTGTTAACTTTTCTGTTTATTTGTTGTTGTTGGCATTGTTTGTTGTTGTTGTCGTAGTTTCATTTTATTATTGTTTTGATGTTTTTCCACTTTTGTTATTTATACTATTGTTATTCCCGAGCAGTTGTTGGCATGCGTGTGTGTGTGTGTGCTCGCTCGTTTTGCATTTACGCACACACACACAGTTAAGAGTACAATGCTCGCTCGTAAGTTTTCACGCTGCTGTTGAATAAAGATGAAATATATTTCCTTGTATTGTTCTAACAATTGTTGCTGTAAAAGCATTACACTTCCACCATTGTTGTTGTTGTATTTGTTGCCATGTTGTTTTGCATATACAAGCGCGTGTGGGTGTGTGTGTGAGGCCATTGTTTTTGTTGCTTTCCTTCCAACTGAGTTGGCTTGACTGCAGCGAGATAACTTGCCAGGCTGAAAGGAGCAGAGAAGAAGAAGGTATACAAGCAGAAGAATATCTGAAGGAAGACGTTGCCAGCATGTAATAAAGGTAACGCAAGTCCCGTTAGCAGCAGCAGAAGAAAATGCTGAATTGCAAAGGTGAAATTTGATAAATTGTGAACTGCCGTCGGCTGCGAGTTTGTTGGCAGAAATTCGAGCACTGGAAATTAAAACAAAATATTAACTCGCTCAGTTGCAGGCACGCGCCACACACACACACACACGCACGCCGACAAGCAAGACAAATAGACGTTGCTGCAGTGAAGTGTGTTCTATGCGCCGCTTGTTGTTGTTGTATCCATTTCTAGCTGACTTAGCTATTAGCTGGCTTAATAGACTTGCCAACCTTTCAACCCCCGCTCACGCCGCCTTTCCCGGTGCTTGTGTGTGTGTATGCGTGTGCAAAAGCAATGTTTTAATTGAATTGAAAAGTTGAATTGAGTTCTGATTTAAAACAATGGCGCGTTGTTCTTTTCAAGTTTACTTTTATTCCATTTTATATTTTTGCTTTATTTCTTTCTACCTTTTGTATGGTACCTTTACATTTAGCACGCAGTGTAAGTGCGTGCTCATTGACCTTTGAAGGCGCTGAAAGGGGTCACACTGCGTCCTCGTGCTTGTTGAGTTATTGTTGTTACAGCATTGAGTTGTTGCCGCATATCCTTTTGCCA
Organism: Bactrocera neohumeralis; assembly: GCF_024586455.1. NCBI lineage: Eukaryota > Metazoa > Arthropoda > Insecta > Diptera > Tephritidae > Bactrocera > Bactrocera neohumeralis. The sequence continues at coordinate 85,106,541 of NC_065919.1, read as the reverse complement.
GCGCGGCCATAAATGTTGCCGATTTGCCTTCGTCCTCCACTTGGATTCGTTGTAATTTCGGTCATTTTTACGTTGCTGTAATTGGAAAAGTTAGTTTTTGTAGCATTTCGATTTGTGCCCTTCCCGCTTTGTTGCATGCAGCAAATTAAATTTCAAATCTGAAGTTGAAACTAAAAATACCTCGGGGAATTTTTTTCTTCAACGAATTGGCCTTTTCACATTTCAGTGAGTTTTTACAAAGACTTAATGCAATTTGTAAATGAAAACTAAAAGCATTTTCAAATTATTTCATTTCATTAAATAGTTCAGTGCGGTATAACGTACACAATTCCAAACTGTATTCTTTGTAACGTTCAAAAATTAACAGTGTCATAACCCTTTGAAAGAATTTTTAGCATTATGGGTGAGGGTTCGTTTTATCTACCTTTCTTGTTTGTTCCGTAAGGTTAGTCAACAATGTTGTCCATTCGAATTTTTTATTGCCAAATTTTAGCTTTGCGATCGAAATAGTTTTGCCAATGACATAAATGAGCAGGACTTTTTAAAGTCCATCATATTAAAAACGAAAACGATATCTTTGAAATTAAAAAAAAAAAACCAAAGATATGAAGAACAGTTTCAGTTGAGAATTTCATGAAATCTCGACGTTTTTCTTTTGAGACAGTAGCTTTTCGAATTCCAAATCTAATTTTATAATATGGATACAACTTTCAATATTCTTGGTTACAAAAATGGACCCGCGGGAAATTGCAATTAAATTCTTCGCGCAAATGATATTTCAAAAAAATAGTTTTTGCTAAGTTGATAGGCCTGTCCGTAATTACTATGCCAAATATGAGCGCGATCTGTCAACCAGTTTGCTTACAGCAGCTGCTTAAGTCGGTACACTCCAGTAGTTCGTTACAATTTTTAAAATGGATAAAATTATTTCTAACCAAATTTCGTATGTGAATGTTGGAAAAGGCTTGCGATGATACAGTTTTATTTAAAACACAAGCCTACGTATGGTTTAAAGCCTTCAAAGACGGTCGGGAGATCATTGAAGACATACCTTGGTTTTGCGCGACCTTTCACTTCTTCAACTGATGAAAATATTGAAAAAGTGAAGGATATAGTGCTGAAAATCGTCAGGCGAGTGTTAGGGAGCACGACATCTTTCGCAAGTCCGTTTGAATGATTTTGGTGGATATTTTGGGTATAAAACGCGTTCTTGCTCGACTCGTCCAGATAAAGCTGAATTTTTATAAAAAAGAGTACCATAAACAGATCTCTTCGAACATGCTTGAATCGTGCGTTCCGATCCTTCATTCATGGAGGGCTTTATAACTGTCTATAAGACATGGGTTTATGAGGAAAAAAAACGAACAAAGACCAAAAAAACTCAACAAAGCCGCTCAAAAATGAGAACATCCGTCGAAATGGCCGGAATTGCAGAAGAACAATTCATGGATTTTACACGATGATAATGAACCATCGCATTGAGCCACGATTGTGTCCGAATTTAAAACCAAAAACGGAATGAATAGCCTAGATCAACCAGACATGGCTCCGTGTGATTTTCCTTGTTCTCGTTTTCAGTCGATCGAAGAGATAAAGAAAGAGTTCCCTGAGGACGCTGAAGGCCATCCTAAAAAGTACTTTTCTTTGTGTAGAAGGTTAAAACATGACAGTGAACTATTTGACAAACCTTTTTCCAAGAAGTTGTTTCCTAAAAACATCTGATGAATGAACCACGACGCTCAGAAGTAGGCAAGATTTTTATTAAACCATATTTTTATTGACATCTAGTTTGTCAATAAATATAACAGCCACTTAGCTGCTTACAACGAAAATTCCAAAGCGCACAATCGAGGTGAAATATATTTAGTTAAGAACAGGACCACCTTGTGGTTAATAATGCGCTTATTGAAATGTACTGCAAGCCTAAAACTATGCATCATTCAATATGTTTGGGCTTGACAAGTGGGCTACATACGATTTTCGAAATTAAGCCATCAGTAGGGTAATCTTTTATCAAAATTTTTAAATTTTTTGTTTGCATTTTCTAAGAATTAATATAGAAACCCACTTTACCATTGGAAGGTTTCAAAAAAGCCCCAAAAATAATAATACCGCTCGACGTTCGGAGCGCTCACAAAACGCCATTTCTTCTACAGGTGTCATCAAAAAATTCTGAAAAAATTTGTTTATACACTCCACGATATACCTCATGATATGTGAAAAAATATGAATAAAAATTTCTATGAAAAAAAAATGTCAAAAACACAGGCCAGATTACCCTACTGACCCCTTAAAATGCTTCTAACTTAAAAATAAGTATGCTGCTGACCACCGTTTCTAGCACATTGACGCTTCATTTCGTTTTTGCTTCATTAGTTATATATATATATGATCTAGCATTACCAAAGACCAGTAGGTCTATACATGGTGTGATAGTCGGCCTAACATACATGTATGATACAGACTAGTTAGAGTTACTCAGCAATATGTAGGGTCTTGCTTTCTATCATAAAGGTCCAGCGCCATCTCCAGATTTTGCTGAGTTCTCAGCTTCGCGAATATTTAAGCTTCTACTTTACGCCAATAAAGAAGAAGAAGCTTCGCAAATATTTAAGTAAACTTCGTGATTACAAACGAAAAATAATCCGTAGCAACTGAAATGTATTATATGCTTTTGCCGTTCCTTTTATCCAAACAGCTGAGCTACGCGCTGCTTTGGCGCTTAGCTTGCGCGCCTCTAGTACCCTAGCCCATCATTTTATTTTGCATTTTGCTGTTTTGCTAGCTACTTATAAGGCAGTTAATTAAATATTTATTTATCGCTTTGTTAGATAATTGTTGTTAACCTTAGATTTCATTATTTGCCTTCCGCTCGCTTGCTGGCGCGCCGCATATTTCATGCTAAGCTGTGGATTCAAGGAATTATAGCCAGCTTCCGCGAAGTAACTGCGCCGCACACAAACATTAAAAATCATCATATTCTAACCATTGTTGTCGTAAACTTTTTGTTTTTGTTTCGTTACGCCGGTGGCAAACAAACAACAAACAACTCAACAACAACACACACGCTTTGGTTGCGCGCTGAAAAGGACTTCGTGTAGCAGCTCTTGCCACCGGCTGTGTGTGTGGGAGTGTTTGCTGTTGCGGGGCCATAATTAAAAATGCTATTACAGCAAACTTGATATAAATTTTTAATTAGCAATTTTTCTCCTATTTTGCTACTGTGCGCTGCGCGTTCGCGTTGTGGTAACTTTTTAAATTAGTCCTGGCACTTTGTTAAAGCGCACAGACAGGCAACGCGTTGCCAGTGGTGAGCGATAAAGAGTGCGCAGCGCGCAAGCAAACACAATAATGCTACACATAATAATGATAAGCGCGCATAAGCATGAACACACACACACGCGCGTGCGCGCACATATGTGACTAAGCAAATTTATTGCATGAAAAGGGTTCAGCGCCATCGTACCGCCCAGCATGGCGCAGCGCGCGTCAGTTTGAAATAAAAGGAAAAGCGTAAATAAAAAGTAAAAATCGCGCTTTTACACGTTAAACAAACAATCACTTCGTTTCGCATTCTATTTATATTCGCCTTTTTTGTGTGTTACTTTGATGTCGGCGCTGCGCCTGGTGTTGGCGCCGGAGTTCGCGACTGCCAGCTGTCATAAATGTTGGCGCTGAAAAAGGTACTCACCGAACGCGCCAACGCGCACCACAAGAAAAATTGTAAAATAAAAGTTGTGGCCAACAAAACCATACTGCGGCGCAACCGAAAAATGTGGCACGTTAAGCCGCATAAGCTCATAAGTACACATACGACACTGGCAACTGCAACAATAGCAACAATACGCGTTGTTGACGTATATTGTATAAAATAAAGCGTGTAGGCACAAGATTTGATATGCGGTGAGCGCTAAAGCTGCCACCGCGCCGCAAAGCGCGTTGCTAATTTTTAGACGCTGTGGCGGGGAAAACGGAAAAACTCGAAATTTATTTATGCGTTTTTTGTATGCCTTTTAGAGCCACGCATTTGCATAGCATTTTTATTAATTTTGTTTGCTTAGGCTGAGCGCGTTGATCAGAAAGATGAAAAAGGACATAGAGGACCTCTTGTGCGTTTGTGTGTGTGTCACATCGAAGTGCTTTAATTAAAAGTGCTTTAAATTGACTGTGTAACGGGGCGCCTAAATCACTGGTTTGCTCAAGCTAGCCAGCTATTGATTCATAATTAGCATATTCTAAATATAGCATGGTAAATATTGATTGGTCGTAAAAGTCTTTTCGTATTTTGTCAATAGATGTCGTCGCAGTCGTATATCTCCAAAGCTACCAATCACATTGTGTCATACCGTATAACGTTGGAAAGGTGAGATTTTAAGCTTCATTTAACCAAAAAAAAAAATTCGGGGAAGTTGGAAAAAAAATTACAGGTGTTCAAAAATGGGTGGAAAAAATAAAGAAATTCGCTATATTTTGAAATTTTTGTATAAAAAAGGGAAGAATGCCTCGCAAGCCACCAATGAATTTCTGAAGTTCACGGAGACGTTGCTGTAGCAGTTCGTGTAGTAAATGGTTCGCTCGCTTCCGTTCGGAAAATTTCGAATTTCGATTTACACTGATGGAATAATGTCTCTAGCAGAAAAATGGCAAAAAGTTGTCGACCAAAATGGTACATTTGTTTACTTATTTATTGATATAAATATAAAAAATAAGTTCAAGTTTGATTAGAAATACGAAAAGACTTTTTCGACACCCTTGAAATACTTTATAGATTTTTGTTGATATCTGCTTTAGTATACTCGCTAAATATCACGAAATTGAAGGCATGAATTGTAACTAGTTGAAATAGTTGCTGTTATCTTATCATATGTAGTCTGTGGCACGTTTCAGAAGAGTAGTGTGGCGCGCTGACTAAACACCTTCGTTGGCTGAACTAAACACTGCACAAAAAACGTTAGCTTCGAAACGCTTTCACCATTAATAATGTAGTAAATGTAATTTTTTAGATTATACACCCCTAAAAGTAGACTAAGCCACTTAAATGCGTTTTATTTTATTTTGTTATTATTACAAAGCAAATATTTGTGTTTGGTGCGTATTTTTATTTCACACCACCACACTGCGCGCGTTTATTGTCATGCACCTTAACGCTGTAACTTTTTTATACGCTCACACATCTGTCTGAGTGCGTGTGTGAGTGTTTGAGAGCATTAAAAAATCATGTGTGCCTGTGCGTGTACTACTCTTTTGTCAAGTGATTATATGCTCTGGTGTGTTTTTGGTTTTGCTTCATCAGCAAGCACCCTTAGCGGCGACTACTAGCCACGCATTCGCTCTTTGTGTGCAAGCTGAAATTTTAATTAAAATTAAATTTTATGACACAAAAGTCAGCACGAAAGTGAATGACTCGACGGTCGACACTCGCAATCAAATAAAAATATTGCCATCATGCAGCAATAACCGGCTTTGAGGTGTCGTGTTACTGTTGCACGATTGGGGTGTGTGAAAAATGTTGCATGAACCTAGGCGCATGAGGGTTGGCAAGGTGTTGCATGGTATTTGGAGCGCACACATAAATATATTTTACTGTTTCTCAAAGAAATGTGAGCCATGCACATATGTACGTATTTTTATACATATTCATGTATGCCCATGAGCATATGTATTTATTTACTTGTTCTATAGCCTACAGTGCGCGTGTCAAACGTGTCTTTTAAAGCGTAGAATATGCTTCCGAGTTTATGCTTAGCCATTCTTTTCATTTTGCGCAATTTACTGCTGGCTACAAAGGTGTCGCGTCGGCATATTTTAAAAGCTTTTCGCTAAATATGCACATTTATCTCAAGCCTACCAATGCACACAGCTACCAAATAGTATCTTATAGCGCGCATTCAGTGCTATTTGCATGAGCATACATAAAATATATATGTAATACAATCTGCTCTTCCGGCGCGCAGAAAATGTTTAGCCAAAGCAGCGCATACGCTCATGCAGCTATATGACAAGTGAGTGTGTCCACGAGTGTATGAGGCTGTGCGCTTGATTTTTGTCATTACGCGCGCTCCCTTTGTTACTGTTATCGCTAGCATTTTATCTGCCCATTTTGCCTAGCACACGCGCTTGTTCATAAATACTTATTGCTTGTCTCGAATTTTCTTGACTCGACACAAGCATTAAAGCATGTGACACATATTTGTGTATGGAGGAGCGCGCAAAACACCCTGTAGGAATTGTGAATGTTAAGCGGAGCTTAAATATTTTTCCAAGTGAAAATTGATATAATTTTAATGAGAAGCTGAATCATTTCAAAGCCAAGCTTTCTATATAAAAAAAAACTAAAAAGAATTTGTTTAGAACAAAAATGGTTTTCTTTTATATATTTGCTTTATATTTGCTGCTGAAAGTATTTTATGTTTATCAGCACTTGTAACGGCACTAGCAGCCATGTAACTATATGCAGCTGTAAAAGCAGATTTTCACTCATACATATTTATATGAGAGTATACAGACATTCACTTACATCTTCAACATTTCTTATATATGTGTACATTACTTATATATTTATATATATACACGCTCTGTGCGCTACACTTCAAGGGTTGCCCCGAGGAATTTCCGGTTAGCTTTGATTGTTTGGCGTTAAATTGCGCTGACTCAACGCGGCTGCATTGTTGTGTTTTTTGTATCGTCGGCTTTGTCTGCGCCTAAGTGTTTCCACAGTTGTAGGCCTTCCGCAGCTTTCTACATGCACACACATATCTCATCTCTACTGCGTACTTTGCCTACATGTAGTATGTATACATATATTATATAAAGCTTGTTGCTTTTTGCAGGCTGGCTGCCAGCAACAACCAAAGATCTGGCTGTGCGCCTATTTTCACTTAGCACACTTCCTTTGCGCCTAAATGTATGCAAAGCTTAAGCAACATGTTAGCAGCGCAACAGGAAAGCATAATGTTAATATTTTTATACCAACCTGGGCGCCAGCCTCACACCTTGCCACAAAGCATAGGCGCTGCGCGAGTGCTAAGATGACTGACAAAAGTGGGCATGTCATGCAAACGAGCGCCTGTATAAATTTAGACTGTCGCGCTGTGTGTTCGTGTGTGTATTTTCTCCAGAAGGGTGTTTGTGTGTGTATGTGCGCCAGCTGTGTGTGCCACCTTTTGAATATTTAACAGTTTGCCATTTTTGTGCTTTGTTTTATGCACTTTTCTTAAACTGCCTTCGTCGCTTACCTCAGCCAGTTTCGCGTTTTGTCGTTGTTGTATTTAAAACTTATCTCGTTTTACGTGTGTTTCTTATTGTTTCATTTTTTTCGTACGCGCTTTTGTCTTCCAAGTGCTTTTAGCACAGCGTAGCTCACATTTAGGCGTTGGTATGACATACGCTTGTGTGTGTGCGCACTTTGAAGTGGTCCGTTGATAGCAGTTGGAGGAGCACGCGTTGTAGCATTTAGACAGTTAGCGAAATTGGCTTATGCAAGCGGTTTGCTATTTGCTTGTGCTGTGCTCTCCACTTCCACTTCACCGGCGTGTTTCGAGCAAATCAAACATTTTTCGAGTGCGCCCATTTTGTTGCAAATTCACGTTATAAATCTGTTCCTCGTATTAAGTTTATTAATTTATAAAAAAAAGGAGTTCGTATGCATAAGTGTGTGTGCTAGCGTGTGTATAGCGCACACTCCATTTAAGTGAATTGCTGCGCATTTATCCGATTTTTCTTGAAATTCACGGAAATCTGTTTGTAATTCATTTATTTATTGCATTTTGCTGCGACTCTCGACTTATCTTATCAGCCTGTCTATCTTAAAATCAATAACTCATTCATCAACAATAGCTACTAAGTGCTCTTGGCATGAGTGACGCAGTTTTTTTTATCAAAATTTTCAACCAGCATATGGCTATCGCTGATAGCTTCAAAAGATAACTGTACTATTTACGAGTGATATAAATTCAGTTGACTAAATTTCCTATATTCATATACAATGCTGCGAATATAATATAGTCGTATGTATATATGTGATTTCCGACATTTTTAGTGTTGTAGCTCTCCGGCGGCGTTAGTTAGTTGTGAAATAGCATTTTTAGCACTTGGCAGCACTTTACAGAAGCATCAACTAAAGCATTATATTAATCAGATTGAGAAGCCTGAACTCTGCACTTGCATTTCTGGCATTGCTTTTATAATATTCTATATTTTTGTAAAGTTCAGGAGTCTTGTCAGATTGACCTGAAGTTCGTTAGAGTGCCTGTAACCTTGCTCCTTTGTCTCACATTCTGTTTGAATTTTATTTTATTTCCAAAAAATCTGGTTCACATTGTACTTCTCATTTGATTTCTAAGTACTCATTGATCTCCATTATCTTATCTTTTGTTCTGGAACTCTGCTTTTCTTTTTAGTTCTTCTGTCGCTTCCAGAGAAGTTTCTTGTTATAGGATCCCTAACTAACTCAACTTGAGTTCAGCCGCAGACAGAGAATATTTTTTTTCAATTGAATTTTATGCAAAACATTTTTTGAAAGAAAAATAATAAAAAATATATCCTTAAAGCTTATTTCTTCATTGTATATTAAATTATTCATTTATCATTTCGTTCAATATTTCAATTTAAAGTCCCCCATGAACACCAAAGCCTAAAGTCATATCAAAAAGATATAAAAAGCGCTTCTCAATTTCATAACTTCTTTCATAATCAATCGTTTTTATTTATTTATGAACAACAACACTTGCCCCAACAAAAACAAACTATTGGCAATAAACATGTTGAAAACAAAAGCAAAAGTTATGGCGAAGCAACAACTTGTTGCCTATCAAGAGGACAAAGTTTTCGCACTAAACCATTGTTGAGGAATGTGAACTGCTGTCATTTATTGTATTTATTGTGGGTGTAGACGCATGAAAGGTCAGAATTGTCAGAGATAATATTGTTGGAAATATGTTAAATGAAGAGAAAGTTCAAAATTGATTTCAGTGAGCATTTCAGAGATTGATTTGAAGATATTGTAGACAAGCAGTTCCTGAATGATACTCATATGATATGCATACAGCTAGAAATATCTTTTTTCTAATAATTACTCTGGTTCAAGGAAATAATAATAAAACAAATTTTTTGATTATTATTTTAAAATTTTTTATTAAATTTAAAGAGAATCAGTATCTCTTCAATATGAGCTTCAGATCTGCTATGCGGCATTTTATGCCTCTAAATTAGTTTTATAATTTTATGAAGGCTAAATTAAATTGAATTTAATCGGGAAAAATATTTTAAAACCGCCTTATGTCTCCACTACTATCGAAATTCTGGGAGCACTGATCTAGCTCCTTCCAATATATCGTATTCTCTTTCTAAGGCCAGCTTTTTCTACCTTAATCAAGTCTATGAAAGCTATTAACTCATTTAGAAAATACCGAAGAATCTGTGCGTTAAAATATTGTATCTGAAGTTCCTTTCCACATATTCACCTTTGAACCCATAACTACAACAATAAATCCAGCAAACGAGGCACTTGGACTCAACTCAAATCGAAATGTTTTGATTAAAAGCATTATGTTAATGCAAATGACTTGAAGAAGGCCATTAAAATTATGCGAAATCACTTGCTTGAGCAAAAAAGAAAAAAGAAACATGCGCCCAAATGTATGCTACAATATTTATCAGCACAAAATTTATACATAACATTATGTTTGTATGTATGCGTGATACTCCAATGTTGGCGTATTCTATTAATATGCGCACTTCTATGCAACAATAGCATAATGCAAGTACAACAACACCAATAACAGCAACGACGAAGGCAAGCGTAAGCGACACGAGCGACTTTCTATTGTTCTTCTGTTTAATTTTGCTTGCCACCAAAAGCAACCGAGCCACTTTACTAAATTGCAACAAGTGTACAACAACAATAATAACAACAACACAGCAACTCCTCTACAATTCGTAGCAATTTAAAGTCTGCTCGTCCACTCGTCTCCTCTTTCGGCGCACATTTCGCCACTGCATGTTGCATGCAACAAGTGTTCGGTTGTGCTGCTTGCCGCAACAACAAACTCATTTAAACCATTTAAATTTGTGCTTGCTTTGTGCTGGTGGTGGCACTGTTGGATGCCACATCTGCCATTGTGCGGCAGATTCACGCGATGCGCGCACAAAAAGGAGAAAGCAACAGGCAGCAACAAAAGCTATGCGCCGGCAACATGCAACAAGCTGAACTGAAACGGCAGTTTGCTTGTATGTACATATGTATGCACGCAGCAACGACGCCTCCGAATTATGCCAGCAATGTATGCAAAATGTGCGGGCAAGCGGTGTGGCGGGGAGGCGGTGGCGGCAGCCATTACGCTAAGTTGCTCTAGCTGCTCGCAGACTATGACTATGCCACGGAGCAAGACGCAGCAGCTGTTGCACAATGATTTCCAGAGCTTGGTCTCTGTGTGTGTGTGTGTGTGTGTATGGGTGTGAATGTGAATCTGCCGTCTGCGGATATGGCCTTTGTTGCATGCACCATCGCAATGTGATTTCATGGCATTGCCGTTACTCCTTGAAAGTGCGCGGCATTGTGTTGCTCTTGTTGCTGCAAGTTGCGGTGCGCCTGACTTGCTGGTGCTCTGGCTGCTGGTGCTGTTGCTACTCTTGGCATTGTTGTTGGCGCTGGTGTTAGTGGCAGCGTTATCATTTAAAAGCGCATTAAAAACTTTTTAGATTAATTTCACTTTTTACGCGCTCACACTTTGTTGTTGTGCATTTTTTGCGCCTTTACGCGCACCCACGCGCTTCCTTGCTGTCTGCCAACTAACAGCCAAGCGCCCGCCCCTCCCTCAGCCATAAGTTGCCGCTAGTAATCCTTTTATTATTACTGCTCGCTTTTTGCGCTCACTACGCGCTGCAAAGTTTCTGCTACTTCCGTCTCAGTGGACGATTTGTCTGTGGCACCGCGGCAGCAGCTAAAAAATTTACAACTTTGTGTTATTTTTTAATTGAAGTTGTAATTAAAATTAGTTCATTTCGCAGAAATTTTGTGCGATTTATTTGAATCTGCCAACGACGCTCCGGTTTTTGTGCGCGCTCCGCTCATGGCTGTCATATTCAGCTCAGTTCAGTTCGAAATTAAATTGCAGCAACTGTTTTTAACGGTGGAAAAGTTCGCCCGCCGTTTGAGTAAATCATTCATTGGCTGCTCTAGGTAACTGCGTGAATTAATGGTTGGCAGTTAGCATTCTTCAGCGGTGTGTAATGAAAAATTATTCGCTTTTTTCCTCCCGAGCTAATCGCAGTTGAGTGCGCGGCTCTGCATTCGCATCGTGTGTGTGTGTGTTGCTGCAAATTAAAACCTTGTTGCATTTGCATTGAAATGTGTATTTAGTACTTTGTGGTTCGAATTGAGTGCGGCGAGTGCAAGAAAAGTGCAGGACTTAAAACGCTTCATTATTTGCATAAAGATATTTAAATGGTCTAAAGAGGGAAAGTGGAGAGCGTGTTGAGGAAATAGCTACAACCCTAAACGGTATATGCGTGAAAAAACTTAATGGTACGTAAAATTTAAGAGTAAAATCAAAAGGCAAATAAAGTTTTGGGTTCAGTGCCATTTTTAGAATATAAATGTAAAACAAATGTGCTAGAAAGCGGATAACACCTAGAATATTGAATATCCCATTTCAGGTTTTTGAGCATTGGCTTCAGATTCCCTAAAAGATTATTGTCTAAAGGCAAGGAAGTCAGATTCTCTGGAACCCGTTTGCCAAGCCTTTCTATGTTAAAAAAACGGTTCCGCCACCATTTTTTCCATTGAATTTTTTTGACAAACTGTTTTGTATGCAAAATGTTATGGATTCAAGAGTCTCAGTACAACAAAAAATATCAGAAACTTTTTTCGAAAAAATATTAGAACGAAAAAAAATATAATAAAATATATAACATTTTAGGAACAATCTCAGTAAACGAAGAGAAGAAAATATTTCCTTCAGTAATTGAAGAGCAGAGAGAAATAAAAACCAGTTGAACCTGTAAACAGTAACTTCCAATTTTTAGTAAAAATCTATTCCCAATTTCTAAGCAGCCAGCAAAAAATTTAACTAAGCCAGTAGAAGCTGGTCTATGAGGTTTTCAACTTTTCTGCTTTTTCATTTAAATTTGTCTGTAACACTCAGAAGAAACCTAGAAGAGCCTATAAAAATATGCATAATCTTTATATATAAAAATTACGTGTCACGTTGCTTGTCCGCGATAGACTCCTAAACTACTGAACCGATATTAGTAAAATTTAGTACACTGTCTCCAGTTCGAACCAACTTAGAAGATAGTATAGTAAAAACAATTCAGAAATAAAGTATACAGTGAAAGCTCTTTCAAATGGACGCTCTATTAAGCGGTCAGCTCTTTTAACCATGGACATCGTTGATGCTTCTTAAGTACAATCTATTAAGCGGAAAACTTATTAACTGGACAGAAAGGCTGGTCAAGATATTGAGAAAGCAGCCTTAAATTCGTTTTTTTCCCAATGACATTTATTTGTACGAACATATTCAAAATTAAGCGTCAAGTACAATGAATAATAGTATAAAATGTATACCACAGCAACACGTGCCCGGATCCACTAGTATATTATATAAATGCCCAGCGTCCATTTAGTCATCTCTGTCTGAGCAAATGAGTTGCTCAGTTTTTGCGATATCATTCCGAAATTTTGCATCTGTTATTTTCTCCACAAGAAGCCGCTTATTTGTGCGAATCAACGATATCGGATCACTATATCATATAGCTGCCATACAAACTGACCGTTCAAACACAAGCACTTGTATGGAAAACTTTTTTATGTGACAAGATATTATCATGAAATTGGACATGTATTATTGTCCAAGCCAACCCTACAATCTGACAAGAAATAGTTCAGATCGGACCCCTATAACTTATAGCTGCTATACAAACGGATTGATCAAAATCAAGTCTTTGTATGAAAAACTATTTTATTTCAAAAGATATCTTCATGAAATTCGACTTAGATGATTGATCAATGCATAGCTACAATCTCCGAACAAACTTTTCTGATCCGACCATTATAAGATATAGCTGCCATACAAACTGAACAATCAGAATAAAGTGCTTGTATGGAAAAGTTTTTAATTTTACAAGACATTTTCGCGAATGTATGGATTATTATAGAAAACAATGGTATAATCCGAATATACTGTTCAAATCGGACCACTGTAGCATATAGCTGCCAAATAGACTGACTCAACAAAATCAAAGAAAAGTGCTTTAATAACCTCTTATGCTTGAAAAAGTAAAAATATGCAGATAATTAAAGCTTCATTGTAACCAAAGTTAACAACAAATATTTACTATTTTAATATCCTTGAAATTAGTAAAGAAAATATTTTCTATCATAACTTTCTATCACTTGCAGTCTTTTAAGCGAACCTTCCTTCACTACAGTGCCAAGCATTAACTCTGAAATAAACGCAACTGTTCACCAAAGCAAGCACTTTGTAGAAGAAAAGCGAGCTTCAATAAATAAAAGGCAACATTTTAATATCAGCTTTGCTGTAAAATCGATTTAGTACTAAATACACACACGCACACACACAGACAGACACAGAAACATACAAATCAGCATGTAATGCCTAAGTGCTTGTACAGGTACAACATACATTTCATTTCGTTGTAGTTGCATGCAACACGTGCTGCTTGCGCATACATGCAATTGTAGATTTTTATCGACGCAAGAACATGAATCACACATGCACATTAATATCGACATGTGATACATACATATGCGTATACATATATGGTATGTGTGTGTGTACTTGCTGTACACAAAATAATAAAAAACACAACAACAACACACTTTGGCGTGTGTATAGCTTTTGTGCTTGTTCAGGTGCAAATATGCAAGCTGCCACAAGTTGTACGTTGCAATAGTTATTTGCCGCAAAATAGTCACCGCTTTTTTTTTAGCCTTTTTCCCCCCAATACATTTTCTCCTTGCTGTTCGTGCACGACTCCCGTACCAACTGTGTGCCGTTATGACAGTGTTGCTGTGTTGTTGTGTTGTTGCATTTTCACAATATGCTTTTGCCACCGCATCAATATTTGATGACTTACACAAACAAATGCACACATAACTGTACTGCGCTCATATGCGTGCGTGTATTTGTTGTGGAGCGCCTGGCTGCAGTGGCAACAGCTCGTGAGTGCTGGTTGCTGGTGAAAAGAAAACGCTGCATGATCTGTGCGCAATGAAAGCTGCAATTCGAAATGGGAAAAATGCGTCAAATAACATTTTCAATATATTTACCGTAGTTTATGAAATTCTACGTCCATTGCCGGCGCTTCTGCTGCGTGCTGCCCTTTTGTGCATGTTACGTTTGGCACCCACTCTCCCCCGCTCCCCGCTGCCTGTCATATTTGGTTGGCTTAGAAGTATTTTTGTGTTTTCATATTTTTTATCATTTTAATGGATTTTCTTTATCGGTTTATTTATTTATTATTATTGCATTTGGCTCCTTTTAGACGGAGCATGATACAAAACTTTTTGAAATTCATACGCTGAAATGTGGATCTGCACATGTGTGTTTGTGCGTGTGAGTGTGTGCTTTTCAATTACTTAACAAAATGACTTGCTTCACGCTGAGAAAGCATAAAAAGCTCGGCATCTTCTATTTGCTTTCAATTAACAATTTTGTACATATTTTTTTAATAACATCAGTTTTTAAAGGTAATTTTAGTTTCGCCTGAGATAAATGACTTAACTTGAAAAATATATTATCTTAACTATTTTTTAAACTATATAATAGTGTCCACAATACACATATACTGGAACATAAGCTTTCCAAATTCTACTACTTTAATGAATTTGTTAAATTGGTGGTGTTCAAAATTAAAACTGAATTCCAGGCAAATGTTCGAGAGCTCAACTGTTTACATATCGTCAGCTAAGATGCAAAATAACTTGCCACCATTTTTCATAAGTTTTCAAGGAAAGAAAAACGCGGTATAAAAGCGAAAGTCTTCCTATTTAAAAAAAAAACGAAATTTCGTGGCAACTTGTTGATATATACATAAATATACGATGGCAGAAACTGAAAATTTTGTAGCTATATGTATGTAATATAGTGTAGTGCATCATAATCAATAAGAAACTCAATTTAAATTTTTTTGATGATAGGCTGTTTTGCATTTTAGGTTACGATATGTATATCTGCTTGGATTATCTGTTGCTTTTTCGTTGTCTTTGAAATCTCTAGTTTTTTCATGTTACTAGTGTTGTTTGTTGACCTGAAAGTAGATATAAAGTTTATAGACTTGTTTTACAACAAAAATATTTTAGTACATTAAAGTCAATGAGTGTTCCTTAACAGACGAAATCTGTTTCAAAGTTCCACTTAGTGTCAAAATTAAGCTCTAACTTTACAGATTGAAGAAACAAAGAGCATTCATTCTTAATATTTTCTTGAAAAAAAGTCTTAAAATAGATACACTTAAAATTAATTGTTTTTATGGCACTCCACCTCAAAAGCTGAGGACCCATAGAAACGAGAAAGCAATGAAATACGATTTCTTTCTCACTAAATCATGCATAGCGTACGATTTTATATCAAACTACTAAATAAATTTTTAAGTTTCTTTGAAACCAATTTCAAAATATACAACTAAGTTTTTTGAGAATCTAGATTGACACTACGCATACTTTGGACTTTATGTACATTATCTGGGCTGCTACCTTTTCGAGTTTTTTTTTTCAAGAAAATTGCACATTAAAGCGACAATGCAGTCATGGAAGCAATCCGTTCTGATGATAGTCGGGTCTACGTAACCCAGATTGTCAACTTGCCATCACTTATGAAATTACTTCAAAGATGTTTTATGCCTGTATACTAGCAACAACAAACTTGGAATCAATCGCTTTTTTCCTTTTTTCCTTTGCTGACATCTCTGAAGTGTTAAGAGGTTACATGGGTTTCCTCGAGCAAAAAGCAGCATTTTTTGAAAAAAATTTTCTCCTTTAAAAGTTTTATTACAATTTTTTATTGTTACAAAAATACACTTTTAGCAATGAAATTCTGAAATTTTTGGAAAAAACGCGTCTAAAGACGGCGGACTAGTTACAAGTTCTCAAGGCTGTATCTTCAAAACCATTACTTGGATCAACTTGAAAATTTAGGACAATATTCTAGAGGTGTTGTAGAATTTATAAGTCCATAAATAAATTGATTTTTGGAAACACGTAAATCCATGTTACTCCTTAAACAAATTTACCTAATTCTTTGAAAAAGGACTTTCTTATTAAAAATGTTGGGCTCTACAAAATAAGTGTTAAAGATTTTTTACCCTAAAATCGTTCATTTAAAAGTTATACGCAGTTAAATTTATACATTAATTAACTGAGCATATTAATTTGGTACACCATGTCGTATGAGCAACACATAATTTACATGGCAATTGGCACTTGCTAAACTTAGAGAAGGTAATACTCACCACACATGACTTTATACATATATGATATTTACATCGATTGTAGTTTGCCGTTCGAATTTTATTTATATAAATATTTTTTTAACTTTTTTTTTCCTTAAATTTTATTTTTTTGTTTTCACTCTCACCAGGGAGGCTCACCACAAGTGTAAATAAGCAAATTTCAATTTTCCATTGACTCGCCACAAAATCTGCAATTGTGGCGGATTTATAAAATAAAAACAGAAACACAATGCGGCATATATTTAATCGCCGCCAAAAAGGGTAAACCCGCCGCACCATGTCATATCTGGAAGTTCAAGTAAAAATTCAAAAATCAAACCTTTGCAATTTGTGCGACTTCCGCTCGCCTCTACGTGCGGCTGTGATTTCAGTTTTTCTATTTGCCATAACTTCGCGCCCCACCGACTTCACGCCTTCGTTACCGAGTTGATTTAAGTGCTTGCTCGAGAAAATATGCAAATTTGTGCGTGTCTGCTGTCGCCCACCATGGCCTCTCACTTTATATACCGCTGCTGTACTGTAGTGTGTAAGTAGAGTGCGAGCGCAGCTGAAGTCCTGTTATGTCTTTATTTTTGTAATCTCTTCCATTTATTTACCTTTGCGACCATTAACAAATCAGGCATTTATTTATTTATTTATTTGTCTGTTAGCTTGTTTGCTCGCCCGTTCGCCACTTGGCTCCTTTGCTCCTTCGCTCGTTAGTTTGTTCGTTTGTTGAGTCATCAGCAGCAGCAGCGGCAGTCGGCAAATCGCCACCCAATGACTTCCTGCACAATTGAAATCATCGAATATTTGTTTTCCTATTTGCCCCTGCGTTGTGTCCTTGCTGCCGTTGTTGCCTTGTGCGTCCATCAGCGGCATTATTGTGTCAACGTCATGCTCGCTACTGTAGTCGTGGCCGTCGCTGGCTCGGTCGTTAGTGTCTCAGCGACACTTCCGTTTTCCGTTTGTCGGAAGAATTTTCGGTCTGTTTTCTGCACATCAGTGCACTAATCTGCTGATGTGGCCTGTTGTTGCTCGCCGGCGTTGTTGTTGTTGTGCGTTCGTTGCTTAGTTTTTGTCTCGCAGTTGTTTGCTTGTTCATTCTGTTGTTTATTTTCCATTAAGTTTTCGTTGTTTCGCTCCAATTTCCGGCATATTTGGCATCGAGTTGAAGTTGCTGTTCAATTTTACTTTTCTTTTCTGCTGTTTTTGCAGTTGTTCACTTCACAATTCGGTCTCCTTATGATTTGTGTTTTGTTATTCCTTCTTTTTTATTTTTATTTGCTGCCAGTGTGCGCTCGATAGTTTCGCTCGTTTCGTGATTTTCTATTAAGTTCATTGCTGTCATTGATTGAAATAGATTCAGCAATTGATTCTCAATGGATTTTCCGCTTCGAATCGCCAATCGCACACAGGCATATGCCGCAGGGACCCACTTCCACGCGCTAACGATTTCGAGTTTGCACTCCTTTGTTGGTGCGCTTTCGGCGTGTGCAGAAAGAGTATGAAAAATTCTGCTTATTTGCTGAATCCTTGTCCCAGCTTAAAGTGTTTAAAGTATTAATGGCTTAACTTGTTTTTGTTTTTGTGTGTTTTTAGTCTCTTTTTTATTGTACTTGGCCGCAATTATTACTCAATTACAGCGCATTTAACAAGCGCTTTGCATATAGTCGTTGCCATTTGTGCAATATCTGCTCAATTAAAATTAATGATTAATTGTAAATATATTTTTTTTTAATTTTATGTTATTTCATATATCACTTTTCTATTACAAAAAGGCAACGGAAATGTATATGATTTCCCAATAACTCATTAAATTTGCATATAATGGGGTGGTGTGGCGATAGGTAGGAATTGTATGTATTGAATATGTATATGTATGTGAAGTGTAATCATATATATTTCTCTACTTATAGCCTGAATAGGGTATATTAAGTTTATAACGAAGTTTCTAGCACCTAAAAGGAAGCGTGAATATATATTTTTAACTGAACAGCATGAGGAGCTTAGTCCATCTACATCTATACGCGAACTACTAGTCCCTCAGTTTTTGAGAAATCGTTCTGAAATTTTGCATTCGGCTTTTTCTCCTCAAGAAGCTGTTCATATGTCGGAATCGCCGTTATCGGACAACTATAGCATATAGCTGCCATACAAACTGGCCGATCAAATTCAAGCACTTGTATGGAAAACTTCTACATTTGACGAGATATCTTCACGCAATTTGGTATAGATAATTATCCAAGGCAATTGTACATTCAGTGAAGAAATTGTTCAGATCGGACCACTATAGCATATAGCTGCCATACAAACTGGCAAACAAAATGAAGAAAAAAATTTTTTTGTTCGCGTTTATACATTAACAAATGCAAGCGTAAAGGGTATTATAGCATCGTTTACGTTTGCTCCTGTTTTTTACTACTAAGTTGTGTTCTATTAGTTTATTTTGCATACAAATTAGAAAATTAGAATTCAATGTTTGCTTCTTTTGAATAAATTTTTTTTAAACAAATGCTAATCATCTAAATGCATCGTAAAAAGCTTAAAATAATGCATAACAACGATTTTTTATAATCAGACATCATATAAATTGAAAATAATCCATTACGAAACCCGCAAAAATGATTGAAAACGTAAGTTGCTCATACGCCATGGCGACTCAAAGCGACCAGCAATTAATTATGCGCTTTAAACTTTTGCTATGAGTGAAAAGTGCAAATGAAGTGAACTACTTGAATTGTAGAGGTCAAAGTGCATAGCAAAGCATGCTGGACAAGCACACTTACACTCGCACATTATAAGCAACTGGACGCTGCGCACGCTACGTCATTTGAATATGTACGCACATCACTCATTTCACTTTTATTTTATTATTATTTATTTTCTCTGTTTTTTTTTTTTGCTCTCACATGCACACGGCGCCCGCAGTTGGCAACGCGTTGTGCCACTTCCAGCGCTTTATGCTGTGCTTCTGCACTTTTATTATTAATATTTTGCGTGCGCGCGTTGTCCTTTTGATGCTTGTGAATGCGCTAAACCGCAACAGCTGTGGTCAACACCAGCAATAACAGCGGCGCTGCTACGTTGCAACAACTGCAGACAGCTGCAGTAGCGAAAACGCGGTCAACGCACCAACTGTAGGTTGGCGGCACCATTTGTGTGGCACATTATTATGTGCGAGTATTTGCTGTGGCATTCAACTGTCTCTGGGAAAATACGCCTATGCAAAGCGGCCGGCGCATTGTGCCACTTTCGTGTAAGCAACATGTTGGTGTGCGTGTATGTCTGCCGGTGTCAAGCACTGCTGCCTGTTGCAAGTGCAAACTCATTTGCATGCATGCGCGCACAACAAAAACATTCGCACTGCTTCGGTGAAAGCATTTCCTTTGCCACACCTTCCACTAACTTTGGACCCTGGCGTCATGGTGTTCGTGCATGGCGTCCGCCTCACCAGCACATGCGAACGATTAGCAGCGATAAAATGATTTTTTCGCAATTCAGCAGCAGAAGTTGCAAAACGAAGCGTTGCAGGCATGCACATACACTTGCATACATACATGTATACACTATTATTCCGTTAACGCTTTTATTTCCACGCATTCTCTCAGTTATCACATGCACATTTTTCATGCATCATCCGTCCATTACCGTTATGCATATTCACACACACACATATTAATGGCTATGTGTGAAGCCAGCGTGCATTGCCTTTTGTTGCTGCCGTTATTGTGCACATTAGACCCCATTCAATCGGCTGACTACAGTCATTATTATTATTATTGCGTTTATGGTTGTTGTTGTTGTTGCTGTTGGTCACTTTTATGCCACATATTGAAAGCGCAGATAGTTATACCAGCCAACCGTGCAACATCATCATCATCTCCATCAGTGCAGTGGGTGTGGCAGAAGAGTCATTCACAACGGGGTGCAACACCATCCACAGCTCAGTGTCTTTGGCATTGGAGATTGACGCTGAGCTCTATGGCGCTGACGCTGGTCATTGCCGTGTCCATATCCGACATATTTCCGGTGCAAAAAACGACACACATCCCCGAAGCGCTGTCGTCGTCCTCTGAGCGACGGTTGTGTGTTGCTATATCCTTTTGTGTACATGTGTATGTTGTTGCCACTGTGGTCGTTTGGTTGCTCGGTTGGTCATTTGCCAACCGGAAATACATTTATAAATTCGCATAATGCTAATTATGGGATTTATGCCCGCTCACTGAAGTCAGCGTCGCAAAACCCAGTGGACACAAGTGATCCCACAGTGGTTGAGTATGTTTCTGCAGCTTTTCGCAGCATGTGCGCTCTTCCGATTTCGCATATAGCGTGGCATATGAGTTAATTTATTTTTTTATAAATTACTATTGCATACTTTTAGGAGTAAGCTAGCTACTTTCTTTCGTCTGAGCCATATGTGCTTCGTTCGCACTAATTTTTAAAGGCAGCAAGTAACTTTATGGTCTAAGCTTAGCATTTTGCCTACCCAAAACAACAATAAATACAACTTTTCATAGACATTCTCAACTGCCTACACAGCAGCCCGTCTAATTTCTCTGTTGCCACTGGTTGAGCTCGACAAGCCTGCATGCCACGGCAACTAGTGCAGGAATTAATCCACTTCAGCAAGCCACCTCTAGCTTCACTCTCAACGCAAGCAAGCGCATGTACCGTTGACCCCACAATCTGCTCATGCATATGTAAAACCCCAATTTCGCCTGTCTAACTGCGGCATAACTCATTATGAAATTTTGCCTGCCACAAGCTGCTGTCTTTCGCCTTTCATGCTCGTATTTGCCACATTTTCCGCTCGGACGTATGCTAAATGGCAGAAGCGCATCATCGTTTTTGTTTATTAATGCTTTACAGTCGCTTTGTTCATCAGGCTTCAGTCGGTGTTGTTTTTGTTTTTTTTTTTTTTTTGTTTTCTTGTTTTGCGTTTTTCACATTTGGTTTTCGGTGTTTTGGCGTCGCTTTGTCTGCGCACAAGACTTCTGCTGCATTTTGTTGTTGTTTATGTTGTTTGTGGTGTGCTTAGAAGTATTGACCCTCATACCAGGCTGCCAGCTGAGTCTATTGCTCTGAAATGCGCGTGCACATGTGCGCTCGACATGCTTGCAGGCGTTTGGCCTGCCATTGAGGCACGCCGTTTTGTCTTTCCAGCCTGTGGCATTTATTGTTGGCTGTGGCGCCGAAGCTTTATGCTCCGCATTTACTTATTGCAATTTCCATGCACTCAACAATGTCACCGTCGCTTGTACGGTGCAAGTAACGCATACTTTTGCATGTATGTATGTAAATGCGCTGTGCGTCAGGTCGTATACGCAACTAACAGCATGGCTCACACCTTAACGCATTCGAAGAGAGCTGCAAATGGAAACAACACATTCATCACAGTTTGTTGTTGCTTTATTGTGCTTGCTGGGGGCCAATGCCTGTCTATTGTTGGTGCAACAGACGCACAAAAAGTTCGCATTTCGTTCTTGCCACTCGCTTTGTGGCGTTCTTCATCTGACGCATTTATGCCTAATGCCATGGAAATTGGTTATCCACGCAGTTGCTGAAATCCGTATATATATACTAGCGTGTGTGTGTGTGTGAAAGGTGATGCATATACGGGAGCTCGCTTTTCACCAGCAACCGTTATATAGATACACACGCCATTCACTGCACCGACATGTGCATATTCTGCGAGACTGCCAAGGTATAAGCGATACGCTTGTTTATGTTGCCGAGATTGCTACGCGTTGCCGCTGTGTTGGCTATGGCAAGTCGGTTAGTGTTTAAGTTCTTCCTCTTGTCGGTCGGAATTGCGACAACGTTGCCGAAAAACGGTTTTGTAAGCATATTATTTTCGCCATAATCACACTGAGCACACGCATGCAACACACATATTCACTTGCAAAGCTTACATGCTTCGACCGCCACCTTTGCAACACAGTTCACGCGGTCGCCTGGTGCACCAACCAGCTTCTAGCGCTATTGTCTTTGACATCCATGCTTACTCTTCTATAACGACGTCCGAAATTACATTGAATGTCGCGCATACGATATGTTGCATGCCACATGCGCCGACATTACAGCTTACTCGCGTTGATTGTGTACTTATGTTTCCTGTCGTGTTTGTTGTTCTTGCTTTTCGCGAAATTATGGTTTCCAATTTGAATGCGAAGCGAGTTGGCGGACGCGTGTTCTTCATTGCAGCATTTCAGCGCGTATTGCATTGAGGTTGCTGTCGCTTTTGTTGTTGTTGTTGTTGTTGCTTCTCGGTTGCATATCCGCGTATGTGTTGTCTGCGTTTGCGTTGTATTGCGGTGTAGTTCAACATGATTGCTTGTTTATTTTTCGGTTGTTAGGTACATTGTGGTTGCTGGTTGGTTGGTTGGTTGCACGGCTATTTGGTTGTTTTGTTGGCTGTAAGGTAGCTGAAATTGCAACTGCATAGCAAAGTATCGGTGTACAAGTGCCTTCAAGCGGTTAAGCACACGCACACATACGCAATAGTGAACTAATAAGGATCTTCGCGAAATTTAGATTGATATATAGAGTAGTTACGTTCACTTGAAAGTCAGAAAGCATACGTTTTTGGGAATTTATTTTTTAAGTAATTTTTAATAATAAATAAATAAAATAATGTACTTAATAATATGTGATTCATTTGAAAAATCTTGAATTGCCTTGATCCCATAGCCAATTTACAGGAAGACCTCCGAAAAGGTATCTGGCGTTGAGGGAGAGCTTTCTGTTAGAGATTATCACAAATACAAATAAATGAAATGATGAATATAAGTATTACCCGCGGTAGAAGTCTAAATTTTGATTTTTCATAAAATGGATGCTTCCGAAAAAAGCCAGGTTATTGTTAAAAATTTACACTTCGAAAGTGGTTTGAATCAAAATCATTATGAAAAATTTAAGTCCTTTGATCATCACATGACCAATATGTACATATATGTATATAAGCCGGTCATATGAAAATTTCAAGCCAATCCATCCAGCCGTTTCGAAGACTGCTCACCGACTCAGAAAACAGTGCTTCGAGAGAAAAGCATTTTATGTTTTGAGAGCCTCTTAATCTAAGTTAAGAAACAAAGTTTACAAAAACTGTATAGACTAGTGCAAAAGACTTTGCAAGTTATAAAAAACGTTAGAAGGTCGTAATGGATTGAAACTCATCGGAAACGAAAAACAAAATAACAAACATTAAGATAAAAATAAATTACGGACGATCACGCGAAAAGGAAGGAGAGCGGTTGAATTTTAATTCGTTAAAACGGTTTAACACGATTTCCGACAAAACTTTACTTCCTATAGAAAAAAATTGTATGACAATGTTGTAGGTAATGAAAAGGTCTATAACTTTTGCATATAAACTTTTTTCACATAACTTCAAAATTTTCGTCCAAAACTCAACAACCCAGTATTTGAGTTTTTTATTTTTATTTTGAACAAATAAAATTTTTCTTTCACAAAATTTGTGTGTAAACTTAGCTTCTTATGTCCCAAACACACTTGTTTTATTTAAAAAATTTATTTTTTTACCATTGCAACATGTTGCTACAGAGTATAATAGCCTCGTTTCCATATTGACCTAATTAAGAAAACGGCAAATTTTCTATCAAAAAATCTCTGGCCAAATTTATAGATTTTTTTTTTAATTGTGAGTAGGCTTTATGACTGCTGAATTCTCTCTGACGGTATAGAAAATACTTACAATTCCGTGGTAAATACGCACAGAAATGAAAAAGAAGATTCTCCAAAATGATTTAAACTGCTATTACTGCTTACTTCGGGTTAGTGCTTCAGACATCGAAATAATACATTGAAAGTTCAACCTTCTTCTCATGTTTACTATTTTTCCTCTCTAGCCTTTTATGTTTTGTTTAATTTGTTTTGGTTATAGATAATTACAACTTAAATTACAACTCAACTGATGTCAAGTCAATTTAAATTACAACTCAACTGATGTCAAGTCAACTTAAATGACAACTTAACTGATGTCAAGTCAACTTAAATTACAACTTAACTGATGTCAAGTCAACTTAAATGACAACTTCACTGATGTCAAGTTAGTTACCCATATATTCCTTCCACATATCTGAGACGATCAATTTTTCGCTTAGAGCCCCAGCTCTATTTTCGTTAGAACGTTCGTTTATTCTGTATGTCGTATATTTTAATTAGTGTCACGTCATTTCGAAAGACATCGAGATTTTACTTGGTATTACTAGATGAAAAATTGCCTTTATTAGGACAAACAGTTTTCTATGGTTTGAGACTGTCCCATGACCAAAGTTTGAGTCCATGCTCCACCAATCTAATAAATATTGCTGTAGGGCTTACAAAAATGACATTTCTATATTACTGCGAAATAATAGCCAGATGAAATACAAAATCAGCTCTGTGTCGTTTTCCAGCTGAATTCAACCCGAAAGTCTTAAAAAATCTAAACTTTTTCCAATAAAATATTTTAATAATAAATATTGCTCTACATTTTTCCTTCTGCTTAAAAAATCCGCCCTTACAACTTCTCTTTACAAGCTCATTAAGTCATCGCCGCGCAAACCAAAATGTTGCTATAAAATGCTTACCCTTTTATTGCCCTTTAAAACTAATCTAGCTACCTTCGCATCAATCCGCTCATCATTGCTGTATGCTACCCACTCAGAAGACACTTAAAAGCTTATAAATTGAGCGTCTAATGCAGCCATGAAATTGTGTAACACTTAACGCCGATAACTTGCGCCGCATTAAAAATGTGACAACGCACTCTCCAACTCCACTTGTGTGTTGGTGTTCGTGGCGTAGGAGTGACAATTAAAATACCATCACCTGTAAATCGCAAAAGTTTCGCCTAAAAGTATGCTTTAAGCCAGCGATAATGGGCGAGCACAACTCGCTAGTGCCAGCAAAGCAAGCATGGAAGCTTAACTGTCCCATTTCCATTGCGTTGTGCAATTGAGCGGCTCACCAAGAGTTATGTGCACAATACAAGCTGGCAAGCTGGCAAACACTTTATGAGAAAACTCCGCTTGCGCCTTGGCTTTACTCATTAATGTACCGACCAACGGAGGAGCATACTTTCAGGCTGTAGAGCTTGGTAAAGCACTTGGAAATAAATTTGTGGCTACCATGACAAGCCTCGCACTACCTACCACCTATGTACCTACCTGCCCACCTGGCAGTGTTGCTTGCCGCTTTCGGTTGCTGCCACATTCCCTCGGCCATTACGAGCAGACACTTTATGTCTTTCTCTCCGCACACAACCACAACTTAAGTGTGCATGAAATGAGTCGGGTGTGTAAATGAGTAGTAAAGCACAGGTGTATGAGCGGCTGGCAGTTGAGTGTGGTGCGTGTGGGGGTGTGAGTGTGTGGCAACATTCTTGCGGCCCACTAAAAGTTTGCATTTGCAACATTGAGTGGGTTGCAAGCTGCCAAATTGCCAAAAATTTTATGTTCCACCACATTTAGAGCTCATAAAAATTCATCTAGGTAATAATCTAGTGTCGCCACAAAATAAAAACGAGCACAGCCAATAACAAATGCAACAACTGAAATGTAGCTGTGCTTGCCACGAACATGCACACACATGCGAGAGACTAACGGAAAATTCTGAAAAAATCAACATTCAACCGCTATTTTGGTTGCAAATTGTTGCCGCACTGTTTGCTTGTTGCGGCTAGTGCTAGGGGAGTGCTTTCAGTGGTCGTTTTATGTACTCGTGTAGGCAGGCAACTACGTCTAGGCACGCTCGGCTGCCTTGAGAAACAAACAGGCTCCACAACAAGCTTAGCTACTGCTCACGTTTGGGGCACCACGGCCACCCACAGCTGCCTAGGCACAGCTCACTCTACTCCTACGCACACACACACACACACGGACATGTGCCACAAAGCGACATATTCATAATTGCTAATGGAATATGCTATGATATCGCCGCCTTACTTAGTAGCGCTCGTTTATTATTCTAGTTTCAGCGCATGCTTTGCCTGTGGGCATAAATATCTGTGTGTGTGTGTGTGCGGGCTCGTTCATTTCGCTCGACCCATTCTGGCGGTGACATTTCGGCATCATTTAGGGCATTAGACAGCTAAAGCCACCTGCCTGCCTGCTGGCATGCCCATCAGCCCAGTCTGCCCGCCGGCACCGCCCCCCACCCATGGCTTTTAATGCCTGTGCCACCGGCAACAACACATAAAGGCACAAATATTTTTTATTTAGCGGTCTGTGTGTGTGTGTGTGTACATTGTGATAACTTTGTTTAGTCTTTAGTGCTCGTGTCAGCTGACTGGCCTTTAAGTTGATGACCCCCAACCTACTTTCATTACCAACATTACCTTTTATACATCCACTTTGACGCCGCTAACTCCTCGGAGAAATTAGTTTGCAACTTGTGAGACATTTTCACTTGATATGTTTTCTAGCATTTCTTACCTTGCGCTTTGGCCAAGTTTCTATGAACAACCGAACCCACACATGCCCCCTATGTGACAACCTTAATTTAAGTTGATGCTGCTCGTTGGCGGTTTGCCTTCATTTGGTGTGTTCTCTGCAACATCCTTGCTTCGTTTCATTCGTTAGACACCTTTCTGTAGGCGACTTTAACTGTGCAACAGCAGCACGGTAATTTAAGTGATGAATATTCCTCATCAAGCATTCGTTTTTCGTGTACCGTAATTTCACTTCAATGTCGAGATCGGTGGGCTGTTGGTTGCTGCTGCATTTCGGTACACCATATGCGGCACTTTTCAGCCAGCCGATCCCAAATTTAGCTTTTATTCTTTTTATTAATTATTTTATGACTAGCACTTATAACCAGCATCGCTTAATTACTTCGGGTTAATGCTTGAAAAATTTAAATATTATATTGAAAGTTCAACCTTTTTCTATTTTTTTGCTATTTTGCCTCTTCAGCCTTTTATATTTTTTCTAAATTTTTTTTTTCCAATATTTTTGTAAATAAAATTAGAGCTTTTTATTTTGGTTGCAGAAAATACAACTTAACTGATGTCAAGTCAACTTACATTACAACTTAACTGATGTCAAGCCAACTTACATTACAACTTGACTAATGTCAAGTCAAGTCAAATTAAATTACAACTTACTGATATTAAGTCAACTCAAATTACAACTTAACTGATGTAACGTGAACTTAACTTACACCTTAACTGAAGTGAAATCAACTAAAATTACAACTTAACTGATGTAAAGTCAACTTAAATTACAACCTAACTAATGTCAAGTCAACTTAAATTACAACTTTACTGATGTTACCCATATATTCATTTCACATATCTGAGACGATAGTTTTTTTGCTTATAGCCTCAGCTCTATGTTTGTTAGAACGTCCGTTCTCCTTCCTCCTTCTATATGTCCTAGATTTTCTTTAATGTTAAATAAACCAAAACTTGAGTTCATGTAGCAACATTTTAATTTTGCTGTAGGGCATTATTTTCGTTAGATGAAATCTAATTGCTCTAGTTTTCAAACCAAATGAAAACGACATTGAAGGATTATTAAAAAAGACTTTCAATGACAAAGTTTGAGTCCATGTTCCACCTTACGAATAATATTAAGAATGTAATATATTTCTCTTAGGGCTAAAAAAATTAAAATTTTATTTTCGAGGCTTAAATTTCAGTAAAGTGAATATAAATTTAATTGCAATTACCTATTCTTCACCCTCCCCTGCCTATCAAACACCTTTAATAAATTAAATACAACCACGAAGTCCACCCATGTCTCCGCATTTTTTTCGCTTTCTAATTCAACGTTTCTTCTACTATTTTTACTCAGCGAATCTCTTCTATACTTTGCTTGTTATTGTGTCTACATCGCTACAACATACAAATGCGTCTCACACCCCGGCCCGACTGCTTCTAAAATGCTGTCAGCTGCGACATCTCTTTTATCATCCAACGCACGGCTTCTGCTGTGTCTCCTTTGATGGGTATGTCTTTCGGCTTTCGGCGCACTTTTTAAACAGCAAAATGTACCGTTAGCTTCGCATTTTACGCTCTTCTTGTCCATTACCATTTCGCACCTTCTTTCGCATGCATTTTTATGACACAATTCTGACGCGTCCGGCTAGACAAACGTGCGACTGGAGGCCACTTTAAAATGACAATCGACCGGTATGCGTGCGAAAAGCGAGATGAAGATGAGTCTCCACGGTCCGCCGTTGGCGAGCAGTTTATCTGCGCAACACATCTTTTTGTATCGTCCTTCCTACTCGCCGTAATTGTTGTTGCTGTTGTTGTACGCACATAAAAATGCCCAAAAACATGGCGATATCGGATATCCTGCTTGGCCCAGTGCCGGCGGCGTTACCACCTTTTATGTTCGCACATAGCCGAGTTCGATAATGTGACTGCGACTCTCTCGTCGCCCCCCACTTTGCCCCGACCGCATGCTGGCAAATGTCTACAAGTCGTACGAAGGTTGATGGTTATTGTTTCTGACCTCCTTGTTGTTATTGTTGTTGTTGTTGTCGCTTTCATTATTGCAGCTGTCATCATTGTCGTTGCGGTCGTGTCAGTGTCACTACTCGTAGCGCTCGAGTTTCTTTTGTTTTTGCGCCTCTGTTGTTACTGTTGTTTTTGCTTTAGTCTCAGTACAATTATTGCTTCTTGGGGCTTTTGTTGTCAGCGTTGCTTGTTGTTTTTGCGACAAGCAGTTGCCGAGGTCACTCGCCTGTTCCGCCCGAGAGCCAGTGTGTCGCAGTGTGTCAGTGACGTGCTGGCGCCCTACGGTGGGTCGTCAATTTTTTTTTTGATTAATAGACGTGTTAATGGATGTCATTTTAATACGCCACGCTGCCGAACCATCCGTCACTCAAACTCGTCACAGGCACACAGCGCTGCTTCTAGCTGCTAGCTTCTAACCGCATAACACTTGCCACGCTAATTTCTTCATTTTCAGTTGTTGCTTGTTGTTTTGCTGTTTTTTCTCCTTCCTTTTTCTGTCATTTGAATTGTCAGCCCTTTGCTGGGTCCGTCGCTCCGTCGGCTTTCGTGGCTAATTTTACGTGGAGTTTTGGTCATTAGTTGGCAGTTTTCGTCCATGTCGAGCGTCCAGCGCCCATATGCCTAGTCACTCTTGTACATATGTATGTATGTGTTTACCGTTGCTCTCTTTGGGTTTTGGGTAATTTAAATTGCCCATTGCATTCGGTATTATTACGTTTTTATGTCAATTACTGGGGCATTACAAATGGTTCGCCTTTTCGACACCGCACTACTCCTCCTCTCTCATCATCATACTCTTCGTCGTTTTATGAGTGAATTATTTTTTCTTCTCCGCCTTTACTTAAGTGGCACTTCCGTGCCAATCTTTGCTGCCCATTATGTTGTTGTTATTGTGCATAATATTTTTTAATCACTCACGGTTGCATGGTCACCGCTGGTTCCTTGCCATCGCTTCAATCACAAAACACTTAAATCCCAGTAATAAATTGTTTTACGGCATTTTTATGTTTGCGCGGCCCTTAAAGTAGAGTTGCGTGCATTAAAAATTATACCGTTATTTTATTTTATGCATTATTATCCTATTTCTGGACCACTTTTTACCACTTTCCCCAGTTTGGCATCCAAATCACGCTTGCCGCAAACGCAAATATTTTCGCCATAAAATCCATTCAAGGCCAGTTTTTTTTTGTTAATCTGGTAATGTCTCGTCTATTTTTTGTTGATTGAAAAAATGTGCTGAATAGAAACATTTACCACCGTCGCCGCATCTAGGCATCATCCCTTTATTTACTCTCGTCCATTTTTTAGGTCATTTTTAAGTTATTCAAATGAAACAGTTCGCATCTGAATTATGAGAAGGGAGCATATTTACCGTTGTAATGGCATGCTTAAAACCCTAACATCACTTAGCCGCCTCTTGCGCTCATTTTTCACCCGCTAAGAGTGGTGCAACCAACAATTTTTTTTCACGGCAACTTTCAAAACAAAAAAAAAAACCACAGCTAGATGAAACATTGCTGAGGAGGTTGGAATGCAAACAAAAAAAAACAATGAAGAAAGGGCGAAAGTGTAAATAGTTTAAGTCTGATTTTACCTGTAAATGCACTCGCTAACAATGAGACAGTCATTTTTTTGGGTACTTGAAACCAAAAACGTCAAACTGTGTATTGAGTAGACACGTTTTGTTAGCAAATATAAAAAATAACTGAGTAATCTGTCCAGAAAATTTTAAATAATTTTCTCTCGCTCTCCTGCCAATGAATTTGATTAAATCTCTGCTTAAATTTTAAATTCCTCCGCAATTTCTTAAAACTTCAAGTGGTATTATATGCTTATAAACACGAAAATATGAAGTCGAAAATACGATGCAAGGGTACTTTTCTATTATGTTATCATACCACTTAAGATTCAACTGAATTTAACGAGTGGCGAAACGAACATGCAACTGCAAGAAGTAAATTGATTGATTGTACTGAAAACAACTCTCTCATATGGTTCATTTTTGAAACAAAAATTTGGCAACACAGTTGGAGCATACTTCAATAAAATGCTCAAACTAAACTGGTATCTGAGAAATCATTGACCTTTTAGCTTATCTTTTTCGCACGGAAATTAAAAGAGATCTTTCAGTGCTAAGTCAGCGCTACACAGTGAATGACTCATCAAATTGAAGGTACAAGTATTCAAAAAACCAACTATTTCAGTCGATATGTGAGAGCTCGCATTGTCGTGTTGCAGAGTGATTCGTCCTCGGAGTTTGGTTTTTCTCATTTCTTGAAAGACAACTGGCAAACAGAATTTACAGTTCAACCTTGTTTTAGTGGCGTGGTTGCGACATATCCAATTGTTCCGAAAAAGTACTTCTTCTGCGAACAACTTTTGTTGGATTCGACTCTTTGTGAAACACGCATGCTGTAGATTGATCTTTACTTTCGGAGCATATGTGTAAATCATGTCCATGCAATATTGAATGTATGGTGGTCCAATTAATGTACGAGTACATCATATATTATTCCAAGATGGTTTTTGTGAAAGTCGTTCAAAATCTGTTTTTGTTCCGGAAACTATTGATGCTGTGCAAAAACTAATATTGCCAGATTGACCTGTAACCTATAGTGATATAGAAGCTATTGTTACAAAAACGGATTTTGAACGACCTTCACAAAAACCATCCAATGATATATGATGTATATTCATCAACAAAAACTGAATTAAGTTCATTGAAGCACACTTGATGAGTTAATCCTCGTCGAAAGTTGTAATCGCTTGAAAATGTGCGCAATTTAATTCCTTTTTTTGGCCGAAATGAATATTTTAAGTTATTGTAAACAACACTAATAGCGCTTGTATGTCAAAACGTTCTGAAAATGCATTACATAAACATTGTCCAACTTTGCGATAAAGTTGTGAGTAGCCAGATGGCAACACTAGGGTTGCCAAATCTCGAAATATAAAAGGCAATCTACGTAAAAATTTTCCATGTATTTGAGATATTCATAGTAAACTACTAGACATTACTTAATGACTTTAATACAAAATTTTAAGAGATCAACGATTCATTTAGCTTTGAGTCTTCGGCAACCGTGCAAAGGGGGAAAGTCATTAAAACTTGCGCACTACTTTTTTATTTGCATTACTTTAATTTGTATGTGTAAATACCTTATGTAAAAGATATCAAAGTTATTGCCACCCCCTGCTCCTGCCATGATAACCAACAAAACTACAAGAAGGATGTTATCCCTGCGCTCTATTTCAATATTTTACTTTTCAGTGTGGATTCTAAGACAACTGTAATAAATTACCTGAAAAGCCCACTGCCTCAATGTGTCTGTCTGCCCGCCAGTCCGCCCACCCACTGCGGCAACAGCTGGTGGAAATTTCATAACCGCAAAACTCACACCACTCTTTCTCTAGCCTAAAGAACAGCAGGCGGGATTTATCGCTAACGTGAAGCTAGAAAATGTTTAAGGGCGCAGCTTTGAATCTTAGCTTCGGCTGCTGCTGTATGCCTACACATAGCCGTATTGCTGCCATTGCGTGTGTATTGGTTGGCATGTAGCAAAGTAAATACACAAATATAAATTAAATATGGCAGCGCTGTCTTTGTGGGTGCATGCAAGCGTTAGTTAGTGGCGGTTGATGGCAATTTAGTAGCCGCAATCAGGCAAACTAAGCAACAGACATGGCGTTGTTGTTGTGTTTTGTTGTTGTAAACTTTAAGTCGGCAGCAAATAAAGTGCCGTTTATTTGTGTTTCATTTGAAGTATTTGTCTTAGGGAAAGTGTTTCGATAGCACCACTATTACTTGGCACTCAGCTAAACCGACTGATGTGCCACCATAGGCTGCTGTGTGGCATAACTGTTTAATCAGCTAACAGTTTGTGGTTTTCCGTGATGCCAGGTCTTTCTAAGCATTTTCTTTAATTTATTTTATTATTATTTATTTGATATATATATTTTTTTCTATTTTTTCAACCTTGCCTCACTACCACTCACCCATCACCAGCAGTGCGGCACTACATTAACTATTGCGCGCCTATGCGTTTTATTTCAATTTGTTTGCATGAATATTTTAGTGGCAACAAAATTGGGAAAAACCGTTTGTAGGCAGCAAAAGTTTTCAAATTTATTTCGCTTTTATATTTCTGTGCTCTTTTTTTATTTCTCTTCCGTCGCTTTATATGATAGTCAGTAATCGCAGCAATCATTTCCAACACACACACATACCATGCCGGCAACCAGTTGCTTTGCCCTGGCGTACACTGTGGCAACGCTGCGCCTTCCTTCGCCGCTTGTCGCCGCCCCCTAGACACTTGTAATAATCTATGCATTTATGTGCGCGCCTGCCCGTGTTCTGCGCTATTTTATTTCAGCAAAGTTTCTCGCACACATTTATCACTTTCCCATTCTGTTTTCCTTTATTGCATATTATTTTACTTTTATTTATTTTTTCGCAGGTTTATTTGCTCACTTTTTTCATGCACTCCACCAAGTTGCGATATCTTCATCGCCTATGCCCAACTTCAGTTCGTTTTTTTCATGACTACCGTCTTGGATTTCACTATCTCTCCTGCCGCGCTTGCCTCACCTGCCCCTCCTCACAAGCACTCTACTCAATTCACTGAAAAAACTTTCCGCCACCGACCGCTTAATGTACATGTGTGTGTGCGCGCTCGTGGTGTCATGCATTGCCGACGTGTTCGTCCAGCAATTTGCGCATAAATTATTCAAAACATGTGCTCGACAGTGTTTACTGCCATGAGTGCGATTGAAAAGTGCGGCCGAAATCTGCGAGCGCCTTTGCACCGTAGCTTTTGTGTGCGTATGTGTGTGTTGGTGGGTTCGTTGTGGTGTAGCGTTGCTGTCTGCCGCTTTCCTAGATAAACTTCGTGCGCGCTCAATGTTCATCGTAGCTGAACAACAGCCCAACTCGGCGCGGAACTTTTATCACCCCCACACCAGCGCGCCCTTCTAAGGGCGAACTTCAATGATTTCTAGCAATATGCCACGGGCGCTATTTGTATCAGGTTGCTCTAGCGCACACCTACATATGTATATTTATATAATGGGTAGCATGTATACTTTTCGCTAGGCTGTTCTTGCTTGTAACTTCTATGAAGACGTCTACTTCATATCTGCTGCGTTGTTATTGTTATTATTTGTTACATTTCTAACAACTTTCTTGTAGTGGGTTGTTATTGTTGTTGGTAAATGCTTTTCGAGTTGAAACTTGCTTTAGCCGCAGTTTGTTTGTTGATTTTAGGTTTCTTCTTTTAAGCCTGAGGCGTTTGCTTGAACATGCACGCGTTCGCTTCTCTTCAGTCGAGCTTCTTGTTTATATAAGGTCTATATTGTAGCAGACGAAATTTGAATATCTGACTCTATTTGTGTTGCCTTGATTTGACCTGGTGATGTATACTATCTCTTAGTCGAGTTTTTAGTGGGTTTTATAAGGCTTACCTTAATTTTTTGGCTTCCACAGTTAAAGAAGCTGAAGCTGCAGTTCTTTAGTCTCTTAATATTAACAAAAATATTATAGAAAGCTATCCTTTTCATCACTTGTCTCCGAAAAATAATTTCTTAAAATTTTCAGAAATCTACTTGTGTGTGACTTTTCAGCTTACAGAATCAGAAGTTTTAATTGTTACTGTCATTGTCATAAAGGTTGTCAGCCAATCACTTATATTGTATAATTCAGTTTTGATTAATAGCATTTTATGCATAAATCTAGCGAAGACGTTTTTTATATATCCCCAGTATATTCGTCATTCATCAGGAGAATCACTTTGCCTCATATCCAAAATAGACTATCTTAGAACCCACGAGTAATGAGTTCGGAGGATTTGAATCATTTTCTGAGACAGAGCGTTTTCTATGTAAGAGAATCATTCTCTCAGCAAATGATATCGATATTATTTGTTCATAGGAATATATAGGCATAATACCATTTATTCTATTTATGTACATGATCAAAATTTTATTCTACAAATCGTCACCTAAATGCAAAGTAACGTAACTTCACTTTTCAAAAGTATAAAGGCGAAGGAAAAAATATATAATAGAAATCTTTCATATTTTACAAAATTTGAGTTTTGGTTATAAAATGGTTATATATTGGTTATACATTGGTTATATATTGGTTGTTATTGGTTATATATTGGCATTGGTTATATATTGTTTATTATTGGTTATATATTAGTTATTACAAAGCGTGAACTCTGCACTTGTTGTCATAATGACTGTCCGTTAGATTTCCAGAAGCACAAGTTCCTTAAAGAACATATTCTGCTGGAAAGTAGCTACAATCTTATCAAAATAACCTTTCGAACATATTTTAAGAATAATATTCTTAAGCTAAGCTTTGAAAAAAAGCTTAAAAATCTTAAAACTTGCAACAAATTCTCTACAAAGCTTACCAGCATCTATTACCTCACTCCTCTCCACTACTATGCATCTCCACTCTCAGCACTAGCTGTGTATTAACTGCTCTAAGCCGGCAACTTCCAAACAGTTATTATGCTCCAGCAAACACTCTGTGTTATTATTACAGTTACTTTTTGCGCTCGATGATTTTTATTGCATAACAACTACAAACACATATACAAAAATGCACGCCTTCCTCGTCGCTTACATACATTTGTTACCACAAATATATATATGTATGTACATCCATTTGTATTTGCATTTGTATTTGTATTTGATTGTGTCGCGCGCTTATCTGCCGCTTTGTATGCACGCCTTACCTAACTTTGTGGATTTAACACTCACGCACGTTTTGGCAAAGTATCAGCTTTCCGCCGTCAACGCTTATTTCCATCTGCCAGCGCATAGAAGCCGAGAAAAAAGCGCTCGAGCTATTGAACTATTCACCAAATTTTGACAGAACGGAAGTGAAGTAGTTTGAAGAGCACTTTTCGCAAATTCACTGGCCTCTGGGGCGACAGCAGAGCTATACTAGCTTCCATGTGCTGGCGAAATTTGAGAAACTAACTATACAGTTATATATATGTATATATATGTGTGGGTGAGTGTTTGTAAGCTCGCTGCAATAGTTGTCAGATAAAGTGCCAAACTTTTGCACATCTTTATTTTGTTGTTGTTCGACATTTATTATTCAGCTGCACTTTGGGTCGTTGAGGAGAGGGAGAGCGAGCGAAAGGAATAAAAAAAAGTTGTTGGCTTCTACTCCATTACAGTTGGGCAATATTGAAATTGAAATGTAAATGATATTGCTTCTTGACTTGTTGCAAATACACACTTATTCAAGTAGATGTGTTGGATTCTTCCAGACTTTGAACGTTAGGTTTTATGAGCTGCTTTTTGTTGCTTTATTAAGCTTAATACTGCTTGATCTTTTTTACTTTTGTTATGTAAGTATAGCTTAGCTGGGAAATGAGTGCTGTTGGCTTATCTTCTTCCTGTATTTTATTTACTGTTAGTTAATTATTGTTTTTTGTTTCATTTTATGTTAGATTTATTTTATATAATTATCCCACATTTTATCTTTTACATAACCCAAACTAATTTATTTTTAATTTTGTTTATTACAAGATATTTTTTTAAGAAATAAGTTGTCCAAATTTTACAAAACTTCCTTTATTTGAAATTTATTTTTTATAATTATAATGTTTTTTTTTGTTTTAGTTTTTTTTCTCGCCTGTTTTCAGATATTTTTTTTTTGCTTTCTCAATTTAAAATAAAATAATTTTTTTTTAATATTTTTTTTTTACTTTTTAATTCGTTTTTATAGGTTTTTATGTTTTAAAATGTTTGTAATATTATTTTTCATTGTTTTAAATAGTTTTTTAATCAAAATTAATTTTGGATATTTGTAATTTTATTTTTCATATTCTTTCCATGCAAATATTTTTTAATTCGCTTTTTGCTTTCATTTTATTTGCAAAGTATTTTTTTAGTTTTTTGTTTTTTATTTTGTTTCTTAATTTTTCTGTTTCGTTAGTGCATATTATTTTAATAGAATTATTAGAAAATACTTTTTGTTATTTTAATTATTACAACTCTGGCTTTGTAAATAAATTTATTATATTAAAATTTTCAAATTAATTTTAACAACTTTTAAGCCAAATAAAAAATTTTTCTTTATACATTTTTTTTTTATTTTTTAACTTTTTTTAAATTATTTACTTTAAATTTTGTATTAGAACAAAAAATTATAATTTATTTGAAAAAAAATATTTTGTTAAATTTTCTTTCATAGAAAAGCAAAAATATATAAAAAAAAATATTTTTAAGTTATATGCTTTAAATTTGTATTAGAATAAAATATAATTTATTTGAAAAAAAAATATTTTGTTTAAGTTTCTTTCTTAGAAAAAAAATATTATTTACTTTAAATTTGTATTAGAACTAAAAAAAATTTATTTGAAAAAAAAAAAATTAACTTTCTTTGCTATCCAAATTCTTTTGATCTGTTGCTTTCGCTCGTTTCCTCCGTTTCCCAACATTATTAAATTTCTTACACGAATTTACTGTTTTTTGTTGAATTCCGGTTTAGAGTCGAAGCTCAAGTCGATTGCAGTCCGAATGGCACTTAAGTGTTAATCCCAATTTCCTATTCACATCTTCACATTGTCGGAAAGTTTAATGCCCCGAACATGCAATGGTTTCCTTTATTTTCATCCTTCCTCGAATTACTTACAACAGTATGCCGTGTATATGGGTGTGTATGTTATTCATACATGTGTATTGTTTTCTTGTATATTTTCGCATGCACTCCTGGCTTGTAACAATTCCGGCTAGAAAGCTTTAAGCTCCTTTTGCTGCAGTCATTCAAAATTCACATTGCCAAATCTCAAATGTCTACTAATGCTCTCGGCAACGGCCCACACATTTGCTGACCTTTGTTGCTACCTGACTGAGGAGGCAAGTCTCACACACACAAACGCACATTTCAGCCGCTATAATTGTAGTCAGTGTAGCAACTCTGCCATTAGCTGTGTTGTTTCGCATATACTTGTATGCACATGTATGCCTGTGTGGGTGGGTTACATTTTTTGTGCACCGTTATTATTATGCAGGTTCATATGAGCGAGCTCCCCACCTTTGCCCTCAGCAATTGAAATTTTTTATGCAAATCACCCGCATCTGCTCGGCACTTGCACCGTGGTGGGTGGTGGTGCGGCGCCACCACCTCTGCTGTTGCTTTGTTGTCTGCCGTTAGTCATTCGTTTCTTTCGTCGTGTGTATTTTTCGTGTTTGTTTCGTTGATATTTTGGCATTAGAATATCAAGTTCAAATTGCTACGTCTGTTACCTGTCTGTCTGTCCGTTCAGCTTTTACAGCGCGCCTCCACTGCCGCTAGTCGCTCTGACCCTGCCTCTATATTGTTATTTGCCCAGTCGTGCGGGCAAATCTACATTTATTTATTTTTTTTTTTTGTTACTGTGTCTTTGTGCTGTCGCTTTTGCGCTCGTGTAGCTAGCTCTCTGCTCTGTCGCTGCGCCGCGCTCCGCCTGATTGGCGCAACCCTTTCGCTTTGCCAAATATCCTCTATCCGCTTCGTCAGTATATTCAAAATTCGTTGGTTTGTTTGTGTGCGTGTGTGTGTTCGTTTGACATTCGCTACATTTGCTTTGTATATTTCGTTGCATACGCATGGGCGCTCACCTTTTTGGTTTCAGCTGACGCCTGTTGGCTTTGGCCGTCGCACCAACTGTCTGTTGCTTGTGTGCTCGCGCTGTCAGTGCTTCCTTGCTTGGTCGTAATTGTCTGTTTGGCTGTGATATTTCAACTTAGCGTGTGTTCATCTGTTTGACTTCCACTTTTCTGTATATTCACTTATTCATGCAGTTGTTCATAGACACATACAGACTTATACATACACCTACAGCAGCAGCGTTTGCTTTTATTTGGTAGTCTAAAAGTAAATATGCGGCCACAATAAACTCAGTCGCCTGTCTCAGCCTGCGCAGCGAAAGGACCTTCGCTATTCTACGGTTGGTTTTATTTTGCTCTCAACTATTAAATATATTAGGGTATTGTTAAGTATTTTTGTTAACGAAATTTTGAAGTCTTATACCAACCAAAAAAATGGAAATAACTATATAAATGATCAGCCTGACGAGCTGAGTCGATTTAGCCATGTCCATCCGTCTATCCATCTGTCTGTTATATACGTGAATTAGTCCTAGTCTAGTTGAGATATCGCTCTGAAATTTTGCACACGTTCTTTCAACTCAAGACGCTGCTCACTTGTTGAGCCCGCCTATATGGGAGCACTATAGCATATAGCTGCCATACAAACTGAACAATCGAAATCAAGTGCTTGTATGGAAAACTTTTTTATTTGACAAGCTATCTTCACGAAATTAGGCATGGATTATTATCCAAGGCATCAGTACAATCAGCGAAGAAATTGCTCATATCGGACCACTATAATATAAAGCTGCCATACAAACTGAACGATAGAAATCAAGTTTTTGTATAGACAACTTTTTTATTTGTCAATATATCTACAAGAAAGTTGGTATGGATTATTGTTTAAGACAGCGCTACAATCTCCGAACATATTTTATAGATCGGACTACTATAACATATAGCTGCCATACAAACTGACCTATCGACATCAAATTTTTGTATTGAAAAATGTTGTATTTGTGAAGAGTATTATAGCTAAATCTAAGCATATTTTGGAAGAAAATTTATCTGCATTTGAGTGCCACCCTAAAGCTGCTCCGTCAGCATTTTATATACCAACGCTTAAGCGCGTGCCCTCGTAACCATTTCGCCGACGCCACAATGTCATTGCATGATTCTCTGCAATATTTTCACTTTCCTTATTATATGTATGTGTGTGTGCAAGCAAGCTTTTTAGAATGTGCGCTTGAATGCTTTTAAATATTTGATGTAATTTTTGCGATTTATTTGCAACATTAAAATGCGAATGTGAAATGACTTCACTTCACTTCGCTACACTTTGCTTTGCGCTCCTTCGTTTCGCTTGAGTTAAC
This sequence comes from Bactrocera neohumeralis, assembly GCF_024586455.1. NCBI lineage: Eukaryota > Metazoa > Arthropoda > Insecta > Diptera > Tephritidae > Bactrocera > Bactrocera neohumeralis. The sequence goes on along the minus strand of NC_065919.1, from coordinate 85,066,650 downwards.
TGTGTTCACTTCAAACATTAGTTGCTGTTGTTGTTTAGAATTTAATATTTAAGCCAACGCTTGAATTTGTGGATATCCAGCAACTGTTTTTGCCCAGCATTATGGCTCCTTCAGCCGGCCGCCCGGAATTGAAGCGTCGGCCTTGCCAACTTGCCTAAATGAATTATCAGCATAATCTAAAACCGACAAATTAGTAAACTAGCCTGTCTGCATGCATAAACATACACATGCATGCATGTTTGTATGGGTGTGTATTTGCTTGTTTGCATGCTTGTGTGTGTGCTCGCCGCCGCCGCGTTGCCCGAACTCAATGGCCGACAATTCATTTTATCAATTTCAATTTGTAATTCGCACGCAATTTTTGGAAATGTTTTTCCCTCTCTTTCTCTCTCTTTACCTTACACAGCATACTCAACTGTGGTGTTGTTTTTGTTGTTTTGCTCTATTAGCCAGTGTGGTTGGCTGGTTGATAATTCAATTGGCAGCATGTTGACAGCAATTTATTAAGTTTTTAACGAGCCATCAACACCAGCAGCAACGGCAAATGCAACAGTGAAATGTGCAACATGCGCACAACAACAGCAACAGCAAGAATAATGTTGCACATAAGATAACTTTGCAACTGCAAATGATTTGGCATCGACATTTTCGGTTTCTATTTGCTGCCACAACACATGCCGCACACGTACACGTGCCTCTTGGGTGCATGAGGCTGAGTGTATTTATATTTCTGTGTACGTGTGTGTGTGCATTTTATATTTCTCTGTGTGCCTGCTCATCCCCAGCTGGCTGCGTATGCCTTCCGGTGGCTTTCGCTCGACATCTGCAGCAGGGAATTCACAAAAGTTCCTCATTTTCAAGGGTTCATAGAATTTTTTGATTATTAGACAAAAATTGAAATTGGAAACCAATAGGCAGCGTGCCCGAGCTCGGTTCATTTGAAGTGCATACACACACCCACGCATACATACTTTCAAGCAAACATGTTTTTGCGTATAAGTTGAGTTCTTTGTGCACGAAATGCCATGAATTATTGCCGTCGTAAGCTGTGGGTGTATGTGTGCGAGTCTGTGTGCTTGTGATTGTGCTTGTTTGCCGTTTTAAATTGGCTATTAGTTGCATTTAAGCATTCACATCAATTTCCCACACATTTTGATCGATTTAATTGACTTAGTTTAATGTGCATATCGTTGACATTTATTTAGCTCTAAATCGCTTGCAACATTTTAATGCACTTATTCGGCCAACACGTACACTTAAAATGGCTTTAATTGTGTGTTCTATGTGCTCCTAGTTGTGGTGATAATTAAAAATGTATTAATTTTCTTCTGGTCAGGCTGGAAATTTGATATATTTGAAGCGGCAGGTAACCTTAGATGGTAACCTGGAAAAATAAGCAAAGATTTTCTTAAAGAATTTTTAATTGAATTTAAAATTTTTAATATGTGGCACTTAAAGGAATTAAAAAATTAAGGATTTTTTTTTTGTTAGTGTAATGCCAATAAGCCTTTACGGACTTAAAAAACAAATATGCATTTATTTTTGCTTTGACATTTTTGCCTATTAACATAACCCATGGGTGAGCCAGATACCACTAGAATTTCAAACCTGTTTTTTTTTTAAGTTGACTTGACTAGTTTCATGTACGAATGGCTCTGAGCGTTCAAATCGGCTGCCAAAACTCCAAACGCGTTTTTAACGAAACGTTGTTCTGTTCTCAGAGTCGATGAGAGCCAGCCGGGCCGATCGACTTGGAATTTTCACAAGAACTTCTTTGCTATATTTGTGAGGTAACAACCGAAAAAATGAACTTTGACCAATATTTTCGATTTTTAAGCCAATCTGATGCTTTGACAGAGACGACTTTTTTTTGGGGAGGGGTGGGGAACCACGTTTTTGTTAAAACGATAATTTTTTTTTATATTACTTCAATCAGCAGCAAGCATACACATTTGTTTTAATAATTTTCAGTTTTTGGTAATTTTAAGCAAAAATATCTATCTTCATCGCCAGGCAACTATTTTCGGAGGTCTTCCGTGAGATGAGCCGCGGTATCAAGCGAATCCCGAACTTTTTTATAGTGATTCGTCAATTATTAAAGTACATTAAATGCTGTATCTATATTTTATGTATTGAAAAAATGCGTTCCATAAGAAAACAAAAACGAATTTGTCTCTTTTTGGCCTCATTGTAACCCCTACATGGGTTTCCTCGGAAAAAAACAGCATTTTTTCCAAAAATTTTTTCTCATTTAAAAAATTAAATATTTTAATATAATTTTTTATAGTTTCAAACATGCGTTATTAACAAAGAAGTTCTGAAATTTTTGGAATATTTTAAACTCGGCCATTGCGACGCCATTTCCTATCCCTGTGAAAAAAGATGCGCTCGCGTTCGCTGGATAACTCCTTACAGGATAAGCTAAGGTGAAAAAATACGTGTTTTAGTTAAAACTTTAACTTAGAACTTGGACAAAAGATAAGAAAACTGAAAATTGGATTTTTGACAGAAATTAAAAAAAAAAAAAAACAAAAAAAATTCTGTGAAAAATTAAATTAAAAAGCGCTCCAATATGGAAAGAACAGAGTTTATCCTTTATAATCTTCAGTAAAAAGTAAAAAATCGGCTAAAACACGAACTTCGGAAATACTTAAAAAAAGGTTTTAATATAACTAAATTTTACAGGGGCTCGTATGCTAACATATCAACTTCCGCTATGTTAAGACTATAAGACTAACTATTAGAGCACACAAGGCTTAAAATCCATAATTTTTTTCTTTTGTCAAACAACTTTTCTTATCGAAATATTTATTATTTTCAGCTTCGCAAAAATAATTTTGGCAATGTTGCCACCCGTCTTTACTACTGTCCAGGTTTTAAATCTCTCTTTCCGCTAAGGCGAAAAAATGTATTAAAATTTTATGTTTCGACCAACTTGGTGTATGCAAAAATATTTGTTTCGAAAAATTTCAATATTTTGCAAAGTTTTCAATACAAAAAATGGCCACAAAGCGCACGCTATCGCCATCCATAATCAATTTCACAAGCCCGCTAAGAATAATTTTCATACAAATAGCGCTTTTTAGCCACATCACGCCAACAACACAGCCCATATATCGCAGTGTATTAAAAAAACAGCAACAACAACAACAATGGCAAAAAGTGCTGTTGACTTATCAACGTCACTCATCGCTCGGCAATGCGCTGCCAGCCAACAAGCACACAGCAAAGCAAAAACAATTAAACGAAAAAGCGAAAAGCAATCGGCTGACAAGGGGGGTAAATGCAGCAGCGCGCCACAGATAATGTATGTGCAAAGTAACGGAAATGTTGACTCATATCCGCAAAGGAAAAAGTATATATTTTTATCCAAACAACTGCCTGCGATACAGGCAAACAGATTTTTACACATATCATGTGTGCTCAAGCGCTTTGTAGGCACCGACGCAAGCGGCGGCGACTTGTCGTTCGTCTACTGGCTTGCAGTTGTTGCTGTTGCTGTTGTGTTGCGCTGACGAAAAGCCTTTAATCGACAGCAACATATTCGATTTTAATATTCATACGCTGTCATAAATGCATGCGAATGCGGCCGTTATGTGGTGATGGTGTTGGGTTGGTGTGTGTGTCAACGTGCAGGCAGCCACACACATAGCTATATGCACGTACAACACTGCGGCGCTGATGGTGCTCGACTGTGCACTTCAAAGCGCAAATGTGGGAGAAAAATGCAGGCTCGACTCAACTCGACAGAAATGCTGATGTATGTGTGCAGCTGTGTGTGTGTGTGTGACAAACCAACAACTCACTTGTGAAGCCAACGAACCGCACTAACAATCGCGCACACAGCGCCAACATCTGCGGGCGCACACACAGTCACATGACTGCTGCACTATCTGCTTCTGTTGCTGTTGTTGCATAGTTAACTTTAATTCTCTTTTTTCGTATTCGCTGGTGGTGGTTGTTGCCTTTGCGCCGAGCAGCTGCGATAAATTGCTTGCGAATGAGTTTGCTCATTCGTGTGACTGAAAGCACTCACCCACACATACACTCAGTGCAATGTTGCAACGTGGCGCGCAGGCGGTGGCCAGTTCCTCAATTGCGCTGCATTTCGTGCACATGTTGCGACACTCTGGGGCATTGCGCAACTTTGTTTTCATCCGTTCATCCGCTGGCTAGTTGCGCGCCGGTTGCGCTGTGGTCACTTCACAAATTTAAAGCATACTTTCGGGCCACTTTAAACATGTGTCTGCAGTTTCTACTATTTCCCGCATTCCGCTCGCCACTTGCCGCACCCACACGCGCAACATCCTTTTATTGCTTGTTTTTGTTTTGTACAGTGACTCAACCTTGGCTGCTCGACCGTGAGTCGCAGCGCAAGCAAATTGTTTTTATTTTACAGTTTTTGAGTGGAATTTTCCGCACTTGCCGTGTTTTCAACTTTTCAGCTTATTTGTGTTGATTTTTTCGTGTTGTTTTATGAGTTTCTCATATTTTTCTAATCTACCGCTGACTTTTGTATGCGCTCGTTTTTGCTGCTGTTGCTTGACTCACCTGCGCCGTGTAGCGACTACTCTAATCAAGTACTTTCGTGGTTTTTGTGTGTGTGCGGAGAGCAACAAAAACTTAATGTGTACTTTTTCAAGGAAGCGCAAACCACTTTCTCAACTTTTCCACATGCCAAACAAACCTTTTTCTAAACTCTATCTCGCTGCGCGTGTTTTTGCTACACCCTCAAGCTTACGGTACGTTGCATACTATCAGGCGCGCTGACATATTGCCTGCCAGCGTACAAGCAGAACTTAACAACGCGCTGTGGCAGGGAGTAAAAAAAGAAAATTAACAAGCATAAAAGCGAGTGTAGAGGTAAATGTAACGGTAAAACTCAGATGTACTCGGTTGTACTCATTAGGCGAAAAATATGTCCGAGTTGCGAACATGAAGCCAGCTTGTCGAGTTTGCGAAGCGCAAGCAGGCACAAAAAGCAACAAGTGCGAGGCAGAAAGGGAAAAAGATGCGCATATGTATATAAAAACAGATAATAGTGAAAGTTGAGATAATACAATGCAAAATTATTTTTATAAAACAGTGTTTAAAGTTATAATGGAAATTGCAATTTAAAGCGCAAATTTAATGAGAAAGTCTGGGTTGGTATTTGCCTGCCCTAAAAGCAAAGTTTGGCAGCGTCGCACCCTTTCCTGCTCCCAAAATATTTTACCAGCCAAAATATGTGTCATGTTTTAGGCGTAGCTCGTCGCACGCCTACATAGCTCACTTTCACAGTTATTTCCAAGTTTATTGCACTGCAGTGGCCAAGTTTTTACCATTTACCGTTATACTTCGTTGAGTGCGCGAAATTAGTTGCAGTTTTTAGCTAGTCATAGCCGAAGAGCACTTAGCGCTGTATGCCTAAAAGTAGGCAACTACTTTCATATTTGCGCAAGTCGTGCATATTTCACACACACACACACTTATAGGTGTATGTGTGTATGTTTTGATGTGATTTTTATATGCATTCGTGTGTGTGCTGTGCGCTGAGTGCCAACTGGCTGACGTAAGTGAAAGCGTTCGGCTGCACGGTAGGCGCGTCTTCATGCAGCATAACCCAGTTTGCGACTTCAAGTAGCTGCAGGCAGTGGGCCGGGCAATTTGGGTTGCATGCAATTAAACAAATATTAAAGTGTAGACACTGCCGGCGCCTTCTTCTCATACACACATGTGCCGATATGCAAGCGGAAACGTCCAATGAAAGTATATTTAGCTGCTAAGTCGCAAAGACTTAAGCTTTTTTCTGCTGCTACAGCCGTACTCAAGCACAGTATGTGCTGCGCCGCCATGACCAACATAAAATGTACATTTAATATGTCTGAAAGTGTCTTAAATATTTGATTAGCGGCATGTTTGTGCTTTGTAGGCTTAAGCTAGCACTTAGCCTGCTATTTCCGCTGCATGTACATACTAAATAGCGCGGGTGGTGGTATACCATGGCGCAAAGTAGTGTAGAGCTGGTACCATTTGCTCAGTGGTGGTATATGTGGCGTGGCAGCTGTCACAGCAAATATTCGTACTTTTCTCTCTAATTTTTCCACACAGAAATTTTTAATCATCTTCAACTGTTTAATCTGCCGCATTTCCAATTGGTTTAACAAATTTCTCAACGAAACTTAAACGCCAACTGGTCAAGCATGGCTCATTAGACGCCAACCAGTTGAATTTTTTCCGCCTCTGCTCTTTCGTTTATTCTCATTTTTGCTTGCCGTACGCCGCACATCCTTTCCTTTTTGTAGTTTTTATCTGCCATTTTATTAACACTCAAATTACACGCTTTTTTGCATCCTCATAGTTGTTGTTTTTTTCGTCATGCCACCTTTGATCGGACGAGCGTCTATCCAGTCATTGCTTTTTGTCGCATAAAGTCAACCAACCAGTCAAGCAGCAAACCTCCTAACTCACATGCCACAGCGCTGGCAGTGAGGCGCTGCACGAATTTCTGCCCATTTGCCCCATCCAATGCTGAATTTCGCCACTAGTGTAGCATGCTTTAAGGCGTGGGCGCCCGAAAAGGCAATGTGAATCAAACGAAGGTGCACTGTGGTATTGGCAGCTGTGGCGCGTAGAGTGAGCGCGCTCTACTTGCCACACCACACACACATACATACATACATAAATTGTTTATGCGCATATATAGATAGACAGATAGACAGCTGAACGTTCTGAAAGTCGAAAAAGCACATTGAGGAGAAAATGACGTGAAAAAGTACTTCACACAAAATTACCCTTTTCAATTTGCGGCTTTTGTTGTTTGTTTATTCGTCGACTTTCGCTACGATACTGCCACTCAGTACACTGGCGGGTGTGTGGTGCATGGTGAGTGCTGACTGTTGAGTTCTTTCTATGTGTGTGTGCGTGTGTATTTGGCCACGCGTATGTCCGTATTTGCTTATTGACTTGATTTCCATTGTGTGTTGATTTAGTGGCGAAAGCGCGCGCGTCTGAATGCTAATAAAGCGACGTAAGCGTGGAGGCAAACAAGCTGTAGTATTTGTATTTGTGTGTGTATGCTCGTGGTAGTGCACAGGTATGCGTCTAAACGTGTTTTTGGTTTCGCTTAATCGAAATGTAACAAAGTTGTGATTTTGGGTGCTAGATTTTCATCTAATTTTGTTAGGATTTGTATAAAGGGGTCTTATAGTGTATTAAATTACGCCGACTTCGCTTGATTTTTACCAAAATAGGTACAATTTTTGTACTCTTGAATCAACTTTACTCCATTAATATAATTCTGCATTGACCGAAACAAATATTAGTCCGATGATGTAAGATCAGAGCTAAATGGTGGATGCATCGAGCTCTCGATTTTTGCCGAGTCATCAAAGATGTGTGATCTAACGTTGTCCTTATGGAAGACGAAGCCCTTTCTATTGATCAGTTCTGGCCATTTTTTTCGTTTGCTGGATACAATTTCATCATTTGTTGAGAGTAAAATGTAGAATCAATCGTTCGACCAGGCTGGACCAGCTCATAGTGGATGAGTCCTTTCCAATCACACCATAATAATATTAGAGCATAATATTTCGAGGCGTCAATCCTGGCTTTGCGACCATTTGTTGAGCTTCACCACGCTTGGAACATGATCTTTTTCGCGCATTATTGTTGTATTTGATCCATTTTTCGTCTCCTGTTTCCACTCGCTTCAGGAATGGGTCGATTTTATTACGTTTCAGCAGAGAATCGCAAATTTTTATTCGGTCCATTAAAATTTTCACAGACAATTCATGTGGTACGCAAACATCGAGCTTCTTTCTGTAGCCAAACTGTTTTCAATGGTTCAAAACCGTTCGATGATGAATGCTAAGTTCCTTAGCGTTGTCATGGCTGCTTATGTGATGCTTCTGGTCAATATTCTCCATAATTTCATCGACTTTTTCAACGTTAGTTGAAATTGACAAAATACGAAAAGACTTTTTCGACTACCCAATTGGCACCCACAAGCTAGCTACTTTTTATAATCATTTTGCCATATTAAATTCGTCTACTTATCATATATCTTCACCGAAATGAAGTTGAGTAAAAATAGCAATTAAAATTTGTTAAATAAAACAAAAATACTGAAGTTTAGTTTTTTCAAAACTTGTTGCATGGCAAAATCGAACTTACTCAAGTAAGGCACATTTTTACTATTTTCATTTACAAAGTCACTCACGGAGTTGTAATTGCTACTAAACACCATCATTACCGATTTTTACTGCCAGTTTGAGTAAAAAAACTGTAGCATATGCACCGGAGCCCGCCTTTCCAGCCACATTTCTTTAAAGTGCCTTAATGTTGTTGTGTTCCCCTTAAATATGTTATGTTTTCCACTCTCTCTCTCCATGCCGCTATGGACGACAATACAACTGTAATGGCTAATACTTTCGTTTCCGTTGCCATTTCGTATAAATCTGCTGCTCAAGCAGCCCCTACCCACGCAGCACTTGCCAACACCGCTTTTTCACCACTCAGAGCCAAACTGTAATTTCCTTCATTCTATTTGTTTTAGCAAAGTACGTTTTCCGCTGCGCCCAGCGCACTATTTACTTATGCCTTTTAGCCGCGTCGCTACCGGCCCGCTTGCCACGTTCACTGCGAACCAACTTACTCCGGCACTTTTAATCTCCTATTCACTTACTCTCTTAATATTAGCTCAAAGCAAAAACATCTGCGTAATTTATTTACTCACTTACATATAAATATCAAATATTTACGTTTAAACACACCTAACGGTATACGTTTATATAATACTTTTGTAAGCATATATACACACATATACATATATTGTATATATATTTTTAAGCTCAGCAAATCTGTTTTTATACTCATTACACAAATACTTATTGCGCTCTCTTGTTGTCTCTGTTTCTTTCCATTTCCGTGCTCGTGCCGCTGCCACTTTGTAAAAAAAAAAACAACAAAACACCACCAACAACAACAATCACCACAATTACAACAGCGAGGAAGCGACGAACTTTTAAGTCAAGCAGCAGTTATGGCGCCCGCTTCTGACAATAATAATCAGGATTTAGCCACAAAGAAAGCCAAATTGGAGCCAAGCACCGTCCTTGGTGGAGTTGGTAAGTTTTGCATTACATTTTTACCGTTTATGCTATGCGCTAATTCGCTGGCTACTATTTTTATTTAAGCACTGCTTTCTGCTTTTAATAACTATTATTCACCTGCAATAATAACACGCCGGTTAATGGGTGGCTTAAATTGCCGCCGCTCTCACGCCCTTCTCCCCTCTTACCAGCCGCATTAACTGTGTAATAGTTCGAGAGTTTCTTTAACTACTTGGCGCGCGTTTCTTGTTGCTTTGCATTAACTTGCTAGCTGCTAAGACTTTTTATAACGTTTTTGTTGTTTTTTTATACTATTGCACGTGCGAACAATTAGCCTTGCTGCCGCACTTGCAGCAGCACCTCTTATTGGAAGTGCAAAGTGCACTTGCGCGCTTTTTACCGTTTGGCAAATTTGGGGGATATTGCGAAATAAATTTACCGGAATGAGAGAGGAAAAATAGTTTTTTTAGTATTAAATTAAAAAAATACTGGAAATTTAGAAAATAATTGCTTTAGAAAAAAAATGCTACGATCAGTTTTTAAGGTGAGGTCAATGCTCGATTGTACAGCAATTTCTTCTTCTTACTATGTTATTTACTGACAACTTTTATATCTGTCAAGATAGGTATATTCATGAAATTTTTCATGGATTTTTCTCCAAGAATGTGCTACAATCTCCGAGCATATTGTTCAGATAAGAATACCTAAGGCCTCATGTGAAGGGCTAAAAATCGGATTTTGTTTGATCAGAACAGATTTTTTTTGATTTAGAACAGATCATATTGACGGACAAAAATTGGTTGGACGCTAAATTATTTTTTATTTAGAAGGCTTTCCTAGAGCATCATGGACATTCCCAAAGAAAAATAATAAAAAATATATTTTTTCATGGCTTTGAAAATATACAAACTTACATATAGAACAGGATAAATAATTTTTGAAAAAAATAAAACTAAATTCATAGTGAACTGAAGTCGATCGGAAACGAAAGATATAACTTTTATATATAGACTTTTTTCACATAACCTCAAAATTTATGTGAAAAATTCAAATAACCAAATTTTTGCGGTTTTTTAGTTTTTATCTTGTATAAAAATTTGTTTTCCTTTATGAAATTTGGTGGAATCTTACCTTCCGATGTCACAGGCATACTGTATTTTTTATTTATAATATTTATTCTTACCTTGACCTGTTATTAAAAAATAATCCCAATTTTCTAGTCAAAATAAAAAAATTAAGTTTTCAATTTTTAAGAGGCCCGAATTTCGAGCGTTTTATGGCAATTGATAACAAAAAGCATTTGATATTTTTACTATAAATGTATTATCATTTGTTCTTTTTATTTTTTTTATTTGAAGAGTGCACAAAAATCCAAAATTTTCATAAAATGGTGCCTACTCAAAAGTAAAAGTAAAAATTTTTAAAAATATAGCGAATTTCAACTTTTTATTCTTTATTGCTTCATGTAAAAAAAAAAGAAACTTAAAGAATGTTCTTGCCATGTTTCATGAGATAATGGGTTGTCAAAAAAGTCTTGCGATATTTTTATTGAATTTTTTTATTTTTTTTTATTGAAATTGAAATGAATTTTTGACGACTCATGCCCAGCTCTTGACCGATGCTACGGCTGCTACTATGCCGGTCTCTTTCGACCAATTCAGCGATTTTATCGCAATTTTCGACGACAGGCCTTCCGGAGCGTGGCGCATCTTCGACCACCTCTACACCAGAACGAAAACGTTGAAACCATCGTTGTGCGGTAGAAATGGAAACTGTATCGGATCCATAAACTGCACAAATTTTGTTGACGGCTTGAGATGCATTTTTGCCTTTATCGTAGTAGTACTGTAAAATATTCCGTATTTTCACTTGCCACGAGACTAAAACGTCTATCATAGAAATAGTTTGAATTTCGAAAACTATTTTTAGTGAGATATTTTTGAATATCAAATTATCGACTTATGAAAAAAAGTTAGATTTTTTTCAAATTTCTAGAATAAAATACCCTCTTAAATAATCGGAACCCTCCTGATTATGCAAGCTATAATCGCGTAAGCGGTGTCTACGCTAATAAAGAAGATGATTATTCCCTAGAAAGAGCTTTCATCATCAGAGCTTTAAGTAAAAAATTCACAAAAACTTAAAAGAATTCAAAACAAAAAAAATATTTAAAACTTTCCAGGAATGGTTTCAAGGATATCTCAAGTAATTTATATACATGAACATTCATATTCCAAGTGTTAATAAGTAAAATATATGAAAAAATAGTAAAACCTACTTTAAATGGGTTTTAGAGCGATTGATATGAAAGTGAGACAACCACACTGGATCAGAAATTAAACTGAGCGTCGTGAGAGCAATTGCACCTCCCAAACAAGAGAAAACAACAAATATTTCCTTTGTCATTTAATTTAATAGTAATAAAATGCCGAATTGTACTCACGTCACCCTTCATCGACTCATCGGTCATTAACTAGCGCCATATAATTTTATAGCACGACCTTCAGACTCGCCTGCTCAGCATTTGCCATTATAAAATGGTGATCTACACACAAATCAACGCCGCAACACACAGCAACCACAATTTCTGGCTCACCACATACGCACACTTAAAAAGAGATAATTAAAACAACTGCACGCCTGCGCGCCTACCACCCGCCAGCCGCCGCCTCGGCCCTCGGTGTAATAAGAATGTATTTGTGCCACTAATAAACGAGCTAATTACACCCGAAATTCAGCCGGCGCATTTTCTACGGCCGCATTGTTTGCTCTCGCTTGCTTTGGCTGTTGTGCTGATCCATTGATGCTCGGTGGTGACGGCCTATAAAAGCTGCCAGCACGCAAACGCAAACGCAATTCGCTTACAACGCATTAATTAACCTCAACAAACAAACAGCAGATAATCACCGACTCAAGCCTATGTGCGCGCGTATGTGCCGCATATGTGGCACTCAGATATGCGGCGAGCGCGGCTGTAGGAGTTGCCGGGTGTAACAAATCATAAAATTACTCATACGCCACGGCACACGTACACAGCTATTAATTATGTAGCCGAATTCACAGCGCGAGCCCCTCTTCTTTGCATTGTTTGCAATGTTTTTCGGCTAACCCGCTATTGTTGTTGCTGCTGTCATTATTTCGCTCATCGCTCATCGCTCATTGCGGCTTGGTTTGTGCTCACCGCTGTTGCCACATTGTGCGGCGTTTAGTTGCTTGCTCTAAAATTAAAATAATAATAATAAACATGGACATAGCCGCAAAATTTTATTCACACCACAGCTTACATGCAACAACAACAAAAATTGTATTCACACCACTACTTACATGCAACAACAAAAACAGTGGCACAACAAACAAAAGTTGAGCACAACAATTTGCATATCAGCAAATAAGCCTCCATGCCACACAGATGGTCTGTAGTAGGTATAATCTGATATGTGGTATATACATATATAAAGTTCACATGATAATTATAATGTCGTTATGTATTTAAAGCTTTAATTGAATTTAAAAACAGTTTTGAGTACGATCTGATTATGAGTGTGGAATATTGAAAAGTTGACGAAAATGGTTGAGCCTTCGCTGATTGGTAGTATCTTAGACGATTAGAGATAAAATGTTAAATGTGAGTACTAAATGCATATTAAAGAAAGCATTTGGATATATAGGTTGAATATAAGTATAGAGGTTTCGGCAACAGTTTACCCCCTGAGTTAGTACGATGCGAGAAAATAATTCCCTTGTAAACTAATCCGAAATCAAAATTTTATAATCCGCTAGCTGAAGCCGGTGATTTCTAAATTTTGTATTTATAGTCCGATTTTCCGCATTATCAGAATATATATTTTCTGTGTTATATCCCACTCCCATCAAAAAAATATATCCCCGCATGAAAGTCAGTAAAAAACTCCTCTCTGATATTTGTTTTTTGAAGCGGCATTTCATTTATTTGATACCTAAAACAGTGTACATTTGCTGTGTTTAAAGTACTTCAGTAATCAGTGTTCATTTCGAAAACTTTTGGATCGATCTCCGTGACCGATTTCCAGGAAAACCGCCGAAGAAAGGTATCCGCCAATGGGCAAGATTTTTCTACTTTAAATTATTACATATCCAAAAACAAAAAAAAAAAATTTTATTAAAATGGATGAATATAGATTGTGACCGAAGGAATGGTTATAGTTTGATTTTTAACGAAATGACTTCCAAATAAAAAGACGTTTTTTTGTGATAAGAAAATATATAAAATTTTATTCCTTCAGAAAAAAAGATAATAATATCTAAGAAGACCGTAGGAAAATTTTAAGTCGTGCAGTCTAGCTGTTTCGAAAAGAATTTTCTCACCGTTTTTCGAAACCGATTTCCGTTAAAAACGCGTTTTTTGATTTATGAGCCGATTTGAGTGTTCAGAGACGCCCTCACAAATTCGTGCATATCTCAGAAACAATTTACTAGATCAACTTCAAATCGGTCGAGAGTATTCTCAAACATTTATATAATATGTATATATTCTTTCATAAACATATATTTTTTTAATCAATACACTTTATCCAATTTATTTATTTTTTTTTTTTCAATTTACACTGAGATTTATTATTTATTAACCTAAAGATAAGACTCAGTAAGCCATAAATCGTTATTCTCCTACTTAAACACTTACCAACAAACACTGCGTAGACCACCGTAAAAAGCTCTCAACTATGAGCACAACAACAACAACAAATAAATACTCACTACTGATCCGCTGAAGCTGTTAACAGCCTTAATAGATCTGCTTGCCACCAATAAAGTGCATCGCTGATAGCCACTTGCTTGCAATGTCACTGCACAACAACAAAAACAACTGGAGTGGAGCAAGCGAAGCGACCGTCAACACTACACCACCGCCGAGACACATAATACATGTACAAGTATATATAAAAAGGGAGGGAGTGTGAACCTCGCAGCATCGAGCCCGCGGATGTTGTGCGGCCGGCTGCTGGAGTTTTGCGCTGAAAACTGAAATTGCTTTAAAGCACACCACAGCATTTTAACTGTAATTATTTTACGCGCGCTGATAACTGAATTGGCAGCTAACGTGTTTCCACAGCCGCCAGCCTGTCAGGCGGCCGGTCAGCTTTCCGGTCGGCCATTCGCCTGCTGGTTGTTGCTGGCGCTTGTTGTTGTTTGTGTGCGTGTTGGCCTGTGTTTATTGGCCTTGTTTACAAACGCTTGTTATTGCTGATGGGGGCTGGCGATAGCCTATGTGTCCACCCACACGTTAACACCACGCGCTCCATCATGCATATATGTATGCCTAAGTGTGTGTATGTGCGCCGATACGCAATGGCAATGTCCTTTGCAGTGTTGCCACAACGAGCGTTTTATTTATACATTTTAGCATTAACTCTGGCAGTGCGAGGCGTGTGTCGTGTGGCATGTAGCACGCAGCAGCTTCGCATATGTGTGCGTGCTACTGGTAGTTGACCGTTATGTGGCCACGCTGTGCAGCATATTGAATATTTAGTGCTGTTTTTATTATTTGTTTGCTTATTGTTGCATTTATTGTTGTTGTGCAATAAGCTTATTGAGCGGAGTTTAATGAATGAAAATATAATTCTTAGGGGTGTAATTAACGGCAATTAATAAAGCGCACCGCGGAGCTGGCCGCCATTACGACATTTGCACAGGCGTACGTATGTGTTGTTGTTGTTGTGCAAAATTTAATATCCGTTGGAAAAAAGTTATGCGAATAATAATTAATTATAAGTGCGTTAATAAAATATATAGTTTGGCGCAATAAATGGCAGTCGTAATATTCGTCGGCGGTAATTGTGCCTGCGTGGGGTTTAGCGCTCAGCGTCGGCTTTAGTCCGAAGGCAATTGTTGCGGTCCTCACTGGTTTGCGCTTTGCTTAATGCTGAATGAAAAGTGTAATTCTCAGAATAAACTAAATGCGTGCTTATTTTGGTTCCGAATTAGATTCTGATTTGTATTTCGCATAATTGACTTTCGGTCATACGCGCCATCTAATTTCCTCACTCGTGAAATTTCGAAAAAAAATAGTATTTAAGGAGTCTATATTTCAGCAATATATTTTTGTTTATTAAATATTGTTTCATTAAAGAAAATATTATTGTTTCAAGTGTTTGGTTTTTTGTTAGGATCTTGAAAATTGTGCAAATATGACTCAGTAGGAACTAGTTGCGATGAGTTCAAGTGCATTTCCAAGTTTCTCTTAAGGGAGTATTCTAGTTTAGAGACATGGATTTCAGGTAATTTTTGAAGTGTCGGCAAAAAGGCGTGCATACCCACTTTTGATAGTTATTTATTCCATTACTAGAATAAAGAAAAATATGAAAAAAATAGTTAAAAATTTCAAAAAATATCACCTGTAGGAAAGAGTGGTCTCTGCTTCGATACGTGACTATGCACGATTTCAACCCTACTATCAATTTAAAAGCAAAAAGCAAAAATATTAATCTTTCAAAAAGACACAATGTCTGTTTTGAGTGAAAATTTGGAACAATTTTTTTCCATCAAATGACAACTACCTGAAAACAGTTTTTTTTTTTACCATTTTTTTGACTTTTTTTAATTTTTTAAAAATATTAAAAATTTAAATCTGAAGTTATTGATAGTTTCAGACAAAGACAAGTCTATAAACAACAATATCTGCAAATTATAGATAGGTTAGGTTAATCTGGTAGGCCAATAAGCCACGCATAGACCAGTCGGGTCCTTTGCGATACCAGATGGAGTTCGCTTGCTAAGTCCAAGAGGAGTATTCATCGTTTCGAATGCCTGCGCACACCTGCAGTATTCTCGATTTTAGATAAGTCAGTCCAATAGAACCCGAGTAATCGTGGGTATTGTTTTAAAAAGCACTGTTTCGAGAAAAACGCGTTTAAAGTTTCAGTTCCGGTCCAATCAGTTTGGATGCCGGGTCAGCAAAATATCTCCGAGAATAATTTGAATTTTGAAAATTTATCTCGTAGACGTATTCTTGAGTAGTAAGGTCTTCAAAAAAAACTTTTTTTGTTTTGTCTCTGAACTAAAAATTTAAAAATTCTAAAAATTTTTGTATATGTAATTATAAAAATTTTTAAATTTATAAAATTTTTTAAATTTTTTCGAAAGTAAAAATTGAAATTTTAAGATATGGCTCGTTCAAGGCATAGACCAAGTCTATAAAAAGGAATCTCTAAAAGTTTTAAATCGGTCCAGTAGAACCTTTGAAATCGTGGGTTTCGTTTTGATAAACACAGTTTAGAAAAAACGGGTTTAAAGTTCAGATCCGGTCGAACCAGAAAGTGAAATTCTTTTCAGAATTATAATCGTTTTTGCGTCGAGGAAACCTGGCCGGCATAGTTTTATCGTATGAACCAATAAAATGTGAAACTGTTTAATTTATTATATCTTTAAAATACTCGATTAAGTGAAAAATAGTGACCTGGTGACATAACTATGTCTCTCGATCTGGCCAACTAGTCCCTCAGTTTTTGAGATACCGATCTAAAATTTTGCATTTCTCCTTTTCTTCTGTTCGTTTGTCACATATCGGCTCATTATACCATAGCCGCCATACAAATGGCACAGAAAACAACCTATTAATATATTTTTACGAAATTTGCCAGTGATTATTGTTCAAGGCAGTCAAAGTCAGTTACTTTTGATTTCCTATTGATGTATCCAGCACTAATAGCAATCAAAAAGCTGCGTGCTCACACTGCGCTTGACAATTTTTCAGTCCAATTTCACTATAGTATCTTTAATTCGTTTTTTAGCACTCTTGGTTTTATACAATGCACCTAAATGTCTGCTATATTTTTTAGAAATTTTTTTGAAATTTTTTATCGCAAACTTCCTAAAAGTAGACAAAATATAATTCCATCGACTTTTAATGCCGAAAAGAGAAGCTACAAATATTTATAATCCCGTAATATTATGCGACTGTGGCCTGTTATTGGCTATTATAAATTTTTTATTTAGTTTTTATCTAAGTTTTCACTTTTAGATGAGAAAAAAAGTTAATTTCCATCAAACGGTTTATAAAACGTATTATTTTTAGGAAAAAATATAAATAGAATTTCAAATATGCGACACAAGTTGGCTGAATATTAAATTCTTCTTTTTTCTAGTAACTAGTAATTTTTTAATATTTTCTATGAACAATTTTAATTTTTATAATACAATTTACACGCAATTCCCAGTCAATACTCAGTATAGACTAATTTAAACGCAACCACCTGCACTGACCCTAAATCCAACCGCAGCGTTTCGAAAGCTCGTTAAGCGTGCGTTAAAGGTAGCTATTTCTATTTTTGGTCAATGCTTTTTTTCGCATTTTCCTTTTGTTTTATTTTGCTTTTTCGCTTTTTGCTCTGGCGCCTTTTGTTTATTTGCTTTGGCAGCCACAGCGACCGCCCGCTGAAAACATAATATTTATTTATTACTTTACAAAAGACTTTTCTATTAATTAAAAAGCAACAAAACAACACGCTCTACCGTTATACGCGCACATACACTTGTTGTTTGCCACGGCTGGCATACTGCTTCTGTGTTGGTGTTGTTGTTGTGTTTAGTCACTCGTTGCTGTTCGATTTAACCGCAAAACGATGATGTGTGGTGGTTAGCTGGTTGAATGGTTGCGCGCTCGCTCGGTAGCTCCGTTGGTTGGTCGCTCGGTTGCTCGGATGCTTGGTTGCTTAGTTAGTATGGCCGCCGGCGACAGCGTCAACATGGTTTGGTTGCTGGAGAGTAAGGAAATGCAAACAAGCGGCAGCTGCGCCACGGCTTTGGCAGCAAAATTTTTGTTCTCAAACACACACGTGCACATGCGTATGTCTGTGTGTGCTAAAGCGGCGAAGATAATGCCGAAAATTGTAGTTGCACCTGAAAAGCTTTCACACACAGACACACATACTCATACAACGCCAACATTTCGCACTCCTGCCCTTGAGCGCCACATGCACGAGTATGCATGCGTATGTGTGTGTGTGTCATACACAGTGGAAAAATTGCGGTTGCACGGACCGACGCCGCCGCGTTGCTGTTGCTGAAGCTCCAACGCTCTTATACAAGCCGCTGTTGTTGTTGTTACTAGCGTAGCTGCCAGCGGGCATTTTCATTTCACAGCAATGAAAGCATGTTGTGCTGCTCAGCGTTGTTGTATTAATTTTTTCTGCTTTTCTGCTTCCTCTTGTTCGTCTTGCTGCAGCTTTGATTTGTTTTGAACGCTTCGCTTTGCGGTGTAAATGTGCGGTGGCTGGTTTGTTTGCAAATTGCTGTGGAACACGTTGGAAAATTTCTGCTCGCATGCTTTTTTCCGTTGAATTACACGAGTGTTGGTGCGCGTTTGGCGTGTGGCAGCATTAAATTTGCATGAAGCAACGAACTAACCGATTTGTTTGCTTTGTACTAAATCGCCGGCGGCGCAGCTTCATTTTTGCTTGTATCGAAAGAAATTCAAGTTTTTCGCAAGTTCGAAAATGTAACGGCTTCTAATGTTTCGAACATGTAACTGTTATGTTGCGCTTCTTCGGACGGTGTGTTGATGGAGCCACTCAAGTTTTAATTAAACTAAAATGAAGGCGCTTGATTTCGATTTTTTGTTATTACTTAAAGCGCAGAAGACTTTATAATTAAAGAAATTACATTAAAAATTTATTTGGCTTAATAAAGTTCAGAATGTAATGAAAATTAGTGAAATTTTATGGTTGAGAATATAGTTTTAACCCCCTGGTGTTCATGCGTTATTCAACTCAAATAGTTTCTGCGTTGAATTTGGTAATCTTCCTACTTGTGGCAAGGAAATAAATCTCGCTTAATTATTTCAAAATATTTTTATGCATTTATAATGTTAGTAAATGAGACTGAATCTAGGCTGTTAGTGCAAAATAGTATAAAAACAAATGATTAACTTTTGGCGCACCGAAGCAATAATACCCTACATAGGTGCAGTTAGTATAGGAACTAACGGTAACGAGTTTATTTATATGTAGAACTAAACATCAACAAAAAACATCAACGTTGTTTGATATAAACAGCTTACAACTCTTATTCAGGTTACTTAATAATGAAAAGAGATATCTTATGAAGAATCCTGATCTTGATTTTGATCATTTAATTTATGTGGCAGTTACATACTATAGTAATCCGAACTTTACAATATATTAGGAGCATTGTAGTGTTGCCTGGGCAATAATTCAACCAAATTGTATGAAGTTATCTTGTTACATTAAAAGGTTTTCCATACGAGTATTTGATTCTTATGGTTCAGTTTGTATGGCAGCTACACGCTATAGTAATCCGATCTGAATATTTTGTTCGGAGATTGTAGCGTTTCTTTGGGCAATTATTCTTGAAAAATCTCATGAAGATATCTTCCCAAATAAAGAAGTTTTCCATACCAAAACTTGATTTTGATCGATACGTTTGTATGACAGCTATATGCTATAGTCGGCCGATCTGGAAAATTTCTTCAAATATTTTAGTAATGCCCCATATGATATTCCATGCCAAATTTTGTGAAGATATCTTGTCAAACAAAGAAGTTTTCTATACAAGGACTTAATTTTGATCGATCAGTTTGTATGACAGCTATATGCTATAGTCGGCCGATCTGGAAAATTTCTTCAAATATTTTAGTAATGCCCCATATGATATTCCATGCCAAATTTTGTGAAGATATCTTGTCAAACAAAGAAGTTTTCTATATAAGGACTTAATTTTGATCGATCAGTTTGTATGGCAGCTATATGCTATATTGGTCCGATATCGACGATTCCGACATATTAACAGCCTTTAGAGAAGAAAAGAACGTGTGCTGTATTTCAGAACGTGGACTCAGAAATTTAGGCACAGTTAATTATATACAAACAGACAGACAAGTATAAATAAATCGACTCAGCTTGTCAACCTTATCATTTATACAATAAATACGTACATATATATGTATGTATAAACTTAAAAGCGTCTCTGGCACTTCCTGCTGTGTGCCACAAGGTTTTTGGTAAACTTAATACACCCTGCACCATTGCAAATAAAACCTTAAGCAAAAAATTTCGAAACAAATCCTAAAATATTATAAAAAAGTAGCTTTGTCTTTCTAAAGCGTGGCAAGGTCGTTTATTCCTAATATTAAGCAAAAAAACACAAAAAAAACGAAACCTTGAAAATTTTCTCTCCACTTAAAACCCATTTGCTTTATTACACACATTTACGACTTCCGATTTTTGATATTCTCAGCAGCGATTAAACCATTACCATTAAATGGGCTCACGAGTGTGTTCGTCGCTCTTCCGCCACTCGCTTTCATTACGCAATAAATAAATAAAAGCGAAATTAACGCAAAAATAGCAAATTCACACGTGTGCGACACGGCTTAAATCAACAAAAAGGAACAACAACAAAAATAATTAGAAAAGCAACAGAAAAAAATTAAAAAAACAAAATAAAGAAATCAAAAAAGGAATCGACGAAGAAACATTAAAAAAGGAAACCCAACAAAATAGAGAAAAATAACAAAAACAAAAAAAAAAGTTAGAAAAAAATCTGCAACAAAAGCAACAATTACAAAGCAACAAAATATAATATTTGTAGGCACAACACAGTCACACAGCCACCCACGCATTCACCCATGTATGTCTACATGAAAATTTATACTTAAGTATGTGTGTATGTGTGAAAGCCCGGTGTCAGGACTACTTAGGCGTCTGTATTGGGTTGGTCAACAGCAACGGTGAAAAATCAAATAAAAATAGATTACAATAACAATAGAAATAAAAAAGTAATTGTGAAAAGAAGTGAGAAAATACAATAACAATGCATAGGACGACGTCGCAAAGTGAAAGAGCAACATTGGATGAATGGAGAAATAACAACAGCAAAAACGAAATTGCTAAATAAACGTGTAAGGACATTTTTATTGTGTGGCATGAACAGAAACGCACATATTTACTTACCTACTTGGCTAAAGCAACAGCAAAGCTGAAAGCAGACGCACACAAACAGTCACACACACACACACAAGGACATCGTGCTAATAAATAAATAGAATTATGTGCGCATAGGCCTCCACATATACCCTCAACGGAGATTTTTTGCTGGAAGCCAACACTGTAACTGCGGCAACATCACGTGGTTGGTGGAGCACAAGTGGCGAAAAAACGAAAAAATAAACCAAAAAAAAAAGAAGAAAATGTGTCGCATGTCGTGGGTCACACCAAGAAAATTAGCAAAAGCTGTCGCTTGGTCAACGTATTGTTCGCCCTTTCCGCTGTCTAGTGTATCTTGCGTCGTCTAAGCCACAACAATGTATTTGAGCGGACGTGTCGAGGCCCGTAAAAGTTGGCTGTAACAATAGATTGTTTCGGTGCGATTGAAGCAAGTGTCGTCTGACGTCGTCTGCGCAACAGTCAACTAACGGTTGTATATTTCACAAGCAGTCTGCTAGGCGCCGACATTTGACAAACACAAAAACAAATGCATATGCCACCACATATGCGCACACACCGACAGCGACGTGACACCATGCCCCACACCCTTGCAGTCGCTTCGTTTGTGTTTGTTTGTTTGGCATTTGATGTGTGGTTGCGCTTCGATAACATTGTCAGAGTACACCATACTGTTGGAATGTTCTCCTGCCGTCCTAGCGTCTATGCTAGCTATTGAACGTGCGACATACATTTATTTGCCAACTTACATGCCACACGTCAACATGGCAGGCAGACACGTTGCACTAACACGTAAATGTAATAAAAGAATGTTGGCGAGCGGACAACACCACAAGCGCCACAGCCAACGCCACCACAAGTTACATGTGTTTGTATTTCGTAGAATTTCATTGCATACTGCTAGGCGCCGTCACCCGGCTGCCTTCCGATGTGGCTTTGCTGGCACATTGCAACGGCATTGTTAGAAATTTGACTCACTTACTTTGTTGTCTGAGCTCGTGCTTTAGTCTGGACATAGTGTTGCTGTTTGTTGTTGTTTTATTTGAAGTTTTTTATTCACCTTTGCGTTTATTGAGTATTTTGTTGTCATTTATTGCTCTCGGCTTGTTTGTTGCCATTTGTGTGGTGTGGTGTGGTGTGAGTGTTGGTGTTGATTGTTTGTTTATCGGTCGATTGCGGGTTTAATGGCTACACTATGCAACATAGATTAGGCGCTGTGAGTGCAGCTGGCCGCTGTTAAAAAATGCAAACAAAAGTGTGAGGTTTACTAATGCCAAATGGCAGTACAATAAATGATGTAACGATATATTTGGACCCAAGGTTTCAAAGAAAAATATACCTTAATTCATATTTCCATGAAAAATGACAATGACAGTGGTTGTTGTAATAGTAAACACCTAGAAAATTAAGTTAAGAGCGTCAGTTTATAGAGTTTATATATGTGACTGTGATGACGAAAGCAAAACTGGAAGCAAAAGCAATCTGACAATGGGGTTATTTGAGTTTGTGACAAAAACATGACTAGTAACAAGTTCAAGGAGCACTGCAAGGCATATAAATAATGTCTAAATTTATGAAAAATTGTTAACTTCGGTAGTTCTGTGGCAATGTGGCTAAAATAAAGCAGTTTGCGTAAAAGAATTTGATTTTGATGGTTCAGTTGGTATGACACCTATATGCTTTAGCAGCTCAAACTAAAATATTTATTCAGAGATGGCCTTTGGCAATAATTAATGCTAAATTTCTGTGAAGTTATCTGAACAAATCAAAAATTTGTCGATACAAGGACTTGATTTGGATCGGTGAGTTTGTATGGCAGCTATATGCTATAGTAATCCGATATAAATAATTTTCTCGGAGATTGCACTTTTGCCTAGGACAACAACCTGTGCCAAATTTTGTCAAGATATCTCTTCAAATAAAAAAGTTTACCATACAAGAACTTTATTTGGATCGGTGAGCTTGTATGGCAGCTATATGTTATAGTTGTCCGATACAGGCGATTCCGGCAAGTGAGCAGCTTGTTGAGAAGAAAAGGACGTATGCAAATTTTCAGAACGATATTTCAAAAACTGACGGTCATTTCGCGTATATGTAAACCGAAAGACATGGATAATTTTATAGAATTTCCTAAGTTACTTTCGGAGTATTACAAACTTCATTGCAAATTTAATATACCCTATTCGGAGTATACAAATTTAAACTACAACTAAGACTGCTTCTTGAATTGTGCCTCATATTTTGCCATCATCAAAACTATGGCAGCCGTGACCTTGTCTATTCCTATACTTTAGGAATATTGTCGATTTTGATTTATATTTATAAATTTGACCGTAATCAAAGCAATAATTAGTAGTGTTGATGCTCACTGAGACTCACAACTATCATTAATCCACTAAGCTGCAAAGGTATATTTTTATAAATTAAAAACAAAAAAAAACAATTATTTTAGTGTCCTTTCTACAAACGCCGCTTATTGCAGCTTCGTCATATCTCATATGCATTTCACAACAAAATCAGTAATTTTCTATTAAAGAAAGCGCTTGAACGGCCTTCCCAGTGCCGACCACTAACAATTGGTCTATCAGATACTTATATTTAATTCCGCTAAATCAACATGTGCTAGATACAAACGTGTACCCCACAATTATGTTGGCTTATCTGCCTTAGGGGCGCTGCATGAGAAACAACTTGTAGGCGACTAAATTATTGGCTGTGTTCAAAATTGTTGACCCACAGCTGCTATTAGCAGCCATTCTGTTAACCTTTGCATACCTACAGGCGCCAAACGACAAATTAAAATGCCATTGCTGGCCGTAAAAGAATATTGAAACATAAGCTGACACAAAAGCTGTCGTGGTGGAAATAAATTTTTAACGCTGGAATGCAATTTTATTGTCACTCAGTGCAAATTATTGCTGTTGATTGTTTTGTTACCGCAAATGTGCACATTCGGTGTGGATTGTGGGTGAGAACAGGCAAAATGAGTGTGGGCGCTAATTCTTTTCAACCGATTTTCTAGGCAAATAATTGTAGTTAATTAAATTTATAGTATGTTTTTTCAATCAAATTTAGGTAAATAAACAAAGGTATATAACTTTTTTCGCAAAATACCGCAGAAAATTTTCGAATTGTTGTTGTTATTATATACTTCATTCACCTTAAATTAGGTTTTATACATTTTAGTAGTTTATTTTAAATTTATCTCAAGTTTTCTAATGAAAATGTTTAATTTTTAAGTTCGAGTACAACATTTTTACTAAAATCGTAGCATACATTTAGGCTGACTACTTAATTAATACCTTAAGTAGTTCTTATACATTTTAGTAGTTTATTTAAGATTAAGAATTATGAAAATTTTGCATTTTTATGTTCGTGTACAACATATTTACTAAAATCATGGCATACCTTTAGGCTGCCTACTTAATTAGTAATAATTTTGCCGCACTTACCTCAGCGGGCCTCGAGTTTCCGTTACAGCAATTACTGTAACTGTGGTTAAAGCTGAACACGCCACTTATTTGCTCAACCGTTACGCATAAATGTTTGCAAAGAGTGGCAAATGAAAGTGCTGACGAGCGGTGGCAGCGGCGGCAGCGTTGATCAATAATTTTTATTCATTCTGCAATTTACAATAAACAATAATAGCCCATTTACAATTATTACTTACATTTACGCATTCAAATAAGCATAAGGACGCTTTTAACTACATGTATATGTACATATATATATTTGTATGTGTGTGCGCATGAGGCTCAGCCACTTTTGCCGCAAGTTACTGTTTCATTTCCGACAGTGACTTCCGGAGCGAGCTCTTACATAATTTGCATGCGATAATGAAGCGCGCACACACACACCCACATGCTCACGCACACACATACGCGCCTTAATAGTGCGGCACGCTGTCATTGTGTGCGTATAAGCAGTTATTATTATTAAATAACAATCATACGCACCGTTGCACGGAAAAATGGGAAAATATTGTAATTTATTAATAAGTAGAGGAAGCGAAGCAGCAGCAGCAGCAAGGCAAAGGATGCCACATGCGCGCGCATTGGAGTGTGGTGTGCGGCATGGCGCTGGCCACGATGCAGCGACAATGGCCAATAAGTAACAACAACAACAGGCGGGTTCTGCGCGGCATGGCAGCTTGCCAGCGCTAGCATTGTTGACCGTTATACAGCTGCTTATTGGAATTTGCATGCGAAAGTGCATGAGCGCATGTACGTGTGTGTGTTCGTGCGCGTGTGCTTTTCAATTAATCGATTATGAAGTAGTGTGTGTGGTGGCTACAAATAAACAGACACATAATTGTTTTCTTTTGCCTTCGCTGCCGCGCTTTGCACTTGTGTCCGTCCGTGTTGCATTACAAATTGAAAAGTTTACAAAACGTAATTGAGTATCAACGCGCCCAAGCCGGCCGACCGCCTTCCTGCATCCTGCGTATGACAAAGTGCAGCTTTTAACGGTTGATGTGCAACAATATGTGGCACGTACGCGTAAAGCAAAGTGAAAACGTAGCGGCAGCAAACGTGCGATTGCAATAAATATACTGTAAGTACAACAACAACTGCAAAAAGTTGCATGTAAAGATGCGGAGTTTTAGTGCTATCGATTTATCGATTTGTTGGTGTGACGTTGTAACGGTTAATTATTTAAATGAAATTAAATATTTTTGTATAAAAGAAATCAGTGCGGCTCCAAGAAGCTTTGACAACTGTAGTGAGGTGCCGTTATTTGATATTTAGTGTCTGAAGTGTCAAGGCTTAAGAGGTTAAACTCATTTGTCAGTCAGAAAGAAGTTATTTGTTTTTGGATTTTTTTTTCAGAGAAATGTTATTATAAAACGATAAGCAATATGAACATTTATAGATATTAATGTACTTTAAAAATCGGTCACTCATTTTGAAAATTCTGGGTGCCGTTGACCTTGTTGTCGATCTACAAGAGGACTTACGAAAATAATGTCTGAAAATGAGGAAAATTTTTAGTTTAAACGTTTCGCAAATCTGCAAACTAAAAAAATATAGTATGACTATACATGAACATATGTAATAGGGTAATGTTTTTTCCCAAAATGATGGCTTCCCAAAAAAAAGGCATTTTTTTGGTATAAAAATTTTCACTTTCAGTGGCTTAAAAAATATTAATTATTATTACTAAAGATCTTATTCCATCATCATTACCTGAAAAATGTATTCAAGAAGATTGTGTGAAAGTTTCTAGTCGATCGCTTCAGACGTTTCGGAGAAATTCGGGGAAATGTGTTTAAATTCCATGGCAACGTTCGTACAAAAAACGGTCATATCTACGACACTATTTGCCGAATTAATTTAAAATTTTTTGAGGATATTCTCACAAATATATCGTCACCTAAAATGCAAAACACATATCATAAAAAATCGAAGTTCAGTTTTTTTATTGCCTATGATTCACTAAATCATATTTTATATATGTAGCACAAAATTTTCAGCTTCCGCTATCAGATAACCAATATATAACCAATAATGTAACCAGTATATAACCGATATATAACCATTTTATAACCAAAACTCAAATTTTTTTTCAATATGAGTGATTTCGATTACATTGTTTTTTCTTCGCCTATAAACTTCAGTAAAGTGATTTGGCGTTATTTTGCATTATAGGTTACGATATGTATCTATGTTTGCATATAAACCCTTAATCGATACATGTTCACCACTTAAAATATCGCAAATCAAAAATTCTCTGTGTTAAAGCATGCAGAACGGCTCAAAGCAGCTTCGAAAATAATTCCCACCTTCCGTTATGATGTGCTACATGCAAACGGCGGTGTAATAAATTAATCGATACATGCCACACCTCACTACTTGAAGCAACACAAACAAAAGCGCGGAAATATGGAGAGCGTTAAGCATGATGATATGGAAAATATATGATTAATGATAAATGCAATGAAATGATGCAAACCGTTGTAAAGGCATCCGCACAACAACACAACACACATACAAACATTCACACATTTATATGGATATGCTTCGCATTGTTCTCCATGTGCTAAAGTTAATTAATGATGACAATTTAAATTCATATCCTCAGCACACACACACACAGGCACACGCATGCAATGCAACGCATATGCGCTTTGTACTCCCGGGCGTGTTGCAAATTTATTGGTTGTTGTTACATGCATATACATGTACATTGGTATATCAATAAATAAACAAATATTTAATATAAATATATGCAGAGCTAACTGAAACAAAGCAACAGCAACTCTCTCTCTCTCTCGCTGCACTGCCAATTTGCAACATCGAATTAACTGCCGCCTACCAACTGAGGTCACTCGTTGCTTTGTTGTTGCACGCTCGGCCGTTACAGCTGGCCGCCTCTGTGCCTGCTGCATTTCCTCTTTATTATTATTGATTACAATTAAAATATTTATTCAGTACCGTGTATTAATTAACTGCCTGCCGTGTCTAATAGGTGATCGAGGTCAACCCACGTTGTTGCCGCCGTTCGGTGCGTTTTGAGTGCGAAAAATTGCGGCCGATTTTGCTAGTAATAAGAATGCTTAATAGTTGAATACCTTGCCACAGGTTTGCTATTTGAAAAAAATTTAGTTAATTTGTCCTTCAACGGAGGGAGTTAAAGGTTTGGTATCTTCTGAATATTTCTCTATTGGATTCCAGTAATCAATTATACGAGTTCTCCACTTAATGAACATTAAATTCCATATTACAACAGTGACTGATCATTTGTTTAAATTCTCTATATTGTTCTTAGAGCAAAACAAAACAGAAATCGAATTTTCCATGGAATGGCTCTCTCACAAGACTCGTCCTGCATGAGTTTGTTAGACTATATTTCCTTGCTTCCAACACATTTTACTACCCAGTTGTATTATAAAGCCACAGAGCATTTGTCATCTTCCACGTTATAGCTGAGAACCACGCATCAAACCAAGCTTACCACCAACCGAGTTGAAAAAAATCATGCCATAGCATTCCATGCGCTTAAGTTCAACTGGTCCACAATTTTACAGCAAAATTAGTCCCACACTTTGCACAGTTATACTCACACTGCTTTTAATGCAAGTTCATACGCCATGTTCTTGCAACACTTCGCCAAATACAGTTTGCGTACAGTTCGCTGCAGGTCAACGTTCCAAATTTGCTGGAAAAAATTAATGACCTGCAGTTATTGAGGAGCGAGTCAGTCGAGTGTCATCAGCGCTCGGTAAAATGAATCTGTTTTGCAAATGAAACGCCGTCGTTGTTGAAATGCTATCTCTGTTTTCGTTTTTTTTTTTTGTTGTTTTTCGTTTTTTATGCAGCCGCTCGTAATCGGTCAGTGATGCAGTTGCCTTTAGTCAAATCGGAAATTACAGTTTTTCATTAGTTCAAAGCGGAAATGAATCCGAAACGAAATTACACACAGCGAATGAGCGAATGAGGGTAAAAGACACAACACGAATGAATGTACGAAATGGTTTATCGCATCACGCTCGTCGCTTTATTTTCACGACAACTGGGTACGCTTGCGAATTTTAGGTTTTTTTTAAGTTTTTTGTTTAATTTTATTCACACATATATTTAAATACAAATTAAGTATTTGTTTTCATCTCAATTTTAATTTCAATGAAAGCAAATACTTTTTCGTTATTTTCACTTGACCTTACGGTGAAGAAATATATATATTAACAGTAATCAAAGTATTTAACCTTCAGTATTACACAAAATTCCGTTGAAATTTAGAGGAAATCCTTAAAAAGTGTTGCTGCAACCTCTAATAGACGCTCTTAATTGCCACATATTAGCGTTCGTGCTGGACTGCCAAAATGCAGCGCTCGCATCATAAATTATCCTGGAAAAAAATATGCCTAGCGTTGCCTTGAACTACATACTTATGTAACATGTGTGGCAATTACATAAATTATGCAACACTTTTCTTTTTCGTGTTTCTTCTTTATAGATTATACATCCGTATTTTCCCCTCATCAGCATTTTTCCGCAAATTTATTTGATAGTTCGACGCATTTTCCATACTTTTTTTTTGAAATTAATAATGTTCCAATTTGCTCACATTTTTGCCCCAACTTCTCATTACATTGCATTTTTATACCAAACTTTCACTTCCGATTTTTGTAGAATGTAACTTTTAGTAGTGAATTGGAATTAGAAATCAAGTGCGTAACTAGCGAAAGTTTGAAAAAGTACAAATAAAAATTTTGCATAGTTTCAGGAGAACTTATTTTGCTTCAATGTTACTGAAAATAAAATATCAAAAATACAAGTATGTGTTCTAGATTCATAGGTTCATAGAATTCCGAAGTTTACATGATAGTAAAAAATTATGTTTTATTTTTAAAGTATTTTCCAATAAGAGTGATATTACTATTTGTTAAGTAAGTTCCAATGTTTTTTATTAAATGTGATGTGCACTCTATAAAATTCGGATCTGAATATAACATCATTCAAATGCCCTAGACGACTTCTTTTGCAGGAACGAATTCAATGAACTCAATTTTCGAGTCTAATGGTGTTAAATCACAAGTTCTTGGAGGACATTCAATATCACAATTTCTTGACATAATCGAATCTCCCAAACCTTCTCGCAATAATTCGGTTGTTGCACGTGATGGATGGCATGTAGCCCGGTCTTGTTGGAACTAAATGATGTCTAGATCAACATCTTCTTTTAAGAACGGACATAAAAAGTTGGTTATCATCGATCTTAACCGCTCTCCATTGACAGTGACCAGCTTCATTTCCTAAGAAACAGACCAATGATTCCACCAGATCAGAAACCACAGCAAAATGTCAATTTAGGTGAACGTAATGACTGTTCATGAAAGATTTGTGGATTTTTTTCGCATCAGAACAGACAGCTTTGTTTATTTGCCGCAGCACTCAGGTGAAAGTGAGCATCATCGGAGAAGATGATTTTCTTAAAAAAATCGTTTTCGTTTTGAAGTTGTTCCAAGGCAAAACTTATGACATTTACTGTGGTCCAATGGCTTTAGTTCTTAATTAAGAACAATTGTATATCGAAGCAAGCCCAAATCCTTTCTCAAACTCCACTAGGTTGAGGTTTGAGATAATCCCAATTCTTAAAAATGTCTTGAAATCGGCGATTTGCGGTCTTCAGTAACATTTGCCTGAACGGCAGCAATATTTTCATTACTTCGAGCAGTTGTTTGTCTTATTGGCACTTATCTTCAAAATTTTCAAGAACTCGACGAATAGCGAGCACAGGTGGACGATTATTATAGCAAAAAAATGGCAAAAGCGCACGAAAAGATGCAATTGGGGAACAATAATTTAGATAAAAAGATTTAATAATTTGTAAATCTTAATTCTTGCGTATATCTTTCCATGATGTAATTGTATACATTACTGAATACAAGGAAAATATTACAGATTATGACATATTAAAAATCGCCGAAACGGCACTTAGAAATCATATCATCGCTATTGGAAAAATCGGTAAAACAATGATTCCCTTTCTATTCCGAAAATAAAGCGATGCATTTTTGACAAGAATCTCAAAAACTGTTCGAAGAAGTATAATGTACACTAACTCATTTATAACTGTCCTTAAAACAGCCAAAAAAAGGCAGTGTGGCGAATCGAACAAGCAACTGGTATAAATAAAAGAAACTGGTATAATAAAGTAGAATATGTTGATATAAATTAAATACCACTTCAATGACATATTTCTCAATGAGTTATTTTCCAAATACACGACATTGTTGAGAAGAGCAGAGTTCGAATCTAACTAGCATAGCAGTGGCGAAGCGAAGACAGCAACACACGGGTCACTTAACTTATCAAACTTAAGTGCGCCCACAATAGAGCTTAAGTTATCAACCTAGAGTTCTTTAATCGCTACATTAGCGAGAAATAAACTGAAGAAGCA
The DNA here is from genome assembly GCF_024586455.1 of Bactrocera neohumeralis. NCBI lineage: Eukaryota > Metazoa > Arthropoda > Insecta > Diptera > Tephritidae > Bactrocera > Bactrocera neohumeralis. The sequence continues at coordinate 85,035,719 of NC_065919.1, read as the reverse complement.
CAAATAAGAACTACGAAAATGTAAATGTAAAATCTGTCTTCCACCAGTTGAGCGCATTTAATGAATTATTTTCCTTGCGGTTGTGGGACGCTCGCAAATCGCATGAAAAATCTGTATTTTCAATTAAAAATTTGCCGCAGAAATGCAACAGGCGAGTGGAAAGAGGATTAAGCGTAGCAAGAGAGGCTCGCAGAAAGTGGGTCGCAACGATGGCAGGCAGACAATGCCTTAGAGTGGAGGGAGTAAACAAGCAATTTCATGCAAACGACTATCTGATAAATACACAGCAAATGCACGAATACATACAATAAAAATAGCTTCAATTATTTATGTATAAAAAATAGGTGCCTGCATACAGACATACATTTGTAAGAAAAAAATTACGAGTTAAATGTTCGCTTGTGTAACCTGAGGCTTATTTCAACGTAATAATTGCAATTGGCGATTAAATTTTTTGTATTTTTTATTTCTTTTTTTTCTGTCGCTTTTAAATTTGATGTGTGTCTTTAATGTTATTTTTTTATGCTTTTTGTTCTAGGAATTTTAAGTGGCTTAGCAGTAAAGCTAATTTCAGGTCGTAATTATTTCACAGTTTTTTTAACTAATATTGTGTAGTCGAAAAAGTATTTTCGTATTTCTTAAAATACTACACTATATGTTATGACACAATGTGAGTGGCAGCTCCGAAGATATACGACTGCAACGATTATATTAAAATAGTGCATATGAGCAAACGTATGTACATACACACATAAACCTACATTGAGTGCTACGCAAGTGTAGCTTGTGGCGACAGCTGCCGACGCGTCCAAATATTTCCAACGAAATAAAGATAAACCCATTTGTCCTGCCAACATTTTTTGGGCTGCGAGATTGCTGCCGGCGACGCCACACAGCGCCGGCTAAATCTCCTTTTTTATTTTGTATATTTTTTTATTTATTTATTTTTTGTATTGTTATTTTTCACACCAGTGTTGTTTTCTTTGTCACTTTGGCGCCCAGCACATTAAATTCGGTTGTGTATTTAAGCGCATGCAGATTCAAGCGACCACACATACATGAATACGTATAAACATTAATGTTTGTAACGCTATTTGCGTCTGTGGCTGGGAAAATAAGCCGGAAGCACAGCTTTTAGGCTCGTCGATTTTTGTCGCGCTCACATGCACCTCCATCATATACATATGTATGTGTGTGCGTGTATTTTGGTACGCAAAAACTGAAAAATATAAATCAAAACAAAATCAAAAAATGTTTAATGTTCTCACAGTGTTGCCACATTATTGTGAAAAATTACGTAATGAAAGGATTTTATGTATTAAAAGCTGACAAGAATTTAAATTGAGTGGCATTAAGTCAGTTATAATTTTTATGCTTGTGAATTTCCGGTTATACAGTTATAACGTCGGGTATATATACTATACTATACGCTCGGTAGTAAGTTTTCCAGTATAAGAATATTTTTTTACCTCTTTTTTCTATACGAAATGAACCTGGGAAGCTTCGATGCAGTCGAAGTTAATGCTTTTGCTTCTTTTCTTCATATTTGTATCAAATAAAATGTGTATGGCAGCACTGCTTACAAATATTTGCACACAAGTGTACATGATATATGTATATATATAGTATGAGCTTATGAGCACCTATGCATTAGCAATTTACCCACAAACTCCTCACACACACACACACACATGCGCACACTCGCATTCGCTGTCACTCGTAAATGCCGAGTAACCTTTCAGCGTAATCCCATGCAAATGCACCTGTCTGTTCGCTCGTTCTCGCTTTGCCGTCGGCCGACTGGTTAACTCTCATTGAGTGACTAAGTGTCTGGCTGACTAACGGACTAACGCACTTGACTAGTTGACTAACTGTCGAGTGGCCGAGGCCGGCCATTCAGGCTGTGCCACCGTGTCGCTATTGTCTGTTGCAAAAGTTCACGCCAGCACAGTGGTCGCGTTGCATGAAAATGTGGCAATTGTTATAATTTCTCACCAACTGCCGCTTCACACTGCTTGTGGTACGCTTGTTATTGTTGTGTTTGTGTGTTAGTATTTATTTGTTGTATTGTTGTTGTGCTGTTGTCACCATTGTTAGTTTTTGTGCATAAATAAATTGTTGCAACATTGTACAAATAGCGGCGGATTAAAGTATTTACCCCAGTGAGTGCAACATCCTCTTACAGACACCCACACACACACACCTATACAAACACACATTTGCGCTCATAAAATTTGCCCAAAATAGCTTGTGCAATATCCTTACTTATGTCGTCGTTTGCCACACTCGCACACATACATGCAACATGCCACTTGTCGGCATCTATTTTTGCAGCTGTTTGCCGCACAACAACGTTGATGTGCAACATTTCAGGGATTTCCTTGCTGACGTCTGAAGTGGCTTAAATTTTTTATAAACATAAAGTATGTCTTGTGGCACGAGCTTTCTGCCTGCCGTAATGTGCCACAGTGCTTTGCATGGGTGCAGCGCGGCAGCCACAAGTGCTGTGAACAGGAGCTACTTGCCAAGCCAACCAGCGTGTTGCATGGGGAATTTAGTCGTAAAATGTGTGGCATTTACCACTGCATTTGTGGCACGTCACCCAGCCATTTGCTGCAGCTCTCATTTGCCACATCTGCATACACACGCATACATATGGGCTCGCATGCCTCATATGCACGGCGTTTTTATGTGCCACCAGAGATGTGGCACTAGCATGGATGACGCATTTTTTAGTGTGTGCGTGTGTGTGTGTGTGGCAAGGTACGAAAAAGTTTATTGCCGACATAAAAATGTACTTTTTGGTAACAGTAACGCCTCACACATACACACACAAGCTTATATATACATATATTACATACATACACACACACACACATATATACATATATATATGCATATGTGGATATGTACAAGCGCGTTATAAAGTTTGATTACCCTCATTCAAATATACCGTTAATTAGCTGCCGCTTGCAGGTGAGAATCGCACTTAAAGTGTTTAAAAGTGCGGCAAGCCATCCCTGCACCCACCATTCTTCTTACCGCTCTGAATGCTTAATTGTATATGTATTACACATTTAATAATTATTTCCGAAAAAATAATTTATTTTTGTAATATTTTGACTATTTCTAGGCAAACCATCAAAAGTCATCCACTTGCGTAACATTCCAATTGAGTCCAGCGAAGCAGATGTCATCTCACTAGGTGTACCGTTCGGTCGCGTCACAAATGTGCTCGTCTTGAAAGGCAAAAATCAAGCTTTCCTCGAAATGGCTGACGAAGTATCCGCGACATCTATGGTCTCATGCTATACCGTTACACCGCCACATATGCACGGACGCATGGTTTATGTACAGTTCTCCAATCATCGCGAATTGAAGACAGACCAGAGTCACAACAATGTGAGTACCCAATGAAAATCTAATTTTATTTGATAAAAAGTTTTTTTCGGATTTAAGATAATCTTAAGCAGAAAAAACGTTCTTGTTGTCAGTCGCCAGAAAAACTGAGGTTCTGCTGAATGAAGCTTTTTTGGGGGTCTTCTTTAAGATCCCATATTGACAAATTGAATCAAGGGAACCCAAATTTTTTTCAATAAAAATCCCAACCCATCCAAAAAGTGAATATGAGGATGCTACTTTTCGAGATTCTCTACTTTTTTTTAAGGCAAAAACACAGAAATTTCATATTTAAAGTGGAATGTTTATTATTATACGAAAGAACTTTCTTTAGCATTTATTTTTCGAAAATAATCTCTTTCAAATGTTGACCACGACTATGTCTCAGATGGCTGCTCTTTGTCCCAAATGCGGCAACTTTACTTATTTACAAACCCATTGAGCCAGAAATGGGCTTCATCGCTGAACAAAAATAGGCTTGAAAACGTTGAATCTTCCTCGAACTTTTCAAGAGCCCACAGAGCGAAGCGTTGTCGCTTGGTCGAGGGTCTTCAGTTCTTGCACAAGTTGTATTTTGTACGCTTTCTTATTCTTCTTTCTTATTTGTTTAAAGTTTTAAGTCGATCCAGCAATTCGTATTGCATTTGTAAGAATCTAATAACTTAGTTTAAACGACTCCCAAAACTTCAAACGCTTTCTCTCGAAACGCTATATTCCGAGTCGTTGAAGAAAATTTCTTCCAAAACGACTAGGCCGATCGAAATTTATATATATACTTCGTCCTTGAATATATATGTTAGATAAATATGAAAGACATGAATGCTTCGATGCTTCGATGATTGGGCCACAATAAAGTATAAATTAATAAAAAATACTTTTTTTAGAAACCGACATTTTGTCAAAAACGAATAACTTGACTAGTCCTTCAATCTTTACCTAAGAATCCATCTATCGTAATACTAAATTTCTTTGGAGTGAAGATAAGTTAAGCAGAAACGACTGCCTCGCTGTCAGACACCTTTTTTTGAAGACCGCATATTGGCATTTTGGATCAATGGAATTCAAAATTTTTTCGTCAACAAACATCACTAAATTCCCATTTTATTCTGACTGGCAAGTGGACATACATATAACTTCTTAATAGACACCTTTGTTGTTGTTTTTGTAACGGTTATCTAGTCCACGTTAGTGTGGTAAGTTTCAGATAAGTTGTCATCCAACGATAGACACAGAAAATATGCTGTTTAAACGAGGTTGACCTTAGGGAGAGGGTCGTCAATTTGTAGGGGTAGCTGGGCATGCAAAGAGGTGGTTAGAGTCATGCGAGAACTAGCTGCATGCTGGACATATATTTGGTATATTGGGGTCGATTCTGGATTAGAGCTTAAGCTGCTACAGTATACAGGTATTCGTTGTCTGCCATGGGTAGTGGTTTGACTCCCAAGTGCGCCATACACAAAGAGGGAGTCGGTGAAGGTGTTTATGGCTCCACTGTGATGCATGTCTGAAGTTAATTGCGTCCGAAGTCTGATCGGCGTATTGTTTTATGTCGTCGCCGTAGTTAAGGAAAGACCTCTTGATGTTCCTAGAAAGCGCTTCCGCATCAAGCAGGCGGCTGAAGAGATGCTTTCTACGAAAACACCCCAGCAGCAAATACTTAGAGATGAGTTCATTATGCTCATTAACTGGAAGCATGCTCTTTCCCTTTTGTCGACATCGCTCAACTCGGGAAAATATCCATTTGCATGTTTTGCTACTTTAAATTTGTTAATTAATTTAATTTTGTTTGTTAATTTAACGAGTGTTCTTTTGGCACTCGCTTAACAGCGGGCAGAACATGATACCCCTTTCTCTATTACTGTTTTCATTGTGATATCCAAGCATAATTAGCTCTTTAAATAAATATTTTCACAATTATTTGCACACAAATGTATGCTTCCACACACACACACACCCAACTGTGGTAAATAGTAAATAATGCAAATGAAAATTCATGCAAACACGAAATTCATATTCTATGAATGCCATTTAATTTAAATATCCCAATTCAGCCCAAATATCGTTGAAACCATAATTGAGAGTGTTTGCGCTGCATGACGTCATTTGTTAACCAAAACAACAACAAAGCTGGCATTTGTGTCCTGGTCCCTCGGTTGTTTGCCAAAAGCACCGCAAAAGGTGGCAAACTCGACACTTTTTAATTAATCACAATTTGTAACAAATTATACCCGAAGCATTCGCTAAATCACGCACGGATTCCACACATACACACACACAACACACACGCACCTGCATATGCCTGGAATCTAACGCTTTATTGTACGTGCCACACATTGTTGAAATTCAAAATTTTCGGTCGTTATTTGGGTTTCAACCCTCGAAATGTCGCCGTAATTTGGAATTTAAGCCAACACGTTTTGAAATGCTCGCCTGGAATTAAAACAAATGCTGCGCTGTTTGTTGTATTTGCGTAGAGCCGCACACGTTGGTGCGCGCTTTACTGCATGATTTTGTTGCTGTTGCCTGCTTGTCACCTGCCTGTGCTTGCAGCTTAGAGGTCAAAGGATATCTAGCCAAGCGCTGTAAGTTGGGTGTCGGAGGTGTCTGCTAAGACGCCGCAATAGGCCAGTAAGTCAGTCACGCAACAACCTGCTGTCAGGCAGACACTGACAGACGGTCCGTCAGTCAGCCAGTGTGGGCTTCAAAGTGTTTTTGTTTGTAAATATGTGTACAGATATATTTTAATGTGTGAACCCACATGAATGGCAGCCTCCTCTTAATTTGTTGGTGCGCTGCGGCTTTGCTTGAATGAATTAGTATGTGTGAGTTGTCGTTTCAAGGAGAAGAGCAAATGACAGTCTGCTACATGCCACTGATTGCTCATTGTTATTTGCTGTCCATTTTTCGTCTCACCACGACATGACCTAAGTCAGATATGAATTACATATTTCCAATTCTATATAACTAAAACGGATGTGGCAAAGTTTTGTAGTTATTGTATTTTAGGTAGTATTATAAAATATTTCTGAAAAAAATGCATTAATTAAAAATTGAATGAAATTGATGGAAAATTTAAAAATTAAACCTCATTTTAAGCTTTTTGAGCTTTCGACTAAGCTCTGAACTTTCCTATAAGCTTTCACAGTAGGAATATCAGAACCCGCTAACTGCGTTACTGTTACAAATTACTAAGTACACTTCAGTTTAAGCTTTTGAGCTTTCACCTAAGCTTTGAATTTTCCTAAAAGCTTTTACAGTAGGAATATCAGAACCCGGTAACTTTGTTACTATTACAAAGTGCTAAATACAGTTCAGTTAAAGCTCTGGAGCTTTCGCCTAAGCTTTGGATTTTACTATAAGCTTTCGCAGTAGGAATATTGGTAACTGAAAATGCATTACTATTACAATTTCCACTATGTATAGTACCATTTAAGCTTTTGAGCTTTTAAGTAAACTCTGCATTTTATTACAAAGCTTTTGAGCTTTCACCTAAGCTTTGGATTTTCCTAAGAACCTTCACAGTAGTAATATTAGTATCCAAAAATGCATTACTGTTACAATTTCCACTATGTATACTGCCATTTAACCTATTGAGCTTTTAAGTGAACTTTGCATTTTCTTACACCCTGCCATTATTGAGATAGAAGAACAGGCTGAATTCATTACTGGTTAGGAAAATGGAGGCTAAATCTGAAACCAATAAATATTCTCCCAACTGAGAATATATATATTGTTCGGTTCTCCTGCTATAGCTATTGCTTAATTATCATTGCAGTTAGCCCTATTTCGTCTATATTCTATAGGGCAAGAAACGCTCATATCCTCTGAAATAAAGTCATTAAAAAGTATTTCTCGTCAATTAATTATTAAAAGTCTGTTAATTATTAACAATGAAATTTTCAGAATAGTCATCAGTATTTCATAAGTTATATTGTTGCAACCGATATCAAAAATTCACCATTAACTAATGACGCTGTGAAAACTATCAGCTGTTGCTCGCAATCACTCTCGTATTTTCGCACCGAACATTTCGAGAGCGTTTATTTATGTGTGCGCCGTCATGAGCATTCACTTGCTGTTGCTTCACTTGTTGAGTGTAAGCGGTGAAAATATCACACGATAATTACAAATGGCATTCCCAAATACCATTTACCTGCACTATTATCACGCTGCTCTGCTCGTTTGTCCTTCGAAAGCGTTGAAACGATACCAATGCGAAGCGTTAGGCCATCACCATCACCCACACTTCTACCAAAAGCGTATAAGATATCAGCGCCTGCATGTAGGCAACACCTTGCATCGGTGAATTTCTAATAATGTGTATATTGTTTATTTGCCTTGTGTTCAGCTGCCAATTACGCCGATTACACAAATTGTATTATAACAATGAGGGACAATGGGTAAATATATTTGCATATTAACTGCCTACATATGTATATAGAAAATGGTAGTTACATTGCATATATACCTATGTGGAGCACTTAATGTGGGTACCGACATAAAGTTTGCATACATTAAGGCTTCGGGCGCTGTTGTCTTGTCACACGACTCTAGTCTGTTGCATGTCATCACGAGGCAGTTGCTGTTCGCGTACTTGTTAATGCAGCTAATTCTTAGGGCATATGCATGCCAATAATGTATTTATATAAGTAGTATAGTTAGTTACAACAACAAGAACTACATATGGAACAGTAAGTTCTGTTGGCGTCTGCTATTGAGGTTATCAGCACTGAATTGAGCAAAGGCAAGTGCTCGTTAGTATTGAACGTTGAAGTTTTTCGCTTGTGACTTTATCTTCATGTGTGTCGATTATATAAAAATAGACTTGTGAATTTTCATATATGTAGACTATAAAACCGTTATTTACTGTAATTTCAAGTATTTGTTTCACGGCTTTGATAAATGTATAAACTTGTATGTCTTTGCGCCAAAAAGTAGGCACAATTTTTTTTTAATCCTGAAATATCTATGTACAAAAGTTCTATTTCATTATAGTCATGATTATATCAAACTAAAATTAGTTTTTATAGCCTCAACAGGGTATATTGAGTTTGTTCCGAAATTTGTTTCACCGAGCATTGTCCTTCTGCCTATATGTATATAACCGAACAAGTCACTCACCTTTGAGATATCGATCAGAAATTTTGCACACGACCTTTTTTTCCTCAAAGAGCTGTTCATATGTCGGAATCGTGGATATCGGACAACTGTAGCATATAGCTGTCATACAAATCGAGCGATTAAAATCAAATTATTATATGCAAAACTTCTTCACTGGCCGATATATGTATCTTCACGAAATTCAGCACAGACTATTATCTAACGCTGCGCTACAATATCCTAAGATATTATTCGAATCGGATCTCTATAGCATATAGCTGCCATACAAACGGACCGATCAAAATCAAGTTACTGTAAGGAACACTTTTTTAATTAAACAGATATCTTCATGACCTTTGGAACAGATTCTTGTGTAAGGCAACGCTACAATTTATTATATATTATTTACATAATATTGTGTAGATCGGCTAACTCTAAAGTGATATTTCAGGAAATTAAAAAAAAAAACATTGCCTGTTTTTTGGCGCAAAGACACAAAAATTTAAACCTGATGACCCAGGTCTTGTTTTTAAACAGCTTTCACATATTCCTATTTAAGCAAAAAATACAGTGTATGCTCAATAAAAGGGCTGCCTGTGAACCCAGAAGCCGCCAGCATTCTCGCCGCCTGGTTATTTTTATGATCACCTATGACTGGACTAATTTCATGAAATTTTCATTGGGTTTTGTTTTTCATATTAAATTTACGCTATACAAACACGAAAATACATGTTTGATATCAAATACATTTCGAATTAACTCATGCTGATTACAGTACATTACTTTGAAGAGCTTTTAAAAAAATTCACATTACAAGCATTATTTATTCAAGAGATAATTAGTCAAACCCGCATATGTGTATGTGGACATAGACTGTTGCCCATATATTTGTAAGCTGAATTAAGCTTGTAATCCGCTTTTGCCACTCCTCCCATGGCGCACACACACACATGTGTACACGAATGTAGTAAAAAGCTTTGCTTGCTTTCCATTCCATTTGTATTTGTATTTGTCTGCTGCTCAATGCTCGCACGCTTATCCACACTCGTACAAGCATATATTTTTGCGTTGAACCCTTTTAACCCTTTCAGCTAGTGCTTCGTCTACCGATTGCTGTTGTGGCAGCTCAAAAATTAATTTATCAAAATTACCCACAAAAACAATCACACGTCACATTTGATCCCTAAAAACAGTCGCAACAGCTCGAAATCCCCAACTAACGCACACATACACACACACATATACCACGTTAGCGCACATACGCTCGACAATAAGTAAAACAACAAACAAATTTATATTGTTCTTGTACTTTGGTTTGTCGCTACCTGTCTCCCGGCTGCTTCACCTTTTGCCATTAGTGCCCATCACAGGCTGAAGCACTCGCCACCCCTCCGCCGCGCACTGCCGAAATGGTTCAGTCATCACCGCCTCACTTATCCTTCAATCTCGACCGCAGCTGCATTCATCTTCATTCATTTCTTCAGCAATCTCCAGTCGGAATCTGTGAACTCGGCAGCGTCTTCGGCGCATCCACTTTTGGCAGCAGAAATCCTCGGAAATCCATCTGCTCGCAGCCGCCAGTGCGCCAACTGTCTTCGCAATTCACTGAGTGTTTCGCCACACACACACAGAGACATACACTTGAGCACTTTTAAGCATGTGTGTGTGTGTGATTGTTCAAGTCTTCACGTGACATATTGCTTGCTTCAGTTGTGCGCTTCTTTTACATTCTTTTTGGTCCCAGCGTACATGTATGAATATTTATTTTTATATCTCTTTGTTGTTTTTGCAGTTGTTTTTTTCTACTACTTTCTGCTACCGAAATAGCTAGCAAAAGAAATGTCAGCCCAAACAAGCTGCGCCACAAGAATAGCTGGCAGTCAGGGGAGCTCCGATGGTTTGCTTGCTTTGTGTTCGTATGTGTCAGCAATAGTGGTAGTTGTTGTTGTTGCCAACATTGCTTAGCTGATTTGCTTGCTTTCACTGCTATTGTTGTGCTGTGCCGACATGTCTTTGTCAGTGCGTGTTTGTGTGTGTGTGTGTCTCGGTGTGCTTGAACAGATGATTGCAAAATCCTGTTCTATGAGGGTTAAATCCCCGAAGGTATATGAGAAATATTCGTAATGCACACACCTTGAACGAGAAGTAGTTGGAAATTGGAACGATGCACACATGGAATTGTTAAAGATGTGTTTGTGTGTCACATATGTATTTTTATATGGTATTTGTGCAAGCGGAAACGCAATCTAACAAATATTTATCGAAATTTAAACAAGAAAATGCTTGCAGTGAAAATATTGCAAACATTGGGGAAACTGCAGGCAATTGGAATTATATAATATTTTTTAAGCCATGCATGTAATAGCAGATGATTTTATTAGTCCTTTTTTAATAGTTCTTTAAGATTGTTTAAATTATAAATGTATGTAAATATTTCAAATAAGGTGGCATCACCATTAAATCATATTGTATTTTTATTTTATTTTGCAAAACCCTTTTTTTACATCTCACCATATGTGTTTTCTTTTATTTCTTCGAAAAATATGCATTTAAATATTTTGAAAGAGTGGCAACCCTATAACAATTTTTCACGAAACTTTTTTTACTTAAGATAACGTAAATCCGTTTTGCCATATTAAAAATGTTACAAAACAATTTTTATATATTTCAAATAGGGTGGCATCAGCATAAAATCATATTTTATTTATATTATATTTTTACATAGCACTCCTCTGATGTGCTCACAATTTTTTTGTTTCTTTTCTTTCTTCTAAAGGTATGCATTCAATTATTAAATATTAAAGTGTGGCAACCCTCAACATTTTTTCGTTAAATTTTTTTTATTTTATGATGCCTAAAAACCATTTCGCCATATACTAAAACATTTAAAAAATTTATTGTAGGTTTTAAATCAGGTGGCATCATCATAAAGTAATATGTAGTATATTATTTTTTTATATACTTTACAAAACACGTCTTTCATGTGCTCGCTACATATTTTATATATGTTTCGTTCAAAAAATATGCATTTAAATATTTTAAAAGTGTGGCAACCCTGAAAAGTTTTTCATGAATTTTCTTTTATATTTTAATTCTTTTAATTTTTTTTTCTACCAAAATTTGATAAATATGCCAAACTTCTTCCAACTCATATTTAAACTCAAGCGTCTGAAGACCTTTAAGCTCTGTAGGTGCCAAAAACCAATTACACAATTTCCACCATTAAATATTATATAAATTTAAGGAAAATAGAATGATTCCATAAACTTTTTACGATATTTGAAAATATTTCAAAAACTTTTTTCTATTTCAAATCAGGTGGCAACATAACTAAATACAAATTTTATGGAAAATAAAATTATTCCGCAAATTAATATTTAAAGCCGAATGACAACTTGCCAAAAAAGTGTTTCTGTTTTTTGTTTGAGAGTACTATCTTTTCTTGAACTCAGAATACTAGAATATACCATACTTTTTATGACACGGAACTTATGTAGCTCAAAATCTATAAATAACGAAAATCTGTTTCAACTCAGACGTGGTAGACGTCGATTTTAAATTGCCAAATAAATAAACGTAATCCAATAATGAGTTGTACTCACACTGAGTTTTATTGGGGAAAAAGAGCATATATCTAGGCGCATTACTTTTATCCAGACATTAACGAGCCATTTTGAATTATTTGTCACCTTTTGTATTGGAGAAAGTTTAACAAGCATTAACAGTCCAAATTTAAATAAAGCAAATGCGCCATAAACCTAAATCAACAGACCAATACACATAAATAAATCCTTAATTCCTATGAGCAACACACAGCACTAGCCTGGTAATGTGCTATTTGCCATTTCGGTCATATGGTATTGTCGGCTTTTCTTCACACTTCTATTTAGTTTTTGTTATTTTTTGGTTTTTTTTCTTTCTATTTTTCTCTGATTTCTTAGTACTTTTGTTTTTGTTTTTTGTTTTATTTTTCTTCTGCACTTTTGTGGCTAATATTCCTTGTTAGCTGGCTTATTTTGTGCTCAGGCACCTCTCATTCTATTCGAAATTCGCTGTTCGCTGCACGTAGTAACGGTAATTGAAATCCATTTGCACACGTCACACCAATCGATGACTCGGAATACGATGGAAAGGTGAAAAAATCGAAGAGCAGCCAGCAAAAACAATAAGAATATACAGAGATTGTTTTGTGTGTGTGTGTGTTTACAAATATATACCGTTAGAAGTAAGCTTAACTTATGCTTGCGCAACGTCAGCGCACAACAAAAACAATGCGCCGATACCTGTATGTTGAGAAATGTGAGCTAGATGCCACAAATCTTCACGCAACACTCGAAGGAGCTGGCGCCGCTGCGGCGAAGAAGAACAAGCGAATGTGGAAAAGCCAGAAAACCACCGGTCCGTCACCACCGCCGCCGTGGCACATACGCCTGGCGCGCACTTCAGCAGCAATCAGCGGCCAAAGTGTATCGACAAGCACAGCAACAACAACAACAACAACGTGAAAGCATCTTGTTGATTTGCGCTTAGCGCCGAACAATACACGGGCTGCGAAAGAAAAATATCAAGAAAATAAGTTAAACAACAACAAAAGACAAACAAAAGCAAAGGCGAAAACAACAACAAAACCAAATAACACAAGATTAAGCTGGCTTGTAAGCGCACGGCGAGCGGCGAGCGCAGGCAACAAGCAACGCCAGTCTGGCAAGCCAGTGACTCACATACACATGCATGTGCATGCATATGTGTGTGCGTATGTGTGCGCCGAGTACTAATACATCAGCGCAAATCCTTTAACCTCTTTCGTGCTTTCGGTGCTTTTGTTTTTGTTTGAAATTTTCGTTGGCTTATTTGTTTGGCACTTCGGTTGGTCTTCTTTTCTTTTTATTATTTTTATAATATTGAATTTGCGCTGCTTACGCCACCTCCTGGCTGCCTCGCTGCCTGGCTGGCTGATACGGTTACGCGTTGATGGTATAACGGTAAAGCTTTTTACGCCAAATAAACACAAGCGCAAACTTTGGCGCGCACATACACACACTTACTCTTATGTTCATATGCATGTATGTGTGTGTGTGTGTGACGCGGCGCGCACGTTGGCTCACAAGGTGACTCACGCGTGCTGGCGCTCACACACATAAATCAGCAAAGTGCCTTATAATCCTGCAAATGGACAGGATACATGATGCCATTTGTTTGCACATACATATGTATATGGTATATGTATGCATGTGTGTGTGCGTGCGTGCGTGCGTGCGCTGTTGCTGCAAATCTTTTCTCGCCTTGTTAGATTGAAATAAAGTAGAAAATTAAATAAACACGCTGCTTACGTATGCTCCGCCAGAGATAATATTATTAGCGCAAATCAAACAACACATGCAACAACAACAACAACAGCAACACATGTAACAACAACAACAATATATGTATGTAGGCAAGTAAGGAAAAGCCAGCAAGGATTCATAGGAGACACGTTGTGCCAGTGCTGCGTATGCGCCTACAAGTATGCATTGATTTTTGTTTTCTTCATTGTTCCTTCCTGCTCGTGTTGACGTATCGCTTTAGCTGTGTTATAATTGTTATTGTAGCGCCTTTATTTGCACGTTTGTTGCTGTCTTCAAGCCACGTTCGTGTGCTTTGCCGCCTTTAATCCGTTGCTAATAATAGTAATCCTTTTTGCGGTTTAATCGCTTGTCGTTTCTTCGCGCTTATTTGCTTAACTTTTGCGCCAATTTAGCAGTTGACGTGTTCTATATCTTGCACAGCATACAGTTGTGTGCCGATTTTGTCTTATTGTAGCTGTTGCAAGTAGTGTTGCAAAGGCTGCTGACAAGCATTAGTTGCATGTCAACATATTCGTCTGGCAGGATTAACAATTCAATTAAGCTTACAGGCGAATTAACACCAAGACACGCGCTACCTAGCAGATTTTGATATTTGATCGGCTATATGTACATATGTACATGAGTGGTATATATAATATATGGACTATATATTAAAATGCCTACATACTAAATTGTAACTGCATGCCAATTGATTGATTCTTGGCTTAAATGTTTGGAAACTTAGGAGCTCTTTAATCCTTTTTAGCGAAAAGTTTTACCTAATACCTCTTGTTTCAATCTTATACAACCGTCAAGTTTCAGTCAACTTTATACGATAGATATGCTACGATCTTCCAATTTTGAAAAAGAAATTTCATTTATTTTTTCGAAGATCTGACTTTAACTCTTTAGAATAACTGTTATACATGCTAGACCATAAAATCTTATACACCACTAAAACAAGAAGGAAAAGTGAATAAAATCGATATTTTTACTTTTCCACGTACTTGCATGCTATAGGTTTTCGAGGTTCTTTCAAATTTAATGAGGAATGTTTATGATCATTCGAAAAAACATTCTTTCCCATTTATTTTTTTGAAGATTATCTCTTTCAAATGTTGGCCGTAGCTACGTCTCAGATGGTCCATCCGTTGAGTCTCATTTTCGATGACGTTCGAGTATTTCGACTGGTAGCTGACGAATGACGCGCATGATGTTTAGCTCCAAGGCCTGATTCGAATTTTGACAGAAGTAACTCTACTTGGATCACACGTTATAAATAATAAGAAATTGTTTCAATATCTCTAACTTCGAACTTCGAAGACACATTTTTCGACTCTAGCGGCTGACTTCGAAAAACGCAGTATTTTTTTTACTTATGACTCAATCTGTCATTTCTTTGGTTCAACATGCAAAAAGTCGTTTTTGCCATATAGTGTAATATACTAAAGACTTGGAAGCGTAGAACATTATCTTCCTCTCTTTATTATAAGACGGGCGAACTCACGGTTTGACGAATGCTTTTGAGTAGCATAAAAAAGTTACAAAAAAAAGAACAACATGAAGTTGAATGATAGAAGATTTATAAGGTGGACTCCAAAGTAAACAGGACTTTTTGAATCTAGCGCCCCTGGTGGCGCCATCTACATATATGTCGACTGGTGTGTTAGAATCTGCTATTTTTATCGATTGTTCAGTGACATTCATTTCATTTCGTGACATTTTATTGATTGGAAGTGAAGTTATTGCGTTTCAAGTGTCAGTATGTTTTTGTTATCGGTGCGAAAATGAGCTTCGAACAAAGAGCCAACAATAAATTTTGTTTTAAAAGTGGTAAAACTTTTACCGAAACGTTTCAATTGATGAAACAAGTTTATGGCGATGATTGCCTATCCCGTAGCAGAGAGCACGAGTGGTTTCAACGTTTTCAAAGTGGTCGTGAGGACATAAAAGACGATCAACTGTGCGTGAATTCATCAAAACTCAGCCGAAATCATTATTGAAATTCATGGAAATGGAATTAAACATCTCCAAAACATCGATTTTTCGCATTTTGACCGAAAATTTGGGCTTACGAAAGGTCTGTGCACGGTTTGTTCCGCACAAATTGACTGACGACCAAAAATTGCTCAGAATCCAACACTCGAAGGACGATTATTTGACCAAAAATCACACTTTAACCATTAACCACTCCCCGTATTCACCTGAGATGGCACCGTGCGACTTCTTCCTTTTCGAAAAAATGCATTTGCCCATGAAAGGGAAGCGTTATGCAGACGAAGAGGCCATTCAAAAGGCTTGCACCGGCATATTGGCGGCCATACCGGCTAATGAGCTAAAAACTCGTTCGACATGTTTACTTTGGAAGGCACCTTGTATATTCAGCTAACAGCCTTTTTGCACAGCCAAATTAATTTAGTACATTAAGATTATAATTGATAAACCAGTTTTTGACTTTCGCTTAGCTACTCGATTCACGATAGGCTCGATTAATGATTAGCTGTTATATTTGCTTGTACTTTTCATTTTGGATTTTTTCTAATGAAACTCATCAGCTGATTGTTATTTTAGCAATGCACACAACCAGCTTTACAGCCTGGACAACTACCGGCAGAGTTAAACACAGTAATTTAGAGTGTGGACAACAAGCCCAAGTCTGCGGGTTCCAATTTCAAGTCGATTTGAATTCGATTAAAAATAAATGTAGTAACATATGACTTTATTTTGTATGGTAAATCGATCTAAGTTAGCGCTTCAATTGAGCAAAGGCCGGTTAATTGATCAATTAACTCCTGTGCGAAAAGGGTGACCACTGGACAAAGTATTACTTCATGGCAGAAAAAGGGTATAAGGCTGTTTTCGATTTATGTGGGTATTTGCAACCATGGATATGAGACTGTACCATAACGGACCTGCGTTCTAAGCTACAAGAAAGATAACGATTAGGTTCAAGCTATGGGTTTATTTCTCAAATTATGAAATCAAAAATGTTTATGAAGAAATATATTTTTATAGTGAAACAACATTCCTACGAACTCTTAGCAACAGTTCCTAATTTCATTTCAATTATGGTGCGAATATCATTTTCAATTACTTTTTAATATAAAACTCTTTACTGCTTTGCATATCCTCATATGTGCGCTATAACTTGCGGGTACTCACTTCTTTACTGCCTCAAGTAACTGCCACTTATGACCCCAGATGTGACTCCGCCACACAATATGCGTCAAGTTAACTTGTTGCGGTGGCAAGTTAACTCAGTGCAAAATGCATACACACGACTTTATTTGTATGTGTGCGCGTGTGTACAAATAATATTTAAGTTGCAAGCGCATAAAAGGGTTGCACACACACACTGCGGGGGCGTGAGTGGAAAACAATAATATTTATGAAGCTTAAAATGCGCGCAACCGCTCCTTTTATGCGCTTCATATAGTCTTTCGATAGTTCTTAACTCCGCCCAGTCAGTTTATTTTATATGCTGATGCCTTTATGCAGTTGTTGTTGCTGCTGTTGTTGATGACAAAAACCGCTTACGCGCAAACAAAAAGTGCAGTGACTGAGTTGCCGAACAGAGTGAAGCATGAGGAGCACAAATTTTATTTTAGTTTGTCACAGCTTTTTCATATTTCACGCTTTCTGCTGCCCCGCCTTGCCTCGCTTGCTGCCACACTTCGTTGCTTGCGGATTAAAGTTGCAAAAACACGCTTTGGCTTCTCAGCGCTTCCACAATTGATGAAGAAAACCAAAAATGTCCGCTTTTTGTGCGCTGTGTTGTTGTTGCAGTTGAGTGCTTATGCCCAGCATTTACTTTTTGCTCGCCACTGTAGTTTTGCTGCTCATTTAACGCTTTTGCATAAATAACTAAAAAGTTTTTTTCAGCGCCAACAATTTACAAACGCTCCACTTTGCTTTCTTCGACGCTTCTTTTTTACGCTCCGTCGGCAAAGTGCCACGGATTATCCTTCAATTTTATTTTCCACCGTTTATTTGTTGGTTTTGTTGTTTTTATTTTTGGTGTGCTTAAATTTTCGGATTTTATGCTGCTTTGCGGTTGGCATTGTGGTTGCGACATTGTGGCTGCCCCAGTGCTGAAGACTGCGCGCACTTGCCCGCTCACTTACCACCCCCTGCCCCCTCACACCTTCATGCCTCGGCTCAATTGCGCTGCTTGTAATAAAAATGAAAAACTTTGTAAATTTGCGCAAACTTTTGTTAAAAGCTTTTATCTGTGCTCACGCTTTTTGTTGCCACCACTGTTGTTGTTGTGGTTGTATTTGTTGCCATTTTTTGTTTTACGAACACATTTACCTTTAGTTTTTTGCCTCGTTTCATAGCCGAATTGACGTCTTAGTTTTATTTCCGCTTTGAGTAAGTCCCGCGAGTAAGCATTCAAATTTACCGTAATCTGCCACCGCTTGCCGCGCTTCGTGCGTATTGTCCGCTTTTCGTTGACACCGGTTATGACTTTATTATGTGTAGAACTTTCATTTATTTTTGAAAATGTCAACCATTTTGAGCGAGGTGTGTTCTCACTCGCTTCTTGTTCGATGCTTTCATTGCTTGTCTGCTTCATTTTTCCCCTGGGAAGTGCCAACTGGTCAACAAACACCAAACTATTAAATTAATGGAAATATATGAAATACTGCAAAGCAAACACGTGTTTTATACCGTTATGGTAAAGTCTCAAATATTCGGTGGTTTATTCATTTCAATTTAAGGATGTGAAGTAAAACTTTCAGAGTGCTTTCACAATGTGAAAGCTCATATCTTGCTATTTGCTGTTCGAAAGCTTGTTTATATTCTGCCAGTTTGTCGCGTGTGCTGTTTTATATTATTGAATAAATCTGTATGTGAGGCAATTAAGTGCGTTATTCGTGAGTCGCCGTGAGTGGTACCCTGCTCGCTGTAAAGCTAAACACTATTTGCCTTTTTTTATAGTTTAATAATATGTTAGGCCGTTGAGTACTTGATTATCTCTTTTTTCATAAAAGTCAACTAAAAAAATGTCTATAAAGTCACGCAAATTGTAGACATTAACAAATTTGAGTATTTATAGTGTTATAACTACTTGTGAATCAAAAAATAGATTTTTTCCCTCATATATTTGAAAATATTCTCCGAAAAATTTAAGTCGATCCGGCAAATATCTTCGGATTTGTCAGCGTGTACAAACATATATGAATTCTTAAACTTACTGCAATCGACTTCTTGAGGTTAACCACCTCTTTCTCGATACGCTGTATCGAAAGCCTGAAGTAAATTTCTCAGTAACGGCTGAACCAATCGACATACAATTTTCACCTTTTATGTCAGGTAATGATAAAAAGATCGAAAGAAATGATAGAAAGATTCTGTTTAGATTTTTTAAGCCACTGTGAACTCAAAGTCCTTTCACAAAAACCCATTTTTTTTTTTGGGAAGCCGGTACTTTGTCGAAAATCTATATTTAGATTAGGTCTTCGATCAATACCTGTATTCATCTGTGATAATAATATTTCGTTGGTTTTTAGATTTGAGTTAATTTTGAGCATACACATTTTTCTCACCGCCAAACACTTATTATCTGAGGTCTTTCTGAAGATCGCTTACGCGATCAAGGGAATCCACAATTTTTCGAAACTAACCACCGCTTTTAAAGCGTACATTACTTCTGTAAATGTTTTATATTTTTATATATTTATTAAATAAAATGGCACTTTGAAAAAAATTCAAAAGAAAATATTTTTTTCTGATATGCAATTGTCGTAATTTAGACAAAAAGCGCTCCTCACTACCGTTTATTGCAAACAAGTAGATAATTAACTACATTAAGAAGCTTTCTGACAGCTTCTGACATACTTATTCGAGTATTGTATCATGATAGCCGAATTAGTTTAAGCAATCCGTTAATTGGTTCGAAGTTCCCGATTAACACTATATGGATTGCAAATGTAGTGATGATTTCCCGAATGTTTCGAAATATCTGTAAATTTACTTTTTTTTGAAACAAACTCTTTTTCTTACCGAAAATTTTTCAAAAAAATTTAAAATTATTGCCATGTAAAATATAATTGCATTTTAAATTGTCAATTGGTAACCAATTAATGAAGTATAAGTAAATTCCTAATTGTCAATTAAAGCTCAATTTACGTATAGGCCTTTCAGTCAGCCACTTAATTTTCTCCATTTTTCAAAGGGTTTATAAATACGTTTACTTGAGTAAAAATTGGCTGTTAATTGACTCAAATAAGAAAATTTATATTAATTAATTTAGCATGTTAGTTAAGATTATAATTAAGAAACCAGTTTTTGCCTTTCGCACAGCCGGCTACTAGATCAACAATAGGCTCGATTAACGATCAGCTGTTATACATGCTTGTGCTCTTCATTTGGCATTTTTTCTGAAGATTAAAATTCTGATATTTATTTTATCAATGCACACCACCAAACATACAGCCTGGAAAAGAACCAGTAGAGTAAACACAGCCAAATCTACAGTGTGGACAACATCCCGCAGAGTTGCATTCCAGTTTCAACTTGATTTCAATTCGATTAAGAATTAATGTTATAAAAAAATATTTTCTTTGTATGATATATCGATCTAAATTAGCGCTTTGATCCAGCGCAGGCCGGTTAATTGATCAATTAACTCCTTTAGCGAAAATGCTAGGAGACGGAATTGCTAATTGACTCAATTCAGGTATGAAATGATTCTGCTCAAACCTACTAACTGCCTTTAGGTAAAAATAGACATAAGGCGAAAATATTAATTGACTCAATTAAGGTGTGAAGGCACTCGAAGTGCTTACTAACTATTAGTTACCAATAATAGGCACTCTCAAGCTTACTACATGTCTTTAAGTTTGTTTATTCAACTAAGAATTAGTTGATGATTGACTCAATCAAGTGGTGAAATTATCTTTATGAAATCTACTAACCGTCTGTATGTAAAGATGAGTTGCTAATTGACTCAATTAAGATAAGAGCTTGCGCTAATTGCTTATTAATTAATTTAATTATTTAATTTTTATTTATAAGCTCTCTCGAGCATAATACCAATATTTAGGACACACGTTCAATTTAATTTCGCTACAATTTGTTAATGTTTCTACTAAATCTTATGTGAACACAATTAATAGTGTAATACTATTTTCATACCGTCATTTCGATCAAATCCTCGTCGATGTTTATTATGTTTGCACAGCCACATAAATAGAGAGTGTTTACTAAGAAAATAATTCCACCAGCGTTCTTTCTTTTACACGCAGCCACAATATGCCAGCTTGAGCGCGTGCAATATCTATATTATATATGTATGTATATACTTGCATGTGTGTATTTTTTTCATTTCATTTCCATAGAGTAATAAAATAAATCGATAACAACTCTTTGCATGCAAATAAAACAACTGTGCATATGTGTGAGTGTTGTGTGCGTGTTGGCGCTCGTACAGTACAGTGCGCTTCACTCTAACCAATACAAACAGTGAAATTTCACGAAATAAAATAAAATACGCTTCGCTGGGAGTGATAGCAAGCGAATCTATTTGAATTGCAAAACATTCGATTTTATATAGACGAGTGATAGCTGTCGGCGTTTAAAATGCAGTTAAACATTTTGCTTCAATATTTTCTTTTGTAAATAGCAATGCATGAATAAATTGCTATTTTATGAGAATTTGAGTGAGTAACAAGTTTTCAAATGATGTTTGGTGTTGTGTTTGGGGCTTTTGCGGCACTAGTGACGTTACTACTTACTTGTGTACCTGTGTAAGGAAACAGGAAAAAGCTGTTGGTTAGCGAAAGGACCTTGCTCATGCTTGATTTGCTAGCTTAATTTGAATTATGGTTAAAATATATTATTATTTCTATCGAAAAAAACCTCCATGCAACATTATAACTGGTTTAAGCCACAATCATAACCAGCATCACTATCAAAACCACCAAAAGAGCACATAAAGAACATCCAAAGCTATTTCTGTAGCGCTTTCTTAATGCTATTAATTATAGGTGGAAATTTTTAACTTGTTTTTGTAAACAGTTTACTAAACAACAACAAATATAACAACTTCAAAGCATTGTTATCCGTCTATCACCCCTAAATCGGTGAATTTAAAACGTGTTTTGTGCCTTTTCACATTTCTAAAATTCAATCAACACATTTATATGCGCGATGATGCCACTTTTTCCCCACTAGCGCGCCTCACGTTGCGCTCTCTGCCATTATGTTCAATAGCGAAACCGCGCGCAATCATCTAATATCATCTAATAATCATAATCATTTAAAGCGCCATTCAACACTCAACCATTCATGGCATACGCAGCTCATTCATCTGCGTGCCAATGCTAAAACAACAACAGCAAGTGTAACAAGGAGTGGCAAACGCCCGCAGAGGAAGCGATTTTTAAGTAAAATCGGAAAGAGGAAGTATATAAATATAAGTAAAAGAAATGAAGTAGCTGAAAAAATCTGCAAGCTTGGCGCTGACTGCCGCCTTGGCTAACACATACAATTCGCAGTGAAGCGCCTGAATGAGTGTGAGTGTGTGTGAGAGCGGGTGTGTGTTGTGCGTGCGAATTTCTTGTGGCATGTCTGTCGCCTAGAACTGTCGTCCGCGCCGACATCCGCTTAGTCTCGACTACGATTGCCTGTCAAGTGCTGCCAAGCCTCACGAACGCACGCTCACACACAACTATACATACATGCAACACATTCACAAAAGTATTTCACCTTTGTTGTTGTTTATATTTGTGTTTATATTTCAATATACAAATACATACAAATATGTGTGCATGTGTGCGTGTGACGCATATCGTGCTCTCGCAATTCTAATCAATTTTTATTATATTTGCAATCTTCTTGGCAGTAACAGCGTCATCGTCTTCGCTGAAGTGTCCTTTACCGTATACCAATACACGCACATGTACACACACACACACGCCTAGTAAGTCACACTTCCTGCCGCCAGTGCACGCCCTATAATTTGACTTGGCCCTGGCCTGCTTCTCTTCCATTTGCTTTCGATTTACTTTTATTGTGTTGTTTTTGTTTTTGCATTGTTGTGCACTTGAGCCAAGAGCCAACGTCTTGTCTGTAGTTGCGAGCGCCGCCGCTTCACCGCGGGTCCTCACGTCGCCGCCCAGCGCATTAATGCGAGAATCACTTGCACACACACACACACACACACATGCAAACATATTTATTCAGTTGAATATATTCATAAATTTATACCTCTACTTTGCCGTTACATATACGCATTTGTTGGACTGTATCGCATACCGTTATTCACTTTTATTTACCGTCGGCGCGTTCCTCCGCGCGTCGGACGCCGTCGTCCGCTACCTGTCGTCAATCGGAAATCGCACACTTGGGGCATCCTCTTCAGATTTTGTTTGGTCTTCTTTATTTTTATTTTTTGTTTGTGTGCAGAGTACGCACAGCGCTCTTCGGTCTCATATGTGTGTGTGTGTGCGTTATTTATATAGAAAAGTCAGCGTGTTTGCGTTATGATTTTTAAATCAAAATTCAGCACGACCTGGAATAAATTCACTTCCGAATGTCATTAAATCGTATTCCGATACTGTGATGTTTTCTCCTATTTGCAGGCAGCATACATATATTCGCACATACATACATAAATAGTTGTGAGTTTAAATTATATACTTACTTGGCTGTGTGTGCTTTCACAATAGACTATTCGAGCAGGTTCACTTAGCTAATGCGTTTGTGTGTGTGTCATATATAATTTGCGGCTATTCTATATTTGTATCCACATTTTGCTTTTCTTTCCCCTTTTTGGTATCGATTTCTTTGCTATTTTGCGATGGCACAATATGAGTTTATTGATTCTGATTGAGATTTATGTGCGAGCTTTTTTTATATGGCACTTTAATGGGATGCAGCAAACCTGCGAGGAATTACTTGGTTAAAAAAATATAAATATTAGTAAAAATGGACTTACAAATAAAATAAAATTGTATTATTAATAAGCATATAAAAATGCTTGTATATAATAATAATAGAATGAAAAATAGGAGGCTTCGATAAACCCTTAAACTAGTCAGTTAGTACCCTAATAGTGTATGTGATTTCGTTATGGGAGAAACACATTAAGTCAAATTTATTAATTAGGCAGCTGCCTCAAAATAAGGAAACTACATCCGTTATAATCTTAAGAGACCATTTTGTAGAGCATTTAGTTTCCTAAAAAAATGTTATTAAAGCAGATATATTTTCAAGTAATTGGAAGCGTGATATGAATTTTTCTATCTAAGAGACCTACTTGTTACATTTAAAAGTTCATACTTTGACATATTTTCGTAGAGATGTCTACGAACCTGTTTTTCAGAGCACCAAGCGAAGAGAAGCATTCGTGTTTTCCGCCCCACCCAAATGTAGTCATATAAAAATTAAATTAAATTAAATAAATAATAAGTTTTGTAATTGATTATAAAATAAAAAATATATTAAAAATATTAATTTTTATAAAAACATATAATAAAAATGCAAAAAAAAAAATTAAATTAAAAAAAACTAAAAAAAGTTTTAAAAAAATTAAAAAATTAAAAAAAATGAAATTAATAAGTTATCTAACAGTTAAAATGAGAATTCTAGCAAATTAAAAAATTAGTTCAAAAAAATTTTTAAAGAAACATAAAAATGAATTATATAATAAAAATGCAGCAAAAATTGTATATAATTTAAAAAATATAATTGAATTTTTAAATATAATAAAAATTAAAATTAAAATTACATATAAAATACTAAAAGATAATATTAAAATATTAACCAATTTGTCAAACAAAAATAAAAATTTTAAAAACTGTAATTAAATTAAAAAAATTAAAAACTAAAAATAATTAATAAAATTAAAACTTAAACTGATAAAAATTAAAAAATTAAATAATAAAAACTAATTATCTATTAGAAATAGTATATGCAATGTAAAATAATCTAACAAACGAAAAAGCAATTATATTAAAAAAATTAAAGAAAAGTAATAACTAACTTAATTAACATAAAATAAAAATAATTTAAAAATTGTAATAAAAGTAATTAATAAAATTTAAAACCGTTAATTTAGTTAAACATTTTTAATTTATTTTTCAATCAGGTATTTGAAATTAAAATATTCCGTAATAACAAAATAATTAAATAAAAAAATTAATAAAGTTTAAGTTTCAAATTTTATAAAATCAATAAAACAAATATATTAAAAAAACTAATAAAAAAACACCTAATTAAAACAAATATTAATTAAATTAAAAAAAATAATAAATTAAAAATAGTAATTAATTTAATCAAACTAAAGTAAAAATAGTTCTTAAAATAATTAATTAAAAAAAAAATACAGTAAAAATGATTAATAAAATTTAAAACAGTTTATTTGGTTAAATATTTTTTTTTTAATTTTAAATAAAATTAAAAATAAATAAAAATTTTTTTAATAGTTTAAAGAAATAAAATTCTAAATAAAATTTAAAAAAATATTTAACTAAGTAAACTGTTTTAAATTTTATTTATTTAAATAAAATTTAAAAAAAAATTAAATATTTTTTTATGCATTTATGGCAAACGTGTGTGATACTACTTAAACACTTATTTAAAACATATTTGTTAAATAAAAAATTTAATTTTTAAAATATAAAAAATTTAAAAATAATAAAATTTGAAAAAAAACTATAAATTTATTCAAGCAGTTACAAATATTATATTTAATTTAAAAAAAATTTGTTAATTAAAAAAAATTGACGAATTAATTATTGACATAAAAATAAATTAATAACAACATATAAAATGTGAACTCAATTAATTAAATTAAAAAAATTAACATAAAAAAATTAGTTTTAAAAATTCAGTTAAATTAATTTAAAGCATATTTTTGGTAATCCAATAGATATTTTTCCAACGAATTTATATAAGTTTAACTAATTTAGAGTAAGAAAAAAATATTACGATTACTTTAAAATGTGCCAAAATATTCTAAAAAAGAGATTTATTTCAACAATTTTCACATACAAACAATTTTTCTGGTAGAAATTGAAAATTGAAATTAACGTTTTTGTTTTTCATTTGCAGACCGCTGTCGTGTCCAGCGATTATCGCATTCAGTCGCCAGCATCTGGCTCACCGCTACCGCTGTGCAACACCGCCACCACCACCAATGCCGATGGCACCATCGCCGTACTACAGAACAACTCGAACGCAGTCAACACCAACTCCACAGCCGGCGGACCGAACACGGTGCTGCGCGTCATTGTCGAATCGCTGCTGTATCCGGTGTCGCTGGATATCTTGCATCAAATTTTCCAGCGTTTCGGCAAAGTGCTGAAAATCGTCACATTTACAAAGAATAATTCATTCCAGGTAAATATGCACAAAAGCGCTGATAAGCGCACAGTCATTTATAAAATACGTTCTTATATATGTGTGCATGTATGTATATGTAAGTGTGAGTGTGTGCAGTGGTTGCAAGTGAAAGGCCTGTGAAGCATCATCATTTCATTAAATTTTATGTCAAACGACAAGTAGCAACCACAGCGCGACAGCGTTCATAATTGATAAGCGCGCGCACAAACACACAGGCATATACACACACGCACACATTTACGCGAATTGAAATGTATGTGTGTATGTACAAAAGTTCACATGCTCGCTTGCGCACCAAATCAAGCGTGAATGTGTGAATGCTTTCAACGAAATTCGTTTGTTGTACTTGTTGTTGCGCGCTCATACATCATGCAATTTATGTACGGCACCCTCTGCACACACACACATTAATATAAATAAACAGTTAGGTTTCCGTCTCACACCCGCCCACACGTTCTCAATTGCAGGCACTGATCCAGTATCCGGACGCCCATTCGGCCCAGCACGCCAAGAACATTTTGGACGGCCAGAACATCTATAACGGTTGCTGCACACTGCGCATCGACAACAGCAAATTGACAGCTTTGAATGTCAAATACAATAATGACAAATCGCGCGACTTCACAAATCCATCATTGCCACCGGGCGAGCCGGGCGCCGACATTATGCCCACCGCCGGCGGCTTGGTAAATGCCAATGACTTACTTCTGATCGCGGCCCGACAGCGGCCATCCCTAACAGGTGATAAAATAGGTAACACTTTTACTTTTTCCTTTTTTCATTTTTTATCTTTCGTTTAGCAGCTAAAAACAAAAGCAAAACAAAATTTTTTTATTATGAATCTTTCCTTTATTCTTTCTAAGTTTGATATTTTATTATACATTTGCTTGAGCTGATCTGCTCTCGACTTTTTTTTACTGAAATTAGACTTGCTCAGATTCGGCCGAGTTTATTTGTTGTTTTTTTATATATACGTTGGTTTTCTCTACTTTCTATTTGTCTCAATCAGTTGCTCTCCTGCTGTCCAACGCTATCGCTGAGAATTATAAAATATTTTTACTAATAACTAGTATTAATTACTCTTTAGTATTATGTAACTTAAAACCAAAACTCCCAGAGTCACTTAGGCTGCAACTACGAACAATAACAGGGACGTTACACGACTCACAACAGCAAAACATACTTCAACTTACAGGGTTCGTCCGGAAAGTAATAGGACTGAGTCGATTTAAAAAAATTTATTGAACAAATCGTTACAATTCTTTCAAAATAGGCTCCTTCTGCATCAATGCACTGCCGCCAGCGCGATTTTCAAGCATTGAAAGCGTCACGGAAGGCGTCCTCCAGTATAGCCTTGAGAGGCGAGGTGTCTGCTGCTTGGATCCCATCTGTCGTCTCAAAAAGCTTGCCTTTCGTAGGCCTTTTCATGCAGTGGAAACAAAAAAAGTCCGAGGGGACCACATTTGGGCTGTAGGCGGCCGCGGAAGCGTCGGAATGCCGACCTGGATTATGTAGCTGTTCACAAGAAAGGCGGGTGTTATCGTGGTACAACTTCCAATCAGCTGCGATGCCTTGTCGGACCCGATTGACCCTTCCTTTGAGTCTCTTAAGGACTTCCACGTAAGACTTGGCGTTGACTGTTTGTGCAGGGGGAACAAATTCATGGTGGGCGATGTCTTTAATGTCAAAAAAGACAATGAGCATCGTTTCCACTTTGGATTTGCTCATTCTTCCCTTTTTTGGACGAGGAGACGCCGGCGTGTGCCACCCGGAAGATTGCCTCTTTATCTCGGGATCATACTCAAAGATCCATGACTCGTCACCTGTGGCGTCGAGTGATAATGTTTGTCCTGACTCTCCAGGTCCTCGGAACGCCCTCTACCGAATTCAGTCGCACCGCGCACGCTGCGAAGTTCAGTCGCGGCGGAAGAAAATCAGTCCTATTACTTTCCGGACAAACCCTGTAGTATATTACTACTATTAAATATAATTTTTCGCAGTACCAGGCTAACCGGCACGACTGGTTAAGTTATTTAAGAAATCATAAACACGACCATAGACACCTTAGTGATCTGTTAGGCTTTCAACACACACCCACAATTAATCTCGTCAGTTTGATTGAAGTACGCGCAAGCAAAAACGCAAAAACATAGAACATACGCAAAATTAACGGGTCCAATCCCCGACACATGTTCCTAATATTTCGTCCCCTCCCACCCTTCGTCAGGAATGCCGATTTCAATTTGTTTTCCTAAAAAAGTTAAAAATCAAAATTACTACTTTGCAGTGAACGGACTCGGTGCTCCCGGCGTATTGCCGCCATTCGCACTCGGCATCGGCACACCACTCGCCGGCGGCTACAATAGCGGCATACCGAATTTGAGCGCCTTCGCGCTGGCCAACAGTGGTGCTCTACAAACAGCAACGCCCGCTCTGCGCGGCTTCTCCAACGTACTGCTGGTCTCGAATCTAAACGAAGAGGTAAGTCGCTGACGCTGCAGTCGTAGCTCTTATATATATTTACATACTTTAGGCTAACTATTTCATTTACTATCATGTAGACGTAAGTTTGTTTGGATCCCAAACAAAGAATATACTATATAATTCATCAAAACATTGTTTTTATATATTTTATAGTTTTTGTTATGAAAAACTTATTTGTTGTTAGCGATTTTGCATTCTTTTAGTTTTTTCCTAGTTTTTAATGTTGTTTTTGTATTCAATATGCTTATGATCTCTTATATTTTGTTTTGTTCGTCTTATTTACTCCATTCGTAGGTTCGTTCGTTTTCGTTTTCGTTTATTTTCGTTTTGTTCCACCTCATAACTGCTCGTAACTTGTTCCCAAAATATGAAATAAAATAATTGGCAAATTTTCCAAGCTATATTTCCATAACATTTCGAACTCTTTTCTAAATTTTACGCTCTCAATTATTTTATGTGTTATATAACCGATAAAATCGCCGTTTGCTAACCAAAATTTTCACTACTTATTTTCAAATTTCAAGTTTCTCGCAAGCAGCGCAAATTCTTTTCTTTATACTGAAAGTAGAATGAGGAGAAAAAGATGACTTTTTCTTCAAATTTTAGTTGATTATCATAATTTTTCTACTTTCACTTCCTTAGTTTCTCATCTCATCAACGATACATGCATAGATATTTAAATAGATTACGAATAGTATCTTTCCAAATTTCCAGATATTTAAATAGAGTAAGAGTATTATCTTTTTCATATTTCCAATTCCCAATTTCCATTTCGCGTCTACTCCAAATACTCTTTCTTACGGCAATTCAATCCTAAATGTATACTTCATTTTTTGAATTGAATCAATTGAATCCTAAATGTGAACTACATTTTTTCCAGCTGTGAATCTGCCAGCAATAACAAGCCGGTAATGAAACGTAAGGCAGGTCTTACACACATATGTAGATACAAGAAATATTATATTTGTAAAAAAAAAAACATTACTCGCATTAAGAATTTACGAAAATTCACTTCAGCGAAAATCGCCGTCTTTCTATACAGTGAATAAGTACATATGGTCTAAATATCAACTTGCTGAATTTTCAAAGGCATTCATTACATGCCTGAAAAATAATATATACCTTATATAGACGCAAGTTTTATCAGCACTTGCCTCTTCAATTCCCCTCTAACCTCAAAACTTGTTCAGCTCATACTCTCTTCCATTTTCGCCGTCATATCAGTCGATTTGTTTTCTGAAAATTAGTGAATCTGCAAATATCAACAAACATTTACAAACTCTATTTTTGATTTTTTGTTTTACGTTTTACAAAAAAACAACTCTCGCTAACTGAAACTCTATTTTCTCTTTTTTCTGTAGATGGTCACGCCTGATGCTCTATTTACCCTCTTTGGTACGTCTGCACAAATATTATTAATTTTTATTATATTTACATAGTTGAAAAGAAAACAATGAATGAAAATCGTCTACTTACATTACATAATGCATCATTTATATTTTTCTTATGTGTTTTATAAACTATTTTTGCTACCGCCTTATTTAATTGAAACTCTCTACTGATAACTTGTAACTGTTTACATAAAATCTTTCGTTATTTTCGTTTGTTTATGTCAGAATATTTTTTTATATTTTTTTTACTTTATTCAAAACCATTTTTATTGCATAACATATTTAGCATAAGACAGTATTATTTGGACATTTTTTTTGTTATTATTTATTTTTATTAAAAAATATCAAAAAAATATTAGTGTATCAAATAACGATACACAATTTGTTTTACGCAAATTTATAAAATTTAATATTTTTATTAATATAGTAACATTTCAGGATACCTTTAGGCAAGCTTTGCAATAATCTAACCGAAACTCTTGAATATGCGCGTATAATCAACCCAAACGTTAGTTTTGAAATAGAAATTTAAATATAATACCAAATTTACCGTAGTATTCCATAGGTTTCATTTATGTTTTATATATGTATCCAGAATATGTCGTCATCTGAAATGAAAAACAACGTATTATTAAAATATAATTTAAAATCGTTGTCGGATATAATAACCAATATATAACCATTTTATAACGAAAACGCTAATTTTGTTTCAATATTATAAATGAAAACTTTTCATAAGTTTACAGGCGAAGTAAAAACGACAAAATAGGAACCACTTTCAATGAAACAAAATTTGAGTTTTGGTTATAAAATAGTTATATATTGGTTACATACTGGTTATGATTGGTAATATTATAGGTTATATATTGGTTATAATTTTGGTAAATGGTGGTTAAAATTTTATGATACATATATATAATATGATGTAGTGAATCGTAAGCAATAAAAAACTCAATATTGATTTTTTGATATTACGTGGTTTTGCATTTCAGTTGACGATATGTTAACCTAATATGAGTATTTTAGAATTTAAAAAGTATGTTTTTCATGACATTTATAAATTAATATTTTATAAGAAATTTGGCGACATAATGAATATGTGGGGATGCTCTCAGTTGCCACAGCTTCAAATTCTTTAAAGCTAATGTACTGTTTAAGGGATTACATGGGACGCCGCGAGCAAAAAGCGGTCTATTTTCATTCAAACTTTTCATTATCCTAAAGATACATTTTAAAAAAATTTGTTGAAAGAAGAAGAAGAGAAGAGAGGAAAATATTCAAAATTCGATCATTAGGCTGTATTTTTGGCAGTCTCTTAGAAAAAAGGTGCCTCCGCGTCGAAAGCTAAGACCATGAACTAGCTTATTAGACAAAGGAAAAATAAAAAAAGTGATAGTTGTATTATTGAAAAAAATCCTTCTTTCAAGGTTTAAGATCGGTTGGTAGTTCGCGAGAAATCTTGAAAACCAGCTTTGACAACTCTGTTTCGAGAGAAAAACGTTCTAAGTTCTAAGCGACTAAACAGCTGAACCTGGAGCGCGCAACTTTTCAAGGCTGTATATCCAAAACTGTTACTCGGTTCAATTTGAACATTTATAACAATATTCTAAAGCTCTTATAGAGTTAAATAAGACAACAAAAAATCGATTTTTGAAACCTCAACCAATTCACAAGTGTTTATTTTACGCAGCACAAGTCTTACTTAAAGATTTCAGCAATGAATTCTAATTTTCGTCTAGAAAATCCAAAGGATTGTTCTAAGCTCAAAATGATATCTAACTAGTTCACTTTAGGTAAGGTTAATCTGGTAGGCCGATAAGCCACGCATGAACCAGTTTTGGTCCTTTGTGATACCAGATTTAGTTCAGTAGCTAGGTCCCTGCTAGGAGTAGTCTCCTTTAGAATGCCTGCGCTTGACGTGAATTTTAACAGACCAAGGAGACAAGAGATGCTCCGTTGTTTTCCTGGTGTCCTGCTCTTGACATTTCCTGCAGTTTTCTCGATCTGTCAGCCTCATCAGGCAGGCGTTGTCTCCACCGGACTAGTTTGGAACTTTTTTTTTGGAGAGAGAGAGAGAGAGCTTTATACACCTCCAGCATCATTAAATGTGTTTTTTTTTATCATTTCATGCCCAAAAACCGAGTTTTCCTTTAAGCGATTTCATATTGCTTCAATCAACAAGGGTCTCTAACTAAATCATTTTCCATATATTGTAATAACTTCAAAAGCGCAAACACTCATTTACTGAACGATCCAGGAGTGTATTACGCCAACGACAACTTTGCATAGGTAGAAAGTTTGAGTGAAAATAGAACAATGCGAAATAATGAAATAAGTAATACCACTAGAGAACATAAAAGACAAATACTTTCATAAATTGTATCCACTACAGCGCCGAGCCAACAAAGTTTGCACGAACAGGAAACAAACTGCAGAAAACTAAAAAATTCAGTGGCAGCACACAGATGAGCTTGCAAATACCACCGACAAATCTACAAATAAAGATGTGAAAAACGAAAAACAGAAGGCATACCGAAGGCAAATGATGAACTCCCACCGGACATGCACGGCCAGCAGCTAAGCAGTGCAACAGTTCGAACCGAAGGACAATGGGATAGATGCAAAATCGAATGGATTGTCGGAAGATAGAAATTCGAAAATGTTGTAAATAAATAAAGAAGCGGCAAACGCACGCAAAGCGCCAGGCGCTCGAGACGATAAGGCGGACGCGCGCTGGGGCGAAAGAGACCACAGCAGCTTAAGCATAACACGATCAAGGTGAAGCAGGCGGAATAAAGTGAATAGATGAAGTGAATGCACGAAAAGGCAACGAGCTGGACCTCAGCTTAATGGCTAGCACTTGGCATGGACAGCAACAAGAATGCACTTACACACATAACTACAAATACGGCAGTCGAAGCGCTTAGCGTAGATCGAAGAAAGCATACGCCAGCGTGGCCAGACGAACCATAAAGTAGTGGTGCCGAATAAAAAACCAAAAAAAATAGCAACAAAAAGCTTAATAAACTATGTATGTGGCCGACAAGGTGAAGCAACACAGTGCAATTCACTACAAGCAGTTAACATGCGCGGCCCTGCCGCCGCCAACGCCGCCACCACCGATGAAGCGAGCCATAACGAAAGCGGACGGTGGCGGGCAGTCCACCATCCAGTTGGAGTTGTTTATTTGAAAACAATTTAAATTCGTCTAACGAATTTTATTTGCGAACGAATAACAGCAGCAATGACAACAATAACAACCACAAAAGCACAGCGCGCTACACGACTCCACAACTGCATGCGGCAAACGAGCAAATAAGTGAGTTTTAAAAATGCTGCAACAACAACAATGCGACAACAAAAGCAAGACATTGCGCCCGAGGTGCAGATGGCTGGGTGTGGGAAGTTGTGAACTCGTTAGGACGGACGGACGGACCTGGCGCATCCAATTGAATGCGATAGTGGCGAGGCGGCGTGGCAGTGAGGCAGGAAATTGGGGCAGCAACTAACCGTAACGAAGCGTAGCAAATTCTATAAAGTTCCGTTACTCCGCCACCCGTTACACACCCGTACGGCGCTATTTTCGTTACGCAGATGCGCCGACCATAGATGGGAGGTATAGGAGGGCTGGCGTGCAACAATGACCAACGGTCGGCGGGCGGCAGTCGGCGGCAACGTGCCACCAGGTGCAAATGTGTAACGAATTTTCGTGTTTATAGGAAAAGTTTTGCCTTTTGCTTCGACAAGTGAGCGCAACGAAAAGTGCGAAAGAATAACAAAAGCACTAATGCGCTTAATTATGTGAGTGCTGTTCCGGCCGCACACACCCACGCACACACAGACATACTTTGTGGATGCTTAGCACTTTAGAAAGGAATTTCGTGCGGAATGAAGAAGCAAGAAAGAAAAAAGACGAGAAACAGCGTGAAATACTAAGGAAAGGGGATTGCTGAAATTAGTTTTATTATTTTAAGCATAAAATGAAGTGAAAGTGGGAGTAGGAGCTGCTAATGGAAGGTCGACGTAATGCAATAAAAGCTAACAACACGGAAAAAATGTGCCGCAGTCGGCCGGCGCCTCACACCGCTGGTGGCTAATGTAATGATTTTAAAGTGATTGAATTAATTGATTGAGTAATTCTACTTAATTACTTCTTTCGCTATGCGGCAATCACATTATTAACTTGCATCATGCAACAAGCAACAACAGCGATCTTCGTGAGCCAGTGCCTTGATTCGTATGCCTGAATTGCTACAATCGCCACTCTTCCAATCACTTATTTTTCAATTATTTTGAGTTGGAAAATGTGAGTGTTGAAAGTGAAAATCAAATAAAAGCTTTTTTGGCACGAGCTTTGACTTAGCAAAGGTGAACTGTAAATAGAATGCAAGATGGAGCAGCCTTTCCGAGTATTTGTTGTGCGTTTGAGGCCGGCGGCAATGTGTGGGCGCACACAGAAGATGAAAACCTGACAGTGAAAACTAAAAACAAAAAACAAAAAAGAAAACAAACAAGTGAAATGAAATGAAGTCAACACGAAATTCATGCAGACTTTATTAAATTCGGTTGCATATCTGACTTTACCACATACCCTACTATCCCACACACCCCACTTTCGCACACACCACATATTGCCCCACGTGCCACACCAGCGCATTCGTACGTAAAACAATAAAATTAAATTTACATGCCAACATTCCAACAATAAAAAAACCTTCAAAAAATATAAATCAAAAATAGCTACGGCAGAACAATAACAATAACACAGTGGGCGTTTCATTGGCACAATACAAAATTTCAACAGTAAAAGCCACTTCACCTCAACTCACCACACTATATTGCCATGCAGTCTGCCCGCAAGCAAATGCACACATGCGTCTCCATGCAGCTGTTGGCTCGGCAAATACTTTGTTGGCCAATTCATTTGCTTATTCAGCCAGCCAGCGCGTCGGTCAGTCGAGTCATGCTACGCATTTTCGGCTCGCCGCTGGTCTCTCAAGTGAACTTCAAACTTCGGTTTTGCTTTAGCTTTGCATGAGTAACGGTAATAATACGTAACTCTGAGCTTATTTGATTCACATTATTTGTGGTTGTCATTGTACAAGTTGAGTGTGTGCAAATTATGAGTATTAAGTGCAACACAAATGGGGCAAGAAGAGTACTGCAAAGACGTCTGTCCAAAGTAAGCAAATATTTAGCTCTGCGTATAAATACAGAAATTTTTAATAAAATCAATTTTGCTTAGTTCGGATAGTCGTGTGTAGGTAGGTAGGTAGGTAGGAGTGCAGCCCTATCGGGCTCAATTAGCACTTGATGTGCCATTTTGATACACTATTCGTAGAACCACCTGTATCTGCTATTACGTTTCACGTTCTCTCTCAAACCATTTTGAGGTTTCGATGAAACTACTTATGTCCGATATGCTTTTGGTGGAAATCCATTCAAGATTTGGTGCTTGGTGGATTCCGAGTGTTTTGTGTCGGATCTGTGCTAGAGCTGGGCATTCGCAGAGAAAGTGGAAGATTGTTTCCTTGTTCCCTGCTACTCCGCAGCCACGGCAGATATCGTTGTAGGGCAATCCCATTTTGGACGCATGTTCCCCAAATGGCCAGTGCCCTGTTGTGGTAGCTGTTATTCTGTAAATACTTTTTCTTGACCTATTTAATAAATCATTTGTTCTTTTCCTGTCATATGTTGGCCATAATTGTTTAGTTATGACGCATTTTGTAATGTTTTTCCACCTGTTGTTTGCAATTTGCTGAAATTGTCTATTGATCTCTCCTTTTATCGATCCTAGCGGGCTTGGTATTAGCTCCGCCTCGGATTCATTGAGGAAAGCTCCTGCCTTTGCCAACTCGTCTGCTTTTTCGTTACCGAAAAAGTTCCTGTGTCCGGGAACCCAGATCAAGTTTAGCTGGAGCTTGTCTTTTATTGAGCTTAGTGCTCTCTTGCAGCTGTGAACTATACTGGAATTTGTCATGGGTGAAGACAATGCCAGGAGGGCCGCCTGGCTGTCCGTAAATATAGTTGCTTTATGTATATTTCCGTGGTTTTCTAATAGAACCTCGCAGGCTTTTTCTATGCCTAGTACTTCTGCTTGGAAGATGCTAGCCGAGTTCGGTAGACGTATAGAGAGAGATATGCCTAGATCAGCGGAGAATACCCCCGTGCCCACTCCGCAGTCCATTTTGGACCCGTCGGTATAGACTGAGGTGGTATCTTCCTCTACTATTGAACCTCTTCTCCATTCTCGTCTAGATGGTATCCTCACCTGGAAGTGTTTACTGAAATCCAGCTTTGTCGTGTCGTGTGTGTGTGTCACTTCTCAGACTCTGCAAGTTCTGTGGTCTCATCATTCAGCTTTAGCTTGCTTCACGCCATCTTTAAGGCTGCCGGTATTAAAAGCATACATTAAATATCCTTTATATTTGCTTGTTTTTGACTTTAATAGTATGCAAATATTTTTTGTGCTCTAATTTATAATCGCGTTCCTATGCTTTTTGTTTAGCAGGTAAAATAAAAAGTTTAGAGAGAGATCTTGAATCATTTTGTTGTAGTTATTAAGGTGTTTTCTCTGCTGCAAAAATACCAAAAATATGAATTTTGAATGACAAAACAGAATTCCGCTTTATTTTTACATTTGTTGGAAGTGCTTCTGCTGAATCCTTACTTTTTTCTAAGTCTATGGGTGTGCTGAAGCCATTATAGTTCTGAGTTGTAACTACATAGAAAGGCTTTTTCCACTTAAAGAGGGTACATTGCAAGTCGAAGAAAAAACTTTATATCAGAATGTGCAAAAATCATATAACAAACACGCTCAAATCCCGAAACTATTTTCAAAATCGACTTGACATTTTCAGAAAATATTCTTAATATCGTCACCTCCTATGCAAAACAGCAAAAAGATCTAAAATCGCTGTCAGATATAATAACCAATATATAACCAAAACTTAAGTGTATGATAAACAATATCTTACCATTTTATAACCGAAACTCAAGTGTGTGATAAGCAATATTTAACTATTTTATAACCAAAACTCAAATTTCGTTTCAACTAGCGAGGTGTTATTATATCGTTTTTTCTTCGCCTGTAAATTTATGAAAAGTGATGTTATGTTATTTTGCATTTTAAGTGACGGTATACTATAAAAAAAATCGATTTTTGATATTCACAAGTGCATAACGCCTTAAAGTGTACTTTTAGGCTGCTTGTTTTGTCACCCATTAACTAAGAAGAAAGTAAAAGAAAACTTAAATGTCTTCAAATAAATCTTCTTCTCTGGTAATGTGGGCAAATATGATATTTTATAATGATCTGAAGAGAAAATATTTAATTTAAATCTTAAAAAAAGAGATATAATTAAAATTCTTTTCAGACGACGATCGGCCACCAATAGCATATGGCTGCTATACAAACTGAACGATCAGAATAAAGTGCTTGTATAGAAAACTCTATAGAAAACTATCATTTGAGGTGATATCTACACCAAATTTGGCATGAATGATTATCTAAGGCAGTAATGCAATTTCCGTAAAAATTGTTCAGAACGGACCACGATAGCATATAGCCGCCATACAAACTCAAATACCGTATTCAAGTGCTTGTATGAAAATCTTTTTCATTTGACGAGATATATACAACAAACTTCGCATGGGCTATTTTCAAAGGCAGCGCTATAATATCCAAACATAATTTTTTAGATCGGACCACTATA
The DNA here is from genome assembly GCF_024586455.1 of Bactrocera neohumeralis. Lineage (NCBI taxonomy): Eukaryota > Metazoa > Arthropoda > Insecta > Diptera > Tephritidae > Bactrocera > Bactrocera neohumeralis. The sequence goes on along the minus strand of NC_065919.1, from coordinate 84,997,955 downwards.
TCATATAGCTACCATACAAAACTTTTGTATTTGTGAAGGGTAGTATAGCCTCACTACAGCCGAACTTAATGCCTTTTATTGTTTTAATATAAAAAAAACAAATTACTACATTCCACAACGGTTTTAGATACCGTAAGCTGGCCAGTTGCAAGCGCACAACCTTTCCATCATATATGTATGTATTGAAGTAGCTTTCACTGCATTATTATCAAATAAAGTACATAAATGCATACATATGTACATATTTGCCATGCGCTTCATTACCAACTGAATTTATATTTCTACTTGAGTCATGGACGCATACACACATACATACATGCACACATTCAATTTGTCTCTTTCGAGGTCTTCAATTTCGTACCTAAGTCGCACTAACTCGACTGCATGTGCCATTATTATGCCTCAGTTTTCATATATGTATATATGTGTATGTGTGTGTGTGCACAATTGTGGACTTATAATTCAATTCTATTTTCTGAGCGCTCTAGATGCGCTAAACAACAAGCAACAATAACAACACACGCTTATTCGTGTGTGAAAACGTAATGAAATAAGTGAAATAGTTAGAGAACACAACAACAACTACAACAAAAGCAACAAATAAATAAAAATACAATAAAAATGTACATTTCAATTTGTTGCACAAACATTTAATGCAATGGAGTAGAAAGGACACTGCTGGCAACACACATAAAACTGCTCAGAGAAATCTGCGACGGGAGGAGAAGGTGCACGGGAGAGGAGGGGGAGCATCCAGAAATGAATAAATGCTTGTGGAAGTGAAACTTTATAAAGTTACTACATAAATCCAGCTGTTATTGCGCACACACACACCCATACAATTGTATGAATATGTGTGTGTTGCATGCCACTACTGAGTCCAAGGAGAACTGAGATCCGAGACCCGGGGCTTCGTTTGCTTTATTTACTTTCGGTATACTTTTAGGATAACTGTATTTGTTAAGTTCTCTCGCTTGTAACGGTTGTTTGTTTTCATTATTGTTGTTGTGGATTTTGCATTAAGCAACAAAAGACAAGACAAAAGCAACAGAAACAAACATAATTGCCACATAATGGATTTGTTGCCACAATTGTTTTACAGTTTATCTGCTGTACGTTGCTGTGGTAAATGTTTCGGTTGTCTGCACCAATATTCTTTGCATATTTCACTGGGCGCTGGGTGTGTGTGTGTGTTGGTGTGGGTGCTGCCACAAATCGTAGTTCATGCCGCAAAGGCCTTCTTCTCCTTCAACTAGCTGACTTTGTCGCCGCCAGCCGCTGCTTTGTGTAGCAGTTGCTTGTTGTTGTTGTAAAATCTAGTTTTGCTTTGATTTGTATATGTGTGTGTTTGCGCTCGTAAGAGCTATTGTCAAACACACTTATTTCCTACAGGCATATCCTTCACTCTCCTCCCCTCTCTCTCTCTCCCTCTCTCTAAAGCCGCTTGTGTCTGTTTGCGTTTGCTTATAACGGTTTGTTGAATTGAATTTAATTTGAATTTAAATTTCTCTAGCCTGTTGCCGCACGTCTCCAGCACATGCCAACGCTAGTACAGCATGCTCACTGCATAATCTGCTTCTTGCCAATCAGCAGGCATAAATAATACAAACACACACACACCGACACAGTTACCTTCAAAGACACAGCGCGTGCTCATAACTTAAGCCAACACTTCTGCGGGCTATTCAATATTCCTGTGCCGCCTTAGTTGATATTCAACATTTGTTTGCAACTTGCCATTTTTTTATGATTGTCGCAATGATGCTGCAACCCTCAGCCTTCTCTCTGGTCTCAGAGCCGAGACAAGCGGTTAAGCCTCGGACAGACATTAAATAAACTGATGACAGCTTAAATGTCAAATTAAGAGATCAGCACAACAGTTACCCTGTGCTACTACGACCTAACGGCAATCTGGACTTGAAGTGTATAAATGTTGCATTTTGCCTTGTGACATGGCTCTCTACGTGTGTGCGTGTATACGCTTGCATGCAGCGGAAATGAGTTTGTAATAAAGTAAAGTTTATTTCATTTGCATATAAATCCGTTGCAAGCACAGTTCATGCAACATGTGCGCTGTAACGGTATTACTTTATTTAAACTGCTTTTTTGTTTGTATATGTGTGTGTGTGTGTATGGAATATTATTGGAAAAATATTTATGTTTTTTATCAAACGGACAGCAAATAGCTTCCTATTTTCTCTTTCGCATGAAAGGCTTTGACTTTTTCCTTTTTTCTTACGCTCGAAGGACTAACATTTCACTGTGATACAGAGGTTCACGTTCAGTTGCAGACACAATGAACAGCAAAATATAAGTTTTTCGAAATTAAGTATTTTCGAAATTAAGTTTTTTTCAAAATTAAGTTTTTTCGAAATTACGTTTTTTCGAAATTAAGTTTTTTCGAAATCAAGTTTTATCGAGACTATGTTTTTTCGAAATTAAGTTTTTTCGAAATTAAGTTTTTTTCGAATTGAAGTTTTTTCGAAATTTAGTTTTTTCGAATTGAAGCTTTTTCCAAAATGTTCGAAATTGAAATTCAAGAAAACGCCTATTAAAATATTCGTCCTCTCTCCTGGAAACTTTTGGGTTCTGTGGTGGTAGGCCTCTCATTAAGAAACTGCGAAATGGCTGAAATGCCTCTGAAATAGAAAAGTGAAAAGTGGTTAAATGCTTCGAAAGCCTCATATACATGTGTTTGTTTTTAGCTAACAAGACGATATGAGCGTTAGAACGATTTTGACCGAAACCATAAGTGATACCGTATATTTTGCACTAGCTATACTGATCTAGGATCTTTAGCCCTCTTCCAGTCATGGCTTTGTAACAAACGTTATAGCCACCAATATCGTGTCCATTACCACCAAATAGTGGACTCCTGATATTCGAACTTTCTTCTTCGTTTTGAATACACCTTGTTCGATTTTCAAATATTTTACACGCCGCATACATTACGCTCAATGCCATTCAGCCAATCACTTAAGTGCAAATTATATCTTAATACTACTGTTCCAGTTAGCTGATTTGAATTACCACCAATTGCCATAATCTGTCATCTGTCGCGCCATTCACTAATATCCCTAAACAGCACGCTCAACTCCTGTGCACCGCCACCGTGTCCTGCGCACAGTCTCAGCTAACGCTGGTTCATTCAGTGGCTCTTTTAGTCGATTGATCTCATCAGCCGTGTCAATCGCTGCAAATAACGGCAATCCTATCAGCGTACGCAAATCGCTCTTTACACCAGCGCGCTGCAAGCAACTGACGCGCGTCGTGGAAAAAACTAAAAAGATGTGCTTTTCTATGCTGTCACACAAGCGTTGCTGGCGCCGCCGTCGTCCATTACACGCTACGCGCCGGATTTAGTTGAGTGACTTCTTAAGTGGCAAAATAGCACATTTTATTGACTGTAATCGGATCAGCTTGTTGCTATTTATACTTATATACTATTTATACTTAAGCCTGAGCATCTGTTGCGCCAGCAGAAAGCTGACATCGCAGCGTTGTATTCGACAATTTAGTTGGCGAGCCAAACGCTATTAAAAGACTTACTTCGCGGTGTGATTAAGGGAAGCGGTTGCGGAGTATATAAAAAATACTTACTCTCAGGCAAAGTGTTGGAATGCTTGGAAAAACTTAAATTTAAAACTCAAGAGAGTTGAGAGACTGATTTTAATAAGTGTGAGGTAATTACAAATAATCTCGCTACAGATAATCAACAAAAGAACTGCAGCTTAAAATAATTATCTGTGTACCAATCATCTAAATTCCGGTAAAGATTATCGACCTATTTATTTTAGTCAAGTAGAAATTTCTTTTCTTCAGCCTCGTCCAGGTCTTTCTGGGGCAAGTTACTTATTTGATCGTAAAGTGAGCTTCAGTCTCATGCTGCAATGGTTTCTATGAGTAATTTTTTTATAGGTTTTGAGTAAGAATATACCACAACCACTATTTTAGTTTCCTTTAGTTTAGAAAATTATGCATATGACTTCCGGTTCTATAGTAAAGACGCACACATTTGGCATACGGAGAGTACGGATGAAATACCTTGAATGTATTTTGTAATATTCTGCAATTTATTTTTAAAATTCCTTTTGCTTTTGTTGCTACGATACTCAACGAACGCCTGCAGGTCATTTCCGATTACTGCCGCCTCAGCTGAAGAAACCCTAATTTAATGGAATGAAAACACTGTTAGTATCGGTGGAAGGCCTTTGGCAGTAAATGCCCAACCTAAGAACATGTTTTTGGCATGAAAAAGTCTCTGAAAATACAACACAGATTTCACCAACAATTCAAACCCGCCACTTTGTGACTAATATTGAGATGATAGGACGAAAAAAGAGGAAATAAGAAAGAAAAAGAGAGGACCTGAAGCGAAGTATCTTGTAGATTATCGTCCAATTGGAAAACTTTAAACAGTAAATAATCGAACAGTCTATACCAGCTGTTCAAACAGACTGGCAGCACTTACTATGCGCCTTTTGGCCCTAAATCGATCGCAAGAGATCTAGCGATCCTTTTGCCTTCAGTAAAGCTAGCATCTCCTTAGTTTTGGGGCTTTTAACAGGCCATTTCCCTTATGGCGTCCACGCAGTTAAGCTGGGAATTCTACCAGACGCCATCTGCGGAAGCTGTATGGAAGAAGCTGATGTCGACGCAACCCAACACTTCCTTTTTGACTTAAGGGGGACAGAGAGAAAGAGAGAGAGAGAGTAAGTAATACTCAAAACTAGCGCGCAAATGGTGCGTCGATGAGGGCTTATATCCATATCATTTTGAATGATTTTAAAATTATCATCTGTTTATGCTAGTAATGGCAGAAAACTTCAAAGAACAGCCACGGCTGCATAATAATAAAACTGCTAAGTCTAAAAAGGTGACATTTCATCTCGAAATCGCTTATATCAGAAGTGAAATGTTTTCTGCAAAGCTCGCCTAATTAAGGCTGACATCCCGAATCCGACCCTTTCGTGATCGAAAATGCCCACTCCAACGAAATATTGCAATAAAGCAGGGAAGAGAAGGAGAGGATGTGGCAAATATGACGATGAAAAATGTGCACGTCACTGAAAGAGCGACACCGCGCTATAAAGCCTAATGGCAGCAATGATGACAATGCCGCCGCTGATGAGTGCGAAATCACAATAGAACAGCGCTCCAGGCGCAGCGACGCCGCGGCGGCTGAGGCAGCGTGGCAAGCACTTTCAGATCGTAATCGAAAATTTTATGTGCAAATATGCGAGTTTTGCGGCAATTTGCGGCAGGTAATAGTTAAGCCGGCGGATGAGGTGTCGGAAATGAATTGGTGACAACAGCAACATCACAAAGTAGCTCGCACACACGCACACACATAAGTAAATGGAAGTATGTTTGTGCGTTATAAGGATCTCTTGCGGCATTAAGTGTGCCAAGTAAATAATTATGTGCGACAGCTACTCTCGCCGTCAGCTGACACACAAAGCCTACGCGTGCACGTGTGTATGTGTGTGATGGTGTGTGCTGTTGTGCGCTGCTAGCTGTTGCTACTTTGTCGCTTGCATTGTAAATGTTGTCTTTGTATTCGCATTATCAATATTTACATACGCTCCGGCGTTGCACGTAGCAGCACATAGATAATGCCTGCTACGGTCGAGTTAATATACCCAAGCACTTCTGCAATTTACCCACACAGACGCATACACACACACACACAGGCATGCATTGGTGCTGCGCCTATTCTTATGTTAATAGTGGCACGCACGCACGTAGCAACAATTTCACTTTTGTTAACAAGCCGCACGCAAATATACTTGTTTACATACACATTTACATGTTAGTGTGTGTGTGTGTGTGCAAACTCATTACAACAAATACATGTGCTCGTTTCACACTCCTGCCAAGCATGCAAATATTATATACTCTTGAACTTTATTGCCCTCCATTTAGGCGTCTTGTCTGTTCTGGCATATGTACTTTTGTATGTACCAACTTGCCACCACCACCTTGCAACATTGGCAAATACAATCAAAAGCAAATATATTTACATATTCAATGAAGTGCCACGCCATCATTGTAAGCTGCTTGTGTGACAGGCTTATTACATTTGCCATTTTGGTTGTTGTTGTTGTTGTCGCACATTGTTGTGCGTCCTATTGAAGTGTGTCACATTTTCAATTATTATAGTAAAATTTAGTGCAAAAATTGCATGCTTGGGCTGTGTGTGGCATGAACGGCCTTTTGCAACGCTCATTTGAGCTAACGGCACCCTTTTCATGTGCAAATATTAAACGGTTTTATTCGTTTTGACAAACTGCTTTGTAGCGGATTTTATTTTCGCAAGCTATTATGAATTTCTGTAGTGTTGTCCAGCCAACAATTTGTGGCAATACATCAATGTCGGCGTTATGCAAAATTTTTGCGCTTGATTGTCGCTTCTAAGCAGCCACATACAATAGCTAAGAGTGAAAAGCGTAGTTACTTACAGTTATGTATAACATGTATCAGCGTGTAGAATATTTTGCCATACATACCACTTCCCACTCAGACACTCATTCTTACACACATATCCTCAGCTCTCATATCCAAGTCGTGCTTTTACAACAATATTCTTTCATTTTCCCGCATTCCTTTCTTTCGCAACTCTTTTTGCACCCATTTTACTTCAATTTCTCATCAAATATGCCTCTTAAAATTCATTTCCATGTTGCAAGGCGATAAAAACTTAATCAAGCGCAATTGCGTCGATTATGCCCCTCAGCCAATCGCTGACTCGACAGCATTCCTATTGATTATGAACTACTTTTTCTGCCAATTGTTAGTGTTATTGTTATTGCAGGCACTTGCGATTTGCATGCAAATTTCATTACGCTTCGCCGAATTCTATTTTTATGCAGCGGATTTTTTTCGTAAATTTTCTGAATGAAATGGCATTTTATTATTAGTTAATTTGCCGAATGATTGATGTTGGCATTTAATTGTGCAATAAAAATTTATGCGCATTAAGGGTGTAGCAAAAAATGTTGCGTTCAATTATGTGCCCACGCGTCACACACACGCACACACACACATACATGTATCTGTCACTACATTCAGCATAAAACTCTAGAACAGTTATGGCACTATTTTGAGCCAAACTTTAGCAGTCCCCCAGCCTTGTCTTTTCCCCTGCCAGCTTCCTTTAAATTTTTTTTTCAAATATTCGCCACTCATCTTCTGCTTCGCCTTAACTATGCTCACTGTGGTTTTAGTTTTCAAACTAAGTACCACAACGCACAGAAATACAAATACTGTAAGCAAGCAGCCGCAAATGTCGTTTAGCAGCACCACTGCGTATGAGTAATGTGTTGATGTTAGAGGTTGCGTATACGTCAAGTTGTTCATTACAGATTTGTTTGCTTTTGACATTGATGTTATTCTAAGTTGGGTTTTGCGTATTAAACTTTTTACCAAAAAACACAAAAACTTATTACACAAACATGTGTAGGTGTGTGGTTGCATTTTTCAAGTTTTCTTTACTTTCCCAAGATTTGTGCATAGAACTAAGTTTTTGTTGTTTTTGGTAATTTTTTTTGGTTTTAGTAAAAGTTGTTACCTTGAAAACGGTAGTTTGCAGATTATATATTAATAATTCATATTAGCTTTATCTAAAAAGTAAAAACAACAACAGCGAAATATAGCTCCAAGAAAACTGGTTTCGGTTAAGTACTCACTTTGTAAGAGGTTTTTTTATTATTATTTTTTCTTTTTAGTTAAGTTCGGTTTTTTTATTATTATTATTATTTGTTTTTTTTTTTGTGGTTAAGTTCTCTAATTTTTTAACAGCTTTTTTTTAATTTTTTTTTTTGGTTAAGTTCTTTCATTTTTTTAGCGCTTTTTTATAATTTTTGTTTTTTTGTTGACACCAAAATTTAATATTCGCTCAACTGCAGCCAAGTAACAGCTTCATATTAATTCTGAATATTTAAGTGTTGTGCTTTTTGGTAAAAGCTCCTGCCAGCAGCACCACATAACGGTTTTACAATTTTAAAAGCATTGAAATCCGCTTATCCTAAGCTATTAGTATGCCATTAGCTGGAAAAAGCATATTGTGATTGCGTTAATTATCGCCGCTGCTGTTTTACAGAATGAGCTTAAGTTGTGATTGTTTTATGCTCTAACTGTGAATGATAAAGTATTAAAATTAAAGCACTGGGCGCTCTATGTGTTAATGTAATAGCTTTTGCTGTTGTAGAAAATTATAAAAAAAATTAACTCTTTGAAAATTTCTTCTAAGTCCTGGTTTTTATATGTGCAACAGTTATATGAGTATGAAAATAATTTTCAGCTTAGGTCATTAACTGTAAAATATAGATTTGTAAAGAGACATATGCGTAAATATTTTTTATTATTTTTTTTTAATTTTGATAGTCAAATAAATAGCCATAAGCTTTGCTTATACAACAAATAAATAAAAAAATTAATCTTTAAGGGATTATATCCACTTTTGAATTTAAAAATCGATTTTGTGTTGTATTGAATTTGCATATATTTGAAAATATACCTCAAAAATTTCCATACATTTGAAAATATGCCTCGACAATTTGAAACTTTTCCGACAGTTTCGGAGATATGAGCGCTTGAGGATGTATTCGCAGGCGATTTTTTTTTTATATATTTGGAGAAGCCGACAAAAAAAAATGTTTGACTAGCCCTTCAATAACTGCCTGTATAGTACTAATATTTTTTTAGATTTTGGGGCTTCAGCTAATTTAAAACAGAAAAATCTTCCTCAATGGCAGCCACCTTTTTTCGTAATACCTTCCAAAGATCGGCTACTGGACCAAAATAATGCAAATTTTTAAAAAATGAATTATCTATTTTTAAAGTGCAATAAAGTATGTATGTATATTGAATTTTAATATAGAAAAAAATGCATCTTCAAAAAATTTTCTCGCAAAAATGCTTTCTTTTTTACTTGCAAGTGGATATAACCTTTTAATCAGTGTTTTGATTCAGTAAAAATTAAAATAAAACAAGAGTAAACTGAGGGACTGATTTTCACCAGAAAAAAATCAATAAAATTTGTTTAAAGAAATTTTTTTAAAAACTTAAAATTTCTTCCCGTTCTCTAAATGAATTTTTGTTGCTGTTTCTGTCAAAGAAAATCAGGTTTTAATAATCAAAATCCACCTTAAATCATAAGATTTTGTTATTGCCGTATGGTAATTTGAGTATTTCAAACACATTGTTCTCGCCCACACTCTCCATACGCTCCTTTAATGATACCCTTCTAACAAATAAACCGTTATTGCGCGCTATAAACCTCACACCTGGTCGCCAATCTTGTTTGTTTGAACCCTTCACAAATATTTATTATTTGCCTAGCAGCTAATGGCACGCTTGGGAATCTGCCGCAGTAATGTTGATTTGTTGCACTCAGTGATTTGCCACACACTAACAACACCAGCGCTGGCGCTAAGTCTACGTCAGCGAGCATTGATAGCGCTTGTAAATCAGTTTGCGCAAAAATAATTTACTATCAAGCAAAAACACACACACATCGAAGAAACATAAAAAATGAACAAACTTTCTTGCATCACAACACAACAAACACACGCTCCTCTCTCCTACTGCATTGTGCAGCGCTCCACAACTATTTCATCATTCTTTCGCCAGCAGAGCAAATATTTTGCCTCGAATTGTTAACTTCTTACACGTATTTGCTTGTGGGGCAACAAGTCAAGCGCACGGCAAAGTGAATAAATGCTTGCTTGCCACATTGCGACACACACATGCGCTCCGCTACCATTGTTGCAACAGTGCAACAGCATATGCCGTCAGTGGCCACTGTTGACTTCATTTCCGGTTCAACGTGCACATCGAAGCCATCAAGCAACCGGATGCCGGCCATTCTGCCCGTGCGACGTCATCGACAGACGTGCAGCAATTGCATGCAACACACCTTTACCTACCAGTTTGTGGCAGCATTCACGCTGGCTGCCTGCTGCAAGCTGCATGCTGTCAGTTGCCTGTTGCTGCCCGACTGTCTGTTTGACTGACTGCCCGGCTGAGTGGCAAGTGTAAGTTGCCTTGTTGGCTCTATAGTCCCCGGTGGATTTTGAATGTTGCGCATTCAACATTGAAAATTCTGCCAGCATTTCAGCAGCAATTTTTATTTCACTGCCTCTTAAATGCCTCTATATATGTGCCATGCGGCGGGGTGTGTGGCGACGAAGGTTACTCTGCGCCCTTTGTGCAACGGCTTGTCTGTGCCTCGGCTGTGTGCGGTTTGTTTATGCATTCGGCTGTGTAAAATGGATTTACTTCTTGGCATGCACAATTTTTCTTCTTCAACACAAGTGCTGCACTCAATCGCACACTCCCCCCAAGCCACCGCACTTTCCTCCCTCGCGCATCGCTTGGCTTGAGCTGCAAGCGGCGGGCGCTACCAATTTGCTCGCTGCTCCTCACTGTTCGGAGGTTTTGCCAAATAAATTCACTTTTCTACCATTTTTACTTTCGGCTCCTGTCAATTTCTTTGCCATTTTCCAAATTCGGTTTCTGCTTTGCATTTGGGAAACTCACTTTGTTCACTGTTTGTTGTGCATTTTTTTCTCTTTACTTTTAACTTTTTTCTAGTTTTGCTCTGCCTAAGCCTTGGCGCGCCGCTATCAATGCTCAACAGTGTGTTTCGTGCTGCAAGTTTGTGCATTCAACTATAAATTCATATATATATGTGTGTGCGTGTGTCTATTGGTGCTGTGGTGTATGTGTGTGTGTCAAGTTTTGTGTGGCCAATCTTTATTTACTCTTGTTGGCCACTAAACAACAATTTGCACTTTTGAAAATCGTCTTTGGGGTCAATTTCTCCATTTGAGTTTGTGGCATTTTGTGTTGCTCTGTGGTTGCAATCGTTTTTGCACATAATTCGCTTTAGTCAGTGTTCACTTAAGCATTAGTTCTATGTTTTTTTCGGGTTTTTAGTGCTTTGAATTTTGGTATTAGCTTTAAGGTACCTTACACTGCTCTCTCCTTGAAAAAAGTGTTAATCTGCTGTATTTACTTGGCTGAAAACCACGCATATCTTCCATTGATTCCTTGGTACCTTGCTCTACACATTTCCTGCAGTCTTCTTGATCTGTCAGTACCATTCCGCGAGCATGTGTGGCCACCAGAAAGTGACCAGTTAGTATCACGATCATGTTCATACAGCCTCTTCTATTGATTGCCAACAGAAATTTCGTGTACTTCCGATCTACTGTTTTACACTGCTCTTCTGCACCCAGGTAGCTCGTTCCTCGGGCTTTGATCTTCTTTACCATTCTTCTGTTTAGATGTTCGTATAGACAATATGGGTTTCCCAATGTTGCTCACGTTTTTGTGTGTTAGCCGTACACTATTCTTGGCAATCTTGTCCAATATTTCATTGCCCTCGATGCCTTTGTGACCTGACACTCAGTAAAAGAAAAGTTGCTTGCTTCTGGCAACACTTTCCACTGCTACCGTGATTTCCAAGACACTTCTGGCCGATTTGCGATACAAGGTTACTGTCTTATTTGCTACTTGGCTGTCTACGTAGATGTTGACTCTAGAATCACTCACAGTTGCATTGTAGACAGTGGCTTTCGAAATTGCAAGGATTCAGCTTGAAATATACTGCAGTGGTCTGGCAACTTTTTTAATAAAAAAGTCATATATATATTTAAAACTCTTACTGTGCTGCCTCGATTGAGTAAAAATATAAGTAACTTTGAATCTAAGATTTTAAAACTCAGTGACTCTTAGAATTGCTTACATATTTTTTGTTTCATAATTCAGTTAAGAATTATAAGATGATGTTTTTATCAAACGAAATGCACTTACTTGCAAGTTTAGCAATATTTTTTTCGCTCGGAAAGTTAATATATTAGCTTTATCAAGCCTGAGCTGCCACTTAATTTAGATACTGACAAATTCAATCAAAATAATAACCTAATATATTCTCACCTTCACGGCCGAAAGAGACACTTACTTAAAGCTAGACAAATTCGAATTGAGTCTTCCCCTCACTCTGTTGACATAACGTGTATAATAAATTTATTGCTACATTTCCCGACAACACAAACACCGACACAAATATATGAAACTTTCCTGACATTTCCAATTTTGAGTTGTTGCTGCCTGCACACCGCCACCAGCACCGTGGCATCCCTTAGGAGTTGCCTAGAAAATGTCTCGCGGTAGCGCGCCGCATTTGGAGGCGAAAGTTTTTGAAATGTTGCTTTTTATCGTAATTTATTGTTTGACAAATATGCCAGCGAAGGTGGTCGGCTCCGTCGCGGCAGACGTTCTCCGGGGAGAGCGCATTAGCGTTGTGTTTGACGAAAGTTGGCGGCGCTGGCATTGTAATGCCGCATAACAGTACACCACCGGTGGATTTCAATAAGCCAATATAAATGTGGGGGTGTGCGTATGTGGTGTGTGACCCTCACATACTTCTTTGTAAGGCATTAGCTATTACATAATTTTATTATTTATTATACTAAGTGGACTTATTTATGACGTTGGATTAAGAGGAATATAGTTATGATTAAATTTATAACGTTTTAGGTGATTTTATATAAAATAGTATTGCCTTTTTATAAGTTATTGATGGAAAAGTAATGTTATAACCACTTTGAAATAAAAAAATGTGTTTTTTTTTTTGTGAATTCTTAATTTTTTTAAGAGATATAACTCATTACTTGCAATGACCGGAGAAATTTTGTTTTTTTTTTTGTTAAAATGTCGATTTCTCAAAACAAAGTTTTTTTCTGAAAAATTTACATCTTACAAAGTCTTAAAAAATCGAAATGACTATGAAAAATCGTATTCCTCCGATCATTACCTGACAAATATATTTTTAATAAGGTCGTGTGGAACTTTCATGTCGACTCTGATTCTGGAAAAATAGTTTCGAAAAAACGCCTTTAATGTTTAGACGCCTATTTCTCGGAAACTATTTATCGGATCGACCTCAAATTTTTCGGAGAACATTCTTTAGTATATCGTCATCTAAAATGCAATATAAGGTAACATCACTTTTTATAAGTTTATAGGCGAAGGAAAACGATAAACAAGAAACCACTCATATTGAAACAAAATTTGGTTTTTGTTACAATATCAATAAATAATAACAGTTTCTATTACTTATAAATTATAAGTATGGTTAAATTGCGCAGCATATTAATAAATTTAGTACCTATACAAAATATTTTGGAAAAACAAATTTTACAAAACATTAAAAAAAAATTATTAAAAAATTAAAAAAAAAATAATTTTACAAAATATTAAAAAAAAAATTTTATAAAATATTATAAAAAAAAATTTGCAAAATATTTTATAAAAAAAAATTATATATAATTATCCTCATATACATATGTATGTGCTAGATACTCTTAACAGATTCTAAATGTTTCATTTGCTTTCATTTCAAATATTTTATTTATTTTCTTATCAACACACATACATATTTTCCATACTTTCTCAATAAAAAAAATGCATCACCACATTTAAATTAAAGTTTTCACTCAATAATCTCCGTTTTTTATTTCATTTCATTCCCAACAGGTGTTTATGGAGATGTGCAACGTGTGAAAATCTTATACAACAAAAAAGACTCAGCTCTCATACAAATGGCCGAACCACAACAAGCCTATTTGGGTAAGTACCACAGCCGTTCGGGTCCAACAAGTGACCCAATGCGCTTTCTTGCACCAGCTATGCACGCATTCGTTCGTCTTTTGTCGTTTTCTTTTGTCGTATTAAATCGCCATTGACATTGGTTGCATAACCAAACCTCTCTCTCAGAAGAACGGCAGCCACTAGCTGTCGCCAACAAATTGCAATTCATAAATGAAATTTACCTTTTAATAAATACAAACGGCACCCGCAGCCGCTCTTGCGCCGGTCTGCCGCACAGCAACGCGATTGACTGCCATGGAGCTGGAGACGAAGCTGGCGAGGATTCACAAAAATAATTGAAATTTTCATAAGCTTAATTATCTGCATCGCCAAGTGCCCCAACCCAGCGAAATGCCATCGTGCACGAAAATGCCAAAGCAACACCAACAAACCAACAAGCAAAGGGCAGCAAAGGTAGCAAGAGCAGCGTCCATTGTCCAAGCGAGTAGCCAGAGTTTGGCACACGCTGTGTGCCACACAATGGCTGTGGCACAATGGTCGCACACATAATGCCGCAATAAACGTCATGGCCAGCAAGAAATCGCAATCATTTAATAAATAAATATTTTCAGCAGCGACGGCACCCTGCCGTGTCACACCTGCTGCTCGCAGCTCTCTAGCGCCAGGTTGAGTCCGCTGCTCGTTTATTGCCATTAAATGTTATTGGTCGCCGAATGCAAAGCTTTATACAGTGTTTATTGGCGTTCGCCTTTTCCTATGAAATTCTTTGCAGTTCCCCAAATATGCAGTTATAACCAAAGAGACAGCGAAATTGGCTTGTTGCTCTATTTTACTATATTTTTACGAATTTATTGATTAAAAGTGCATTTTTTCTTGCAACAGTGTATTAAAATATTTCGCTTTACCCTTTTTTAACGAATATGGAATTTATTCATTATCTTATTGCCCTGTTCTCAGCGGCTCTCTGTATTGTTGTGTAATTAAATATTTGATTGCGAAAGCATAACTAGGCATTTCATCAACATTCCCGCCTACAATATCAACACCCAACACCCTACCAACCCTCCGGTACGTAGGTGCATCAGCCGTCCGTCTTTTTTTACCTTTCAGCAGTTCACTTACGCCGACTCAGCCGCCTGCCTGCCTCCCTCCACGCCGTTAGTTGCTCGCAATGGCATTTACAATACCGCAAAATATTAATAAACATAGCGGTGCATGTAGAGAGCGCGCACCGAGCCCGCTTCGAAACGGTCGCAGGAGCTTAACAACAACCACAGCCTCAATAAGAAAAACAAACATTGTTGCTTTTGTTGCGTGTATATGTGTGTGTGGTGTTGTGCGGAGGTGGGGTAAAAGCAATAAATGGAAACTGCTGCGGCCTGCGGTTGCATTCGATATTAAAAGCATTTTTGTTCGATTTCCGGTGAATGGCAGTCACGGCACCCACCGTCGTTCGCGCACACAAACACACACACACACATGTATAGAAGCAGCAAAATACATTTCCCCCTGCTGCTTATCTCTACCTGCTATTTTATTGTCGCCGGAACCATTCGCCAGTTGGCTGAAGTGATAGCAAATGCGAAGGTGGCTGAAGGCAGCTGGTTAGGTGGGAGGGGAGCGCGCTGTTGTGTAACACAATGAACTGCCTTTGCAACGCTGCGCTACGTTACTCTCTTTCTCACCTGCAGGGACACAGTTATGTCGTTTTTATATACATACATATATCGCCCTTTCCCGCGCCCCTTATCCACATATCCACCCATGTAAGTGGGGTTTCGCACCCGCACTCTCCCTATCCACCTGGCGATTGTTATTTAATTAATAAATTTTGGAATTTTAAATATTTCTTCAATGCATGCAGTTAAGCACACACATAACTGTATCATTATTTGTACACCATATATACATATACATGCTTATGTGCAGCAGCGCCGGTTCGCTTGCAAAGTAAGCTGCTGGCAATCCGCTCTTTTTGTGGCATTTGCGAGTGTTCTTTGTAATGTATAAGCGAAGAGCAGCGCTGAAATGCGTTCACATGATTTAAGAACTGCTTACTGTACTGTACATATGAATATTTACTACCTATGTGCATATACATATATACATATATGTATATATATATAAGCTTCAATGAACGGCAGCGCCTAGTTACATACTTGCAAATAAATTTAATCACAATAAACCGAAATATTTCTTGTGAAAACATTTTCAATATTTCACAATAATTACATTCGCTGCTGAAAGCACTAACAGGGCTTCGCTGCTGCACTTTTAATTAAGTAGCGCTTTTCAAATAAAATCATGATATATTCATATTTCTATATTTGATGTGTAAATTTCGCTATTTGAACCACGTATATGTATTTGGTATAATAAAGTATCTACATATATCTAAATTTTATGCGAAAAGAGCACACCTATTGGCAGCTGTGCCGATAAATGCATACAAATTTAGTTATGTGAGGGTACATTTGTAGTTAGTTCGTGTCTGATATAGATAACCGAAATAGATAACGAGCAGATAATATCGTAAATAATATTTTTATCAGTACATTATGAGGCACAGATATTGGATATAAATAGCTGTGGTAAATTTTTTTAGGGAAAAATAATTCTAATTTTACTGAAATACAGAACTTATTGAAAACCAATATTTTTATGAAAAATGTTAACGAAATTTATCCGTTCGCATAATTTTCGTGAATATTTTGGGTATGAAATGCGTTCTGGTTCGATTCGTCTCGATGAAGCTTAATTTTTTTTCACAAAGACTACCGTATACTGGTCTATATCATCATCGTTGATCGTGCGAATTCCGATCCCACATTCATGGACAGCACATAACTGCCTATGAGACAAGGGTTTATGCATTTGACATGCAAACAAGTCAACAATCATCGGAATGCAGTAAAAAAACGAGCCAAAACCAAAAAAGCTAAGCCTAAACTGCTCAAAAATCTAGGTGATGTTCCCCGTTTGATTCGATATTCATAATTTGGTGCTTCATGAATTTGTTCCGCAGGAACAAACGTTCAATAAGAAGTTCTATTTGGCCGTATTGAGACGTTTGCGTTCCGTTAAAAACAGCCGGAATGGCCATGATGATAAATGCACCATCGCATGGAACCACTATTAAATTTAAAGCCAAAAATGCAATGAATACCATCAAACAATCAACGTATTTACCAGACAACTTTGAAGGCGACATAATAGATATTGATGAATAATTAATAATTTTGCGGTTTACTTAGAATTTCTGGGTATTTTTAGTCACAATGTTATAACACTCGTGGCATTATTGCTTTGGCGGGTATATTTGTAAGCCAAACTCCACTATCGACGGTTAGAAAATAACCAAAACTTTCAGCAAAATACGCCAAAGTAAACCCTGCTCTACATGGACTGAATGATATTTTTTATTGGCTGCCAATTATTGCATAAAAAATAGCAGCTCGTTTTCCAATTAATTAACTCGGGCAGCTTTTTGCCTCCGCATACATTTCGCTCTGTAATTTTCCCAAAACAGATTAAATGCAGTATTATAAAAATAAATATGTCGATGAGCTCGTGCACAGAGAAAGGAGAAAAATTATTAAAAAAAAGGAGAAATAGAGAGAAGAGAGATTGTATATAATTAATGGCGGTATTTTAAATACTCAAAATCCTTAAAATAAAACCAGATGAAGATGTCTCACAAAGTCATCTTTCATTGGAGCTTTCACACTTTCACTTGTTATATAACAACTAACTCACAAAAAAATTGTCCGCACCAATATTCACTTATACGAAGCAATAAATCATATTTCGTAAATCTCAAAAAAATCACATTGAAAAACAGATGAGAGTAAATTTGCGACTTTGGACTGTTTCAGTTCGATATAAAAATATTTGCAAGCCAATCAACAAATCTTCTCTGTACACATCACCTATTTTTCGACCTCTTGTTAGTAAAATAGTAGGTTAGGTTAGGTAAATTGGCAAATTTCTCGTGAATCCACGAATAATCCCACTTGGACTGCTATAGACTTTTGTCCGCTTTGATGCCCAGAATTCAAGGAACTATTATCAAAAAGACCTAGGGCCTCCCACAAGTGTATCGGGGCGAGTAATATCAATTCCAGCCGATTCGCCAAAATGCTTCAACTTTAGCCTGGCGAAAGTTGAGCAATGGAGCAGAAGCTGTCTGAATGTTTACACCTCATCTTCTCTATTGCAACTTTAACATGTAGCGTCCTCCAAAATCTTCAGCCTCACTGCATGAGTTTCGGACAGTCAGGACGCCTATCATTGCAGCGATGTGAGCCTTGCTAAGACCTAGCAGCTCAATGGACCTTTTATGTTCCACTCTGGGATGGAAAGCTTTCGCAATCATACAAGTGCTGGTTGCTGACCAACGCGTTCTGAGCTCCCGCGAAACCCATAAATCCAGCGTCCGAGTATACGAAGGCAGGGGAATCTCTACTCGTTCCCATCCGGATGAAATTTGGGTATTTCGCTTTGGCCAGGCACGCAGACAAGTCATATGTGAAAGTAGCTTGATACAACCGCTAGCGAGGTCGAGCATTCCTTGACTAGCCTTGAACTTACTGTCAGCGAGCTCAAAGCCTTTATAGCGGCTCTGCTATCGGAATTGTAAAACAATAAAATATTGCAAGAATGCTCCTTCTTCCATCTTCGATAGAGCACCAAGCAAAAACTATTCCAAAAAAGGAAAGGACAATCTTTTTATCTATCAACTAATGACCAAGCGGTTAAGTGTAAAATTGGCTGCGAAAAAATTCAATTAGATCAGCTGTTGTCATAAACCGAAATTATTTACTGATCAACCCAATACTTACTGTACTAATTTTACTAATTTTTAAATTTTTAAGGGTATATTTACACATCTTTAAGATGGAAGGAAAAAATCAAAAATTTATCGAACTGCACATGATCTCTCCGTTGGCATTAAATAACAAAGGTCTGGTGATTTTGACCAAAATTTAAATTAATTAAATTTGAAAAGTGTAGTTTTGAGAAATTCAGGTTTAAAAATGAACTGATGCTGAGCAGTTACACTTTGGAGAGCTGCAAGTCAGAAACTATTTGAGATATCGATATAAGATTTTGATATGTTACTTTTGAGGGTATAACTTATCAAAATTAGCTTTTTTTAATTTCACACTAGGGGTATTCCTTAATTTTAAGTGTGCTTTGGAAACCCTTCCACCTGGTTTTGAGTTTCTTTTCACCGTCCTTTAAGCCACTGAGTATACTGAGGAAAGTATTTTAATTAATTTAATTTTAATTTTATTGACGCTTTCTTAGCAGTAAAGAATATATACGAATATTGTGAGGATGCATAAAGTCCATTAAAGTTCAAATACGCGAGTACATAGGCACATGAAATGTGTTGGTGTGCTACTTAAGGTCTGTGCCACCGCTTAACCGCCGCCAATCTCAATTTCTCGTTCAGTCAACTCGCCTCAATGGTTGGTTTAACATTTGCCCGCAGCGCAAGGCGCGAATGCAAGCCGCCACCTAATGCTTTTGTATACTAATGCACTTACTAACGGCGCTGGTGGCATGCCTAGTGTGGCCAGATATTAAGAAAACACTTTTTACTGGTGGCTAAAGTAACTAGGCAAAGATTTTCGGTATCAAAAAATTATTTCGTGAAGACTATTTTCCTGAAATAATGAACTTAAATACAATTTTTTAAACACATTTTAATAAATTGTACTTTTTTGCCAAAAAATAGATTATTTTGCATTTAGTTTGAGTCTGGCAACGCCGTTCACGGCACACATGTGGCACGCGTTCGTGCAACATTGCTCTATTTTCCTTTTGCGACTAATAACAGTCAATTTTGTTGTTTGCACAGCGGTTTTGTGTTTATTCCACACACGCACACACAGACACACACATACACGCATGCTCGCCGCAGCCAACAGCATTTTGTGGCATTACTCAGTGGCCATTGTTTCTGTTCATTGCTAACACTTTGTTGTCGTCACATGTTTTTGTTGCCGGCACTGCACTCATGCAACACTGCAACGCACTCAACATGTGTATGTGTGTGTGTGTTAGAGCGTAAGTGTATTTGTGTTGAACATTAATCGCTCGCGTTTTAAAATTACATTTTCGCCTAATCTAAAATGCATGAAATTTTCCGTTGGCTGGTCACCAAAACAAGCAACGCCCTCGCACCCACACACACACACACACACACAAACGCAGGCTTGACTCATGCTTGTTTGCTGTAAGTGCTGGTTGCTCTTTTTCGTGTCAGCGCCTGCGACTATTGTGCTGCATTTTGGCCACTTGCCGTTAGTCGGACGCTCTGTTCTTGTTGTTGTTGGCCGGTCGGTCGAGTGTTGGGCCGGCGCTGTCACTTGTCGTTTCCGGCGTTTTGGTGCCGTCGGTGTGGTGCGCTGTGGCCGCTGCTGGCATTGGCTTGTCCGCCTCTCGGTTAGTTGATTGCTCGCTTGGTTAGCCTTCCTGTTGCTTGCAGCACTTGCTGTTGGGGTCACCGGCTATTACACTTGCTCTGTGTGCGCTCTGCTACTTATATGCTTACTAATTTGCGGCGATTGCGGGCGTATTTATTTAGATTAAGCGCAAGACTAATTAGGATTTTTTTCCAATTATACCCGGAATATCCTTGAAAGGTTTAGTGGCGCTGAGTACTCTTGCCACATGCAAGCAGCTACTGGGTGCATATCCCTTTATTAGAATCTATGGGTAGATTTAAATTATCTAGATTATTTTTCAATTTTCTTCTTTGAAGAGTATAATATAAAAAACTTTCCTTTAATTTTATAAGTAGCATTATTCAAAAGGTCTGAGTAAAAAACAATAAAACTAAAGCAACATTAACTTCGACTGTGACGAACTAGAATACCCTTCTCAGGTGCATTTCTTACAGCATAAGAGGGTAAAGACAGATCTTTAGCTTGACTTTGTCATATATATGACAATACTATGCTATAGTCGGCCGATCAAAATGGCTGGAGATTTTAGCTTAACTTTGAACAATATCCTGTGCCAAATTTTGTGAAGATATCCGGTAAAATAAAAAAGTTTTCCAAACAAGAAGTTTATTTTCATCGGTCAGTTTGTATGTCAGCTATATGTACATCGATATCGCCGATTCCAATAAGCGAGGAGCTCCTTGCGAAGGAAAGCACGTTTGCAAAGTTTCCGATCGAGAACTCAAAAACTGAGGAAGTGGTTGGCGTATACACAGACAGGCAGCCGGTCATGGCTAAATCAACTCAGTTCACCACGTTCGTCATATATGTATATACATACATATATACTTTATAGAGTCCTGACGTTTCTTTTTGAATCCCCCGTAGTAATACTTAACCAGGTGGTTCCGTGCGAGAGTCTGGAGTTGGGAGTAGGATAGGTTTAGCGGTTTGTTTTTCCGGTTTTAATGCTTCCCCCTACTTGAAGAACAAAAAAAAAAGTGAATTACCACAAATTAATTGACAGCGATATTAGAGTAGACTGATCTAAAATATATATTTTTTAAATAAATTAGACTCGTTCTATATCTATTATAAATTCTAAACAAGGTGGCAACACTTTCTAACTTTTCGCTTAAAATCCAATTTTTAAGCGGTTTTGTTGCAGTGACTTCCTTTCAAATTTATTTTTATTACACAATTTTAAACAAGATGGCAACTCTTTCCAATTTATAGCTTAAAATAAATACTTGAGCGGTTTCAATGCAGTGACTTTCAAATTTATTTTTATCATAAAATTTTAAACAAGGTGGCAACTTCTTTTCTTTTGCTCAAAATCCTGTTTTTGGGCTTGTTTGTTTAAAAAAAAAATTTATTATCAATTTTTTTTGTTATAAAATTTAAAACAAAGTGGCAACTCTTTTCAACTTTTCGCTAAAAAATCAATTTTATTAGCATTATTATTGCAGTGTTTCAATTTGTTATTTTTTCTCAAGCATTCTTAATTAATTTATGTCAGGTGGCAACGCCATGAAGTAAAGTGTTTCGCAGTAAAGCGTGTCTAATTGCAGTACTTTATTTGGGTACTTAAGTAATTTATTTTTATAATTTTTATTTCGATATTATTTTTTTATAATTTATTTCATTTTTTTTTATTTATTTCATTTTTTTTTATAATTATTCTTATTATTGTACTTTATTAATTTTTTTTTATGATTATTATTACTTATTTTTGAGTTCAAAAAAACATCAAAAAAAACTTTTCTGAGTCTCCGTAGAAAGGCTTGTAATGACTTATTGATGCTGTATTTATTTTCTATACGTACATGTATTTATATGTTGATATGTGTATAACTTCCAACAAATATTGCAAGTGTCTTTAACATTTTGTATTCGCATTCAATTTTCACCTGCAACCGCAACACGAACTTTCAAATGCGCTTGTGAATTACTAAATTCGTTATCAGGATAATTAAACTTGCTGCCGCTGTGTATTCCCTACTGGGCTGTCGATACACAAACACACACACACATGCATGACGGCGCACAAATATTACCACGACATGCGATCGTGTGAACGCGCACCAACTCAATTGTCAACAGCAGCGCCGGCACGGGGGCGGCAACAGCAGCGACACTTCGCCAACAGAAGCTCAAAAGCTCAGCGGCAGCCAGTGAAATTGTGCAAATAATGTTGCATATTTAATGGGGCAAACGGTGTATTTAACGGCTGTCAGGCCAACACGTTCGCTGCGCATCCATAGACAAACGAGCGAGCGTGCCACGCGCTCCACACGGCGGGGTGCATACAAATGGCGGGTCGGTAGGCTGCCAAACACACGCACACACAAACAGACTGGCGCGCGACAGACAGACAGACAAATAGATAATCAAATGGCAGCCAGAAAGAATAGCGGCAAGAGCCAGCAGAGCGAGCGACAGACAGACGGAGCGCATACTTTTCGCTTGGCATGCCGAATACGCGCGGGTATTGCGCACCGTTGCAAGCGTATTGACGCAAGCCAACGCGAATTGAATTGCAAATATAACTGTAATTAATGTTAATAAGTTTATAATGTTTGGCAAAGTGAAATTGCGAATGATTATTAAGCTTTCAATTACAATTACAATTTTAATACAATACCTGTGCTAACTATTGAAGGTATAAAGAAGCGGCGGCTATGAAAATTACAGTTAATTTTCATGAAAATATTTTCTTTAAAGAAGAGGAGCGAGCTTTAAGTGCGCTTGCCACTTACTTTAGTTGCCGTAAAAGCCTGAGTGCGCATAATGCTTGAAGGTGAAGTAAGCGCATACTCTACTCTCCCATACTTGTAGATATGTATGTATATATAGTCACCTAAAATACAAAATAACGTAACATCACTTTTCATAAGTTTTCAAGGGTAGGAAAAAAATAGTAGAAAGCACTCACATTGAAACAAAATTCGAATTTTGGTTATAAAGCGGTTATATATTGGTTATCATGCTCTGATATTGAAAAAAAAAATAGTTTTCGCTATAAAATGGTTATGTATTGGTTATTATATCAGATATAATAACTTATAAATCGGTTATATATTGGTTATCATGCACTGATGTTGAACAAATTTTGAGGTTTGGTTATAAAAAGGTTATATATTGGTTATTCTATTGGTTAATTTATCAGATAGCGATTTTCTGTTTGGTTATAAAACCGTTATATATTGGTTATCATACACTCATATTGAAACAAAAATTTAAGTTTTTGTTATAAATGGTTATATATTGGTTATTATGACAGGTAGCGATTTTTGATTCTTTTTTTGATGATACGCTGTTTTGCATGTTAGCTGGCGCTACATAGACACTTGCGTGTGTGTGTGTGTGTGCCTTACAAATCCCAGCCACATGAAAAGCCAAATTTCGTCATGATTAATGTTGCATAAATGAACAGTATGAAAAGTTTTGCATAGTTTGCCACAACTTGTGGCACTTAACTGCGCATGATTATGTATGAGTGCGCACAGCTATGCACATATGTATATGTGAGTGTGAGTATGATCATCACTTATGAATTACACAAGTTAATACATAATTCTATATACTATAACGGTAAGCTAGCGGGCTGCCTGCCTCGTGCTTGCATGCCACAAAGGAATTCGGCAAAAATTCAGCAAAGTGAAATATTGCAACGACGCCCAGCTGAGATTAAACTTACAAATTGAAGTGGAAAAGTTGGACCGTAGCCTGCACTTTTTGCTAACTCCGACCTTTTTGACATTTTTTTTTGCTTGCGAGCGCACCCACACATACTTGCCACACTTACACTCAACGAGGCACCCACACAAGCGCATGGCAATGCAGGCGTGTTGTTGTAGTTATTAACTTTATGTGTGTGCAGTAATTAGAATATAAAGAATTCAATGAGTTTTGGGCGGCCAAAAGCAGCTGCGTCCTAGCTGCAGCTACAACAAAAACAACTATTTAAAAAATTTTCACAGGAAAATAAGAAAAATCATTGTGGAAATGGAATATTTTAGTAATGCAAAAGGAAGCGTTTATGCCGACTGGCAATTGGAAATGTCAAAGTGAAAAAGTTTACATGTCAAATGAGTTGAAAAACACAATCACACACATACATATTTACATATATTTTGACACTTTAAGTGCATGTCGAATTCGTATTTTGCGCATGCAAGAGTGAGTGTATTAAATATATTCTACGTATTAATACGCACACATGTACATATGTGTGTGTGCATATAAACTCCAATAAAAGTATATTTATATATATGCATTGCACGCTTCGGGGAGATTAAAATGTAAATATTACATGGCGAACAAAGAGCACATGTGCGTGCATTCGTTTTAAATACACGCCACCCACACACACACACACGCATGTGCGAGCATTTACAAATTAAACAATACACCGACACATTGAACGACTAACGGCAAACAAATTTAACGGTAAAGCACTTTGGAGATTTGTTTAAGCCCTGACCGCACACACACAATGGCAACTATTTAAAAGTGGCGTCCCTCATGTGTGCAAACACACAAAAAATATACAGATACACATATACTATATGTATGTATGTCTATACAAATAGCGCTTACATACAAGCAACGTCCTTGGCAAACACTGCGCATTCATTGCAAAGTGCTTATAATTAATTTTAACATATTTTAAGGCGCACTAGCGTGTAATTGTAAATAAGTGTAAAGTCAATTACAGCAAAAGCTCCACACATTTTGCCGCTAGCCAAAGGCTATTTGCACTGTAATTGTAATTGTTATAAAATATTTGCAATAATTTATTAATAAAACTTGCACACAAATTCCCCAAAATGATTACAACGTCACAATGGCAAGCTAACGGTATAACGGCAACACTTGCACACACGCGCCACAATAGATCTTATGGGTTTATATACACGCTCGTAATATATAAAAGCGTAAAATTAATCTTCCAATGCTCTTAGGTATATTATTTAAAAATATATGTATGTGTGTGTATTACATGAGGTCTATAAAAGTGGCCAGCAGCGTAGTGAGTGGCACAATATAAAATAAAGCAAAAATGTATGAAAGATTCAAACAAATTTGTAGGCGTGAATTTTAGGTGTTTTCTTAATTTTATGAGATCTGAGCCCTCAAAAGGTTTGCGCGAAAGGCTTTTTTTGGCCTTGAACTTGATTTTGATCGGTCAATTTGTATGGCAGCTATAGCATTTAGTGGTCCGATCTGTACAATTTTTTCGGAGATTGTAGCGTTACTTCGGACAGTAATATATACCAAATTTCGAGACGATATCTTGTCAAGTGAAAATGCTTTCCATATAAGCACTTGATTTTTAGCGACCAATTTGTATGACAGCTATATTCTATAGTGGTCCGATCCGAACCATATTTTCGGAAATTGTAGGGTAACGTTAGACAATAACATATACTAGATTTTGTGACAATATCTTGTCAAATGAAAGAATTGTTCGTACTACGACTAGATCTTGAACGATCTGTTTGTATGGCAACTATATCCTATAGTGGTCCAATCTGACCCATTTGTTCGGAAATTATAGGTTTGTCTTGAAAAATAATAGGTATCGAATTTCATTACGATATTGTGTCACATAAAAAAGTTTTTCATAGTCAGTCTCGACTCAGCTCGTCACGCTGATCATTTATGGACTTTATAGAGTCTCCGACGCGTTCTACTAGTTGTTACAAATTTCGCGGTAAACTTAATACTGAATTCAATGGATAATGTAATTATCTATATTTTAATAATTTATTTTTCAAAACTTCATTTAAGTGCAAATAATATTTTTTAAGTGAACTTATTATAAAATGCACATATAAATAATGTGGAAAGCCAATATTAGAAACAATAAGGCCACACTTATGAATAAGGGCACGAATTTCGGCTTTATTTCATATCAAATTACCAGCCGTTAGTTGCCGAAATATGTAAGTAATTTCTCGTACCGCAGTAACAACTTCTTTACTATGCTTCATATACCCATTGACATCCAGGGTGATGAATACGAGCAGTCCTACAACCTAGAAGGTGCTGGTATACAAGTTATCATAATCTATAGCAGCCGAAAAAGAAGAGAGAGCCAAAAGCTTAACTAACAATATGGCAGCAGCGGTGGCAAACCTCACTCAAAGAACGGTGGACCCACAGACTGATACCAGACATCCATTCATGGATTGGCAGACTACATAAGGACCAGGATTTCTACTTAACCCAAATACTATGTGGACATGGGTGCTTTAGAAGCTAGCTATACAGATTCTAGCACGACTTTAGTCGGAATTGTCCGAAGTGTTCAGAGTGCTTTGTAGACTCTGAGTAGGCATCCTTTATTTCTCCCGCTTTTTAAGTACAAGAGAAAAACTTAAAACTACACTCGTTGATAGTTTTATGGTGGAAAATTTGACGACACTCACTGATCACTGAGAACTGGAAAGCTATCAGCAAAGCGGCAGCCTCAATCATGACAAAACTGAGACATATGTATATAGCAGATTAGGCGTCCGTCTGTCCGTGCCTTAGAAGAGACTTATATCAGTATGTTTTATTAAACATATTTTCAGCAGGGCTTAAGTGCCTCAAATATTTTATAATGTTGCATCTTGAATAAATTTTTCAAAAAATTTTCTTATTGTTTATGAAAGAAGCTCTTATCTTTATGCTTTCCGGTATTGAGTTCAAAAATTTCTTCTATTCTTTAAAAAAAATATCAGTAAATGAGCTGAATTCGCTAGCCATATTCTCGTTTTTACTGCGAAGTTGTAAAATGACAACTTAGCTTATAACATAGTTGTCATTTGATAACTGAATAAAATACTAATCAAAAGCGTTGTATCAGAAAAATGCTTTTTCCAAATTGCTTGGCCAAGTGTGTTTGAATATGGTGACGATTTTTTCATTCATTCGTCTTTTTACACTCTACCATATCAAGAGCTTCCATAGAGGACTGCTGAGCACTTTCATCTTCGTAGCACTCTTCTCTTCCTGAAATCGCCCGAAACATGTGCTTAATTACAATAAATGCAAGAATAAAATCGATTAACCCTTCATTACTCGCTTAAAGTCCTTCTTGTTAACATAGGATGTATATAAACATATTTATGTAAACATATGTGCATAAAAATGTATGTGTGTAAATGAAACTTTGTCTGCAATTGTTTAAATAAATAATTTCCTGCACATTTTCCACTTTGTCAGCGGCATTTGCTTCATTTGCAGCTCGCATTACATACCCAAGTCCTGCTTACAGGCATACTTAACTACAGAGGCGAGGCTTTCTTGCAGCAGCAGTGACTGTCCAACGACAGCAAACTTAAGTTGTTAACTCACTTTGAGCAAGGTGGCAGTGAAAGAAGGGAAATAATGTTTATTTTATGCATGTAAAATACAATTTTGTGCTCAGCCTGCAATTGTCCAGCTTCAGGCATTGTTACGGCTTCAACTACGAGCACGGACACAAGAAAAATTATTCCGGTCAGTCCCCGAGTTTTAAGTAGAACCCAAAAGGAAAAATGCCACTGGCTTTGAAGCTGTTCATATGTACTAGCAAGCCTGTGAGACTTCGGGGTTTAAAGTTCGATTTGGACGCCGTAGTTATTATTGTCAACGCTGCTGATAAGGTATATAGTTTTGTAGAAGATTTTATATTTTGAATATTTTTATTAGATTAGAGACCTTCACACAAGTTTTTCGATTTTTGCGAGTCTTACTAAAATCACTTGTACAAAATACCTTCGTTCTGTCGAATTTTGCGAGCGCGCCATTGAGGCTTTCTTCCATACAACTGTATACAATTGTACGCCTTTTCTCCATCTTAATGCGAAGCGCTGTACGAACTACGTCCACTCGGCGCTGCGGAAGTGTCGAGCAAAGTAACGAATGAATTTGTAAATATTTTATGAGCATATGTGAGCAAATGAAAGCCCATTCCGACAGCAACTCTTACAATACATACTCAAATAACTTCGCGAGTCTGGATGTGTGTGTGTGTGTTCGCACTTTTGTAGTGTGCGAAATGATTTTACTGCCCTGGTGGCACATTAGTAGTCTATATGGGTCCCATTAATATTTTGACAGTCAGAGGCACAGCAATCGGCAGCGTCGCGTCTCCAACGTCGATGTTCTTTGGCATCTGACACTGTCAAGACAACGGTGTGTCTTCCACTACAACTCACAGCTAGTTGTTTTTGTAATTGTTACCTTGGCACAGACACACATATGCAACGTTAATACGCCTCCAGCTCACACATTCCATTTGATGGCGGCCCGCTATCCTTTTTCCTTCTACTTTTCTCTACTTTGGTGCGTCTCTGGGGAACTGCACACCAGCAATTCAACCTGGAAGGTGCGATAAATAAGTGCAAGCGAGCGTGTAAGTGAATTTTTTATGCACTGTCATGTGTGTACATGTGTGTGTGTCCAAATTAATTTGCGCTCGCACATTTGTCTGCGATATGTTTATTTTCACGATATTTTCCTTAACATTTCCATTTGAACTTATTGGCGAAGTGTGCTTTCAATACATAGGTTCATTGTCGAACAACAACAACAATTGCAGCGAAATACTGGTCGCAAAGTTTCATTGTTACGATGGCATCTTTGATTATTGCCGAAAAGTATTTGCGAGAGTTGCAAGAAGGTGGGGGTCAAGCAATTTTCGGCAACAGCCATTTCGTATGCAAAGAAAGCGTGTTATTAATATTAATTTTCGATATGCAATCTCATCTAAATACAAAATACTTACATATGCGATTTTATATAACATTATATATGTTATATAATATTACCGTTGCATAGCTAAGTATGGATTAGGCAGATTAAAACTTGTTATTTCTGCTGCGAATGGCTCTCATAAATATTTATGATAATTGTGTGATGGGTTGTGCAGCTTCCTCAGTTCAGGGACTCAAAGTGAAGTTGGTTTCAGTGCATTTAAAAGGTTATATCCACTCCGGAATTTAAAAATTCAAATTTTTTTGGTTTATGTATAAAATTTTCATATATAAAAAAATACATTGTGGCAAAAAAGTACCCGAAATTTGTAAATAAAACGCAAAATATTCACTTAATAATCAATATTTATTTTGTCGCCTTCAAAGTAGTTCCACCAGATGTACTACGCTTATGCCAACGATTTTTCCAGTCCTCGGTTGGCCTTCAGCTCTTTCAGCGAATTTTGTTTTATTTCTCCGATCGACTGCAAACGGGTCCATTCCGATAATTGTTGAATTGTTTGCCTGTCTCATTAACCAATGTTTCAATGGCAGTATTAATGCTCTTTATGAATGTGGAATCGGAATTCGCACGATCAAGCGTGTCCAAAGGGACCTGTTTACGGCACTCTTTTTGAAAAAAATCGCTTTATCGGCGAGTTGAGCAAAACCGAGTTTCGTACACAAAATAATCACCAAATATTCACCAACATCATTCGAATAGACTCGGAAGAGATTTCTAGCTCTCTTGGAATCACTCTAACACCTGGAGAATTTTATTATAATTTCCGGATGGTTTTTTGTAGCAAGACATTCTCCGAAATTTTCAAGTTGCTCCAGCAAATATGTTAGTCGAGTCCCAAAACGTGTTTTTCTTTCGAAATGCTGAGAGCAGAGTAATTGAGGATTTCTCCGAAGCGGCTGGACTTTTCTTTCCTTCGAAATTTTTTCGAAAATGTGAAGTTGAACCCCTGATGAAAGAGGTATGGTGTTTTTAAATAATTTCGATTTTTGAACCACGCTGAATTTTAATTTTGTAATGTATATTTTTGATTTAAAAAACAATACGTTTTGGTTTGAAAGACGCCATATTGTCGAGGATCAAAACTATTGTTAGTACTTCGATAAATATCTGTATTCATCTATACAATACAAATTTTGTTTAATAATATTTTTTTGTTCGCTTTTTAGTTTTGAGATAAATTTAAGTAGAGAAGTCTTACTCACAGCTAGACGTTATTTTTCAGAGGTGCTCCTGAGGCTATGCTAAGGAATGAAAGGAGCCAAAATTTTTCGAAATGACTCATGAATTACTAATGTACATTAAATTTTTTTATATAAGCATTATTTTTATTAAATTAAAAACCTTGTCAAAAATAAATTCACAAAACACGCGATTTTTCTAATTTGCAAGTTGATATAACCTTTTAAGCCACTTTATTCTTCTTCTTGATGACCGTTTAGTGCTTGAGCAATGAAAAACATTCGAATTTCAATATTATATAAAAGAAAAGTTTATAAATTTCTAATCAAGACTGATAACTCACTAACTGTAGCGAATATAAACTAATATCTTTCCTCGTTTAGATATTTTTTTGTTGCATAGATAGTTGCAAATGCTATTACCGAAAATAGTATAAAAATTAAATTTAAATATTTTATATTTATCACTCGCCTCAAAGTATGCATATTATTTAGAAATAAGATAAAATATTCTTAAATATATGAATATCAATGTCATAACAGTATAACGGCATAAAACACCGCAACTTTCTACAAAAAACTAACTACAACAAAGTAGTTAAGATTTTAGAAAAATTTTAGCATACTTTTAGACGCATTGTGCATTTGACATTGACTATAACTCAGCAATTAAGATTTTAGCAATAATTTTGCACACTTTTAGGCGCATTGTGCATATGACATTGACAGTTTCGCCTTTTGATGCTTTAACTGCACAATTTACAGACATCCGAATCAGATTTATTAGCTGCTTAGAAAAATATCAGTTTCAATTATATTTGTGGCACGAAAAATATTTAAATTTGTACAAAAAAAAATTTATTTAAAATAAACATCACCGTTATTTCGCCTAAAAGCATCTGCTTGCAAAGAAAAAACATACTCTTGCGGAGAATTTTTCAGTCGATGTTTTTCTCAGCTTGCCACATGCTATTATTTTACTAAATTACGGTATCGATATACTATTTTATTATACAATGTATCATTGCATACAACTGTATGCCGCTGCCATAGTTTCTGACATTTGCCTTTTTACTAGTACATCTGTCAGTTCATTCAAAAAAAGGCGGTTGGTTGCCTATTATGACCGCAGGCGCAATGGCATAAGATGAAGTTGCATATTGGGCTTGATACATTCAGCTTGTTGCCACATTTCACAAGAAAGGGTTTCTTAGTCAGTTGAAGGAAAACAGAATGCAGAATGACATCAGTATATATGTATATATATATATATATATATATATATATATGTGTATAAAATTATATGTAACACTGTGCTTGCCACGGGTCACTAAACTCAGCGGCACTTTAACTGCATATTTCATGCATTGTTCTACTAACCATTTTACTGTTATATTAAGGCCTCAGCCATCAAAGCATGTGGATAGAGCACACATATTGTAAATACATGAATATGAATAAATTTATAGCCAAAAGTGGACAACTTTTTCCATTTCGATTCAATAGTCGAGCTAAAGCGCCCTTTTTTTTCACCATATCCTCTTCTCTTTCTTCTCTAAACCAACACCTGTATATGGTGACAGTTACATTTATCGCTAAGACTTTATATTTCGCCAGAAAAAAGGTGCACAATTTGCAACTGAAACCGGTGACCAATAAATAAGTTCGAAACGTGCAAAGTTGCTTTAACGGCGCAAACATTTTCCCCAGCAGCAAGTTTATGTCTACACAAACATACATATTTTACGACAAACATAAACAGTTCCATCGAACTGATATTTATTGGCACATGCCTGGCATTTGTAAGGTCATTTATCTCCTACGTCTTCAGCCCGCATAATATTTGTTAGCCAAATTTGCACCACATAACCCTACGAAAGTG
Organism: Bactrocera neohumeralis; assembly: GCF_024586455.1. Classification (NCBI taxonomy): domain Eukaryota; kingdom Metazoa; phylum Arthropoda; class Insecta; order Diptera; family Tephritidae; genus Bactrocera; species Bactrocera neohumeralis. Next base: position 84,966,063 of record NC_065919.1, on the reverse strand, counting down.
TACCTTTGCTATTTTATATGGAATATTTATAAATATGTATAATATATATATATTTGCACATGTATGCATGTATTCACGAATTTGCCTCTCTTTGAACTATCTTGCAGCTATGAGTCACCTTGACAAATTGCGCTTGTGGGGTAAGGCGATACGTGTTATGGCTAGTAAACATCAGGCTGTGCAGCTGCCGAAGGAAGGACAACCGGATGCCGGCCTCACACGCGACTACTCACAAAATCCATTGCATCGATTCAAGAAACCGGGCAGCAAAAATTATCAAAACATTTATCCACCATCGGCCACATTGCATTTAAGTAACATTCCGTAAGTACAAACTCGAAATTGCTTTTTATATTTGTAGAAAAGACATTTTAGTCCAAAAAAACGAAATTAGAAAGTATTGATGTATGTATGTGTGATAAAAGGTATCAAACCTAATCGCTTCATAATTTGTGTGCTGAAATTTGAGGACTTTAAGGTCATTGAACGTTTGACAACTTAAAAAAATTATTATTTTATAAACCTCAGAAGAAAGGCACTGAAAAAGCCGCGAAGCCAAAGGCTATACATATTATATTGAAGAAAGTAATTTTACCGAACCAAAAAAAAATAGTTTTCCAAGAAAGAAACTACGTTTAACTTCCATTAGAATTTCTTGAAACTTTCTCAAATTTACCATAAAAACCGCCAGTAATTGTCGTCCGATCATCACCATGACCGCCGGCAGTACTTAGCTTTCCTAATATCGGGTGATTTTTTAAGAGCTTGATAACTTTTTTTTAAAAAAAAAACGCATAAAATTTGCAAAATCTCATCGGTTCTTTATTTGAAACGTTAGATTGGTTCATGACATTTACTTTTTGAAGATAATTTCATTTAAATGTTGACCGCGGCTGCGTCTTAGGTGGTCCATTCGGAAAGTCCAATTTTGGGCAACTTTTTCGAGCATTTCGGCCGGAATAGCCCGAATTTCTTCGGAAATGTTGTCTTCCAAAGCTGGAATAGTTGCTGGCTTATTTCTGTAGACTTTAGACTTGACGTAGCCCCACAAAAAATAGTCTAAATGCGTTAAATCGCATGATCTTGGTGGCCAACTTACGGGTCCATTTCTTGAGATGAATTGTTCTCCGAAGTTTTCCCTCAAAATGGCCATAGAATTGGAGCTGTGTGGCATGTAGCGCCATCTTGTTGAAACCACATGTCAACCAAGTTCAGTTCTTCCATTTTTGGCAACAAAAAGTTTGTTAGCATCGAACGATAGCGATCGCCATTCACCGTAACGTTGCGTCCAACAGCATCTTTGAAAAAATACGGTCCAATGATTCCACCAGCGTACAAACCACACCAAACAGTGCATTTTTCGGGATGCATGGGCAGTTGGCCACCAAGATCATGCGATTTAACGCCTTTAGACTATTTTTTGTGGGGCTACGTCAAGTCTAAAGTCTACAGAAATAAGCCAGCAACTATTCCAGCTTTGGAAGACAACATTTCCGAAGAAATTCGGGCTATTCCGGCCGAAATGCTCGAAAAAGTTGCCCAAAATTGGACTTTCCGAATGGACCACCCAAGACGCAGCCGCGGTCAACATTTAAATGAAATTATCTTCAAAAGTAAATGTCATGAACCAATCTAACGTTTCAAATAAAGAACCGATGAGATTTTGCAAATTTTATGCGTTTTTTTTTAAAAAAAAGTTATCAAGCTCTTAAAAAATCACCCGATACATTCCATAATGAAACGTTTGACCACCATTATTCTTGTGAAAGCTCTTGGATATTTTTCACTAGCACAACCAATATCAAATGACACGATACCTTAAAGACCTTACGCCCGACAGTCGGGTCTAAGAAACCGGAACGGACCGAGATTTTTATCTGGTCAATGACTGTTAACTCAGCCTCATTCCTCAAAAATACTTCAGGAATGTTTTTTGGCCGCTACAACAAAAACATGCCACATAGACGGTTGTCAAAGATCAACGGACTATCAGAGTCGCTAGTGTAGGCATCCCTTTCCCTCGGTACACCGGCGCACATCCCTGATTTGGTCAATTCATGAGCTTTTGCGGATTTCTACCGGCTGAAGGGCACACTCAAGCCATTATTAATAGAGCTACGTGTATACCTTTTCGATCTAGGAAATTGAAGCTTTTTATGTGGAGAACTGAAAACGTTTTCTAAGTTTACTATATGTGACCTGGTCTACGAAAAGGGAGCTAACGTGCGAAAACTAGTTTTTTGGGAAACAGCTGTTAAAGATAAACAACTAAAATAAATAATAAAATCAACTAAAAAGTGAAAATGACACCTAAGCCCCCTTTCCGTAGACCAGGTCACATATATCAAAGTTTAGAAAATAAGCTTTGTCAAGGATAGATTCTATAGGGAGAATATATAGAATTTTGACTGTAGCCGTATATTGGGAGTTTGACTACCAACCGATTGGTTTTACGTTAAAAATGAAAATATGAAGATACGCTTTTTATTAACGATGGTCATCCATGTACAAATAAAGTTCATTTCTAGAGTGCTTTGAAGGAGTTGCTCAGAGCTTTTAAGCTTTCAGGACATAATTCATTATTCTGATAGCATCTAGCGCGGTCTAATACTTAGCTAAACTTATACATATACATATATGCGAATAACAACATATTAAAGATAAAAAAATGTCAGCTTAAATTCCTGAAACAGAAATTTTCTAGCAACAGCAAGAGCTGTAGCTTTCATACCGCACACAAAAGCTGCTGTTGCTATTGTATTATATCCGTAGAACCACCGAGGAGCAGCGCAAACAGTTTCCCCCAATTACAATTACCGTTATAGTGCGCCCGTTGACTGCACTCGAATGGCCCAACGACACGCCCATCAAAGCCATCAGCCATGCGCTCATGCGTCACAGCGCATCTTCAGCCAATAAACATAATTTTAGTATTATTTCATTAGCTCCTGTTGTCGAAAGCACACGTCGAAAAGGTTCAACGGTTAAACAAGCAAAATCCCCTTCACCTTCTAGCTCTTCTAGCCCTTCTTCCGCTATCTTCGCACCTTCCTTCAAGCAAATTGGCTGTTTTCGTAAATTTAAGCTTCGACACCTTCTCATGCAACACCGTCGCTGTGCTCGGTTGGTCATCACGCCGGTATCATAGCACCCGGTAGGGAGGGCGCTGCGTCTGCCGGGTGCCGGGTGCCGCCTGCCGTTAAAATTATTAAATTTCTACTCACCTGCTGTGTGTCTAGGGACAACAACAAAAACTATCATGACGCAAAAATAACAAGCGACGGCTAAATTTAAACGTGCCTCACTCGACGCAGCGGCGCCTCAACACCAAATACAATGGGTGCAGCTTAAAGGGTAAACGGTGGAAGCGCACACAAGTGGCTGATTGTTGGCCACCAGCCGGGGGAGCGCGCGCTATGGCGGTAAGGGAATGTATATAGATGGTTACTTTCAAGTGCGCTTACCGGCTCGAAAGCTGGAACGCGCTGCTCAAAGCTCAAGTAGCTGGTAGCGTGAAATTGAAAAGATTGTCGATGGCGCAGATGGCTAAGTAAAGAAGCAATTTGCAATTCGGCAAGAGCGCCGAGAGAGGTGCTGGTGCGTGGCAAGGATTGTGCAGTAGCTAGGAAAATTGCTGCGAAATTGCAGGAAGATGTACGCAGGCACACATACAGACACATATGTACATACATGCATATGCAAATGTTATATATACTTATGAAGAACTTTGAGAAAATTTTAATTTTTTTATTAATTGCTTTTTTGTGCTCTCTTCTATTTCGTACAGATCATCGTGCACTGAGGAAGATATCAAGGAAGCATTCACCTCCAACAATTTTGAAGTTAAAGCATTCAAGTTTTTCCCGTAAGTTTACATGTTATTGAAATTACATAATTACATATTAATTTTTTTATTTTCTTAATTATAAAATTTTTTATATATTGTTTTTTTTATTATTTTTTAAATTATTTTTCTTATTTTTTTTTTCTTAAGTTTACATATTAATTTTTTTATAATATTATAAAAATTTTTATACATTGTTTTTTTTTTTATTTTTTAAAATATTTTTTTTTAAATTATTTTTTTAAGCTTACATATTATTTTTGTTTATTTTAAACATGATTTTTTATATTTATTATGTTTTTTAGTTTCCAAAATTAATTTTTTTCATTTATTGTATTTTTTATTTTAACTTTTTATTTATTATTTATTTTTTTTTATATATTTTTTTAAGTTTAATTTTTCTTTTTTGACTACGAATACCTCGTAAACGCTTGACTTAATCCAGAGATTAAGAACGATTTGCAATTAAAAATGATTTTTTCATTAATTTATGAAGTTAAAAAAAAAATTACCTTAAAATAGTCACTATTCAATCATTAATATCTTTAAAACAGTTATGTTTACGGAAACACCGTAGAGACAATTTTGTAGAAAACTTTACAACCAAGAGCTCATACTTGGAGAGCCCTTTTTAGAGGTGTCTATCAAACAATTTTTCGGAGTACGAAAAGAAAGAATTTTTTTTTTACCCACCCTAATGTATATTTGTAGATCGGAGAATCAAATCTCTTTCTAAAGATCATTTCTGTGGTTGAATTTAACCCTTAACTCAAATTAAAATTTCAAACTTATTTTTATAAATTAAATTTTTATTTATTATTTTTTTTTTTTGTTTTTATTATAATATATTTTTTTTTTAATTATATTTTTTTTTTCAATTTTTATTTTATTTTTTTAATTACTCTAATTTCTTGAAAAACTTTTATTAATAATTTCCTTCTTCTTCTTCTGCTCACTTTTACAGTAAGGACCGCAAAATGGCGCTCCTGCAGCTCTCGTCGGTGGAAGAAGCCGTCTTGGCGCTCATCAAAATGCACAATCACCAGCTCTCCGAATCGAATCACTTGCGCGTCAGCTTCTCCAAGTCGAACATCTAAGCCACAACAACAGCAACAACAACAACACAACTACTTTATACACATAAATGCATGCAGATGCATGTGCAAAGTGTAATTAGCTGCAGCGCGCATAAGTAAAGGCATAGAAGTGAAGCAACAACAACAATAACATAACAAACAATAGACAGAGGAAGAGGAAGCAATAGGTGCAGAAATGTAAAATAGGCGACTACAATAGGCGTGGCGCAGAAAGCTCACCACAAAACGACCACATAGAAAAAATCGCAAACAAAAAAATCAACAAACAATAGCAACAACAACAAGTAATAAGGAACACAAGAAGAACAGCAACAACAAACAAGTAATCAACAAGGATCACTACATATCTACAACAACAACTATACTATTCTAAATAGCAACGGCAGCAGTAGCAACAGCAACAACAACAAAATTTGTAGTGTACTCATTTAATGATCAGCCCCAACTACGGGAACTCTGTACAACAACAACAACAAAGAACCAATTCTCTACAACCGCAAGCACTGGCGGATGAATCTATATTTCATATACCTATGTATATATGCTTATACATATATGTGCGTCACTATTACACTTTTTTTTACATTTGTAGTTTTATTCAGCGAAAATTATTGCTACACCCTTTATTAATTATTACTTTTATTATTAATGATACAACTTTAACACTTAACACACATACATATACAAGTGTACTACATATACATATATAGATTAGATATTTTTTTGAGCAAATTGTACGCGTTAGCTATAAATCAATAGAAAAAACCATAGAAAAAAATGGCACAGACAAGAAAATTCGGAAAAACCCCCCCAACCAAATTCTCCCCCATCCACCAACATTTCGCAACTGCTCACATGCAAATGTACATGACAACCACTAGAAAACTAGAATCAACAACAACAACAATAGCAGCAACTAACCGAAATTTTGGTGTTAAATCTATTACAGAAAACAACAACCACATCAGAAACAAAAACAAATTATATTAATATAGTTATGCTGTAATATTTTATGTAAGCACAATAAGAGAAAGAAAAACAAAAACAAAAACAATTTCAAAATTTAAAATAATATTAATTATAATATGTATTACATGTATGCGCTGAATTGAGAGGAGTGAGTATTCACGGTATTGTTAAAGAGCAGAGATGTTAAAGAGCAAACGCTGATCAAACAGCAAATTGCGAAAAAACTAAAATTAAAATTAAAAACAAAATAATAATAAATTTAAATATTACATTAAAGAAAATTTATGATTTTTTACTAGGCATAGCAGAAGATATATACATACATACATAAGTGAAAGTAAAACTTAAAGCAGAAGAGAGAAATATGCGTTAAATGCGATAAATATTTTAGAGAGCTGTGTTTCGTTTTAAAAAACATGCAGAACAAAACCTAAACAAACAAAATAAATAACGGACAAAATGCAACTGAAGGAAGTGACAATTGAATATAGGCGCCTAAAACTATGCAAATGCGCGCGTATGGCGACATATATACAAACAAATAAACAACTTGCATTATGGCAAATTCATGTCCTTGCTGCTAAATGTTATTAATTAAAGTTTAATTACACATAAATTATTAATATTGAATATTTAATTATAGACGAAATGGAATTTTATTTTAAATTAATTGAATTAGGCTTAAGAAAAAAACACCCTACTTTAAGCAAAGTAAAGTAAGGGCGAGAAGATTTACACACACACATACACATGCACGCGTGCAAAAATGCGTCAGCGCGCAAGAAAAGCGCAGATTTTGCATTAGAGAGCAGCTTGTAAAGGCAACAGAACAAATTAAGAATAGAAAAAAGTCATGAAAGAAAAAAATGTCAAAAAGGAAAAGCAAAATTGCAAGTGTAAGAGCATAAAAGAATGTTGAGTGCATGTGCAAGTGCAACTAAGTGTAAAATTTATGAATTATTGATAATCAGTTGCACACACACATATACATACATATGCATGCACCACTGAGTTCGACAACGTAATCAATAAGAGAAGTACCACAAAAAAATTTAAAAAAAAAATATATTATTAATTGGAATTAACGCTGCGAGTTGCAAAAACGGAGTAAAATGCGCATAACTTCAGCAGAAAGTAAACATTCAAGCATACTGAAGTATGTTCAAGCATGTGCAAACATGATCCAGCTTGTTTAAGCAAACATGTTAAAGCATGCGCAAGCATATTCAAACATATTCAAGCATGTTCAAGCTTGCTCAAGCATGTTCAAGCATTCTCAAACTTGTTCAAGCATATTCAAACATGTTCAAGTATGTTTGAAGATGTTCAAGCATGCTCAAGCATGTTCAAGCACGCTCAAACATGTTCTCGCATGTTCAAACATGTTTCAGCATATTCAAGCATGCTCAAGCATGTTCAAGCATATAAGTTGCAGCGTATTTGATTTGAATTTTATTTTAAACACGTAAATATACCCGAAGCTGCGGTATTTTTAGTATTATTCCTTAACAAAAAAAAGTGAATGTGAAATTTTTATTAAAAAAAATTAAAAAACAAAATTTATTAGAGAAATTAAAAACGCAGCGAGCTTGGCGGCAGCGCTTGAAGTGGCAAATCATAACTGTAAATGTAACAAAGCATGCATATATACATATGTACACATAGTATATTGTAAAACTGAAAAGAATTTAAACAGAACAAATACAAATCAGTATATTATTATATACAAAAGCAAAAAAAAAAAAATACAAAAACAAAAAAATACAAATACATATGCATAAGAAGAGAAGTGAAAACTATAAGTGTGAAATTGTATTGTAATTTTTATGTAAACCAATCAAAACTGTTTGTTCGTTTTATTATAGTAAACCTTAAGCCAAGTATGATAAAAAAAAGAAACATAAAAATACAATAAAATCAAACTTAAACTGACTTATACATACTCTTATGAAGGTGGTAGAGCTGATTTGAGATGTAAGCGCTTTGGGCGAGTTGTGGGCGGAAGATTGGCGTAATGGAATTTTTAGGTTAGGTTCGAAAAAATTTTATTAGCTTTTAATATTTGTTGCATTAAAACAATTAACTTCAAAAATTGTTCCTGGCTGCTTTATGGAGCTAGTAAAAGTTGGAAAATTTTTATTTTTGCGCAAAGTTCTGAGACAAGCGAAACCAAAGCAGATCTTTGTAAAGCATATAACATATAAGCCAGCTATGATTACAACATATATGTACGTGGCGTGGTTCAAGAATGATTTTGAAACCATTTTTTTTTTTGTTTGAAATGAAGCTTTCAAAATTTTGCGTCACTTTTTCGAGTCACCACTGGTGGCCCCTTCGGGCACACATGTCTATAAATGGAGCATATTGCACTGATATAGTATTTCCAACTGTAGTATTTTCGCTAATGAATACCAGAGGGGCTTTTTGACAAATGAAAAATATTCTTATCTGAAGAAAGGAAAATTCGATATTTTAATATGTCTGAGAAATGAAAAAAATACAAAAAAACAGATCAAGAGAAAGTGCTTTAAAACTGATTTAAAATATTTCGTTTCTAACCTCAAAAAGTTGAAATTTAAATAACCGACGAAGTTCAAGCGAACCGCAACAACTGTTCAGCAGCAATATCGGCAAATCAGCAGCAAGACAAGAACAAGAATAATCTCATTAAAAATAAAAAAACAACAAAATGAAAAACAAATCACAAATACATGAATAGCATCGCCAATCAGCTCAAACAAACTCACTTTAAAGTGAGCGATAATTAGGGAATATCTTAAAAAGAAACATAATAAAAACCGTTAAGCAAGAGGAAGCGGAGGCAACGGTGCAGCAGGCACTTTTAAGAAAAGCATGAAGTATTTAGAAGCACAACAACAACTGCTGAGAAACATGGATGATGTGGATAGCCGCGTGTGGACCCGCAATTATACCAATTCTCGAAGCAGCGGCGTGGAAGCGTGGAACGGCCTGCACCGAACTGGCGAATAAACCGTTAAGCGGTCAAAACTGGTGTTCAGCACATAAACTATATGTATGTAGCAGACAATTTACACACATACATACAAATAAAAAAGCAGTTAGAGATTACAAAATAAAAAAAGCGAGCAAATGTGGATATACTTATAATAAAGCAAAAAACAAAAACAAAAAAGAATATATATACATATATATTTATTGCAAAAACAGCAACAAAAAAATTGCAATTAAATTTTGAATGTATTTTTTAGTTAAAATATAAATTTATTAATATTTAAATAGAACAAATACAAAAGCAAAAATAAAGAAAAAATGCATTAATATATAATATACAATATTATATATTATATACTAAGTAAGAAGTGAATGTATTTAAATTTATTAACGTACATATACCTATACATACGAGTACATAGCAAATAGTGGCATGCAGACGACGCATTAGGATAAACGAAGCAAAACAAAAACAAAAAGTGAACAATTTTAACTGTGTCGTGTTTTTGAAGCAAATTTGCGAACAAAATAGAATTTATTGTAACACGTGGTCATAAGTACATATGTACATATGTGAAATATGAAGAAAATATATGAAAAACAAACATATACCAGCGAAGAAGTGTGTAAAAGCAGGCGTAAAACATACAAAAACAACACAAGCATGCAAACCATATGAACCGCTACATGCTTACATAATACATAGTGTGTGAGTAGTGTATAATATACATGCAAATATCCTTTACGGTGCATAATTTTTGTTATAGATACTTTTTTTATATAAATTAATTATGTTTTCAATTTTTATATTTTTAAATGTGTTTCAGTGATTTTTGCATATTTTATTTTTTATTTATTTATTTCTAAATTTAGTTCTTACTAAATGACTTTTTAATTAAATTTTTATTTTTGTTTTTTTTTTTTTGTAAATATTTATTTTATTGGTTTTGATGTAGTTTATTTTTTTTATTCATTGTTTATTATTAATTTTTTTATTTATTTTCTTTGTTTTAATTTAATTTCTATATTTTTTTATTTTTATTTCTATTTTTTTATTTTGAATTCTTATTTAAATTTGTTTGTTTGTTTTTGCTTTGCAACAGATATTTCTTCTATTTCATATATTTTATTCCTGCTATTTTTTTTTAATATTTTAGTTATTGTTCTTTTTTACTTTTTATAACTTTTTTATATTGTATTTTTTTGGTATATTTTTCCTCTTTTAGCTGCTATTTTTTTTGTTTTTTTTTTGATATCTTATTTTTTTTTTACTATTTTTAATTATTATTTTTTGGTTCTTATATTTTTTCTTTGAATTGTATTTTTTGATATATTTTTGCTTTTATAGCTTTTATTTTATTTATTTAATGAATTTTTTTCTGGATATTTTATTTATTTGTTTTTTGGCTTTTAACATTTTTGAATTGGTTTTTTTGAGTTTCTTATTATTTTACTTTTTAGTTTGGTTTTTATTTTGCATTTTTTGGTATATTTTTTCTCCTTTAAATTTTATTTTATTTATTTATTTTTTTTTAACTTTTCCTAAAGTTTTGTTTTTTAGTTTCGTATTGTTTTGGTAATCTTTTTTGGCTTGTGATACATATTTTTTCCCGTTATTTTAACTTGGTTTTTGTTTCGTATTTTTTTTCTTATTTTTTGGGATATTTTTGCTTCTTAATTTTTTTATTTTTTTTTTGTGCATCCATTTTGATTGTTACATTTTTTTACTTTGTAATATAATAGCATACATGTATATCTTTATTTCATTTATTTAAATTTTTTTGTTTGGTTTCGGTTTGTATTTTTTCCCCTTCATTTATTTATGTATAACTTTGTGTTATCGTATTTTTTTATTTTAATATGTTTTTTTCCTAGTATTATTTCCCAATATTTTAATATTTTTATTTTAATTTTTTTTATTTTTTTATTTTTTTTATTTTTTTTTATTTATTTTTTTTTTGTACTGATTTTTTTTAATATTTTTTTTTATTTTTTTTTATTTTTTTTTTATTTCTTTTTTTTATTTATTTATAATTTATTTGTTTATTTATTTATTATTTTGGTGTGTTTTTGCATTCGCGTTTTTATTTTTCGTATTTTTATTTTCCCATCTCATTTCATATTTTCGTTTTTTTAACGTTCACCTGTGCCGCTATTTGTTACACATCGCCATCTACAGCGAAGCCCATCACCACAGACGACAAAACCAACCGAACCCACTGCAAACAATCTTTTTCACACAAAGCTGAACAGGGTTGTTAAACTAAAACTACTGAAGAACAATCGTTGAACACAAATCATTTTAACTAACAAAAACAAAACAAAAAAAAATAAAAAACAAAAAACAAAAAACAATTATATATTGTAATTATATAATTATTAAAAATAAAAAAGTATAAAAAGCAAAAACAAATATAAAAAATAAAGTGTACTAAAAATTAGCTAAAACATAAACAGGAATTATAAATTGAGAATAAAATATTTAAATAATATATATATATACATGCATACATACATACATATATATTCGAAGTGTAAAAAATAGCATTTAGAACATGTATTAATTAGCAATTATGGGAAAAGTGATTGATAAAAATATAGAGGAAACAAAAACAAAAACAGAAGAAAAACTAACTAAAAATTTACAACAAAACGGTAAACTCGTAGCTGACGGCAGATGAAAAGTTAAATTAAATTAAATTAAGAAAATGTTAGAGAAAATTAAAACAATTTAAAATACAGGAAACTTTGAGAAATTAATTGATTTTGTAGAAACTAGTGGTAAATACACACATACATGCTGGCAAACATTCATACATACATATAAACAATAAGCAGGACAGTGTTTTATTTCAATAAAATGCGCATAAATTAAATTTTTGCTCGAAAAATGTACACACACACATGCAAAATATAAAAATTATGAGCATAAAAGCAATTAGACAGTATTAGGAAAAAATTTTGTTGTTACGCTGTTGGTTAGCAAAAATGCATGATTTTCGTTAGTAAAAATTGTTGCACACAATTTTATTGATAACATTTTTTTTTAGCAAATAATAGTTTAAATATAATTTGCATAAAGCATTTGCAATTCTTTAAAAAAAAAATTAGCGAGGTACCGTTAGTTAATTTTTTTTATCATATTTACAATAAACCTTTTGCAAAATGCTCATTCCAATCATATAAAATAAGGATGATGAAAGCAAACAAAAAAAAAACAAAATAACAACAGCAAAAACAAAATATGAAAAGTTCCTATGTTTGTAAAACTCATACACAATAACAACAATAGCGGAAATAATTATAAAAATATATAAAAATTCAATTAATATTTAATACATGCAGCTCAGTTTAATTCAAAACTTGCCAGTATTAGTTGTTGCTATTTTTTCCATTAATCGTTCGGGAATGAGCACTTTCTATGGTAAATAAAAAAATTTAATTATTAAATGTTTTTCAGTGCTTATGTATTTCACAGAAATCTGCAATAAAAACAACAAAATATTTGATTATAATACACGCTACAAGAAATAATAACAACCGTTTTCTAAAAAAAAAAAATATTTTGCATTACACTTGGCACCCTTTCATTACTCCATTTATAATATATGTGGTAAAACCATTTGAGTGCTATATATACTTTTATTATATTTTGAATAAAGCAAGTATAATGATAAATATGTACAATTTTCACATCAGCGCTGATGCATCAGACAGCTGCCGAATAAGTTGTCATAACTGTTGTGAGAAAGACTGCCCATTTATGGTGGCGATTCATGCAAAATTGATACGAAAACGTGCTCATTTGTCTCAGTAGCAGTTTTGGACTTTATTTGAAAATACAATTTTAAATATCGATAAAAAATCAATAATATATCGATACTTTTTCGATAAAAATTCAAGATAAGTTTAAATTATTATCGAACAAGTAACGACTTTTTGTCGAACAAATGTCGCATTTTATCAATATTTTAATTTAGTTAAACCTATATTTTTTATCGAATAAATTTGGTGTTTATCGACTTTTCATTAAGTTGATTATCGATTTTTTCGATACACATTTTAATTCAAATACCTTGAGCCATACTTTTTATCGATATTTTACATTAAAAAAATCGAAATATTTTCCATTTTTATCGATATTTTAATATATGTTATCTTAAATTTTTATTTATTTATTTATTTATTTATTTATTTATAATAATTCATATAACAAAAAGAGTTTTATTATATATGTAAATACATAAACGCAGCACTGGCTACGCGGCCTTCAGCCGAAGAAATGGCGATTGATAAATTTAAATTAATTATACCTAAATTTTTATCGAACAAATTCAGATTTTTATAGATTCTTTTCCGATAGAAGGATAAGTTTTAGTATCCTAAATTGTTATCGAGTTATTATAGAGCAAATATTGATTTGTTACCGATTTTGTTGGTACTTTTTCGAATCGTTTTTAATTACTTTAAATTTTTTAACAAATATTTCGATTTATATCGATATTTTTCCGATAATAGTATTAGCTTTAATATCTTAAATTGTTATCGATTCATTATAAAACAAATTTTGATTAATTATCGATATGTTTTCGAATAGTAATTAGTTGTTCATAAATTTTTATCAAAGATATTTCGATTTTTCGATCGATATTTTTCTCACAAAAGTTTTGATTTTTTCGAATAGAAATATTTGTTTGAGTCTCCTAAATTGTTATCGATTCATTATAGAGCAAATATTGATTTTATCGGTTTTTAAAATAATCGATATGTTTCAAAAACTTTTATTGACACAATTCACTAGAGTACATATAATTGTTTTGCTTGTTCTGTTGATTTAAAAATATAATATACGTTTAATTATACGCCATACATACATATATTTTACACACACTCACTTACATAAATTCAGTTGAATTAGGAGAATTAATTTTTGTAAATTAAATTACTAGTGAGACCCTTTTAATTAAATAACGGAAACAACACTAACATAGTCAGCAAACAAAATAGCTAAAATAACGGTGCAGACTTGAACTTAACAATTTTAATTAATTAATTGAAAATAAAAATAAAGAAGAAATGATATTAAAACTAACGTAAATATGCATATGTATCATATTTCTTACAGATTTATTACTTCAGTAAATAAAATCCAACAAATTGAACCATATATGTGTGTATTGTATGTACATAAAATACAAAAGTAACAAAAAAAATAAAAACGTAAAAATATATATAACAAAATCGATGTTTATCAAGGCTAAAAACGAGGCATACGAAGTAAGCAGCAATCAGTAAGCAAGTCAAATATACATACATATATACAACAACAACAAGAAAAATAATATCATTAGAACCCAAAAACAAATAAATCAAACCAATATAAAATAAAAGTTAAAAAATATACATTTTCGTATTTAAATTAAAGCCCAATTTTGGATTTACACAGAAGCGAGAAGAAGTCGTATTGGAGGTTATACCAAAACAAAAACAAAAGAAAAAATAAATGTATTTATTTAAATCCTTTTTGCTTACAATACAGTTATTGAAATAAAAAAAATAAAACAAAGCATAAAATAAGAAAATGGAGGAAGAAGAAGGAAATGAAACAGCGCAGCAGCCACGAGCGCATTATTTAGAGGCGAGCACAGTGGGTAAAGCAGCCAAACAAGCATTAAAAATAATTTCGTTTCGAAAGCAAAAAATAAAAATAAAATATAAAAACGTAAAACAAAAAACAAGAAGTAAAAAAGTAAAACGATAGCAAAAGCATAAGCGCGTCACACCGAGTTGGCAGCGAGCAAATGTTTTTAATGAAAAAATAGTTGAAAAATGGAAATATGTATGTGTAGTTTACATATGATAGCGAATATGCATGAGTTGATATCATGAAGATACAAAAATATATTTGTTATTATGTTACATTTTTGAATAATTGATTATTAATTGTTTATAACATTTAATTATTGCACTAAAATAAAATTGACAAAATGAAAAATAAACAAAAAAAACCGAAAAATGTGCAAAATGCAGGAGTAGAAGTAGGAGACAGCGGGCAGGCAATGCGAAATGTTAAATATTGAAAATTAGGACTTTAGAAAAAAATCTATGCTACTTCAAACACACTTCTCTACATGTTACTACTCGTTATTGGTTCATGCCACATGCCACTTTCCACGATTTAAGCGCCTAATTTGTGTGCATGCAGAAAGAGGACAACAATGTTTGCAAATAAAACGGTACTTTATATAGCACAAAACACACGCACACACATGCTGATGTTTAAACATTTATTTTTGAAAACTATTAATACTATTATTGCTTTTATTATTATTATTAATAATAATAATATTATTATTATTATTATTCTAATTATTATTACTATTTTTATTATTAAAATATATAAATAATTAGTTAACAATGATGTTTTACCTTCGCGCAATACCGTTATGTTAGTTAGCTACACTTAAGTTATATGTTTTAAGAGCGGTCTGTGAGAAGAAATGCGCAAAATGTGTGAGCAGCTTGAGAGAGGCGCGGAGAAACGCGAAAGAGGAATGCAAAAAAAACCTGAAAAAATTAAATTTGACAGCTGAAGAATTCTTTTCGAAATAATGCCAACAAAAAATGATGATTTTAAAGTTTACTTCGCTCTTTCTCTAACACGATCTCGCGCTCTTGACAGAAGCAATTAGCGCAAAAAAGTTTACAGTTATTAATAATTTAGTTAAAAACACTAAAATTAAAATATATATAAATAAATATATATACATATATAAATATATATGTAAATACATACTTATATATATATATATATATATGTATACATAACAAGAACAAGAATATTTGTTAAGTTTAAATGTAATGTATTTTTTGTCTAGTTTAATGCCTAGCCACGTAAGGCGTACATTTAATTAAAATTAAAGAAAATACAAAAACAAAAACAAATACAAAATGCTTATAAGCAAATAGAAATGATGAAACGTAAAAAACTTTTGTTGAAATGTCAGTTACATAATTGAAAGCAGGAAGCAGTATTGAAGACGCGACGGTCAATACAATGAAAAGCTGAACAGAAGAAAACATGATATAAGCAAATGGATATACATATGTAGTTATGTGCAAGAAATCGCCAAAAGTTATGTGAAAATGTAATAAAATTGTGAGCAAAATGTGAATAATATGAAAAGTATGAAGAATACGAGAAATATTTTGTTAGTTGCTTCTCCTCTAATGATCGATGTGTGTGTTTTTTCGATACGATTTTTTTTTCACTCATACATATATAGTATACATGTGAATGCTTCGTAAATAATAGTAAACGTTTTTTTAAAGTGTCTTCAATTTGTATGTTTAAATTTTAAAGCAAACGATCTTCATTTCAAGCGTTTACGAAGCAAATATTTTATAATAAATAATGAATTCATTGTCATTGCACTTTATAATTGTAACAAGTATTTTACATTAATACATACATACAATTTTAAGTTAATGTTTATGTTTTTTTAAGACTTTATTTCAATTTCAAGCAAAATCTTCTTGTATTTTTAAATGGAACCATTCTTAAAAATAAACATAAAATGTGTTGAAAAAATATTAAGATGTTCGTTTCTTTAATTGTGGAATTCATAATGCAGGATCTGTTGGAATTTTGTAAGTATGTGTGTTAAAATTTTTCATAAAGACTTCGAGGCTAATGCAATTTTTGAGTTAAACTTGAGTCATATAAACATGAAATTATGTACATGAAAGTCTTCGTTTCTACCACAAACTCTTAACGGGCAACAACAAAGAAATATTTCAAGTTAATAGTACTAGTAATATCTGGCAACTCACCGTGACTGTACTAACCCATAGTAGTGCCAAGCCGGATTATAATCCACTGATTTTAAAGTACTGGAAGCTTATCCCAGACCAAGTATCTGAGCACCAACAGTTAGCTGGCATGTGGAAAGTGAACTTGTCTAACTAATCCTGGTTTTTTTCGATATAGTTATACATTATTTGGTATACTCTTGCAATCGAAGAAGGCAACATGAAGTTTTGTTCTTTTTTTCCACATTGGACGCCGTTGTCAAATTTAGGTAATATTGAAACCAAGTTCGTCTATAAACAGAAGGTATTTTGATCATTCAAATTGTATTTCGAAGTACATTTAAAAAAAACGTTGATAGCGGCTGGATAGAAGACTTAATAACCTTCTTATAATAACTATATGTATATTTAATTAAACCTAAAATCTTAACTGTTTAACGGTTTGAAGTTCATGCCAAAGAAAAAAGTTGTCCAATCAAGAACTTGACTTTCTCGATAAGTTTATGTGACAGGTTAATGCTATAATGGTGCGATCTGAGCAATTTATTCCAAAATAGTACCGTACTCAAGATTTTGTGAAGATATGTTGTCAAATAAAAAAGTTTCACATACAGGGTCTTGATTGCATTTATAGATTATAGTGTTTCGATATCGGCGTTTCCAACAAGCAGCTTCTTGGGGAGGGAAAGAGGTTCACTGAGGGACTAATTCGTCTATACTATATAGATGGAAATGGCTAAATCTACTCCCTATCTGTGATCAGCAAGTAAAACCTATCAGCCGTTCGTAATTACATTAAAACCTAAAGGAGAAGTAAGTATAGTCCTCTTTAAAATTTTCAGTGATACAGCCCACAAGAACGAACGAAGTATTACCCCAGCATACTAGAGAAATGTTCCAAAGATGGAAACGCAAACGGCTCAACGTCATAGGACTGGATGAAATTATGGATCATAAGGCCCGTACAAATTGACAAACCGCTTTGAGCCTGTCATAAGGACCGAACTCTGAAGCGGATACATAAGAATCTTCCAAACCAGCTCCTGGAACATTTATTGCGAAACACTATCGTTACGAATAACCTGGCGTTGTCCTGATGGAACACAATTCCTCTGTTATTTATTATTATTATTGCTTCCCTTGCAATACAAACTCATAATAAAACCTTCCTAATCATCAATTTTTTCTCGCATGGCATCCATAAATCAAGCCTATTTTGTATATCATACAAACTGAACTATGGTATTAAGTTTTTGTTTGGAAAACTTTTACATTTGACAAAGTACCACCTTGAAATTCAGCACAGATTATTATCCAGGACAATGTTTTAATGTCGGAACAGTTGTCCAGATCGGGACACTAAAATTCTCGTTAAGAAAGCTTTTTATTTAGGTGAGGATATTCTAGACTGGGTGCAACCGAAGTTACGTTTTTTCTTGTTTTTCGACATTTCTGACGATTAGCCGTCGAGTGCGTGGTGAAGAATGGCTGTCACAGTATCAAAACCATAAATTTTATTAAAATTTTCTCGGTTTGGTCTGCATTTTCGATTTCAAAAAAAGAAAAACTGTGAAGTATAGCATTTTTCTTTTTGCAAGTTGAGAAGATTTCAGTTTGAGATGTTATCTTTTTAACACCAAGCCTAACCCGATTGCAATTATAACGGATGATCGAAGTAGAGGTACTTTTTTCAATAGACTCTTTTTATAGAACACGCGCGAGTCGTATCAAGCTGCCATGTTATTTTTGTTTAATATTAATCTTGTATCACGAAAAGAAGACGCCTGAACAATGTTCGTTTAACTTTATATAACGAAAATTCACGTTCTCTAAAGAATGTGTTTCGCGCGCTTCGCTCAATTTTTGGTCAACACAATCGATCTACTAAGCGTACTATTCGCAACACTAATACCCATCTTGAGACCCAGCATTTGTTGGATTATATTCGACCCAATTTGGTATGGTTGGTGAGCCGGTGGAATCATCGGTTCATATTTCTTCATAAATAATGCCGGTGAGAACATAACCAGTAATGGCGACCGTAAGTGCGCCTGAAATTGAAGCTCGTGATCTCGGAGACATTTGGTTTCAACAAGACGGCGGCACTTCCCACACATCGCATCAATAAATGGATTTATTGAGAGAACACTTCAGTGAGCAGATAATCTCACGTTTTTGGCCTGACGGTTGACTACCAAAATCGTGTGATATTATACCGTTAAACTTTTTCCTGTGAAAACATGTAAAGACTAAAGTCTATGCGGACAATCCCGCTTCGATTCAGGCTTTAGAGCAAAACATCACGCATGTCAGTCGCCAGTTAAAAATCCAAATGATCGAACGAGTCATCGAAAATTGGGTTCAACGGATGGACCATCTGACACCTAGCCGCGGCCAACATTTCAAAGAGATAATCTTCAAGAAATAAATTCCAAAGAATTTTCTCTTTTATAATAATAAACATTCCCCATTATATTTGAAGTTGCTGTGTTTTTTCTTTAATAAAGTAGGGAACCTCAAAATATATCAGCCTTTACAACGTGAGATAAAGCTAAATCTGAAAAATAATGGATTTATTCTTTCTAGACATTATATAATATATAATAATATAATTGTAAATATATTGACATATCTCCCTTGAATTAAATCAACTGATCGACTATTTTGCCGCTTTCAAAGCCATTTTTTTTTAGAAAATAGCACAGCTCAAATCTAGCAACGCTTTTTTTGGCGAATCGAACACTTTCATTAAGATGCATTAACTTACCACTTTTCCTTACGACACAAATGATAAAACAGTTGGGGTTATTTTTTATGATATATTTTCTTTAAATAATGTAACATCGTTTTATTCTCACGCAAAGAACTATTTTTCATTTATAGTTTTATCATAATTGTATTCATCTCATGTTGTGTCTCATTTCTTCACATCTTCTTTACTAATTTCATTTCATTTCATTAATTTTATGCCTTAGTGTTGTGATTGTTGTTATAAATAATATCGTTAGCTTATTATTAGTATTGGGCTGAAGTTGTTAGTTTCATTTAATGATTATTTGCCATTTCATTTGCTTTGACTATGAATGAAAACGAACTTCACATTACTTAAATCATTAATTAAATCAACTCATTGTTTCAATAATAGTAATAATAATAATAATTTATTATTATTTTAATGCTATGCTAGTTTTGTGGTTACTAATTATGACTCATACTTTTTCACTGTGGAATTCAACATATTTTTTTAAATTTTTTATTTTTCTTTAATTTTTTTGCTATATTTTTTTTTTTATTTTATATATATAGTTCCTCTTTCTTGCAATTTGTTATTAATTATTATTTGTTAATTTCACTATACGCACGTAGTATATGTATGTATGTATGTATATTAAGTATGTGTATGTACTATATATGTATTTATATAATTAAACTTTAATGAATGAATGCCTGGTTGTAATTATGCATAAACGATTCTTGCGATTGTATACATATGTGCTGTTTGCTTTTCACTATTTACTTTAATTTACTTTATTTTTATTTACTCAGTTTCGCTTAGTAAAACAATACAAATATTCCCATACACTGTGTTAGTCAATAATATGTTTTGGGTATATTTTTAGTTAAATTTATATTTTATTTTATTATTTTAATATAATTTAATTTTTTTTTTGGTTTTGCATTATATTTTTACACTACAATACAACTGCTTAATCGTCAATTCTTCAATTAGTGGCAGTGGTAGACCAGAGTAAGTATTTCTTTATATGTTTATTCCCCGCTTTGCGCTAGCTGTGCTTAACTGTGCTCTAACATTCACATGCTTCGCTATACTTTTCACCATTTGCTCCCCTTTCTTCCCTTTCGCTAATTGATTGGCTGTGCTGTTAGACCGTTTACCCGCAAATATTATGCATACCGTTATTTTAATTTGTTATTGTTGTGATTTTTTGGTTCTTCTTGTTGTTTTTCTTTATTTAAATCTACTGTTTTCGCATATTAGTTCGATAGAATATTTTATTGCTATTTATTTTTGCTATTTAGTTTCGGTGTCGAAATGCATTGCCACAAGTGGCTCGTTCTATTCGCTCATTATTCATTTAACTACAATGCTTCGCTTTTGTACGAGTATGTTGTTGCGGGGGTTGTCTTCGGTTGCTCTTCGCGTGTTTCAGCTGTGACATAAACTTGAGTTGTTCAAGTGGCAACATAACCGTATAATTGATTACTGGATTACTGATTATTTAACTACTCACATTTGTTCTAAGTTAAAAACTAACACACATTTGTTGTTGGTGGGACACAAATCAACTAATTGCAATATTTGATATAAACATAATTTTCTCTTATACAGACATGAAGGTATTAATGACATGACTATTCGGTCCACTAATTAAAACGATCGCTTTTGATGACCTGTTGTTGCCTTGCACCTTTTTTGTTGTCAATTCTTTTTGCTCTATGCTTCGCTATTTTGCTATGAAAATTTAAATGCTCAGAAATATTTTTTGTTCGATTTTAGCATGAATATATTTTAAAGAGTTTAGAGATGAATTTCAAATGTTGTTAATGTGATGGTTTTCTCTGAGGAACGTAAGTAATTGCTGCTATATTCAAACGATTTTTTAACTTGCAATAAAAAACTCCTATTTTGTAATACTAATTATTTGAAGAAATTTTGTATACCACTAATCGCAAAAGTAGAAAATCCGTTAAGATCTGGATTACAAGGAATTTATGAAACAAATGAGATGACGGCCGTCACTCAAAAGTGGAGCTGTTGAAATAAATTTACCATAAGTAATCTAAACGATTACCTAATACCATTCAATAAATTTTGATTATTAATCTAAACGATTAAATTATTTCAGTTATTACATTAAATTACGTTTAGTAATGGAAATGATTACCTTAGTAATTATATTAAATTACAATTAGTAATCAATATTATTACCTAATCTCAATAATTAAAATAAATTACTATTAGTAATCGGAATATTTAAGTAATTTTAGTAATAATAATAAATTTTGTTAAAAAAATTCAATTTCCTGTTCATAAAGACAGAATTAATAATCAGAAAATAAACAGTGTTAAGTATTGATAACTAATAATCAAACTAAATCTGTAGTAATGAGCAAATAATTTAAGATATTTTAAATAATCGATATAGATTTTCGCTAAATTTCGAATACTTATGCCTTATACTGCATTACAATTTTAAGAATTAATAAATATTCTATTTAATTATAATTTATCTAAACAATTACTTGATTTTGGGTAAATAAGATTTGGATTACAATATTAAAATCTATACATTTTATAATCTAAAAATCACCAGTCAATGTAATTACAAGTAATCAAAAGCTAAATTTATTAGCTATTAACAAAAGAGTCCACGATTTGTAATTAATCAACGAAATGAGTTAAGTACAATCGAAAATCTAAATATTTATCTACCAATTATTTTTGATTAATTGAGTACCATTTATTTATAGGTCAAATTTCGATACAAATTAATAAAATATTGAAAATTACTTTTGATTATTATTTAATTTTTTCTTGCAGTAACTAAAAAAAGTGGTAATCGGTATTTTTAATAATATATCGAAAATTATTTTTGATTAATTTTAATTATTTTTAATTATTATTCAATTTTTTCTTTTAATAACTAAAAATAAATAGTAATCGGTCATTTGTCCAAGGAATGGAGTTAAAAAATAGTAAATCGTAGCTAATTACAACAATTACTTACATTACTCAACAAATGTGTATAAAAAATTTGCAACTGATTAGCCAAGCGGTCAGTGGGGTATTCATCGTATGATGATTACGAATTTGAGTTCAAAAATTTTCCAAGACGTACAGCTATTTTTGTAAGTAGTTGGTAGTGTCTTGACCTCTACAACCCTTAACAAGAACACAAAAATCCCACGTGTTAGCAAAGCACCGCCTCTAACATCACAGTCGCAAAATGACTGTAAACTAGTGTTGTCTAGAGCTCTGATCTGAGGCCACAACAATCTTTTCTCTAAACATTTTCTAATTTACTATTAATTAAATCTTTGTTAATGAATAATTCATATAATTGCTTTTGTAATCGTTAATTTCACTTCAAAGTTAATTTAGATTACTTCTGAATATTTTTTTTAATGAAGTTAAAAGTAATGGGAAATCATTACAATTAGGTCGCTTTTATAGTTTTCAACCCAACTGCAATTGTTGAATTTTTGAAATAAGATATAACCGACATTAACTCAACCTGTCAAAAAAAAAAATCGGTTGAAACGTTGGCATGAACTGAAGCTGAATTGCTTCTATTACGGGTTTCAACCCAACTGCATTGTGGTTGAAAGTTTTGAAATACGATATTATCGATATCAACTCAACCTGTTAAAACAAAATCGGTTGAAATGTTAGGTTGATGTGAAATTGAAATGCTTCAACCCAACTGCATTGTGGTTGAAGTTTTGTAACATGATATTGTCATCATCTTATCAATTCAACCTGTCAAAAAAATATCGGTTGAAGTGTTGGTTTGACCTGAAGTTGAATTACTTCAACAACAATTCAACTTTCTAGAGTTGAAACTCGTAATAGGGCTATTAATTATTTACATTTACAGCTCTGCTCGGAACTCGACAATTTTTGACTATGTAATCATTATGAAATAAACTTACTAAAGTTAGAAAAAAATATAATTTAATTAAAAATCGCTATCTCAGCCATGTTTTATTTTAAGATTATATAATGCGAGTGACTATGAAACAAGTGTAGACTATGAAACGGCATTATGCAGCATTGATAGGAATATTGATGGATCATTAAAGACATTTTTATTTGAGCGTTTGAGTCAAGGTTTAATTAAAATTGTTACACATGATCTTTATATGTATATTTGTTTTAGATTATTCATAGTTAAAAAGTAGTTTTATACAAGATCAGTTAGTAAACGAATAAAACTCGCAAGAACTAAATAACTAATTCAGCAACAGGACGATATTGTTGAGTTTTCAAACCGAAGTCGGTAACAATAACTAGATTCGAAATGCCTTAAAACCGATCTTCATAAAATATTCAGTCTTGCTGTATTTTTGTTCTTTTGTAATTAAATTTTATTTAGTTTGAACGGGATTGTTTCTAGCGTTACTCCTGAATATTGTTGCTTCATTGTGCGGTTAGGCTGAGAAAAGAAAAACTTAAAAGATTTTAAAATGTTTTTTTTTTTTTAAATATAAGTGTTTATTTGCATGGGTAGTAATACTCCTTTAGGCTGTGACTAAAATGCGCAGCAACTCACTACTAGATTCATACGATTTATAAGCTGTTACTGCCTTTTAACCATTATACTAGGGGTTTAGTTTGCTTTTGTTGAAACTTATAATTTACTGATTTATTTGTTATATCGTGCTTACAGTCATTTGAAATCCAATGAGTTGTATTAAAGTAAAAGCTTAAACATTAGAGTGCATCTTTTTAAAAACTCTCCACTTTGACTTGCGACATTTTTAAAATACTCCACTGTTTCCAAATGCAATTCATAAGACTAAACTGACATAGAGAAAATAAGGCATTTCACTCTTCTGAAAGCACACCAACACACATATGCATGTCTTTTAGTATGTGTGTGTGCACAAAGCAAGTTTGAACCGTAAACGATAATTCCTTCGAAGCGTCTAATATTTGTAATTATAATCTAGGCACATTCAATACATACACAACTCATGCAATATACATATGTAAATACTATAATTGCATTCTAATCGCTTTTTCTTTGAAATTCACTATATGTCCATTCAGCTAAAGTTAATCTATTCCTATTCATCTACGATTTTGTTATATGTAAGTAATGCATAGCTGTTAATATATATGCTTTCGACAATTTACGCAATATCATACAACAGTATTTATAATGATACACACAAATTATAATATTATGCTGTAACACTTCGTGAGTGACTTCGTATGCTCGTCACTCCATTCGTTCATTTACGAGTAGTAACTTAGGTGAAATAGGAAACTCATTACTACTTACTTAGTTGCTTACATAAAATACAAAGAACTCTTGATTTATGTTGATTATTGTATGAGGACTTTTCAAAGAACTTACGCACTTTTCCTAAACAAATATTTTTAATATATAGTTCAACGAAAAAAATAAGAATATTCTATCGTCAAAATATAAAACTCAAAATCAATCCTTTTACGAAAAGAGTATATTTTTAGCGTAAAATCGAAATGAAATAATGTTATATAACTTAGTAATAATTATAATCAAATATTTGGGTTGTTCAAAACACTTAATATTTTTCACTTGTCACTCTGCAAAATTCGTTTTTAGACACCGCTAAGAAAGTCTCTCCAAGTATGAGCTCTTAATGGATGGATCCTCTTTAGAGTTTTCTGAATTTTTTCTTATTGCCAGATAGAAGTATTCGCATCTAACTTCCAACTACTTGAAAAATAATTCGTTTATATAATATACATATATAATATGTATAATGAATACTCACAAAATATGAATACATAAATTTATAATCAAGATGGCAAGCCCTTAACTTAACAGTTAATTTTTCGCGACAATAATTTTCTTTCGAAAGAGCTCTTTATGTGTTGGTTAGGAGATAATCCAGTCACTTAAAATCTAAGAATTAAGACAGTTTTTAAGATGGCAAACCATATTGAAGGAGGATGAAGTAATGTGTAGAAGTTCACGCAAGTGAGGAAAGACCTCTGAGCACCATTCACTTGGGAGTGGCCAGAAACGCCTCTTTTACTTATGGCCCAAGCACCTCACGACTTCCGGTCTTAGAGAAAGTATCCTCTGAGTAGCCAAAAAACATCCGTTTGAAGGCGACCTAGAGTTTAGTAGGCATCCCTCCCCAAGCGTGTGCGCTGGGTTTGGAATATGTCACGTAAAAAACGCCCCCAATGAAAAGGAAACAACAACCTCATATGTAAGACCACCCTCTTGATGATGACCACTACCATATTCAAGATCAAACCCTGATGGAGAATAAAAATTAACTCACTGTCCAATTCCACCAGATTTATCAGTGACTCCCTCACTTTCTCGTATGCCGAGTTTTTTTGACTGAGGAGGTTTTTTTTCGATCAAACCACCTAGGATTGCACAAATACTTCGAAAATTGGTTTCGAATAGAAAAGTAGAAATATTTGTTATATTTACAGTGGAAATACTCTTGAAAACAAACAAAAAAATCCACAGGCACAGGTCTAAATGTTCCCGTGGTAGTGAGACAAAGAAGTGCCCGTAGTGCGTATTGCTGCCGCATCAATTGAGGAAGACTCAAATCAGTCTCTCACATATCGTTCTCAAGCGTCGGGCATCTCTGTGACGTCGTTGTGGCGAATTTTGCGGAAGGATCTTGGCCTTGAACTGAGCAGCAACTTGAAAATTAACCAAATTTTCATCGAAAAATCATTTTTAGCGATGAGGCTCACTTTTGGCTGAATGGCTTCGTCAATAAGCAAAATATGACTCATTTTCAGGCAGCAATCCACACATACTCCCTGAATCACCATTTCATCCCGAAAAAATTACGGTTTGATGTGCTTTATGAGCCGTCGGCGTCATTGGGCCGTACTTCATCCATGATGATCAAGACCGACACGTTACTGTGAATGGTAATCGCTACCGCTCACTGATAACCAAATATTTTTGGCCCAAATTGGATGAGATGGACTTGGACAATATGCGGTTCCAACAGGACGACACTAAAAGCCACACAGCGAATGTCACAATCGATTTATTTAAAAGCTAAGTTTGGTGAACGTGTTATCTCACGAAATGGCATAGTCAATTGGCCGCCTCGGTGGTGCGATTTGACGCCGTTAGACTATTTCCTGTGGGGCTACGTCGAGTCTATGGTCTATGCCAACCAGCCAGTGACGATTTATGCTTGAAAACCGTCGAAAATTTGGTTCAACGTCTAAACTTATGCAAGCGTGCCCATGGTGGCCATGCAAAAGAAGTTCAGTTCAATACATAATGCCATCGAATATACTTATACAAGAATAAATAATTTCATTGATATTCCAAACCACTTTTGATTTGATTTAAGAAACTTTTGCAGCGCTCTTTTTGAAAAACCCTTTATTTTCTGCAAATTGTATATAGTTCTCCATATTCGACCAGGATTTTGGGTAATACGCAACTTTTTTTTTTTTAAATACCGTCATTTTGTCAATATTTGATTTGCTTTGGTTTGCTGGATCGTAGGTCATTGTACGGACAATGTAGAAGATCTTTTTTTGTTTAGGTTTCAGCCACCGAGAAGGCCAGAATCACTGCAGCAGTGGAGGATCCTGTTTTGTGCTGTCGGTGTTCGTGTCAAATTTGAAAAGTACTAAATTTTTTTCTTCAAAAATTTTACTGCGTATTCTTAAAATGTAAATGTAATCTTAAAGTTTTAAAGAACATAGAAAGTGCCAGCGAATATTTTTAAGGGAACATACGATAGAATATCAGTAATAAAAGCGGAATTTTCAAGGAACCAAACGAAAGAATATCAGCAATAAAAGCGGATTTTAACGGAACCATACGATAGAATATCAGCAATAAAATAATTGTTAAATTGCGTTTACACACAGAGCATACATGTACGGTAATGTGCTTAGAAACAAATTGAATTTTTTTTTTTTGCTTTTAAATTTCTGTTGCGTTTGTTTGTTATTTAACTGGATTGTGTTAAGATAGATGTAAGCAAATATTTTTTGTTTTGTTCCAAATTTTGTTTAGTGTTTTATTTAATACAGAATTTCGTTATAGCAAACTCTTCGCCGAATCTCTTTTTCACTCTCTTTCCATCTCTTTCTTTTTCTCTCTCATTTTCCTTTTCTCTATTTCTCACTCTCTCCCTCTTTCTCCCTTTCTTTCACTCTCGCTCAACACATCGTCTAACATTTAGTTGCCTTCCCGATTCTGAATTTGTGCATTCTGCTGCAATTATTGTTAATTTCGTACTCCTGTTTTTTTGCTTATTTTCGTTTCGCTACATATTTTATATAAATGTACGATAATTGTGTGTTGCTTTTGTTTTTGCTTATTTTTTCCACTTTTTAGTTCTAAATAGTTGTTGTAATACAATATGCTTTGCTTTTGTTTCAATTTCGTTTGGAGTTCATATTTTTTGCTTTATTTTTGTTTTTGTTTTTTGTTGTATTCATCTAGTTAATTACGTCAATATTATTGATAAGATGATTTTAAATAACTATAATCAATTTCATTATTCATATACCATATTATGCATTACTATTCATAAATGTACGATATGACACAGTGATATTCAATAATATATATGTAGTAATTATATATTATCAAGCAAAGCTCAGAACAACACTCAATCGTAAGCGTGTGTATATGAATTCTTTTAGTTTGGTTAGCACAAAAAAAAACTTGTATGAAAATGAAAAAGTAACAAAAAGTGACATCACTTAAGTTCTACTGGTTTCGTAGGTAACAAATATATTTTAAGCACCCAAAGCACACTCACAATGCCACGCCTATTTACGCACTTGCCCCCAAAACGCAACACTTCGCCAGCAAACGATCCACAGCATCATTCGTAGCCACCTTTGTTACTGTATTTGGCGCACTGCCGTCACCACCACCGCCACCAATCGCGCAATCGCGGTGTGCAGCGCCTTGGTGTATGCTAAATTATCCACCGCCGCGCAAACACAACGCCATTTAGCTATCATTAATATTAATATTCATTTAACTATGCAAGCGTCATAAGTGCGCCTCTAGCGCCCCGGGATTTGTTTGCCGTATTCTATTCAATTGCGTCCTAGTTAAAACAATTCAACTATAATATTTGGGAAATCCTTGGTATGTATGTGTTCGTTAAAGGTAACATATATCGCTTAAATGCACACATATTACACATATGTATACATATTTACATACATATGCCTGTTTCGCCTTTCAAAAAGTATTTATTTTTAATTTTTTTTGTGTTTTTTTATTTACTTTTCTTGTTGCTTTCAATTTAATATCTCCCCTGCTGGCATTTGATTTAGCGAACTTATCATCTCTCCAGCTCATCAATATTTAAGTTATTTTAGAAATTCAATGCACATCATATTCAGCTAAAAGTAATTCGTTTGCTACACAGTACTTCTTTCAGAATATTTACATATGCAACATTCGGCTAATTGAATACTTATATTTACTTAACTCTTGGATTCGATCCGCTTTTGCATCTTTACTGTTATCAATGTTGAAAATGAAAAGCAAATTTAATTTGAGTAGAATGTGTGTGTATGTATGTAGTAGCAATAATGGCGAGAAAACGGCACATAATCGTTATTTAAAGTATGTTTAACAGCACTTTCAGTAAATTGTCGTGTTTAAGCATAGCCTAACAATAAATGTGTGTGTGTATGTATATGTAAGATTACTTTTGTGAATAAATATACAGTTGTGCTCACACTGAAATGTTGGTTGGTATTTTTTTTAATTTCTTCGCAATCACTTAAAGTAATAATATTTAACGAAAAAGGCGAGTTTAATTTTTAAATAATATTATAAACAAACTTTATTAAAAAAATAACTCGTTACACAAATTAACAAATCCAGATAAATAAACAAATTCCGATCAAAAACTTTGAGCTAGAAAACAAGAAATATTTGTTTATGAATACTTGAACTAAAACAGACATCAAATAATCTTTATATAAAACTTCCATTACTTTTACTATTTATATAAAGTTAAAACATGATTTTTTAAATTCAGAGTCTTAAAATATTGTGTGGTTAATAAAAGTACGTAATGATAAAATGAAAAATTGATTATTAACCATTTTTTTAAACCAACGTTTGTAAAGTGGCAACGAGAAATATCGACTTGCCTTAAAATAAACTTTTTTTAAAACAGTTTTTTTCACTGCGTATGTACATACATACATGTCTATCCAATTTTTTTAGAATATTATATTTCTTTTCGGAAATAATTTGCCAAATTTTTGTTAATTGAAACTTGATTTAATTTATTTTTGATTTTTTTCGAAAAAATTTGCTTAGTAGCCTTCATTAAAAAATTCAGATGAGAAAGGAATTTTGATAAAGGTAACACTTAGATGAAGCTCTTTAATTTTTATTCTTTTTATACATCGAAGTATCATTAGATGAGAGTACTATTGGAATTTGACGTATAAAGTTTTTACAAGAAAAGAAAATTATCTAGAGGCATTGAATTGGATGATCTTGGCGGTCATTTGACTGGATCATTTCACGAAATTGACGATTCGACATAATTTGCACGCAATGTGTCCAGCAGGAGGAAGTGACCCCATTCTATACCAATATTTGTTTTCATTCTTTGGACACCCAGAAGGTTACATCTTAATTTTACTGGAATTTGCAATTATGTCTCATATTATTAGTCAGGGATCAGCCAAAAAGGAAACTTTCGGAATAATGTCTCATATTATTAGTCAGGAATCTAGTAAAAAGGAAACTTTCGGATCCCTAGGAACATCCAGACAACATCGTGTTATAACGCTCGCTTTTGCTAGTAACGGCATTTCTGACCTAATTTCAAGAGAAATAAGGACGGATGATGCCGCTATACCACAATCTGCACCAAACGGTCAATTTTTACGGATGCAATTGCCTTTATTGAACTACGCGAGGATTTGATTACTCCAATAGCGACAATTTTGTTTGTTGAGGAAACCCTCAGCTCAGAACTGGGCCTCATCCAAGAATATGATTTTTCAAATAACGTGAATTTTTGTAATAATCATGGACAATTTTCAAGCATTGTAGCAATACGCAATGTGACATAATGAAATGTCAAATTTTAATAAGCACACTGCCAAAATTTGACAGAAATCGCGTCACTCCTAACATTGTGTTAAGGTTCCATTACATTCTGTGTGCGGATTCAAATTTCTGGAATGTTGGAAAAGCCCTTGGGTGATGATTGTTTGTCGCAAGCAAGTGTTTTTGATTGGTACAAATTATTCAAAGAGTTTCAAAAACGCTCTGACGACGAAACACGTCCACGACTACCATTAATATCAACTGATGATCAACACGTCAATAAAATAAAAAGAATTGATGCTTGCAAATCTGTTACCGTTGGAATATCGGAAAGATCAGTGAAAACTATTCCGAAAGATCGACCGGATATAGTGACAAAGGTGAGCCGAAGCCGAAAAAAAAGACGTCAAAGCAGGTAAAAAATCAAAGTTATGTTGACAGTTTCTTCAACTATCGAGGGAACTACCGGGGAAACCGTTTTGAGTCAATTGTTGATATTAAATCTGAATCGCTAAGCGCATTGAAGGCTATTTCGGAAATTGAAATTTGCGCTCTTCTATGAAGGAGAATTTCATCTTTTCGCCATAAAAAGCATTTTAGTTACTTTCATTTTCGAGGCTTAGGTTCACTATAAACAACTATACTTTACTTCAAATATTAAGTTTTGAAAGTCAATAAAAAAATGTTTGCATTTTAAATTCTGATATAAATTTGTTATAGCAGCCATTTACAGAACTGGACTAAAATATGTGAAACAAAATTTGCCGATATTAAATTACGCCACTTTAATCAGGTATCCGCTTATTCTCTTGTATCAATTCAAATAGTTTACTTTGTTGTTGTTTTTGTATGTAAGACTGTTTGCTGTGAAGAGAACAATGGCGAATAGAAGACAGCTGCTATTGTAATTAAAATTACTTAATCATTTTTTAGTAACTTTAAAAAGAGTTTATCATTAAATTTTATTTAAGAAAAAAGATCACTAAACAAGAAAAAACGCTAACTTCGGCTGCACCGAAGCTAATATACCCTTTACAGGTGCATTTCTTTTAGTATATCGTCAAATGAGGAAGTTTCCAATGTAAACATTTGATTTCGATAATTCAGTTTGTATGGCAGCTATATGCTATAGTTAACCGATCTGAACAATTTCTTCGGAGATTACATTGTTGCCTTAGAAAATAATATATTCCAAATTTCGTTAATAAATCTTGTCAAATGTGAAAGTTTTCCATACAAGAACTTGATTCCGATTGTTCAGTTTGTATGCCAGCTATATGTTATAGTGGTCCGATACCGGGAGTTCCGACAAATGAGCAGCTTCTTTAAGAGAACGTGACGTTTGCGAAATTTCAAAACGATATCTTAAAAACTGTGGGACTAGTTCGTATATATACAGACAGATGGACAGACGGACAGACAGACAGACGGACATGCTAAATCGACTCAGCTCAACATACTGATCATTTATTTACATATATACTTCCGCTTCCTTCTGGGTGTTACAAACTTCGTGACAAACTTGATATACCCTGTTCAGGGTATAAAAGTATTACTTTAAAAATATACTTGATTTTTTTAATACATTCGATATAATTTAACTAATTAAATGTACTTCCATTTACAATTTGTGTAGTTTCAAATATAATGAAATAAAACATATATAAAATACAGAATATAAATATAGAAATTAATAGGATATATATAAAAAATAAAAAAAATATATAAAGAAATTAAAATAAATTTTTATATGCATACATATTTTTTTTCCTTTACGACTGCCAGTGTGAACGCACCACCGCCTAAACAATTGCGTATATATGTATATATGTGGGTGTATGTATGTACAAAATGCCTAATTAAAATGTCTAACACTATTGAACAACTTACACTCGTTTAACTTATAATTTTCACACTTTCGGCGAACATCTACGACACTTTTCTAATTACACATGTATGCATTAATTTATTAATTTTGCTATTCTATGCATGTACGTATGTACATATATAGTATATGTACTTGTAATGGGCTGAATAACATTTAAAAACGCATTTAATTCGCTCACAATAGTTAACAATCAACATAAACTATATATATGCATGTATGTATGTATGTATGTGTCTATGCAAGTTACTTATTATTGGTGTATATGAATTTATGCTCTGGTTAAAATCAATAAATATGTATGTATGTATGACTAGGAATTAAATATAATTGATGCTACGTTCGTGCGCTAGGCGTCTAGCAAACTTTTTGGTTTTGGTTTTGTTTTTGCTTTTGGTTTAGGTAGGTAATTACTTGATTCAATTCAATTTGATATATTTTTTTAAATTTTTTTTTTGTTTATTTTTTGTGTTTATTTTTTATATTTATTTTCTATTTTTATTAATTTATGCAATTTGTGTTTATTTTCTTTTTTAATTTTTTTCTTTATGGCAAATTCATACTTCGTTTTTCGGTTTGGTGTTTTGTTTCAAAATCTTTCTATAGGAAGTTGTACTGTTATCGGCAATAATAAAGTTGATGTGTCCTAATGATGATATCGTCCACTCATTACATCATAATGCAGCTCTAATAATGCGATGAGTTGTGACTGAATTGTGTTTAAAAAATGAAATTTTGTTGTTGTTCCTCTGAAACCAATTGCGTGTTAATTTGTGATTTCCTTTTTTTAATTAAAAAATTTAACTTCTTTGGGCTTTAATCAATATTGCTTCGAAATTGGTTTCAATTATAAGGATTTTTTTTAAATTTTTTTGTGTTTTCAATTATATTCTTCGGCTAAATATTTTTAACTACATACATATTTACGCCTTCCATACTACATACATAAAGTTAGTATCTACATGTCTGTATGTGTATATATATGTATATATATTTATCTAGGAGTTATAAATGCACTAACAATGCAAAGTAAATTTCTGAAAGGCCAAAACATTACCGCTAAGTAAGCATGTATGTATGTATGTGTGTATGTATTTGGTAATTATAAGACTAGTTAATGTTATTTATAATACATAAGTACATTATTTAACTAAAAATTATCATAAAAGACCTCTGTTTCGCATAACGGCGTGCTGGCTAAAGCATGGTGACATACATACAGATTTAACTATACACACTAGGAATTTCATTTTTACACTAAGCTACCATAATTTATTACTGCATATCTATGTATATGCATGTATTATTAATGAAAAACACCAATAAGTTGCTTAACACTTTGGTTAATATTTACAAGTTTCATAATAGTAAGCTAATATTTATCTGATTTTACACTGGATATACATATATGTTATAATTAGACTAGATTAATTAATAAGTGTTAATCGAAGCTTTGAAGAAAGTCTCTCTAGACTTAGATTGTAATTTCCCTAACGCTTGAAGTTTAAACAATTTGTTTTTTTTCGTATTGAGCATGAAAAGAGAAGTAATAAAAGTATTTTTTTATCAGAAAAATGAGAAAAATATAATGAAATTATTGAATTTTTCAAAGGCTTTCAAGAGCTTTCATGGACTAAAATTTGTAAGCAGCTTGCAAAAGCTTTTTATAGCTTTCAAGAACTAGCATTGGCTCTGAGTTAAAAGTGTTGAAGAGCTGCTGCAAAGCTTTGCAGTGCTTACGGCAAGCTTTCACAAGCTTTTGGGCGGCTTTCATGGAATGACAGCAGCCTTGAGATATACATTTGAAAAATTTTCATAAGCTTTTCAAGGCTTTCATCAAATTTTCACTAGTTTTGAAAAGGCTTATTTTAAGTTTCAAAAATGTTCATAAAGCTTTTCAGAGCCTTCGTCAAACTTTTACGAGCTTTTGAGAAGGTTTTCATAAAATGACATCAGCTTTGAGTTAAAAGTTTGCAAAATTTTCAAAAAAGGCTTTTCAGGGCTTTCGTCAAATTTACAGGAGCTTTTAATAAGGTTTTATAAAATGACATCAGCTTTGAGTTATAATCTTGAAAAATTTTTATAAAGCTTTTCAGAGCTTTTGTCACATTCTCACGAGCTTTTGTGAAAGTTTTCGTAAAATGACATCAGACTTGAGTTATTTTTCATAAAGCTTTTAATAGCTTTCAAGGGCTAGCAGCGGCTCTGAGGTAAAAGTATTGAAGAGCTTTTATAAAGTTTAACATAACTTACGGCACGCTTTCACGGGATTTCAGCAACCTTGAGTTATAAGTTTCAAAAATTTTCGTAAAGCTTTTCACAGCTTTCCTCTAATTTTCAAGAGCTTTTGAGAAGGGTTTCAAAAAAAGACATCAACTTTGAATTATAAGAGTAGAAATTTTTCACAAAACTTTCGTCAAGTTTTCAATGAGCTCTTAAAAGGTTTTCATAAAATGACATCAGTCTTAAGTTGTAAATTTAAAAAATTTTCGTAAAGCTTTTCAGAGCTTTCGTCAGAAGGCTTTCATGGAATAACATCAGCTTTGAGTTAAAAAATTTCATAAAGCTTTCAGAGCTACACAGCTTTCTCGAGCTTTTGAGAAGCTTTTCAGAGCTTTTGCTTTCTCTAAGAAAATAAAGGAAATTTATACCTTAGACAAATAAAGAAAAGATTTATGTGTAAATTGGAACTGAAAATAGCGAAAAATTTTTTGACGAATTGACTGAACTCATCATTCCAATATTGCTGGCATTAAACTAAAGCTACAAAATAATTGAAAAAACGCTTGTCTTTTGGATCGTAGCTTTGTGAATAAGTCATGAAGTAAAAAAACAGTCTTTTTAACAAAATTTCTAAAAACTACAAATTTGAAAAATATGTCTCTTGATAACACTCTCCCCGCACAAAATTGAAATAAGCAAATATGTTGCACTTGAAACATATGTAACTACAGTTATATCTATGGATTTCATTGTATTCTCCTAATACACACTCTTCGTTTCGTTTCGTCTTTTGGTTTCGCAACATTTGTGTACACGCTTACACACTATATGTATTGTTATATGCATATCTATGTTTTCATGTATATATATGTATTTAGTTTAGTACATTTACATAGTACATGTTTGTATGTATATCAGACTTTATTCATATTCAACTGACGTTCGTGTCTCACGTGTGTGTAAGTATGTATGTACGTGTCTATTTTATTTTCATTTTCTTTGTTTGCTATTTTATATATCATTTATATGTATATCTGCTAATTATAAAGATAAATTCTTGAAATTTTCGTTTCGCATATACGCCAGTTGCTAGAGAGCCTATTCTGTTACCATCGACACGCCCACCTGCGCTGTCGTTCAGTCAAGCGTTTGCTCTGTTCTCCCAGTGCTCGCATAAACCACTCAAAATACTCCTCATCCACTAGCTTAGTTCCGCAGTAGCAGGCTATACGTAGTACCTAGTCTGTATATAATATTAGCATAACTTTTTTTTATTGGATTTCGGATTTTTGTTTTCTTTGCTTTCGCGGTTTTTTGTTTTGCTCACCTTCTTTAGCCGACAAATGCTTGTATATTGTATAGTCGTGTATTGTATATGTATGTATACTATATATAATTAATTTAGTCGAATATACATATGTATGCTTGTATATTGTATAGTATATGGTATGTATATATAAGTATTTGTAATTTTTTTAATTATATATTAATTTTAGATTTTAGTTGGATTGTAATATAAGTTGCGGAATGCGGTTCGGTTAAGGTAAGGTTCTTGTTGTTGCTTGTCAGTTGAAGTACGCTATGCTATGCTATGATAATGTATGGGACTCGTATGCATGCCGAGGAGAACGCTGAGTGGGAGTGTGATGAGTTCGTATGTTTGTTTGTATGTAAGTATGTTTGTATGTGGTTAAGTGACGCCTAGAGATTTTCGTAAATAATGCGAATTTCGGCAAGTTGTCTGGGTGTTTGCGTTTTTTATTAATTTCTTTAATTTTTTACAATTTTTTATAAAGACTGCGGTCATTTAGGGCTTTCGTTAGTTGCTATGAAGGACTTGTTGGGACTAATGCTATTTGATTTTTGTTGCATAAAAACCTATAAATTGCTTAAATTTCTTTTAATTTACGTTTTTTACAACTTTTTTGTAGCTTTTAAATACTGTTATCAACCGTTAAACTGTAATTGTCGTCTGTGTGCATTCGGGCGCGCGACTGGCGGCGACGCCCGTTAGCGAATACTGTTGGTAATTTCGGATTTAAATTTGTTATTTTCACTATGATTTGCATTTACTCTTCACTTCACACGTGTCTTGCTCGGACCAATGCTTAAGAGAGCGAGTTGTTAGTAAACTGTTGGTCTTAGCTTTCAGGGATAGAAAATAATTTCTAACTTCTGCTAAGAAATTATATTTATATTTAAGTGTGTATGTATGTACAGTAAAAAGTGGCAAGTACACGTATGTACTATGTTTGTATATATGTAGTGAAATGTAGTCAAAAGGGAGAGTGGAGTATGTAAATACAAAAGTTGCTTTGGTTAGACGCTTTATGTATATTATTTACTTTGTTGGTTTTGTATTTGTTAAATATATTATATACTATTACTTATATAGTTTGTTAGTATGTATGTAGAAGAAGCAATAAAGTTGTCAAAAATTCACAAGTTCATATAAAATAAATTTGTAAAACTATTTTTTTTTTAATTTTTGTTTTTCTTTTTTACTATTTCCTTTTTGCTGTGTGTTTGCTTGTAGTTAGTTGTTGGTTAGTAGAGTCATTTGAGGCATTCGTCCGCAACTGTCTCATTTGTCTTCGTATCTATTTCGGTCAGCGTTTGCAGCTCGTATGCCGTTGCACCGTTAGTCTGTTGTGTATATAAGAATAAGTTAAATTTTAGAAAATTCAAAAAAGTCTAGTTTATGTTTGTATATACTATGTATGCATAAATGTATATTTATAGAGATTAATTTGTAGCTATGTATGTATGTATGTATATAATTATGCACTTTGCCTTTACGCTTGCTATGTACCATATGTTGTATGTATTGTATATATATTTATATACTATATCTGAGTTCCTATATGCCTATTACATCGGAATAAGTCTGTGTATTTATCTTAGATTGCCACGCTTTCATTGTTTGCATTTTATTTATTTATTTATTTAATAAATTATGAATAATTTTTTTCTGTTTTATTTTTAATATTTCTGCGAGTTAATCGTCGAACCCAAACAAAACCAAAAACAAATCTGTAGACACACAAATAAAGCAGCATATTTTATGTATTGAAAATTCGTTTTCGCATCGCTTGGTGTATACGGTTGGTTGTTCAAGGTTCAGCAGACGTCTTTAAATTTTATTTTATCATTTTTTTTTTTAATTTTTTAATTTTAATAATATATGCTTGTATACATACATATGTTGGTATTTATATATAACTTGCTGCTGTTGTCACACCAAAAACATTTATAGCTTGTTACTCGCTCGCTTTAATTTGCATAATTCTTATTTAATTTAGTTTAATTATTTTATTTAAATTTTAACCAAAATGCTGTTTGCTTGCCAGACCTTTTAATATTTGTTGTTTACCATGTTTTCTTTTTTGTTTTTGTAAATTTGTAAAAGTGTAAACATTTAAAAAAGTCAACGGTATATACAAATGTACGTATGTATGTGTGCGCACACGTGATCGCGTGCGGTTTTTCGTTCAGTTTACTTTCAACTAAAAATTATTGTTTTTGTTTATTAGGTGTATTTTGTTTTAAATTTTTTTTTATAAAAAAACGTGCAGGGCACACGAATTCCATGACTAAGTTGCTCAGTATTACCCAACTTTTTTTAAGTAGAAAAAAAATATTTTTTAAAAATTAATTATGAACATTTTTTTTTAATTAAAAACAGTTATTTTATGTGAACATCTTTTCAAAAATTACAAAAAAAAAAAATAATTATTAAAAAAACAATGATTTTTTGTGTGAACATCTTTCCAAAAATTCTAAAAAATTAATTTATTTCAAAATATTTCCAAAAATTACAAAAAAAAAATTTTCCCAAAAGAAAAAATTTATTTTTTGTGTAAAAATTAAAAAATAAAAAAAAAAACAATTTTCAAAAAATACAAAACAAAAATAATTATACTTAACTTTTTAGATTTATACTCTTAGAGCAAATTTCCTGTAGAAATAAAACCCCTTAAACTATCAATTGTCAGCTTTTCTACGTTTGGAAGATCACCAACTGTCAGCTGTCAGCTTATTTGACATTTTTAAGGACCCAACAGTCAACTAGTCAGTTAGAAACCGTCAGTCAAACAACAGATACAAATCTATTTCAAAATCTAATCGAAATGAATATGTAAGCTTTCTCTTTCACTTTTTCTACTTTCTTTACTTTACTCTACTTCTTAATTACGCTTCGAAGAAAACAAGCACTGTGAACAAGAACAATTTCGCACTTGCTCACACCAAAATGTCCACAGAAAAAATTTCCTTGGTTTTGAAAGTAAATTTCGAAACTAAAATGTGAAAAAACTCAAAAAACGGTTTAAATTTCATATCAAAATAATGCTTCATTGTCCTAAAAAGCTATAAATTCAACCGCTTTTAAGCACACCAAGCCATGCTGTATGAAAATCGTGCGCCCACACTTCGTTATTTCGTTTAAGCTTTCACTTCAGATCGTCAAACTCATCACTGCCGTTCTTCGAGTCGCTACCATGTAAGGCAGCCAAGAGCGATGTTCGATTGTGACTACTACTACCGCTATTACCATTACCCTGCTGCTGTCCATTACCACCATTATTGCTACTACTGCGATTACCATTGCCCGCGCCGTTGCCCCCGTTACCAGCGCCGCCACCATTGCCAGGCGCATCGAATGCTTCCAAAAAGGGATTAGTGGCGGCATACTGCACCCTGTATGTACCCAAAGTGTGGTAATTACCACCGCCCCCATTGCCACCGCCATTACCGTAAGAGCGCGTGCTAGCCGCCGACGTATACGAAGCCGAACCGGGCGTGTAGTAGTCGTAGCTGGTGGTGGAACCGGTCATTGAGCTCACACCGCTACTACTGGCTGTGTGCGCACCCGACGATGACGATGTCGAATAGTATGAGGCGGATGTGGTGGAACCGTACATGCCACCAGCGCCGCCAGAGGAACCGTTACCTGTTGCATTGGCCGCCGGACCATTTTTGGGCAACGTGCCGTACAAGTGCATGGCATTGTGAGTGCCGTTGGACGCTGAGCTGCCGCCGCCATTACCATTGCCGTTGGCCGTGGCGAATGGACTTGTGCCAGCCTGCGCGCTACTACCAAACAGACTACTACCATAACTTCTGTGTTCTGAACTTTGTTGCTTATTGCTAATGTGACTACTTGCTACACTTTTACTATCGTTATATGTTGCAGACGTTGCTGCTGTTGTTGTTGTGCTGCTGGCCCCCCCTTGAGGTCGTGCCTCGGCTTCTGATGATGCCAAACTGTCGAATAGTCGCCTACCAGTCGACACCAGTGACGTTGATAATGATGATGATGCTTCCTTGCCGCTGACTTGCCTAGACGGTGATGAGCCCTTATGATTGCTGCTGCCATTGGGATCGCTCGAACTCGGCGCGGAATGTTTACTAATGGCGCCCGTAGAAGCGGGCGTTTTACTGTTCGATGTCGTTAGGTGGTAAACGCCTTTAGGCAGACCATCACTACCCGGTGGCGATGGTGAATCAGGTGATTTAATTGGCGTAAACTGTACGCGCGGCTCCCGCTTAAGATACTTAGACATGAGCTGGGATGTGGTCATTGCTTGCGATTGTGCCAACAATGCGTTCGTTGATGCTGAGGACTTATATGATATAAGGTCATCCGAGTCATCCGACGATGTGGTCGGGGCTGAGGTGGCAGTGGAACCTGCCGCACTCAAAACCGTCGCTTGTGATGAGGAGGATGATGATGTGGCGCTCGATTTATTACGCATCGCTTTGTAATCTTCAGTGGAGAGACTCGAAAGTGCCGTTTTACTTGCGCCAATGCCAGCACC
This sequence comes from Bactrocera neohumeralis, assembly GCF_024586455.1. NCBI lineage: Eukaryota > Metazoa > Arthropoda > Insecta > Diptera > Tephritidae > Bactrocera > Bactrocera neohumeralis. The sequence continues at coordinate 84,925,654 of NC_065919.1, read as the reverse complement.
CGTACCATAAGTGCTCGTGTCGCCGTAGGATGTGCGTGTTTTTGCGCCCAACTCGCCATATTTCGAGTAACTGCTGATCTCGTCACTCTTCGTATGAGGTTTGTGCGGTTCGTAAAATTCGACACCTTTTCTTGTTGGCGCTGTTGATGCTGCTGCTTCGGCACTGGTTAACGGAAATGAAGTGTCATCGATTGGCGAGTCTTTTGTGAGTTTTTTCTGCGTCATGGAATACGTACTGGCGGATTCTTGTATTTTCACATGTTTGACCGAGGAGGGCGACGCACCACGTTTTATTGTATCAGTACCTAAGGTAAATTGCTCAGTGAACAAGGTTGAATAATGTAACTTGATTTTGTTTATCTTCAGTGCTACATACTTTTACCGGATCCCGAGCCGGAACCGGTCGATGCCGAACTACTGCCGGGGGAGGGTGTGCCTGGAAGTGGCAGTGGCGATTGGTCGAGAATTGCTGAGGCCGCTGAGCCCGCCAATTGATGGGGCTACAATTACACGCAAAAGAAAGAAAACAAAAACAAATACGTTCGATAAACATTATGTACGCAAAGTGTGTGTTCAATTGAAATGCAAAATATGTAAGGTTAAACAAGTTTCGTTGGGTTCATGAAGCGTGCTGGATGAGTTAGGAGGTGAATGCACAACAAGAATTTCATTTTCATGTCAATAAAATTTCGCTTTTCACTAAGTTGCCAATCAAGTGCCACAACTAAGTGCTAGACACGTAGTAATGTCAAGGTTATGGTTGTTGTTGTTGTTGGATGGTGCTCAGTGCGGGGGTAAACTGTCCGTTAACAAGTGCAGTGAAGACAACATTTGGTGCGAATTTAGGTGTTCACTAATTTTAGCAATAACAACAATGTATGCAAACAGGTGCGGTTGTGTTTGTGTGTGGGGGTTGGTCAATTTTTCAAAGCTCCGTGTGTCTTAATGCCATGCAAATGCGTTGTGCTTTGAACAATGCGCTTTTGAATGTTGCCAATTTGTATGGCGGTAATTAGATGTGATGTCTTTTGGGAATTTTGTCTCTATTTGTTCTTAACTCTCAGCCAATATGTATGAGTTATGTGATTTTATTTGTAATGTAAGTGTCTTTAGTTAGTAAATTAGCATAGGCTACAAGACCAAAAATATGTTGAAATAAATTTTTTATAATTCTATTTGTATATAAAGTAAGTCTATAAGAGAATAAAAATAATATTTTTTTATTATGAAAAATTTAGTTTCGCATGTTTACAATTTGCCATATGAATGAATGACAGAGCGCATTTTGTTACTGAGAGTGCTTTCATAAAGCTCTCATGCGCTTTTCCGTCACGGGAGTTACTTTTGGAGGGCTTGAAAGCATTAAAATATTTAGCCGTTTTAGTTTCGCTATTTGAGCAGTAGAAAAATAAGAGAGGTTTCGTGTTCGAGCAAAAATTTAAAACAAAAAAAAAAAAAAATATTTTATAATAAATAATTTATTTTTATCATAAATAATTTATTTTTATTATTTAATTCTAAAATTATTTTTGCTAAAAATCTTTGGAAAAATAAAAATAATATATTTTGTAAAAAAATGATGTTATGTAAACATTTTACGAAAAATTTAAAACAAATATTTTCCAACAAAAATTCATTTTATAGGAACATAATTCCAAAAGTAAATAAAATATTTTCTAAAAACAAAATTTTAAGTGAATACCTTTTTAAAAAAAATACACTCTTAACCAAAAATAATATTTTTTTTTATTATGAAAAATTTAGTTCCGTCTTATTAAGACTAATATAAATAATATGGATCTGGAATGAGAGAGCGCATTTTGTTACTGAGAGTGCTCTCATAAACCTCTCATGCGCTTTTCCGCCACGGGAGTTATTTTTGGAGGGCATGAGAGCAACTTAATATATCTTAATGTTAGAGGAATCCTGCATGAAAATCTATAGTTGTAGTTTCGCTATTTTGGTAGCAGAAAAGTAAGATACATAATGTTTTTGAGCAAAACATTAAAGTATTGGCACAACTTTCGCCTTTACTGTGAACTCTAGAACAACCTGCAGTCGTTATGGGACCAAACTTCTCTAGTTTTATTGAGAAAAAAAAATGTATTAAAAGGTCGAAGAAAAGGTCAATTGAGAAGTCCCCGGCCAACCATAGTAAACCACATATTCTGGCAAAATTCGTTTTTTTTCCAACATAGTTCCCTTCAATGGAAATACACTGAATCTAGTGACCCTCTAAATTTTCGATACCATTTTTGTAGTATGAGTTGTCTTCTATTTCAAAATCGATCTCAATTTCGATGATCACGTCTTCATTGAACAAAAATGTCTTCCAAAACGAGCATTATTTTGAGATCTGAGGACAGAAAACAGTCGCTGGGGAACACATCTGCAGAATACGGTGAATGCGGAGGCAATTTGAATCCCAGTTAATGGATTTTCGCTATCATTTTCACTGGCTTATGACACGGTGCATTGTCTTGTCGAAACAGCGTTCACTTTTTCTTCAAATGCTACCGTTTCTCAGCGATTTCGTGTTTCAAAATGTCCAATAACGCCATGTAATAGTCGCTGTTGATGGTTCTTCTAATTTCAAGACACTCAATAAAAATTATTTCAATCGCATTCCAAAATACGGACGGCATAACCTTGTCATCCGACTGTTGATTGTGCTTCGGAATGAAATGATGGAGCCATGTTTCATCCATTATCACATATCCATGCAAAAATTCAGATTTATTGCGCTTGAAGAACTCTAAACACTGCTTCGAATCATCAACTCGTGTTTGTATTTGGCCAAAAGTGAACTCGCGCGGCCCCGTTTTTGTACTAAGCTTTCTCATGGCCAAATATTAGTGAGTTATATGATGTACTCGTTCAGTTCAACGGGAGGTAGTGTCCGGAAACTCGTCACCAAGGCAATTTTTTGCTTCAACTGTTTTTTTTTTTCTTCAAAAATAATATTTTTGTTTTTTTACAGCAATGAATCTAATTTCACCTGAAAATCGATTTCTCAAATGAATAAATGCGTCCCTTATTTCCATTTATGGAAAATATTTTAAAGAATACAACTTTTATTACAAAATAATATATGACAATGTTTTCTTTTGATAAATATTGAGCGATGTGAATTCTTGAAAGGCAAAAACAGCTGGTTTTTCATCTTCCCAACGGCAGTGAGAACGGGCTGATTAGTGAAGGGCTTAAATGCAATCTAATCCTTTCAAATTTTCGATCTGAACATGGTATTAGGGCTAACTAAAATTCATATGGATTTAAGGAGTTTAGTAGCGCCATCTATGTGTCAGGCCGGGGACTTTTCAACTGAGCTGTTATTGGAACAAACTACGAACATACTATTATGAAGTTGTTGTTGCCGAATTAGTCTTTCAGAAAAGGATCAAAATTTGCAACTTAAGGTTCACCTAAAATGCACAAAACTTTCTTACTTAAGGGTTTTATGATTTTTTCAGAAATAGAGTTATCCAGTCGAAAAGTGCCACCCCTATACATGATAACACGGCTTCTTATTGCAAACAAGATAATATACAATTTTTAGCAAAAAGTAAAAAAAAAATCTTTTGTTCACGGAAAAGTTGAAAAATTCGAAATTTATGTATATACATAAATAAACACTTATCTGAATGCAAATTTTAAAAATAAATTAAAAATTAAATATCAAATGTTAAAAAACAAACATATCGTCACCTAAAATGCAAAACAACGTATCACCAAAAAATCGAAATTGATTTTTTTATTACTTACGATTCACTATATATATATTACATGTATGTAACATAAAGTTTTCAGCTTCCGCTGTCAGATATAACCACTATATAACCATTTTATAACCAAAACCCAAATTTTGTTTAAATATGAGTGTATGATAACCAATCTATAACCATTTTATAACCAAATCGAAATTCTTTGTCAGATATAATAACCAGTTTATAACCATTTTATAAGCACAACTCAAATTTTGTTTTAATATGAGTGCATGATAACCTATATTATAACCGTTTCATAATCAAAATTCAATTTTGTTTCAATATGAGTGTATGGTAACCAATATATAACCATTTTATAACCAAAACTCAAATTTCGTTTGAATATGAGCGGTTTCCTTATATCGTTTTTCCTTCGCCTGTAAACTTATGAAAAGTAATGCTTCGTTATTTTGCATTTTAATTGACGGTATATATTATCTTTAGAAACATTTTTGAAATATTTTTCGTAAATTAAAAAGTTTTGAATAGCATAGGAAAAATGAAATGCGTGGTTACGTATACGCAACGTACACCTTGAAGGATTTCCTGCACCATTACTTAACGAGGAAACGTCGTACATACAAATACTATGTCGGCTTAATTTTTGCATACTTAACAAAAAATAATAGTCATAATTAAAGTTAAAAGCAAAAAGTAAAAGAAAAGTGTGTTGTATATACATATATGTACTTATATCATATTATGTAGGTCTGTGGAGTTTCATTTGACATAAGTACATACCCATACCGAGTACGCATGAGTTCAACAGATACAGATATTTGAGAAGGCTAGACAAGCATGGACATATGTTCGCAAGTAGCAAGAAAGGAACACACAATAAGCATTTGTATAAAGTAGAATTTTTTGTTGCCCTGCCAAGGTAGTTGAAGTCAAGAAAGAACACACGCGTGTGCTGGTGAAAAGTTGTAACTTTGGGACGTTGTATGTACATGTTTTTATAACTGTATGTATAGTAATATATATGTGGTTAATTATATGTAGGAGAGCGTATAGCGCCTCTAATTGTACATACTACACATGCTTTCCGCTGGTGAGATTTAGAATGTGTGTACGCGCTTGTATGTATGTATATGTAGGTACAGCTAAGTTCTAATAGCGTTACATATATACACGTATTTAAGGGAAATGTTATGCACATGTAAGCACATACATCTAAGCATGTATATGCGGGCTTGTATGAATGACAAAACATTATTGTGAGCGTAATGCGAGGGACTGGCGTGCATACATAGGTATATATGTACATATGTATTAGTGGACGAGCACATGAACAATGAGTTTGCATTGACGGCGAGTATTTTAGGTGTGTATGTATGTATGAATGTGAAGGAAATGCGAAAGAACTAAGTAGTTATGTACATATATATTAATGCTTGTATGTATGTATACATATTACCAGTAGTGGGCCAATCATGCTAAATATCCGACTTCAAATGCACATTATTTACCACATCAGCTCCATGGGCACACACGCACACCCATGTGCACGTATTACACGTGTTACGTATGTATGTATCATATTCAGTATATATATATATTGCATGTACTAGTACGTTTGTATGTATATTTGAATTACAGATAGTAAGTTAAACACGTCTACTACATACATACATCGATTGCAATGTGTGTGTCTGTGTCACACCGATTACACTTTACTCTACGCCTATTGCAAATGCGCTTTTGTTGTTGTTGTTAAGTATGTAGTTAAGTACGCTTGCATGTATGTATACATATATGTTCTAATTACGATAATTACTGATAATTATTGCACTTGAATTAGGAAAATTTTGTAGTCTTAAACATATATGTATATGTAGTAGTATACAGTTACGCAATAAAATCAAAGCGAAAATCATTTATTCCCAGACGGAAGTTGAGAAAAGAAATCAATGCAATCGAACTGAATTCAATGACAATAAGAATGGGCAATTAAACAATTAGTAAAGATTAGTAACGTTCAAATTCACAAACGGTCAACAGGATTAGTAGATAGTAGAGTGTGTTTTTGTGTATGTGTATGTGTGTTGGGTACGTTTTTTCGAGGCATGTTAGTACATATGTAAGTATTTTTTTATATTGGTGTAAGACGTTAGAGCATAATCTAAAAAAATGGCGGAAAATTGATAAATTTTTCATCTCCCTAGCGCTAGAAATTAGCTCACGATTTTTTAAAAAAATTATATTCAACCTTTAAAGACACTACTAACAATTTTTATCAATTAATACAATTCTTTTCAAAACATATATCAAACACAAAATGCCAAATACATAATCAAGAAAACACGAAGCTATAAACCCTTTGATCGGTCAGTTTGTATGGCAGCTATATGCTATAGTAGTCCGATCGGAACAATTTCTTCGAAAATTGCATTACTGTCTTAGACAATAAACCATGCCAAGTTTCGTAAAGATATCTTGTCAAATGACAAAGCTTTCCATACAAGTACTTGATACCGATCGTCTAGTTTATATGACAGCTATGTGCTATAGTGGTCCGATATCAGCGGTTCCATCGAAATAGCAGCCTCTTGGTAAAAAAATAACCTGTGTAATTTTTTAGAATGATAACTCAAAAACTAGGGGACTAGTTCGCGTATTCTGGGTATAATAAAAAGGTATCCAAATAACAGGTTTTTCAATAAGAAAACGGTTTGGGATATGAATGAATGAAAGTCCAGACGCTGAACACAATTTTCGACGGCTTCCAAGTATAAATCGGGCGAAACTGCTGCAATTTCAGTTTCGATATTCGTACGAAGTTCATCAACTGTCGCTAGCTTGTTAGCATAGTCTAACTGCGTCAAATCGCACGAGCAAGGCAGCCAATGGACTAGGCCATTTCGTGAGATAACACGTTCATCAAACTTGCTTTTCAATAAATCGATTGTGACTTTCGCTGTGTGGCTTGTGGCCTCATCTTGTTAGAACCACATATTGTCCAAGTCCATATCATCCAAATCAGGCCAAAAATATTCGGTTATCATTTAGCAGCAGCGATTACCATTCACAGTAACGTGCCGATCTTGATAATCACGAAAGAAGTACGGCCCAATGACGCTAGCGGCCCTTAAACTGCCCCAAAACGTAATTTTTTCGGGATGCAATGGTGACTCATGGAGTAAGTATGGATTTCTGCCTGATCAATAAAGCATATTTTGCTTATTGACGAAGCCATTCAGCCAGAAATGAGCCTCATCGCAGAAGATTATTTTGTGATGAAAATCCGGCTCATTTTCAAGTTGTTGTTCCGCCCAGTTCATGAACATATGAAGATTTTCGTGGTCAAGCGGCTTCAGTTCTTGCGTCAATTTCATGGTGTAAAGATGTAGGCCAAGAACTTTTCCCAAAATTCGTCACAGAGATGCCTAACGCTTGGGTGAGGAGATACTGAATTGGGTCTTCACTGCGGGCACTTCTTTGCCTCACTGGCATGGAAATATTTTGTACAGTACCCGTAGATTCAACTTTTTCCACTAGACGCTCAGTTATTGATCTAACAGGACGATTATGACGAGCATAAATTGGGCGAAGCGCTCTACCGAATTTCGGTAGTAAATTTTAATAATTTCGACTCGTTGTTGGATTGTATATCTTTCTTTGTTGAAATGGCAAGCCTTACTGAAGAGAAAAGTCAAGGGAGAGGGAAAAAATATGACGTCGTTTGCTGTCCCGATCGGTCTACTTTTGTAAAGTCGCTACTGAAAAACCTGTTATAAAAAAATATGAACCAATCAAGTTAACTATTTTCAAAAATCTATCTATGAACTTCTTTACCCCAACTTCAGATTCAGTTATTTTAAGTTTTTTTTAAATATGGCAACTCTTGGTATACAACTGCTTTGAGATGTCTTAAAATACTTGTGAGTTGAAACTCAAACAAACAAGTGGAATGCACACTTTCTCAACTTCGATAGTTACAACATTTCGATAAGGTAACAACCCAATTTAATTTTTTCCGTAAAACTTAAAATCATCCTATAAATTTTTTTTTTATTATCAAAAGCTCTCCAACTGAGGCATAAGAGATTAGTATATCTACTTATCCTCTCCAAATTACATCGAAATACAAAGGATTTAGAAAATATTTTCAATACAAATTATATTCGACCTTTTGTGAGTTAAGCTACTTTATCGCAAGCTTCGTTGAGCATCGAATTTTCAGTTTCCCTAAATCGAGGTTCCACAGGAGCAGTTTAAGCTCAAATCACTGAAAGTACACTATAGAGTGACTCGAGGTCAGCCAAAACATTTATCACGTGAAATCATTAACAAAACATTTAAACCAATTCTTTAATAACACAAACTTTTATAAAGGTTCTAAGGTTTGGTTTTTATTGAAAAATCAAATGAAAAACTTTTATTAAGAACGGATGCAGTTTCAGAGTCTTATGTGTACTTTATGGGAACTTTTGGAATTTTCTTGCTAAAATCTCAGAGTTCCCCCCAATTATAATTATTTTAAAAATTATCCAAAGAATTTTCGGGACAAATAACGAGATCATTGAAAAAGCAAGAATAATGACCAACGTTAGAACAACCACAGGAAACATAAATATCATTCTTTTTTGGTCGGGGTCAGCTGCCAAGTTGCAATGTTACAGTTCGCTTAGGTTGTAATTACAGAGTACCAAAGATTGTTTTGATATAAAAAGTTGAATTTTTTTGAAACTTTCTAGAATATGCTTTAAAATGGTACTGGAATACAGAGAGATGAAGCAATCATTTACCTCTCGTTGAATTTTTATACATAAAAAATGTCTGTTAAATAAAAAACCGAATTGAAAAAAGTGGTTTGAAAGGTTCTAACCTAGATCTTAATATTCCGTAAGAGAAAATCAGAAAGCTCATAAAAAAATTTTGTAGATCAAAAACTAAAATACGAGGCATCTTTAAAACACTCTGAGAGAAAATTTGTTTTTTAGAAAACAAAATCGTGGTCCAAAAAGTTGGGTTACTTGTTAAATGGGTTTTCAAGTAAGCTTGTTGTTATTGTACGAGTATAGGTTGTTATTTGTTATTGTCTGTTTGTTTGTTTGTTGATGTTGTTTTTGCTATAGTTGTTGTTTTGCTGTAATTGTTGTCTGTACTTTGCTGTTGTCTGTTGTTGTTGTTGTTGTGGCATTTTTACCTGTTGCACCGCTTGTTGCAAGGCTCGAGGCGATTGAGCTAACTGACCCACTACTGATTGATACAGATGACTGTTGACTGTGGCTGAGAGCGGATGATGGCCTTGTGAGAGTATGTTGGTTACCGAAGTGGACGAGCGTAGAAGATTGCCCGCCGCCATGAGCTGCGCCTGCTGCTGCAGTAGAAGTTGTCTGTCCGCTTGCAACGCACTGACTTTGCTTCCACGCTGCCCTGTTGACTCGCCGCGCCGACCTGTCTACATAGGACTCTGTATTAATCAATATTAATTTGAACTTAACGGTTAACTTATTAATGGACATTCGTCACTACTCATGTACGAATATTCCGTTACAAACTATTCACATTTTTGCTATTTATTTTTATTTTATTTTTTTCTTTGAATTATTTCATAAAAGAACCACAGTGTGAGGTTTACTCACAGCATTTTTAGGAAATAAGAATTCAGAATGAAGAAAATTGCTCGCTATTAAGGCGTGTAAATCAGCAAGTGAACGCTACAGAAAAATATATTGATGATGAGCAAAGCAGAGAAATATGTATGTAAATTAACGGTAATGACTCCCAAACTAACAACGAACATTAAGTTTTCGAAATAAATAAATGAGATGGCATTTGCTGTTGCTTGCGCAATTAAGTGAGGTTAGAGTTTGAAATTGAGAAATTGCTGCATTTTAATTATGAGAAAACGTACCGCTGGCTGGGAGGCCAACTGTAATGGAGTTACGAAAGTGAGCTCGCATTGAAATTGGTGCCGCTATTTACTTGCTAACAGAGTAAAGCGCTGATGAGTCAAAACTAAACAGCATGATAGGAGTGGTAACCTCATTGACATAATATAATTACGTTACCTGAAACACCGCCAGCCATGTTGCTCATGCTGCCCGCGCCCGCCAGAGCACCGCCCGCACCAACCATGCTGCCCATCATGCCGGTCGCGCTAACGAGACCGCCGCCGGGCGCTTGGTGGTGCTGTGCCTGCGGCTGCGGCCAAATCTGCAGCAGATATTTCAGCACGGCAATTGGTTGGGCGTGGTCGATATCCGAACCGGGTTGAGCGTTAGCGGCGTGTAGCATCAATGGTGGTCCCATAACGGTGGCCAAAGCTTGAGCTGACATCTTATTGCGTTCCGAATTGGAGACGACGAGCGACAAGTGATCGAGCAGGAATACTAAAGTTGCCTGCGTATAAAATTAATTTGTATTACTGTACAGTAGCGTATGATAAGATAATGTCTCGCTTACCCTATTTGCACGAGGCAAGCAATCAAGTATGCTGAGCATTAGTTTCGCATTGCCCTCGGGGTCGTCGGGCAGGCAAACAGCTGTAAGCCAAATATTTCATTAATACCAAACCATACCATATTGTATATGAATAAACATACCCAAAGCATCGACAGTCATCTGGAAAAGACAACGCGTAAACAGTGGCTCCGGCAACTCTCTTAGGTAGTCCTTCAGCACCCCAGTTATAACATTAATATCAGGAACATGTTCAGGGCTCAATTCCACGGCTCGACTATTACGCTCGAAGGCTTCTCGCAGCAGACGCTTTTTCGTTGCTGAGCCACACAAGCGGTACAGACCAATAATATCCAAGCCACGCCGCTCCACTTCCTCGACGCAACGTCGTAACACAATTGGCACAGGAGCACTACCGGGAGCGCCTTTAGACTCACGATTCACCACCGTTTCCAAATCGGCGCCGAATAATATGGGATAGCCGGCTCTTAAGCTAGGTAGGCCGCGTCGTCGATATAACGTTATGGGATCTGTATGCCGCATACGTATGTAAATAGTGCCACGTGGTTCCACCTTTAACGCTAACTGGTGTAGCGGTGATTGTCGCAGTATGGACAAGGAAATGGCACCACGATAGCACAACTTGTGCCGATGTTGCGGATCCCAAGAGTAAACTAATACATCCAGTTGCTTATTGCCCACCAAGTCCAACTCGAAAGACTCGTCCCAGTCGAATTGTAGATCACCGGATCGCACTACTGTGCGTGCCTTATGCACACGATCACATTCAATTACACAATATAGATCACGTGTCTGTGTTTGGGCAGCATGATGTGGCCCACCAACGTGCTGTGCGCTTAGTTCGGGTGCCGAACGTAAGCCACGGCCCGCAAGCAAATGAATCCACAACATGCCCGATATACCGCCAATATCGACTATCGGTTTGTCGAGTTTGTACTTGGCAAACTCCGCTGGATTAATATCAATTTGTCTGTGCGTTCTGGGTAGTGTGGCGCTGGGCGTCGGCGCCGGACTTTGATGACCGCCGGTACTCATAATACTGCCACTTGGACTAGCCGGACCAGCGGACAGCTCGAGTAGTTGCCGCATACGACGTATGCTTGGCGAACGTATCGATGATGGTCCTCCAATGTGTTGTGATGACATCGAGCGGACTGGTAATGCTGAAATTGGACGCGGCATGCCTAAGTGACGATCTAGTGTACCAGTTCCGAGTATGCCCGTTCGACTGGAGTAAATGCTTTCGGTCTGTTGAAATTTAGAAATAAAAAATGCTTTCAATATGAGAAGCTTTATAAACTAAGCCATTAGAACTTACATTTTTCAACGCATCGTGTATATTTTCAGCGCTGCACGAAAACCGATGTGATCGTGGCTGACTAAGCAGATCCCTCGTCATGCGCATTTGCTCCGCTATAGCTGAACTGCTGGGTGCGCGCCTCAACCACGCTCGGTACTCGTCCGAAGTGAAAATTGAAGGACTCGCCGTTATACGCGATCTCAGATCGCGATCTCGACGTGCATTGAATTCCGGTGCCGATATGTTACCGTCACTTTCATCCATTATACGATCGCCGATGCGTGAGCGTATACCTTGTAGACGCACACCCGGACGTTCGCGTGGCAGTGAATTAAATTTAGCCATATCTGGCCCACCCCCAAGCATGCCGGCTCCACCGACACCTGCTCCACCGGCGCCGCGTGGCATGCTACCCACAGCAGGTCGGTTGTAGTAATAATAGCTTGGCCGTGGTCCTATAGTTGCCTCTGTGTCGCTGGAATAATCAAGATTTGGCCGCGAACGCCGTGTTAGCGACTGAGCTCCTATATTTGGCGGTGCATACTTGGAGGATTGACGCGGTGGTTCGTAACGGCCATAACGGCCCAGAGTGCCACCTACCGCGATGGGTGCAGCTCCCGTACCTGGTTTCAAGCTGGACCGTAATAAAGAATGACGACCTAAAGAATTTGAATAATCTGCATATTCCACACGTGGTAAATGTTGATCTGATCCAGATCGCGGAAAGCGTGCATGCTGTTGCGCTAAACCAACACCAGTACCAGTAGACATACGACGGGAAGGGCCACTGGGATAGAATGCGTGCACTTTCTCAGCTAAACTCTCCAGGGTGCCAGCATTTTGATAGTACGCATGCGAAGGAGCAAAAGCATGACCTTTAGGCTGTTCCGTTATCACCGAAGGTGGTGGCGGTGGTTTGTAACCCCAACTGGGTGGCTCATTCATCGCACTCACACCGGTGCGTGTATTGTAATACATGTCCAATTGCTCGGATTGCGGGCTATAGTTGTTGAGACCCAAGCCGAGACGAGAGCGAGACTCGGTCATTTCACGTCCATCTCCTGCAACACAAGAAAACAGAGAAACATATGTTAATAAAATATTACTAGGGATGATATCAAAATACCTGTACGTCTTTCGCGTGATGATCGGGATCTTGGCATGCGATCTGTCTCATCTAAGTCTTCATCTCTGAGATCACGTTTGATTACGACAACTGGCGGTGGCTTTTGTTCGGGCCGTGATAACGTTGGTGGTCCTGGCGAGCCGGTAGTGCGACTGTCACGTCTTTGGCGTATTGCCAAGACCAGTCTCCGCGGAATTGACATTATAATTACGACATCATCCAAGGACATGTGAGTTACATCAACCAAATTAACGGCCAAAATTTCATCACCCACCTACAGACGAGAGTTTAATAATTAAAGTTTATTGTTTGATATGCGAAATTAACAAACCCTCAAACAACCGCTGTTGTAAACTGCAGATTCCAATGCTATTCGAGAGATGAAAACTCCATCGGTGCGGTCAGCTCCATTGCCCTCACGTATGTATAAACCCAATGTCTGGCCCGGACGCTTCACTATCTCAACAAGCTGGAAGTAATTAGAATATGCTAAGTAGAATCCTTTAAACTCTAAACTATCAAGCATCTACCTGTACTGTATGTCGGGCGTCTCCTTTGGACAGCAATTTGTGAGCTGCCTCCACGGCTTGTTTTCCACCGATGCAACGCGGCTCCAGAATGCGCACGATCATTTCACCTCTTCTCTCCACCGCCTGCCATACAAAAAATTACCATCAAATAGTATCCTAAAGCTCCAAATGCCGCAAATACTCACCTCCAGCGCGGCTGCCGTATTCGGATCATGATCATTTTCGACTGCTTCTATCTGCCGAAAGATCTCCGAACTGATACCCGACACCTTGCGAAAGTCACCTTGCAGCAAGACTGGTTCCTTACCACCAGGTCGCTGTTGTTGCTGCTGCTGATGTTGTTGTTGTTGCTGATGATGTTGCGATTGTTGTTGCTGCTGCTGATTGGCCAACGATTGCATTTGGTTCGCCGGCAAGGGACCAGGAGGCGCACGACCAGGGCTGGCGGTAACATCAGGAACTGATCTTCCATTTTCCTGCGAATGAGAACAAAAATGACAAGTGAGCTTAAATTGCAAATTAGTAGGATTTATTTTTTTATTTAAAAAATCTGGCAACCTTTCTCAAACCAATTCTGACATTACCTTAAGGAATATGTCCTTTAACTAAATTGTCTAAACTTTGACACAATCACAGTTGAAATGAAAGATTTTAAGACGGGCCGTCATTATATAAAAGCAAAAAAAACTAGTCGTCAAGCAAAAAAAAAAAATACTTTCGTTAGCCGCCCATTCAATCTGCAAATTAAAAATTAAACAGGACCATCCCAATACCGCTTCACTACAAGCACAACCTTCCACCAGCCAAGTCCCGGTTGGCCGATAATTATTTCATCATTCTCATTTCAGTATGCAACATTCACATTGAGCTGGCGTGCGCCCTCACCAACATCTTGCTTCGTTGACAGCTCCAACAACAGGTCGACCCCATTCGGCCGCCCAGCTGCCCGTGCCACATGCAAGCAAAGGCCGACTGCTGCATTTCGGTTCGTGTCACTAAATTTCATGCATCAACCGTCACATTTAATGCGCTTCCTCAGCGTTTGCTCGCTTTTGTCATTTTTTGTTTTTTTGTTGCAATTTGCATTTGCCTTTGCCTATTTATATTTTGCTTTTTCTTACGTTTACTCATACTTTCGGCCGCAACAGAGTCAACTTCCGTAAAAGTTTAAAATGGGTAAAAAACAAAAGCAATGAGCGCAAGTGCAATCGCAATTCAGGTTATAGGCAAAGCAACAAAGCCTTGTAACCAAAAACTGAAGGTGCCAATGTACAGTTAGTGTGCATGTCTGTCCTGCACACACACACTCACCACACTTTCATTTGGCCATTAGTGGCAGCAAGCGACCGCAACGAAAAAAGGAGAGCGAGCTTAGTGTTGCGAACCTGCGTGTGCCACGTGATGGTGACACACAACTCACACGCCACTCGCCAACTTTTGCAACGAGATGCACAGCAAAAAGTTCAAGTGTGCAACACAAAAAAGTGATTTTTTCGGGCGGGTTCATACTTCTTGCCACTCGTTTCTTCACTGCTGCGTTGCACATGAAAGTGTTGTGGCATCGAAATTTTTGTTGTACTCCTCTTACGCTTTTGTTCTTCATTTTAGTAGCTTACTTTGTCAAGTGTGGACTAAAGAAAAAATATGCAAAACGATTCTTTGTTAGCCCCTGAGCGACGATTATATGTGATATCCTTCAAGCAAAAAAAAATTAACAGCTTTTTTCCTTTCGATTACAACCATTTAACTCAAGTTGAGGCAGTAAATGAGCTTAATAAATAGCAAAGGCGTAAGGAAGTGCTCAGTAAGGGCTCAAATAGAATTTATATAATATGTATAATATGTACTTGTTAAAAAAGCCTTACAATAATTATTAAAATAAAACAACTCTCAAAATGCCTTTAAAGAAGCTAATATCTTCTCTCAAACACTAAATCCTTTTCGCCTTCAATTTCGAAAAACTTGGAGATTGGCGAATCGAACACACAATTAGTAATCATCATAACATTTCGTATCTACCATATATACAGAGAGCACAGAAACAGGTTATTGCAATCACTTCAATGGGGGTGGGTACTTTCTTGTATTTATTTAACACAACTGGATAACTTTACGATGTGACCAAAGATGCCTTCTATGAGCGCTTGGAGCGCGCTTCTGAGAGCTGCCCCCGCCACGATGTCAAAATCGTGCTTGGCGACTTTAACGCCAGGGTGGGCAAAGAAGGTATATTTGGCACTACAGTCGGTAAATTCAGCCTCCACGACGAAACATCCCCAAATGGGTTGAGGCTGATTGACTTCGCCGGGGCCCGAAATATGGTTATCTGTAGTACTAGATTCCAGCATAAGAAGATTCATCAAGCTACCTGGCTGTCTGCGGATCGAAAAACTACCAACCAGATCGATCATGTTGTGTTAGACGGAAGACACGTCTCCAGTGTTTTAGATGTGCGTGCGCTCCGAGGTCCTAACATCGACTCGGACCACTATCTTGTTGCAGCTAAGATTCGCACCCGCCTCTGTGCAGCAAAAAACGCGCGCCACCAAAAACAAGGAAGGTTCGACGTCGAGAAGCTGCAATCACAACAGACAGCCGATCGATTTTCTACTCGGCTTGCACTCCTGCTCTCTGAGAGCACTCGTCAACAACTCGGTATAAGGGAACTGTGGGACGGCATTTCAAACTCCTTACGTACAGCTGCAACCGAAACTATTGGTTTTCGGAAAGTGCAAAAGAACAGCTGGTACGACGAGGAGTGCCGTGTCGCAGCGGAGAGAAAACAGGCTGCCTACCTCGCAACGTTACGATCGACCACTACACGTGCGGGATGAGATAGATACCGAGAGTTGAAGAGGGAAGCGAGAGGCATTTGTAGACAGAAGAAGAAAGAGGCTGAAATGCGTGAGTACGAAGAGCTTGATAAGCTGGCCGACAGGGGTAATGCTCGAAAATTCTACGAAAAAATGCGGCGGCTTACGAAAGGTTTCAAGACCGGAGCGTATTCCTGTAGAACCCCCAAAGGTGATCTAGTCACTGATGCCCATAGCATACTTAAATTATGGAGGAAACACTTCTCCAGCCTGCTGAATGGCAGTGAACGCACAATACCAGGAGAAGGAGAACCCGATTCCCCAATCGATGACGATGGAGCAGACGTTCCATTACCCGACCATGAAGAAGTTCGAATAGCAATTGCCCGCCTGAAGAACAACAAAGCGGCAGGGGCCGACGGATTGCCGGCCGAGCTATTCAAACACGGCGGCGGAGAACTGATAAGGTGCATGCATCAGCTTCTTTGTAAAATATGGTCGGACGAAAGCATGCCCAACGATTGGAATTTAAGTGTGCTATGCCCAATCCATAAAAAAGGAGACCCCACAATCTGCGCCAACTACCGTGGGATTAGCCTCCTCAACATCGCATATAAGGTTCTATCGAGCGTATTGTGTGAAAGATTAAAGCCCACCGTCAACAAACTGATTGGACCTTATCAGTGTGGCTTTAGACCTGGCAAATCAACAACCGACCAGATATTCATCATGCGCCAAATCTTGGAAAAGACCCGTAAAAGGAGAATCGACACACACCACCTCTTCGTCGATTTCAAAGCTGCTTTCGACAGCACGAAAAGGAGCTGCCTTTATACCGCGATGTCTGAATTTGGTATCCCCGCAAAACTAATACGGCTGTGTAAACTGACGTTGAGTAACACCAAAAGCTCCGTCCGGATCGGGAAGGACCTCTCCGAGCCGTTCGATATCAAACGAGGTTTCAGACAAGGCGATTCCCTATCGTGCGACTTTTTCAACCTGATTTTGGAGAAAATAGTTCGAGCCGCAGAACTAAATAGAGAAGGTACCATCTTCTATAAGAGTGTACAGCTGTTGGCGTATGCCGATGATATTGAGATCATCGGCTTCAACACCCGCGCCGTTAGTTCTGGTTTCTCCAGGCTGGACAAGGAAGCACAGAAAATGGGTCTGGCAGTGAACGAGGGCAAGACGAAATATCTCCTGTCATCAAACAAACAGTCGTCGCATTCGCGACTTGGCTCTCACGTCACTGTTGACAGTCATAACTTTGAAGTCGTAGATAATTTCTGTTTTATTACGAATAAAGAGCACTCAAACACTTCTCAGAATCAGTTATTCGTTGTTTTTGTTGGATTATGAACTTTAGACGCACTTTTCACAGAGCCTTCGCCTCTTTAGAACAACGTTGTCCTCGGTGCTCACTCCGCCTGTTTCCAGCTTAGCAAATAGTTTTCGAACGGTGGATTTCCCTGATCTCATATTCAACAGTACTTTCCCCAGAAAGCAATGCTTTATTAACACTCGAAATGCTTTATGATCCATTTTTTTTTTGTAAACTAACACAAGTTGCTTCACAAAAATGCTATATCTCATTGACTAATAGTTATAATCCAACTAATAGAAATCATATAGATGGTAGTAGTTGTATTATCTATGTATCAGCCACAGTGAAGCGTGGACAGGTCCTCTAGTATTTGTATAAAAAAGAGATAAATGTCACGCAAGCCACCAATGAAATCTGTGAATTTTACGGAGACGATACTGGTCGACCTATCGTTGAAAAAGTCGATAAAATTATGTAAAAGATTAACCAGGACAGTCACATAAGCAGTCATGACATGGCTAAGGAACTTAGCATTCATCATCAGACGATTTTGAACCATTTGATTTGGAGTTGAAAAGGAATCATCCACTATGAGCTGGTTCAGCCTGGTCGAACATTGATTCTATATTTTACTCTCAACAAATGATGAGATTGTATCAAGCAATCGAAAAAAAAGGCCAAAACTGATCAACAGAAAGGGCTTTGTATTCCATCAGAACAACGTTAGACCACACATATCTTTATTGACTCGACAAAAACTGCGTAGAGTGGCTGGGAAGTTTTGATGCATCCACCATGTAGCCCTGATCTTGCACCATCGGACTACCATTATTTCGGTCAATGCAGAACTCCCTTAGAAGAGTAAAGTTGACTTCAAGAGAAATTGTCGCAGTTTTTCGCCGAGAAACCAGAAAAGTTGTACACTGATGCAATAATGTCTCTACCGGAAAAATTGCAAAAAGTGGTCGACCAAAATGGTAGATATTTGGTTCATTAAAGTTCATTATGAATATAAAAAACTAAGTGGAAATTTGATTGGAAATACGAAAAGACTTTTTTCGTCTACCCAATATATATAAATTATCATGTTGACGAGACGAGTGAAATTCGTGTAACTATCTGTTCGTCCGTCAGGTCAAGCGATAAGTTGGCAAAAAATTGAGATACCATAAAAATAAATATATTTCTTGTGGCTCAAGGAAGGTCAATATTGCAGATAGACGTACTCCGACAGCTCACAAAACACCATTAAAGGAAAACCAATAAAGTGTCATAACTAAGCACTAAAAAAGAAGGCATAGAACTGTGATTTGACACAAAGGATTGCAGTAGCAACGGCACCTGTGATACGAAATAATGTACATATTTCGTATCTCCTAAGGCCTTTCAATAGCTAATACGTTAAACTCAATTGTTACGATTTTATTTTTTGAGAAAAAGCGATATAGTCTTTTTAATTTCGAAAAGTGAATCATATAAATCAAATGTGAACGAGAACGAGAATTAAAACCATAACATATGCAACGGAATAGTTCAAAATTAGATCTACAAGATTTTAACAGTATGGGTCTAAACTACCTCGAAAAGCGAATCGGGATATTACATTTAACTTCAGACAGGAGAAAAAAACATAAGCATTTCTCTTCCATCCGTAAGTGTAGGTTGATTTATAAGTTTGAAACGACTTATGTATGCAGAAAGACTCAACCTAGAATTCCACAGAAATTTTCCTAAGGCGAGAAGTAAAAATTGTTTTGGAACCGACTCTAACTTGTTGAAATGGATTTGGTAACTATGTAGGGTTCCATACAACAGAGTCATATTCCAATATAATTGTAACTAAAGCTGTAAGAAGGTTTTAATAACATACGGATCTTTAAATTCGTAAGACCAACGTTTAATAATTTAGAGAATACTTTTTGCTTTCAAGACTATGGTATCAATATGAAGACCAAAATTAAACTTAGGATTCATAGTAACTCCCAAATCAACAAATGAAAACATGCTCTATTAAATAGTTTTTTTTTTGTTACATAAAGAGAGGGAAACCCAAATACGAGAATAGCACATCGTCTTACATTTTTTTTGAGATTTAATGGCTAATCATTTCTATCACACCAAGCAACCAAATTGTTTAAATCTGTCTGCAACAAACACCTTTCATCAATTGAAGTATAGGATTTAAGAAGCTTCGTTAGGATCTAATGGATCTATTAGATATTTGAGAATTCTCTGACAGAAGTGATATCGTTAATAAATAAAAAGAGCGGAATCGGCCTAAGACGACTACCTTGCGGAACACCTAAAAAGACATTAACTGAATCTGAAAGAATAACATCAAATGTCATGCATTTTATTTTATTATAAAGATAAGAAGATACCCATTGAAGAACTCTTGTTTGAAAGTCCAGAAGATCAAGTTTATGTACGAGAGTCGAAAGATTTACTTGTTCCCTAAAACGCAATGATACATAATTTGCAATTTAGAGTAGATTTTCCTTAACGAAATCCATGCTGAGAATCGGTCCCTGTTTGAGATATGTAAATTCAATTTGTGTGTCGAAAATGAGTTGAATAACTGGTTAAAAGAAAAAACGTCAGCAATTTTTCTAATTTCGTCATAAGGTAGCCCACTAAACATTACTCTCACTTGAGTTCTTTCAACTGAATCAAATGAATTAATTTTTCATTAATTCTAAGTAGAATATAGCGGCGCAGGTTTTTTAAACCAACTTGTAGAATATCTTAGTTCTAGCATGCATGAGTCTATTTCGCGATTAACTCAACTGCAAGCTCATAGGTTTGTATGTATGTATGTGCATATGCGTGGAAGTCGGTATGTGCATTTCTGTTCGTAGAATAAGTAAACATTTCCACTGAAAGGCTCGACTTAGAACGAATCACGTAAGGGCTTACCGTGATTTGCGAGCAAATAAGTGCATTACGTGATTTAAGTGAATGATTTGGGGCTTGCACAAACACTAGTACATATGTATACACACATAGTAACACAAATAAGTACACATACTAGAATGTAGTATATGTGTATGTGCATGTACGCAAAAATATCTAGATGAAGAAAGTAAGCGACATGCAATTTCCTACAAGCAGTTAGGTTTCGGTTATACCATTCAGTGAACAAGCGGTTATTTTCGCAAAAATTTAAAAAATGTAAATATTTAAAGTAAAAGTGGAATTGTGATTTTGCACTTAAATATTCTCCGGAGTCACTCTTTAACATTTTCAATCCACTGGGAGACAAGAACGAAGCAAAAAGGTTGAAAAGCCCCAAAGCGGACTCTACTTAATATGCATACACTGGCAAACATGTGTGTGTTTGTATGTGCGCATGCCTAAATAAATGCGTATGTATTTGGCGAATGTAATATGCAAACATAAACAAGCATAATTGAATCTTACTCTGCAGATAAATATTGAATATGCCACACCGGCAGCACGCGCCATTCACAAGCGCAACTCCGCCCCATTGCACTTACCACCTCACCGGTTGTACTAATGGCAACGTCTTACAACTCGACGCCAAAATATAAATGTGTGAATGTGTGTGTGTGCGTGAAAGTATGTATATGTATGTGCATGGCATCGTGCAATTGTCTGCAAATGTACTACAAGTTAGTGCATTATATTATTGACCCAATAAAATGTCATTGCCATCACCAGACGTTCACATCCCTGACGCACCACGCATGGGCGTATTACTCGCAAATGCACGTGTATGCGTTGTACAATCGTAATATGTGCTGCTGCCGTGCGTATATGCGTGTATGTGAGTTTCAATGCAACGAACTCTGCCTAAAGGACTCAACCTACTTTGCTTAATGCGTGCGAGAGTAAGTGTTGACATTAGGGTGGCACTATTTTTTGCGATTACCGAGATTACGGATGGAAGTTTTCTGATGCTACAACAACAACAACAGAGAGTCACAACATCTTTTACAAATGGACCTACGAAGATTGTCATCGTTATCGAGTTTTTCGATGAAGCTTTAACCGCAATCAATGCTTAGCTTCTTTCTTCATAAATTAACGTCAGCCGAACCGATATCTTGAATGCATGAAATTTTGGCTTATATTTCATGATTTTCACTTTTTATGGCTTCTAAAGTAAAATTCATATTTTTCATATTTTTTTTTACTTTAAAATTTTTTAAATTAAATTCATATTTAAAAAAAATTGTATTTTTAATTTTAAAATTTGGCATGCACTTATTGAGAGATCTCTTTCCTCCGATATTTAAATATAAGCTGCGTTATTATTAAAAAAAACTGACCACCCTAATGTATTAAATTCGCTCCTTAGGAGGTTAAGTTCGAAATGGGCAAATCGGCCCACTGCCACGCCCACAAAATGGCGGAAACCGAAAAGCTATAAAGTGTCATAACTAAGCCATAAATAAAGATGTTAAAGTGAAATTTGGCACAAAGATCGCATTAGGGAGGGCATATTTGGACGCAATTTTTTTGTAAAAGTGGGCGTGGCCCCGCCCCTACTAAGTTTTTCGTACATATCTCGGAAACTACTATAGCTATGTCAACCAAACTCTATAGAGTCGTTTCCTTCAGGTATTTCCATATACAGTTCAAAAATGGAAGAAATCGGATAATAACCACGCCCACCTCCCATACAAAGGTTATGTTCAAAATCACTAAAAGTGCGTTAACCGACTAACAAAAAACGTCAGAAACACTAAATTTTACGGAAGAAGTGGCAGAAGGAAGCTGCCCCCAGGCTTTTTTTAAAATTGAAAATGGGCGTGGCGCCGCCCACTTATGGACCAAGAAGCATATCTCAGGAGCTACTAGACTGATTTCAATGAAATTCGGTATATAATGTTTTCTTAACACTCTGATGACATGTACGAAATATGGCTGAAATCGGTTCACAACCACGCCTTCTTCCAATATAAAGCTATTTTGAATTCCATCTGATGCCTTCTTTGTATAATACGAGTATAAACATTAGGAACCAATGATGATAGCGGAATAAAACTTTACACAAATACGGTATTTGAAAAATATGTAAATGACGGATAATGAAATCTCGATTATCACTTTAATCACTTTACCATGCGAGAGTATAAAATGTTCGGTGACACCCGAACTTAGCCCTTCCTTACTTGTTTTAGTTTAAATTTTTTTTAAATTAAATTCATATTTTAAAAAATTGTATTTTTAATTTTAAAATTTGGCGTTCACTTTTTGAAAGATCTCTTTCCTCCGATATTTAAATATAAGCTGCGTTATTATAAAAAAAACTGACCACCCTAATGTATTAAATTCGCTACTTACGCTACACTTTCTAAACCAAATCCATGGATTGCCATAAATGGTTGTAAGATAACGTTTGCGTAAGGATAACTGTGCATGAGTACTCATAGATACGCAAATACACATGTGAGTGTGTGTGTGTCCACAAATGTGCCTTATTACATGCATTTGTAGACGGCTTCATAATAATTCATTTTCTCTTATCCTCGTTTTACATAAGTTTTCATTTCACTTGCAAATTACCAAGAACTTTACTTGTATGCATAGTAAATGCTCTAACAACAAATATTCCATTCACTACTCAATACATTTGCATACATTTTTTGTAAGGATTTCTAAATATATTTACAAATGAAGAAAAACCCCTTCTTTTCTTCAATTACAACTAAAAAATGTGTGTTAATTAGCTTTTATTATGCTAAACTACAAATGCATTATGTTGAGAGGTGAGCTCTCCAGCTCTTCGAGGTGTACATATGTATACGTAAAAATGTATGACAGTTATATTCAAAATGTCCTTTGAATTTGAAAGTGTGTTCGGACTGAATGTTAAGTAAAACAAGAAAAAACGTTAACGTTAGCTGATATACCCTTCACAGGTGCATTTCTTTTTGTAACTATGTGTTCAGTTTATAAGGAAGCTATATGCTATAGTAATCCGATCTGAACAATTTTTTCGGAGATTATATTGTTACCTTAAGCAGTAATCCATGTCAAATTTCGTGAAGATACCACGTCAAATGCGAAAGTTTTCCATACAAGAACTTTTTTCCGAACAGAGGGACTAGTTTGTATATATACAGACAGACGGATGGACAGACAGACAGACGGACATGGCTAAATCGAGCAACCTCATCGCCGATAAACAGCAACTGATGATCAACACGTCAATAAAATAAAAGAGTTGTTGCTTAAGAATCGACGATTAACATGCAGAGATCTTACTGGCATCGTTGGAATATTGGAAGGATCAGTGAAAATTCTTTTAAAAGATTATTTGGGCCTGAAAACACGATTGCGTTAACATCTGTGAAACAATGCTTTCTGACTACCAGGATGTCATGAAACTTATTGTTATCGGCGATGAGTCTTGGCTATATGCTTACGACTCGGAAAACGATTATTAATTGGCCGAATATCTTGGCAAAGTTGAGCGGAATCCAAAAAACCACGTCAAAGAAAAAGGAAAAGGTCAAAAATCAAGGTTATACTGACAGTTTTCTTTTATTGTCGAGGTGCAATACACTCCAACTTTCTTCCGAGCGGGCAAACTGTCAACAAGGAATACTATATGGGTGTTATGCAGTGGCGGATTCAGAGGGGGAAATGGAGGAAATTTCATAGGGGTTAAAGGGCTTATTAATAATTTTACTATTCTGAAAACATATAAGGTAACAGATAGATAAACCAGAAATTCACCATTTTATTTCAGAAACAAAATTAAAGACACTCTCCATTTTTGATATAATAAGTAA
The DNA here is from genome assembly GCF_024586455.1 of Bactrocera neohumeralis. Lineage (NCBI taxonomy): Eukaryota > Metazoa > Arthropoda > Insecta > Diptera > Tephritidae > Bactrocera > Bactrocera neohumeralis. The sequence goes on along the minus strand of NC_065919.1, from coordinate 84,901,598 downwards.
TGCTAAGATACCACTGAAGTTACAAGGTGTAGCAACGTATGCAAATTAAATTGTTAATAAATCCAATCAGATTCGGAACAGAAAGTCCTAAAGTTTGAAGCGGCGCGGCTTAATAGAGAACTTGAAATGGATGCTGCATTCAGCTCCATCTGTGATATATTTGATTGATACATTCTCCGCGGTTTATCCTCCAAGCTTTCTAACATAGAAACTAGAAAAATAAGGAAACCACGAGAAAAGCAACGATACACATCGCAGCCGTGTGCAAATTTCAATTTATAGTTGGGTTTTTTGTCTATATGATATTCTATCTCAAACTCATTCACTCAGCGTGATTCTTCAGAAAGCATTGATGAATCTGGGAAAGCCATCAAATATGATGAATACGCTGCTTGTAACGTTCCGAAATCGAAGACAAAAAGCCAAGAAACATTTTCTATCCATTTATTCAGACACTAAAAAAAGGGCGGCAGAACTGAAAGTTGATGAAGAAAAACCAAGAATCTACGGCTGACAAACAAAACGCGAAAATTTCTGTTTGAGAACTTGCGAAGAATAATATAGGACTTCAGTGTACATACCTCTGTTGGATACAATCGGCGAAGATTTGAAAACACGCTTTCCTAGAGAAGTATTGGATGGATTTCAACTGAGTTTGCTGCTTCCAGAAAAAGTATGTTCTTTGGAAACCAAAGAAATGCAAAGTCTTATTGACCGCTTGATAGATAGATTTAAATGCCATTGGATAATAAGAACGTCGTGTGACGTTTAAGCTCAAAGGTGAACTTGTGCACTTCCATTGGAGGCAGAAGCAAAAGCCAAAAGACAACAAGTTACGGACTACTGCATTGGAAGAACTGCGATGTATACCTATACTCCATAATTCATTGCTTTCTTCGCCTATTCTGCACATAAACTGTTACGAATGCGAGCTTTGAACGCTCTTTTTCGACAATTCAAGATAGCTTGATCGGCCTGGCGTTGCTGCACACGCATCATGACATTGAAGCAATTGTGGAAGAAGTTCTCGAAAGATTCTCAAAACTTGGCCACATCGTTTTGTTTTGTGAAATTTTTCTAATCAATACACGAACTGACTACAGTATTATACATTGTAATAAAGAATGTCAACCACACGTCTACGATTTATAATGTGTTTTTCGAATTTAGTAGAATTTGACATTAGTAGGTCCATTTCAAACTTTTTCACCATGATGTCATACTACTATATTTAATATGATAATCTTCTTGTTTCAAGTAAATGTTTAATTCATGCAGTCCAATATTAACCGATTATTTTTATAATGATTTGATCTAAAACAATAATCAAGATATTAGTTATGTGGGGGTTATGGCAAGTTTTCTCTCGATTTTATCCATTTTAGGCTTCTACATACACCGCTTAATTAGAAAACCAATTTTTCTAATATAACTCCGCCAATATATAGTACATACAAGTATATGCGTATAAAATCAGCCGCATTTCGAAATTTTTTTATTAAGGGAAGCGAAATTTTGGAAAACTTTAAGGATCCAATGAAGTATCAATTGGCCTAGAAATACATGTGTATGTGCATTATGGTGTCTATTGAGTTTTTTTTTTGCAAACACTCCTCGGAAGTACAGTTTTTTGCCCAAACCTTGCCCAAATCATATTTCTTTTGTATTTTACATGGATATTTTTTGTTATTTTACGTTAATCAAGTAAATCAACAACTTTAAAAAACTATTATCCTGTTACAAAGTTTTTTCTCTACTGAAAATATCTTACGGATTTTTTTCATGAAAACATTCCTTCAAAAGTTATACGCAGTTACAATTGTTTAGTATTCAAACGTACTGACCATACATACAAGTGATTTACACAGTGCGGTTGCTCATACGACATGGTGTACTCAATGCATGCAATATAATTTGATGAGCAACTGAGTATAACTTTTAAAAACGTGTTTTTAATGGAAAGTCCTTCTTATAGATCTGGAAATATCTTTTTAGAATATTACATTTTGAAAGATGTTGGTTTATTTGTTTTGGTGAAAAAATGGTATACAAGGTGCTTTCCAAAGTAAACAGGACTTAAAAAAAAACAGAACAAATGTTTTTTTCGGCAAAATCAATTTATTTTATTCAAAATAGTCTCCTTTTGCTTCAATACAGCTTTCTGCACAGTCCAAAAGCATGTCGAACGAGTGTTTTAGCTCGTTGGCCGGTATGGCCGCCAGTATGCCGTCGCAAACCATTTGAATGGCCTCTACGTCTGCATAACGCTTCCTTTCATGGGCAAATGCATTTTTCCGAAAAGGAAGAAGTCGCACGGTGCCATATCAGGTGAATACGGGGAGTGATTAATGGTTAAAATGTGATTTTTGGTCAAATGATCGTCCTTCGAGTGTTGGATTCTGAACAATTTTTGGTCGTCAGTCAAGTTGCGCGAAACAAACTGTCCACACACATTTCGTAAGCACAAATGTCCGGTCAAAATGCGATAAATCGATGTTTTGGCGTTGTTCAATTCTATTCATTTCGATGGAATTTCCGGTGATCACGGATTTTGATTGGCCCACATGTTGATCGTCATTGATGTCTCTTTGTTCGAAGTTCATCTTCACGCAAACATACTGGCACTTAACCTCCAATCAATAAAATGTCATGAAATTCTCACTGGACAATCGATAAAGAAGCAGATTCTAATGCACAAGTCGGCATATAGATGGCGCTACCAAGAGGCGTTAGATTCAAAAAGTTCTGTTTACTTAATAACGCACCTTAAATATTGAAAATAAACGCCTTGTTTACTTTGGATCCTTTTTTTCGAGCAAAAACTTCAATTTCAGGGAGCTCTTCCAAAAAAAAAATCAACTTGGCAAATAACGCACGCCCTAATGTTTATATATAATATTTGCTTCGAACATTTTCGAAACAAGTACTATAATTAGTGATGGAAAAAAATGGCATGGCACATTAGAAACCATTGAATTGAGAATTCGGTAAAGCGAAAGCAAATTATCCCCATTTTTCTGATCACTAATTCGTTTTCGATAAATGCACGCAAAGCGCCAGCTGACCTTTTAACTGATTGATTGGTCAACTGTTGGCATACAAATATTCATGTGAGAGTGTGTCTGTTTGTGCTTAAGTACCGCCCATTATGTGGCCGCTTAAGTGCTTAGCAACAATACCACAGTCATTAATACCCTTACTAAGAATTATATATGTATGTATGTATTGTGCATATTATTACATTTACATACTTTCGAAGTTGTTGTTGTCGCCTTGTTGCAGTCATGCAAAATTTTACACACAAAAACCGCGTAGAAATAAAAATTTTAGACGCGCATAAAAACGAACAGTTATGCGCATAATGAGCGTAGCGTTTCAGCATTTCGCTGGCTATTAAAAAACAAAATGGTGCTCAAAAATTACCCAACAACAAAAGCAAACATTCGAAGTGCTTGTGCTGAAAATGGTGAGCGAATGCAACACTGCTGACTGTCATTAACCGTTGTCTAGTTGAAGTATCTAAACCTGAAATTCGGTTAGTTTTCCTATTTGGTGACTGCAAGCGCTGACAGCGGTGGGAAGGGTCGCTCGCTCGAGTAGCAGCAGCGCGTTTGGCGCAAAATTACTAATGGCGACGCATACATAATTACAATTTCACTTAATTTCCGTTCTAATGTTTTGGGAAAAAATGATTTTATTGATTTGTCAAGTCACGCAATTCAACGTTAACGGACTGCCGTTGTATTTGGTGAAAGCGCTGAAGCATGGTGGGGCTATGATGGAGCAGGTGTTGTGTGGCGCTGGGTTTGGTGGCGGTTATGTTGTTGGTAATGGTGTTGATGTTGACGTTGATGGAAACTAGAACGAATTATGAGCAATAATGGAGATTGCAAAGTTTAAGTATGGCCTGCGGTGGAGCTGCATGTATACAGACATATATAGTATACAGTATATATAGTATATATGTACATATGTACATATATTTATACTCATGTAGTTGTGTTTGAAGAAACGGCAGTGAAACAAACAAATTTTATTGTGTACTCTTACACTTGGGGGCGCGTAAAGTCGAGCTAAGTTTTAATGCCAACCGTTATATTAATTAAGTGCTGGCGGTAAAACAACAATAAAAATAGTAATTATAGTAGGAGCAATGCGCGGTTGGCTGTAAGTTTTCTTCAACTAGCGCTTTATTGGCTTAAGTACATTTTATTTTTATAATATTTCTCAATAATTAATTAATAGGAATTGTTGGGAATGCTTTTTAAGTAATAGTTCTTGGCTTAATATAAGTTGGGTCACATTCGAGTAATGTAGATGCGATTGTCGATGGAATTACATGCATTAATGAATAGGTAAAATATTTTTTTCCATTATTGTATTATGAAAAATTTATTTTATTAATAATAATAGGTAGTCGAAAAAGTCTTTTCGTATTTCATATCAAACTTAAATTTTGTTTATATATATTTATGCTAATAAATAAATAAACAAATATGTACCATTTTGATCGAGCACTTTTTGTCACTTTTCCGCTAGAGACATTATTCCAACAGTGTAAAACTTTCATCAATATAAATCGAAATATCGAAATCTCCACAACGGAAGCGAGCGAACCATTGTTGTGCTACACGCACTGATACAGCATCGTCTCCGTAAACTTCACAAATTTTTTGGTGACTTGCGTGGCATTCTTCCCTTTTACATACAAAAATTTCAAAATATAGTGAATTTCTTCATTATTTTCAATCATTTTTGAACAGCTGTAACTTTTGTTCAACTTCCTCGAATTTAATTTTTTTTCTGATTAAATGATGATTTTGATGATGAATTTCGAACACTATATGGTAGGACACAATGTGATTGGGAGCACTGGAGATATACGACTGCAACGACATCTATTGACAAAATACGAAAAGACTTTTTCGACTACCCAATATGTTCCAGCCGAATATTACATGAAGATTAATTAAAGAAGGCAAATACAACAAATTTGTTTTTTGAAGGATTTCATAAATTCGGAGATATATATATTATCCTCATACATTCATCATAAATGTCTTAACCAAAGCCCAGAAAAACCCTCGGATATCTTTTAAGGTATATAAATGATCAACGTAATGAGTTGAGTCGATTTAGCTAAGCCCGTCTGCTGTTCTTCTGTATATACCCGAATTAGCCCCTCAGCTTTTGTAATATCGATCAGAAAGAAGATACTTATTTGTCGAAACCACCGATATCGGTGCTTATGTGTGGCTGACGTACAAACAAGCCGATAAAAATTAAATGTTTGTCAGAAAAACTTTTTTATATGACAATACCCCTTAACGAATTTCTGAATAAAAAGCTAGAAAAGTTATTACAGTTTTTTTGCGGTGAAAAAATGTGAGGAATGTTAACAAAAGCTCTTGGGGACTTGGGTATAAAATAGTTAAGGGGAAACTCGGTGTTCAAGCAAAGCCACTTGACTTAACCGCTGCCAAAATGGATCACATCGTAAACGCACTCTTCCCCGCTCACGAAAAACGGGCCATTGAACCAGAACATACTCTAAGTCTTCCGCAAATCTCCCAGTTAACCCTTGAAGAGCTGCAACTAGTCACTGGGAAGCTCAAGACCAACTAATCACCCGGCCCGGACGGGATCCCAGCAAAAACCCTGGAATTAGTCGCTGCAGAGTGACTAGCGGTACTATTGAAGATGTACAACGCCTGAATCGAAGTAGAAATATTCCCTGAACCCTAGAGAAAATAACAGCTGGAGCTAATCAGTAAGACAAGAGGGGATCCCAACCTGCCATCAGCACACCGACCACTAGGCGTGCTTGACATAGCGGAAAACTCTATAAAACGCTACTTAAACAGACTCGAAGCGGCTATCAACGAAGCTAGAGAACTCTCCCTTAGACAAAAAGGCTTTAGACCCGGCAGATCCATTCTAAGAGCTATAAAATGCGTCATTAAAATGTAAAAGCCACACAGCCTAGATGGCATAAATACAAAGAATAGTGTTGCTGTCGACTTTAGATGTCCGCGCAAGATGGGTAAATAAGATCGACGCTCTCGAAAAGAACTATAAAATCCCCGACTACCTGAGGGCTACGGTGCGGAGCTACCTTATTAACAGAAATCTGCTATACTAAAACTCGAAATGCCAGACGAATCGTACTTAATTGACAGAAGAAGCGAAAAAATTATTGATACGGACGCTCGACTCACACAACCTCCAGCTCGCTACGAAAAAAACAGAGCTACTACTCTTAACAAATAAGCACATACCCCTAGAAATTAGTATGCAAACGACTACGGATATCCTTAGGACACAAGAGGCAGTAAACTACCTAGGCGTAAGACTGAACTCCAGGCTAACCTTATGGGTACAAGTTCAGCACGCCGCAGGAAAAGCACCAAAAATCTCTTCCCAACTTAGCAGACTAATGGCCAATATAGGAGACACGACAATCAGCGTTCTATTATATGGGGCTGAGAACTGGGCAGATGTGCTTAAAAAGAAAAAAACCGGCGCAAGTAGTATAAGGTTGCGTAAGGTAAGGCCAGAGTGCACTGCATCGCATCGCTCAGAGTTGCATCAGCCTACCGGACAGTGTCAGGTGATGCAATATTAGTTGACCTTCATTGCATACGAAATGAAAATGTTGTGGGAGCTATAAAGCCGTAAATTCGGAGTAGTCGACTTTTACACAACTCAGCTTTTATGCGGTTACGGTCACTTCAAAAAGTGCCTCCAAATGTGTGAAGTCAAAGAATCATCATGCCTATACAACGACGCGACAGAAGACGACGCTGAACACACATTCTTTGAATGTGTGCGATGGCAACGAGAACGCATCGCCGTAGAAGACTCGTCATGCTGGAAAGTGGTGCAAACTTGAAGATTATCAAGAAATTCGCAGACCCGGAACCCCACCTTGAAGTAATGCAAATGTGGTGTCAGACTGGGCGACGGTTAGTTAGAGAGGGGTTTTTAGGAATCTGCAAGTGGCACATACCGTTGTTGTGATGACAGCACTGATGATGCGGAAGGATTATCCACTCCCTCATCCGCAAAAAAAAATTATTTTATTTTATTTTGATGTATTCTGTTTATTTTTTATAAATTTTTTAATGCAATTTACTTTAATTTATTATATTTAGTTTTTTATTTTAACTCATTTTATTTTATTTTTTTTTTCTTTTATATATTTATTAATTTTATTTTATTTAATTTTTTTTTATATCTTTTAATTTATATTTTCTTGACTTATATTAAAATATGTATTCTATGTTTCCTTTTAATTTAATTATTTGTAATTGCAAACCAACCACACTTCAGCCACTAAGCCTGACATGTGCCTGCTATAGTAATTTCTAGCAATTGAGATTTTCAATTTAGTTTAGGTATTGTTTAATTTCATTTATTAGCAATGACCTGCCACTTAGCCAACACTTAACCGCCATTTTAACTTCTGCACACAGCAATCAACGTCAGCAAGTTTCATTTGGCTTTTGTGCAATGGCCAAGTGATAATTCACTGCCAGCCAAGCTGTGGCTGACAACTATTTAGAACAACAATAACAGCTAAAGCAATACAAACAACAACAGAACTACTAACCATGACGACAACGTCTCAAGTCTGTTGAAAACCATTTAAATGTTTTCTCAGCGCCACGTCGCACACACGCACACACACACACACATTCACAGAAATAGCGGCAAGTGTTGTGGTAAGCACACACACTTAGAACCACCTTACACCTTAGCTAGCGGAAACGCAGTTGGCGTCTGCATTAGTCACATGATATGCAATCAACGGATGGCGCACGAGCGAAGCGACCGAAAGGGACCACGAGCGGGCGAGTACAGTGCCTCCAATGACCAATCGTTCAAGAGCATAACTATATTTATTTATGACGACATATAATGTTCGTATGTCATAAATACATGTGTGTGTATGTGTATGTGATTATGAGTGCCACAAGGTGTGAGTCCGAAAACCGCGTTGCCACAAAACAAACACGAGCTGCCAATTTGTAGGCACTCAACCTAGCCGTCTTGGGCTGTGATGTGAAAGGGGCACTCACAAGCCAGTTTGATATGCACTTTAGCACTCATATGTAACGGTATATGTATATACTACATACATATACGACCGTAAAGTAACACGAACATTTTGAACTCTGAAGTGAGCACCAACTCTGGGTCTTGATGATTTCTGAATATTTCTGGCCACATTACAAGTATGTATGCACGAACGTAGTGTCTACAACATGGACTAATGAGACGTCTTCGTAATTTATCGATTGATTTTAAATTTCCGATAGCGACACGCACGAACACACACACAACAGTGAATTGTTTACGACAAATTACTTCAGCAAATGATTAGTTGCCGACAGTTTAGCACATACATACATGCGAACACGTATTTGTCTGTTTGTTTGTGTCGGTGGCAGTAATCTTCGTATCTTCGTATCAGCTCGGCGCAATCCCGCCATGCGTGAGTGTCATATTATGTAATTAATCTATTTTGTAGACAATTTCAGTGGCTGCCACAGCAGACGCAGTTGTTCGAGGGCATCAAGCGCCTACGAGCACATCACCAACCCCACAAGTGATGGGTGCGTCTGACAAGAAGAAACGCTGTTGCAGGCGCTGTGTGTAAGAAAGTGGGAATGGTGACTAGGAGGGCCTTCGAGGTGAATGTAATAACATGGCAAATTACATTGGCGGGAATATGACTAAGTAAGCAGAAATGTATGCTGGCACGAGTCAGCGAGCCGAAGATGCAAAGCATACACCAAGGCGTTGCTCGCAAATAGCGGCGACGCAAACCGGAGATCACTACGCCAATTAGGCAGGCCGGGGGTGGCCGTGATGCTGAGCGCTTGGTGTCACAACTGTCGTTTGCAGTGACGAACACAAGGGCGTCGTTGGAAAGCAATTGCTTTGGAGCGCAGTTAGGGAACTCGGCGATTGATGAGGTGTAACAATAATAATTTAGCGGCGCTGTCTTCGAAGCTTTGACGTAAATGGATCTCATGTCGCTACGTATGTGTATATGTATGTACGATGTCGAGTGAAAAATTATAGTTGCCATACTTTTTTTTAATAAATTGAGTTTCTAAAAGCAATGTCATTTTTGTTTTTATTTATTTTGTTTTGTGTATGTGTTTGTAAGTACTTTTATGTATACTAAAGAGTACAGTCCGTCTGTCTGTGCTCCGTCCATGTAAGCTGTAATTTAAGTAAAATTAAGATAACTTGATGAAATTTGGTAGACGTGTTCCTTGGCAAAAATAACTACGAGTTCGTAGATGAGAGTAATCGAACCACTGCCACGCCCACAAAACGCCATTATTAATTGAATACGCATAAATTGCTATAATCAAGCACAAAATTAAGACAAAGAACCGTCATTTGACACGGGGATTGCGGTAGCAAGGGGATCTGTGAGCTAAAGACTTTGAAAAAGTGGGCGTGACCCAGCCCTCTTTAACGCACATATCTCCTAAACAACTATATCTACAAAAGCCAAATTTACACAGCTCAAATATTATTTTTCTCATATTTCTATGTCACAGTGTAAAAATGGGGAAAACACAAGATAACACCGTCTACTTCCCATATAACAACTTTTAAAAACTATTAGAAGTGCTATAAAGCAATAACGAAATTTGTCAGCCATATAATTTTACACCTGAGATGGTATGAGAGTAATTTATGAATGACGACGGACGTGGTACCGCCTGATTTTAGGTGAAATTACATATCTCGGGACTCGTTCGACAAATTTCAACCAAATTTGGTACGTAGCATTTTTCTCATATTTCTATGTCACAGTGCGGAAATGGGCAAATTCAGATCACAACCACGCCTACTTCCCACATAGCACAAATTTTAATTCCATTTGATTCTTTAATTTTTCAGTACACAAAGCAAAAAGTAATTCATATAATGAGACTAAACTTTGCTCTAATAATGCCTTCAAAATAAGCCACACCTCCAGTATCTATAGTTTTTATAACAAATCTTATGTCGATCAGTGTATGAGTATATTTATATATGTGCCCGATCCTCTGATTGAAGTTTTGCACCTTAAGGTGTTTCTATGGATTTGATGTCAGGTTGCATTCCTTGCTATGCAATATTTTTGAAAAAAAAAAACACCAACATTTTTTTTTTCAAATTTCCAAAACCACTAATTTGTAGAATTTCTATCAAAAACCGGTTATTGGAAATTATTTATGAAGTTTCAAAATTTTTTCATATTTCAAAAAATTAAAAAAATAATAATCTGACAATTCAAGGTGTTTCGAAATTTTTGAAATTTCGAAAGTCTCAGTCACTTCTTCAATATAGAAAACTGTTGAAATTCGTCTTAAAAGAATAGAACATATGAAATGTATTGGAAGAAAATTACAAGTAATACCTTATCCGTATCGACAATCTATTGGTGACACTCTTACTATAAGTTTTGAATGCAATATCTACCGCGGCTAGAGTGGCATTCATATTATTATAATTGGGCGGCATTCAACGAGAAATAATGGTCGGCAAAGCACCGCTCTTAATTCTCACACATTATACACAAACAAATGCAAGATTTATTATTAGTAAACGATTTGTTGAGTACACACATTACAAAAAAAGCACTCGCCGCTATCCATAGAGCCATAATTACACATTGACATGCACGCATACAAACAATGTTTAGTTAACATTGAATGAAATCAATAACTTTTGTTCGAGCTCTACCCCTTCACACCAACTCTACCGCTTCACGTCGACCGGTGCGGTGCTTGTACAGCAATTCTGCGAGCACTCGGTGGGCGTTGCACACGAAGCACACTCAATCACCACATTCATTGATGACAAATTCAGAACTCGCTTTGAATTGAAACGTACAATTTGAAACACATCAGCACTGAACGAAATTCAAGGCAGATAAAGAAATAAATGCATGCCAGTACACAAAAGCATAGTGGCCATTAAAATATCAAAGTAAAAAGTCATTAGCACTCAACGCGGCGACAAACACTCATAAGTAATAAATAAAAAATGCTTGGCTTTTGTTAAAAATAGTATTTATGACTCAATCTAATCTCACTTTCACAATCCGCCAGTGAGGGCGATTGGGGCATGCAAAGCTCAGAAATGACTCAACACTAATAAAAGCTGCGTACTCGAATCACTTCTTTCCTATATCTCCACCGCACTTTGGATGAATAATCAAGATAATATAATAGCGGTCAGGTTTTCAGTATAACTTCTCACAAAATCTCCTAACAAGTAGTGTTCTTATATATACATTAAATAGATCAGACCCATTTCGACAGTACTTCGAGTGTTGGCTGTTACGAGTAGATGGTAAAGTTGATTCTGTGTAAAGAATGTTTAAACATAAAATCGGAGACAATTTCAGAAAACTTTTCTGTGACTTAACTGTGAGTACAAGAGATAAACAAATTCTGCTCGGTCCGCTATACATTGCCACTATTCACCCTGATAAATTGGAATAACTCAGTGACATGATTTTTCAGAAGATTTTATCGGATGGGAAGGTTTCATCATATTCAGGGAATTTGTGTCGAATTTTCTAAATTTTCTAGTACAGCTAATGCAATAAAATGGCTTGCTGTCGATCAGGATCGTCGTCCACGAAGCAACGATTTGTTGGAAACTGTTACAGGCAAAGCCATTTAAACATCCTCTTCTTTACTGGCATAGACACAGCTTACGCGGTAATAGCAGTATTTGCAACAGCGCGAGAAATGTTTCTTCATTTAGCTATTTGGTACCAATTCAAGATACCAAGGGCAACTAGGTTCTTCTCCACTTGTGTTATGAGAAATTGGAGCTCTTCCGGTTCTTTTGCTTCCCCCGGCGGGTACGTAGTGTAAAACCTTAGAAGCTGGAGTATTCTCATCCACCTCGACAACATGGCCAATGCGCAAAGTATTCTAAATCGTCCCCAGAATCTTCTTCTCGAAAACTCGTAACACCAACTCATCAGATGATGTCATCATCCATGCCTCTGCACCAAATAACAGCACGGAAATAATGAGTCACTTGTAGAGTTTGGTCTGTCATCGTCGAGAGAGGACTTGCCTACCCTGTACGAAGTAGCACTTGGCAAGAGTTATTATTATTATTATTCTGCGTTGGATTTTGAGGCTGATATTGTTTTTTGTATAATACTGGTACCAAGATAGACGAAATTATCTACGACTTCAAAGTTATGACTGTCAATAGTGACATGGGAGCCAAGTCGCGCGTACGACGACTGTTTGTTTGATAACAGAAGATATTTCGTCTTTTCCTCATTCCCAACCAAACCCATACGCTTCGCACCAGACCAGCATCGATACATCTACAAGATGGTTTTGGTTAAGCGATAAATCTAAATTCAATTTGTCCAAATATTATGGACATATCGTTCATTAGTATTTGGATGTGACAAAGCTCAGTGCAATATATACATATGTGGCAACACCACAAGCTTATAAAATTTACATTTCGCAAATACAACCATGCGCATTCTATTCGCTTTTATCTTGTATTCGCTTTAGGTCAGTTTAAGAAAATAAAAACGCCTATCGTCCCTTTTTGCATTTGGATCTTGAAGAGCAAACACGTGTTTTATTACGCTCCGAATCTCTATATATGTATATGTAGCGCTTTGAGTTGTTTCCGCATTTACCGTGCTTTCCGGATCTGGTTCCCAACGACTTTCTGCTCTTCTCTAACCTCGAGAGGAAAATCAATGAAAAGAAGAGAAGTGAGAGTAAGCAGGGAACCGAAACTGAGACTTATTTCGAAACAAAAAACGAAAATGTTATAAAAAAATTCGTTATGACCGGTGTTCCACCATCCAAAGCGACTACTTTGAATAGTAATATCGATCATTTCGTATTGCATAAAAAGGTATCAACAAATCTTCGTCTTGGTTTGGATCGGTCAGTTTGTCTGGCAGCTATGTGCTAGAGGAGGCAGATATCGACGGTTTCAGTTTGATATCCGAAAATTTTAAAAACTAATTTGCATATATAGTAAACAGAAAGGAAAACAAGGGGGAATGGCTTAATCGACTCAGGTCGTCACACTGATCCTTGATATATCTAATGTACAATACTTTATAGAGTCTCCAAAGTTTCCTTCAAATTTCTGATACAGTATTTCAAAAATATTAAAAATTTCATTGCAAAGTCATCATTATAATTAAAAAAAAATTATTTTTCAGTTTGCAGGTTTTCTTTAACCCTATATTGGTATATACTTATGCTTCTATACATATGTACAATAATTTTTTTGAATTTTATTTCACCAACTTACTTTGCGGTGACTGCTCCTGGTCAGAAAGCACCCAGTTGTGGCGCTATCGCACATTAAAAGTATTTTCACCAAATGAAGATTCGACGCTTGCCAAACGAAAAGTCACAAGACAATTTAAAATAATGTGGAATATCCTGCGTTTGCACAGCGTAAATTGTTTGCGAAACTGTCGAAATAAATGGCAAATGGGGGCGTACGTGCGGGTGTGTGTCTGTGTGTGTACGTTTCCCAATAGCGATTATCGATGTGATGTTTGCGCCGCACTTTCGTATCGCCGTGTTGCTTTTGGTTTGTTCTTCGCTGTTGCACTGCTGCCGTGCGATTTCGTTGCCATCGGCCGCTTGAGCTTTATCCTTATCCCCAAAGTGTTCGCACGCACTTTTCTTAAATTATTTTACATCATCTGCGCTTTGGGCGCATTTCCAACTCCTACTAGCTCCCACTCCCTCTCCACCTCACTCACACACTCGCTCCGCTTACTTTGTTTGTGCGCTTGCGGCTTTCGCCTTCGAAATTCCGTGAACACCGTGGCGTATACTCAATTTTTCGGCAGGTACATACTTATAAATATATATGTATGTATGTGAGTCTGCTTCCCTTTTGTTTCGTTCTCTCAGCGTGAACACTTTATTCGTTTGCCGTTACTTTTTTGTAAGGTAGGACGGATTTCGTTGTTTTGAGGCATTTAGTAAATATGTTTGTAAGTACATATGTATGTATGTATGTATGCACGTACACTTTTATTATATATTAGATTTCTGTCGTGTGCTTTGAACTTCTAGGTGAGTATTATTTAACTGACGGTAGGTCGTTCGCTCTTGCCCACGCATTTACCCACACACAACCGGAAAAATGTATTTTCGGATTGGATTTTTGACAAAGCAAGCAACATATAGAACAGTCACGTTTCGAAATATCCCATTTCACAGCATCATTATCTTTGCTAACACTTTGCTATGCTGCTGGCTTAGGATTGTGTGAGTGCGAAGGTTTTTAAATATCAGTTACATTTTAAATGCACATGCTTATATATATATATGTATGTATGTATATTAACACTTTGATATGAACTGATATGCCATAAACATTATATTATTTATATTTAATATATTTTTTTTTATGCGATCGTTGTTTGTACTTTTCGTTTTTTTATATAAGTTTCACTAAACGCGTTACGAGTTAAGAATCTATTATAGTTGCATCGTAGGGTCGAAGGGTGCAGACTCCAGAAGTATATTCTATAAAAAATGTATATTTCTCTCGTTCGCTTTCACCAAAGTTAACAACGTTTTTGTATTGCTAGCATAAGGTACTATTAAGAATGTACAAGCCTCGACTGGGTATTGGACCAAACCCAATTTTTTCTAGAGCTTGAGTCAAAAGTAAAAAAGCTAATTTACTCGATTTTGGAACTTAGCAACCAAATTGATATTTGACTTCGAATTTCGAAATCTTATTTATTGAAGAAAATATTAGTATTAAAGTACAGTGCACGCTCAGAAACGTGAACACGTTTTTTTGTGTATTGACTAAGAAACGTATGTCTCCAGCTCAGAAAAAAAGTATAAACTCGGAGAAACAGCAAATCGCGTTTTTATTTTGCTCAAACGCCACTGGAACTCTTTCACATAAGCCTCGGCAATTTTAAAGGCAAAGAATGGATAATGTCCGCGATTTTTAAAGAATGGTTTCATGAATCATTCGTTCCGCAGGCACAAATTCCTTTGAAATTTTCTCATTTTTTTTTAATTTTAGTGTTTTTAAGGTGAAATCATTTTAAAGGATAGAAACCTGCCAATTAAAGCGCTTCTCCTAATCGACAACACATCTTCTCATCCAGTGGAGCTGAACTGGTAGTAGAAAAATGTTCGCAATATTTATGCCAGCAAACGTTACGCCCCTCTTTCAACCGATGGATCAGAATGCAATAAAATCACGAACATGCTTCTAGCTTCAATAGCAGCAACGAGATCTGATTTGCTCCAGTCAATGCAGAAGTCAACATTAAATACTGTAATAAATATTTTTGAAGGTGCTTGGACTCCAATATGCTAATTACTGGAATAATATTTCAAAATTTTACGGTAAATTATGAAGATCCTGCAGATAGTATGTCCTTGGCCATTTTAAAAGAAAAATCGGAAGCCGAACTTTACTACTGAATGAGCAAAACAATCGATCTCCCTCGCAGTTTGCTTTTGCCTGTAGAAATTCTCAAAGATATATAAGTTATTGTGATTTTGTCTCTTATTAACAATTTTAGAGTGAATGTACGTTACCAATCATTCGTGAATGGAACGAAGATATTGAGGTTTGTAATGCGAACGACCGTATTGAAGAGGAAGACTACGTCTCAGAAGGACCGGAAAAAATCCAACCAAATGAAGTAGCTGAAATTTTCAATAAAGCACTACAGTGGGCTAGTCATGAAGGCATCAATCAAAGCGATTTATTTCAACTATTAGAAAAACAGAAACTTTTTCGGTCAAGCTTATAATGCAAATGCTATGAGTAGTCAAAACCGAGCCAGTATTCTTGAAGTAGAAAAAATTAATTTTTGTTTGAAAATCCAGTTTTTAACCCATGGAGCAATATACATATGGTATATGTCAAATAAGTGCGACCGAAAAATGTTACTGCATTGAAATATCTATATGATATCACTTTTTTATCTCAGGAACTTACATACTTTATTAAACAATTTTTTTTTTCTGCATATTCAGCCTTAACCGGTAGCAATAAAAATCTTGAAGAGTGAGTAATAAGATTAACATTTATCATTTTTATTTATTAATCTTTCACTAAATTCGATATAGCCGGAAATTTGATGAAAATTTCTTTAGAAACACACATTCACATAATAAGCTTAGTCAACTCACTCTACCCTACAGTTAGATAAAATATAGGTCAAGCAGCTTATTTGTACATACTAATACAAAATTATATTTTTTATAGTTCAATATGATTTATTGCGAATTTTTCAGTTTCGTTTGAAGATTTTGCAGTCGCAACAAAATTAAATTACTTTTTGCCGGAGCTGTTTCTTTTTCCCTCCAGTAAGTCATAGCACAGTGGCACAAGTATTTATTATATTGGTGGATATTGAAATGAATAACTACATTAAATACATATGTATGTATGTATGTATAGTGTGTATACATATAGCTATGTATCAATAAATGTCAAAATATGTTGAGAATATCTGATTTTATCCCAGAAGCAAACTGTTGAACAAATATTTACAGAACAGAAGTTAAAAAGTATATATTTGCTTCAATATGCTTCAAAGCAAAATAATTCCATAACCACTATCAGGCAGAAAAATCATCCTTCTAAAAACGTTCACGTTCTACTTGTAAATTTATTTTGGTTTTAGAATAAGTGAAGTAATTTGATGCAGTACTCTTCCAAAATTTTACAGCAATTATCCTTTAATTTTCTAAATTTTAGTCAAGAAAAATAATTTTCAAACTTCCTTCAATTTCTATAATCCGGGAATTATTTTGTCTGAAGCTTTGTAAATATGTTTTATATACCATTAAGTTTCTTCTACCTATATTTAAGCTTTAATTTATTATCTTTACAAAGGAAGTGCGAAGTATGGCAAAACCTTTTTAGGATTTAATTGGAAAATATTTAGGGAAATAAACAATGACTTCTGGTGAATAAAGTAATAACAATTCGGGTGAAAAAATTTCGACAGACAGTCAAAGTGTCAAAAATGATTTTTTCAGTTTCATAACTGTGTTTGCTGAGAGAACTGCATAGGTATCAATGTCATCAACAGGAAGTAATATCTTTCTTTTTTGGGGGTGTCCTACTTGGCATTTCTTAATGAATAAATGACACGACACTAAACACACTTTTGGAAAACGTTTTTTCTATAATTATCATAAGTTCCGACGATTGCACTTCAAACCCACATCATGCGTGATTGAACGAAAACATACAATATTACTTTGCATGTAAATTATTTATTATTACTTATTATTATTCTAGTGGGTAAGCACGTTTAGTAAGATCTTGTAATGTGAGTATAGAAATAATATTTTATAACATTATGAATAAATATTTAATATGATTCGACTTCAACTCTTTGTTCTGGTGTAAAAAAGTAAATGAATTGTGATATAACGGGTGGTCCAAGTAGAAGTACTATATTCAATAGCCTTATTTGACAGATCACGCGTTCAACGCAACCAAACGTTTACTAAACGTTCAACTTTATTACGAAAATTCTGTAAAGGATGTGTTTCGCGTGCTTCGCCCAACTTATGGTTAACATAATCGGCCTACTAAGCGTACTATTCACAACATAATCACCCATCATGAAACCCAGCATTCATTATTGGATAATATTCGACCGAATAGACCTGGTGATTGAAAAAAATATAGCAACCTTAGCTGAGAGTGTACACGAAGACCGTGAAGAGTTGATTCAACGCCGTTCGCAGAAACTCGGACTGACGTATGGAACGACTTGGCGCATTTTATGTCGAGATCTTAAATTGAAAACATACAAAGTACAGTTTGTGCAAGAACTGAAGCCACTCGACCTTCCCCAAGCGACATCACTTCGCGCTATAGGCTCTTGGAAAGTTCCAAGAAAATCCGACGTTTTCGAGCCAAATTTTGTTCAGCGATGAAACCCATTTCTGGCTCAATAGGTATGTAAACAAGGAAAATTGCAGCATTAGGGACGAAGAGCAACCTGCAGAGAGTCAAGAGCTGTCATTTCATCCAGAAAAACACCAACTTGGTTTAGTTTTGTGGACCGGTGGAATCATCGGCCTGAAATTGAAGCTCGTGATCTCGGTTTCAACAAAAAGGCGCCACTTCCCACACATCGCATCAAGCAATGGATTTATTAAGAAAACACTTCGGTAATAGTTTCCCATTTTGGGCCGGTCGATTGGCCAGGAAGATCATGTGATATCACACTGTTAGAGATTTTCCTGTGGGAAATGTAAAGTCTGAAGTCTAAGCGAACAGTTCCGCTTCGATTAAGGCCTTGGAGCAAAAAATCAGATATCACTCGAAATGCTCGAACAAGTCATCGAAAATTGGACTCATCGTCTGGATTATCTTAAAAGTGGCCGCGGCCACCATTTGAATAAGATAGTTTTCAAAAAACAAAAGTCAAGTAATGTTCTTTGTAATGAGAATAAACATTCCACATTAATTTTGAAATGTCTGTGTTTTTTCTTTAACAAAGTAGGGAACCTCGAAATTGTTCACCTTTTAATAATTATTAAAGAAAAAGGCACAATTAGGAAGTCTAAGAGTCTGAAAATTGAGATCTATCTGCATACTTCCTGCTTTCGGAATGTGGAGTCTAAGGGAAAATATTAACAACTTGCGAAAACTTTTAGAAAAGGGTTGCCACCTATTACGTATACGTAAGAACTGAAACTAATTTCTATGACTTTTTTAAGCTTGTGAAAAATAATGCTTTTTTATGAAACACTTTTTGTTATAAAACTAATTTAACTAAAATAGCAAGCTATTGGAAAAAATAATAATATTAATAATCAAAATAAAGTTATTAAAAAATCTAATATATAACAATTAATAAAGAAAAAACTAAATAAATATTTAAAAATTATTAAAAATTTAAAAAATGGCTTATTTAAAAAAACATGAACTTAACTAGGCATTAAGGCAACAGAAACGTGCTACACCGCCGCACAAACCCCACACAAACGGCAGACCACTCGCATACAGCAGCCTTTATCTTTTGTCTTCCGCCTTACACCCCGCTCATTAGGGGCAGCCTCAACAATTTTTTGTGTACGCGCCTTAGCAACTCGGCTCCACTCAATTTATGGTGCGTAAAACAGCAGCGACTGTTTATTCGGCAGTACATATGTATGTATGTATGTATGTGTATGTTATACTATACTCCAAATTAAAGGCACCAACAAAGCGGGTAGGATTTTGTCGACGTCTGATTTCTCCGAAAATGCTAAATATTACATTCTAACGCTGTTGGAGAATACAGACGCAGAATGTGCAACAACAACAAGGTAGCATTAAAACAAAAGATGTTGTTATTGTTGTTGAGGGAGGGCAGAGTACAGGGAATGAGATGAAATTTAGTAATGCACCAGCGCAATGTTAGCCCTAGCATAATATGTAAGTAACGCATATATATCTACGCTGGGCAGGTACATATGTATGTATATATGTAGGTACCAGGGTACATATAATATATAAGAGGAGTTAGTGCTTTAAGATGAGACCGAGCGGAGCAAGCATGTGGCTGCAGAGGCTTTAGTCTACCGAAAGCAGATACGAGTTTGCTTTAGGGGCGCTCTGTCGGCCGGTGGGTGGACCATTTACTTGGCTTGCTTTAATGTGATTTGGTGAGGCTGAGTTGACGAAAATATTGTTGGATACAAAAATAATGTGTGAATGTGTGCAACTGTGTGTGTGTATAATATAAAACGGTAACTTGCTTATTAGACACACCAGCCAAGTCGATACAATACTGTGGAGCGCCGAGACAATTGGAGAAATAATAGTGTTTGGGATCATAATGGCTGGACAACGCACTGAAAATGTTTAGCTGTAAGCATTGTTGTTAACATTCCTAAACGCATAAAGGATGATGAGTTTTGACAGTGCAAATAACAGTTGTCTGAACCCCAAACCGTTAGTCGGAAATAACAATTGAAACAAGTAAAACAAATGAATGCAGACAGAACGAGTCGAAGCTGAAAGCAGTAAGTGTGTAATTTCGGAGGGGTAGCATTACAGTTAAGTGACGTTGTAGGGATACAAAGGGCAGCCATCAAGGTGAAAGCAATCGAGACGCGTGTAGTCTGTTGGCGGTCACAATGAAGCCATTAACTTTTTTCGGATACTCAAATGCAATTGATTCGATACTTTGCGCGGTTTTAAACTATTAACGGCACACACACACACAATTACACATAAACCGTTGTATACACACACGAAAAAAGTGTGTTCGGCGCGTAAATATTTCAGTATTTTTTCCAACTTTGCAGCAACAAAATAATTGCGCGCGTGATGTCTGCCTACTCATGACTCATTTGTCACGTTGTCGGCTACACTCCATGCCAGTTTAGAGCAATTGCGTTATTTCACTGGACTTCTCGCATTTTTTCAAACACCATTGCACACTTTTTATTTAAATCTTAATTTTTTTATTTTTTTTTTTTTTAATTTACATCTTTTATACACTATTACTGTGTTGCTTTTGTCAGTAATTCCACTCGTAGTTTGCAGCAACAAAATTTTACGCGTCTACACTACATTTATGGTATCCTTTCACACAGCTATCCCGTTATTTTTCACTACTCTACTATATACTACACTAGGCGCTGCGTAACGAGAGAACGCCACTGAACGCACCGCCGACCGACGCACTCGAATGAACTTATTGAATTGAAAAGCACCAGCGCACGAGCCAGAGCTCTCAAAGCTAGTCGGCCGCGACACGAACGGAAAACAAGCGGTAATGAAAATACGAAATTCGAAAAGGAAAATGTGCACGATGAAACGAAATGGAACCAGAGCACAATGCTCCCACAAAAAGTTTCCTAAATCCATTTGTTGGCTTTCGTGTAAGTCGCTGAGTTCGTGTGTGTGTGCCGTACAGCCGTTTGTATTGGTAGAAAAAAGCTCGAAATTCGGGCAAACGAAAATTGGTAGAACTGTGTAGGTATGTATATGCAGTTATCCTCCTTCTAAATGTGTGTTTTTGTAGTTGTGATAGTATGATGTGTGTTTTTGTTGGTGTTTATGTATTCCGAAAGAACGAATTTGTAGATTTTAGAATACACACAACTGAAAGCACAAATAATGGAGTGAAAACATACATACTACATATATGTACAGGTGGCACTACATTTAAAAATACCGAAAAATGTTGAATGTTGCCACTTTTTGCTAATAGCGCAACACAAAACGATATGAAATGATGTGGAAACGAATTGTGCGCATTGATTGATTGTGGATTTGAAATTGGCTTTAAAGAAAGATGACTTTTCAAAAGTTCTAAAGGGCGCGAAAGAGGATTATATCCCGAATTTTAGAAATATTTTAAATTGAATTTTATTAAAATAAACAAAACAATTTTTTTTACTGAAAGTAAATATAATTTAGTAGACTACTATTAAATAGGCATTGAGTCAATCGCAAAAATATGAAAATAGGAATATGATGCCAAGAAGTAAAAGCTAGCCAGCCGACTAATTTTTCCCATCCTAATATTTAAGCAATAAACATTCGTTAGTTCACAATATTTATGACATTTTTCGTCTAATTCATTTACCAATTATAAATTGTTGTTATTCTGATTTGTTCGATTTTAGGAAGCCACGTGATCAAATTTCACCCGGACTGAAAAAAAAAAACATTTTCACGTATTTTAATACAAATCGTTGTTATTGCAACACAAAATTTCAGAAAACTCGGAAGCCGCGTTATAAACAAACAGATGTCAAAAACAGGAGAACACACTTTTCCTTCCTCTTTATTGTCGTAGACACCGCTTACGAGCCGAGTTTACAACAGCGCGCCATTCGTTCTTCCTCTTCGCTATTTGGCGCCAATTGGAGATTCCAAGCGTAGCCAGTTCCTTCTCCACCTGATCTTTCTAGACACACTTCCTCTGCTTCCCCCGGCGGATACTGGATCGAATAATTTCAGAGCTGGAGCGTTTTCATCTATTCGGACGACATGATCTAGCCAGCTATGTCAATGTCGTCGTATAACTCGTAAAGCTCATTGTTCCATCGTATGCCATATTCGCCTTGCCAATGCACAAAGGACCATAAATCTTCCACAGAACCTTTCTCTCAAAAACTCGTAATGTCGACTCATCAGATGTTGTCATCGTCCACGTCTCTACATCATATAGCTGGACGGGAGTAATGAGTGACTTATGGAGTTTGGGCTTTCTCAATTGCCTACTCAGTCCGAACAACAGGTGCTACGTTGGTAAGAGTGTTCTGCGTTCAATTTAGGCTGACATTGTTGCTAGTGTTAATACTGGTTCCAAGATAGAAGAAATCATCTACGATTTCGAGTTATGACTGCCAATGGTGTTGTAGGAGCGAAGTGGCGATCGCAACGACTGTTTGTTTGATGACATCAGAATTTCGTCTTGCTCTGGTTCACTACATTTGCTTCGCTTCCTTATCCAGTCTGGAGAAAGCAGAACTAACTTCAGACGTACATAAAAATTGTATAACAATCTTGAAAAATTTTTTATCGGTTCGTTTATGGACCAGTCTGGATCAAATTTGATCAGATGGTATTTCATTCAGCACTTGATCTTACTTTAAGGATAAATTTATGTACCATATATTGACTCCTAAGGCTCATTTTCCCACTGCTGAGCCCCGATATATGTTTAACAACAGAAGTCAGAGATTGGAGACCTTTTAACAAAATATAAGAATGAGCTCATGTTTTCATATGAATAAACAGTGTTAGCTCTTCTTGAAATTATACCTTAAATAGTTCAAGGATGAAATAACATGGCATTATATAGGTAACTATCTTATCTGTATCTTTATGATAGCCTTCCAAAAGTAAAACCAAACAGGGAAGGATCGCTTTTAGCCGTTCGATACCTGACGAGGTCTGTTGGCGTAGACACCGCCTACTCCGTTCTACATCCGACGTTGTTTAGTCCTTTTCATTAAGGATGTTCTTTTACGTGGCGGGTCCCAAACCCAGCGCACAATTTTCTGGAGGGATGTTTCGCCTTCTCAGTTTAACTCGTCTTCAAACGAATGATTTTTTGCTACCCAGAGGTTAATCGTCTAAGACCGGAAGTCCTGAGCTGCTTGAGCCATATGTAAAAGAATAATGGTAGAACGAGTGATACATGCCGCTAATTTGAACTAGGGAACGCGACGGTACGACAGAATACCTGGAGACCGAACACAAAGATTTCTCGCAACTTAAGAACTACATCACTGTTGATTATAAATTTCAAAAAGTAAATTACTTTGTATACCTCGGATCCCTCTCACGACGAAAACAAAATTTGGCTCTATAAGATTCTAATTTTCCTCGTCCTATTACGCGGCGCAAAAACATTAACTATAGCGAACCCAGATAAGAAAGCACTTAGAGCATTACAGAGAACTGTTGCCTGCAAAGTCTTTGGAGCCGTTCACGTAAGCGATGAATACCGAAAAAATGGAACCAGGAACTGTATAAGCTCTACGCCGACATGGATATAGTTAAGTGCATAAAAATGCAACAAACGGGCAGGTTGGGTCATTTCGTTCACATGGTCGATGATGCTCCAGCGAAAAGCTCCTTCAATTCGAGTTCTATGAGTTGACAACAAAAGCAAGGGCGCTAACGCAACCAATGGAAGAACCAAGTGCATAGCGATCTATCTGCACTTGGAATGTACAATTCGGCCTGACCTCACAAAGAATAGAGACAACTGGCGCACTCACGGTTAGAGTACCAAAGAAAAAGAAGAAAAAAAGATCTTTGGGACATTTTTCACAAGTTACAATCTTTGAACAAAGTGTTCAGATGGACCATTATGGATATAGCTGCGAACTGAGCTATCAAAACCAAAAAAAGTAACATCGTAAAAGATATTTTTCTCTTATTAAATAAACTTAATTCAACTTGAAAGTTGTTTATATCAAACAATGTGGCTTGAAAATATATCAACAACCGTTTTCCGTTGAAAGCAAGCGGACCTGTACGCCGAAAGTAGAAAGGTAGCTAAAATCTTAATTTTACTAATAAAAATAATATCTTAATTATATTTCCGCACCAACTTTCAATGAACTGATCCCACTTTTTGCCCAAGACTCAGCTCAAGCCAATTATGTTGACCCATTGACCCCGAGTGACCACAACTCATAAGCCGATTACTTAAATGCTAGTAAAACTTTGAAGCAAACACCGGCCTACAAATCCACAATCCTATTATTTCGCATTAAATCAAGCCGCAGACAATATGAATACGAAAATAAGCAGTCATTAAATCGAGATCGTCGCTTATAAATCTTGTGGGAAATATTTAAGAGTGTGTGTGTGTGTGAAACTTTGTAGTACAAGCAAAAACAAGCTATTAACAGACTCGACACTTAGCCTTTGAATTGTGTTTCCTTTCTACGCACTTTAATACTTACTCACACATACACGCACACCTTTGCATATAAGCTTACATTGTATGCAGCGCCGGCGCTATACAAACGTATGCATGTGTTGGTGTGTTGGGACATGGCTATGAAGTTATTGAAATCGCTTTTTATTACCTGCAAAGAAAACAAGGTGAAAAAACATCATTAAAAAATGCATTTTAAATGATAAAATGGAAAGCAAACACTCACACACACGCACACAGGCACTCAAGCACTTGCCGAGCAATACAGCGAGACAATAATACTCGTAAAAGCAAAATATTTTTCATTTATTTCTTATTTTCATGCTTTATTTTTATTTTTTTTTTAGCCACAAAGCATTTGAAATGGCTGTCACACGCACGCGAGCGCAACGCACACACACATACGTACGCACAAACACATGCATACAATAAGGACAAGCATAGGTGCGAGTGCAGCAGCACACCTGCCAGCCAACACTCACGACACACACCAACCCAAAAGCGTTCTTTTTCTACTTGTGCAGCAAGTGGCATGCGGCATACAACATATGTATATATGTATACTATACAACAAATACAAGCACAAGGGTAGTGAACTCGTACTTCAAAAAATCAAAATGGAAAATGTCTACCCGCAAAATGTGGGTCATTTCCATCACAAAAAGGCGGCAACACACACGACACAGATTCAAAGAGCAACGCCACAAATAGCATTCACCAGCGAATATAGCACAGACACAACCCGATAACGCAGTGGAAAGGTTAAAAAATTCAAAGCAGCGTATTTGATTTAGTTCCTTTTTATCTTTTTTTTATCTTAGTACAACAATATGTGGTATTTTAGCATGAAGGATGCGCGATGGATATACAGAGATGAATGTGTTTGTATGTATGCAAAAATAATTGGAATAGCAAGGCGAGTTGACATTAGAGAGTTTATCTGTATGAGATTACACATCATTATAGAACATGGGTTTGTGTCTTCAGTAATAGGAAATGCGATCTGGTACTTGTGGCGAGAACTTCAATTTGAGATTAAAATGCTATGACATGCAAATATGTCAAAATAAAAAAGAAACGACTGATAGTGTTACCAGAATTATTTTTCGTAAATTTCTTGAAAATCATCTTAGTTAGTACTCCTTATTGCAAAAATACTCTCGGAAAAAAGTTTTCAGTCTAAAGTAATATTATAACTAAAATTTTGAAACATTGTTGCCACCTTATTTAGTTAAAACTTTATTATTTTTCTAAAACGAAAACTATAATTTTAAACTAAACAAGAAGCCTCGTTAACTTCGGTACCACCGAGCTATAATAGTCTTCAAAAATTCAAAAGATTGAATTTTTCTTCAATTTGTGAAGATACCTCGTCAAATTAAAAAATTTTCCATGCAAGCACTTCATTCCGCTCGGTTAGTTTGTATCGCAGCTAGATTGGATAAATAAATGAGGATTGCACCGGGACATAAGGATAAAGTATTGATAAAGTCTAATATACAGCTAGGTGCTAATGAGGCGATGTGATCTCTATTTGGAAACATGGATCCAAGGGCTTTTATTTTGCGTCTACAGTCTGCTATGCAGTCAATTAGCAGGTATTCCGGAGTTTCAGGCACCAGGTATGTCGCAGAACGGGCAATTTGCACAAGATGCTAGGCACATATTACATAAGTGCTTCTTGAGCTTACAATGACCAATATAGAAGACGACAAGTGGCCTAAGTGTGTCCCTTGTGAGGTTGATTACATCTTTAAGCCGTTTAAGGCTATAACTACTCATGAGTAACTTGGCATGGCGCATGCCTTGGAGTTGTTGTCCGCCAATAACCCTCCCTACCCATTCCTTCATCTTTGCTGAACTGCTCCTTTATGGTGTGGAGACCAACCGCATTGAAAAGGTTCGAGTCCTTCTATGTTGATGGCTGCTGCCGAGCGGGCAAGCTTATCAGCCAGTTCATTCGCGACTATTTCTTTGTGAACGGGCACCCATATAAGGTGCATTTTGGTTACGATCCAATAGACTTTTCAGCCGTTCTATACATTCCTGCACCAATAGCGATTTGATCTCGTATGCAGAGATCGCTTTTAGTGCCGTTGGAGTTGTATCCCTTTGCATCGACTTATAGCCAAGACCTCTGCTTGGAATATGCTTGGAAAACTTTCCATAGGCATGGAGAGTTTGGTACGTGATCCTGCATAGGTGCCGACAAAGGAGCAGCTGCTTGCAGAGACAAGACTGGGTGGCT
This sequence comes from Bactrocera neohumeralis, assembly GCF_024586455.1. Lineage (NCBI taxonomy): Eukaryota > Metazoa > Arthropoda > Insecta > Diptera > Tephritidae > Bactrocera > Bactrocera neohumeralis. Next base: position 84,874,902 of record NC_065919.1, on the reverse strand, counting down.
CATCACAAAGGCATCGAGGGTAATGAGAAAGTGGACGAGATTGCCAAGTGTGTGTATGGCCGAAACCCGAAAAGGTGATCAACATTGGAAAACCCATGCGTCGAGATGCGATGGTATGATCTACCTGGTTGCAAAACAACAAAAGTCGTGTGTAAAACAGTATTTTGGAAATATACAAAATTTCTACTGACTCTCCTCAGTAGTGACCGTAAGAACATAATTGGACTATTCACTGGTCACTGTCAGTTGACGACACGCGCTTGCAGAATGGGGCTGACAAATCAAGAATACTACTGAAAATGTCAAGAGCAAGGCAAGAGGGAAACATGCTCTATTGTTTACTTGTTTCCCTGGTACTGAAGCATCAATAGTGAGGCCACAGAGTTTATTGAAAGGTACTGGGTATTTGATGCCTGAAACTGAAGCTTGAGATCTAGCCTACAACAACAAGATGGCGCCACTTCCCACACATCGCATTAATCAATAGATTTATTAAGAGAGCACTTCGGTGAACAGATTATAACATGTTTTGAGCCGGTCGCTTGACCATCAAGATCTAGTGATATAACACAGTTATATTTTTTTCTGTGGGGATACGTAAAGTCTACAGTCTATGCGGGTGCTTATTAAATCTATACTTTATATAAAATAACGGTAGTATATCATATCATATCATATCAAATTTGAAAAACCTATTGGTCCTTAATAAACCAGAAACAACACCAATCTAGCTTCTACGCTTTCAACTACAGAGCATGCTCTAAGAGCTTACAAATCTACGAATGCTTAAGCATAAACCCAATATGAAAAGAGTATATATAGACACACAGACATATACAAATGTATGTACACATGCAAGTATTTTATGTGATGCGAATAAGAAAACTCAGCGAGTACCACTAAAGCCTCGATGACCGCAATAACAATAAAAATGGCAAAAGGAAAAACCAACAAACGACTACACGCTTCAGCAACAAAAATGGCAAAAACAACAACCATTTAAATGGCAACGCATCATTGCCGACATTCCGATAAACAATTTCATGGCAAACTCATTTAATTTAAAATGAGTTTTACTTCAACAACAACACCACAACAATGCCATATTGTTCAGTCTGCGTGGACAAATAGTTGATATCCCACCCGACGAAATGCGCTGTGGCTGTCGAGCGAATAAAATTGACAATTTTGTCATTGAATATTTTCACGACTTTATCCTTTATAAGTTTTTTCAACTGGACGCAAATAATTCGGCACATACACCATACACACACGCAAATATATAATATTCTACAAAAATTGCGCTACGTGAGCCGCCAAGGCTCTCTCTATTCAACCCTCCGTCGACAGCGAGCTCCGCTGCGTTTGCTTATTGCCTAATGCGGCGTAGCTCATAACTCATAGGCTTCATCCGCTGCAATCGCCTGCGACGGATGAGCGGCTAATAATGTATTTCCGAAGAGGAAAAGTTTTGTCGGTAAGTTTGTCAAATGGACAGAATCCCTATTTGAGCGGGGTGTCATATTAGGCATTTTTATATCACGCTCGAATGCTGGAGCGTAGGGGTGGTGCGGTAGTGTCTACAAATATGTATCAAGCAAAACACGCCAATGCAAATGCTAGGGCTAATAACAATGGATGCTACCGCAATTCGAAATGAAGTGAGTTGTGGAGGAATGTAACTAATAAGATTCCTATAAGGAAAACAACTTAATTGAGGCTTTAATTTCCTTGATTTTATCTAAAATTTTCTGCTGTTTTTTTAGTGTGACTATTACATGGATGCGGTCATTTCGTCGAAACAACATTTGAGTTTCGTTTCTGGTTGCGAGACCTGAATTACTCAAATTTTCGGTTATATGAACTAGCTTTGATTTAAAAAGCGATAATTTTTCATTAATATAAAGCTTTTTTCAATAGCCGTCGAATACTCTCAGAACTGGAGTGTTTTTATTCATTCGAACGACATGGTCAACGTAGCCGCTGTCTCTTCATTCGCTGAACTATGTCGATGTCGTCATACTTATATCTCATACAGCTGTTCCATTGACTGCGGTATTCGGCGTTGCGTAAAAGACCATAAAGACAACAGGAGATATTTCATCCTACCCTAGTTCACTACCAGGTCCATCGCAATTCTTGGACGGCGGTGAAGACAGCCTTTACTCTTACGAGGACATCAACCAGCTGGGCAGCGGCACATTCCTAATTAAGAACCGGACATTCCAATTGCATGCACTTAAATCGTAATCCTTTACGTTTGCATTTGTCGTCATCAAAAGGAAGGTTTCTGACACAAGTTTTTTTTTTTCATTGTGGGTATTTTTTAAGTGGCGGGTCCCCAGCCCAGGCCACAACGCTTGGAATGGATTTTCGCATTTTAGCTCGCCATCAAACGGATATTTTTTGGATACTCAGAGGATACAAGGTCTAAAACCGGAAATCGTGAGCTGATCGAGCCATATGTAAAATAATCCTTTCTGGCCACTCCCAAGTGAATGGCGCTCAGGAAACTTTCCTCACTTGCCTGAACTTCTACACATGGTACCATCCGAAGATATTAGTAGTCCAAAAAGAAGGTATTATATAACAATATTAATGAATCACTTGATTTTATGGTTCATTTGTCTACTCAAATTTCCTCTCATCGTCTCCCTTCTACAGATTTGTAGAAGGGTTATGACCAAATATCATTATGTTCTTATTAGCGACTATAATACTCATCCAACATGGATCTTTAAGCACATTTTGTCGGAGACAACCACCGATTTACGATTTTAACTCTTTTCGGTCCATCCTTGCATCCAGTATTTCGACTAGTAATTGGCGAATGAGACGCATGATATTTAGGCCAGAATCGAAGCGGAATTGTACGCATAGACTTTAGACTTTTGATATCTCCACAGGAAAAAGTCACACGATCTTGGTGGCGAATCAACCTTCCCAAAACGTGAAATTATCTGCTTACCGAAGTCTTCTCTCAATAAATCCATGGATTGATGCGATGTGTGGAAGTAGCGCCGTCTTCGTGAAACCAAGTGTCGCCGAGATCCCAAACTTCAATTTCAGGCATCAAGTAGTCAGTTATCATGGCACGATAACGGTCGCCATTGACGGTTACGCATCACCGATATCATATTTGCCCCAAACCACACCAAACCGTTGTTTTTTCTGGATTAAATTACTGCTTTTAAATCTCTTCAGGTTGCTCTTCGTCCCAAGTGTGGCAATTTTGCTCATTTACATACCCATTGAGCCAGAAATGGGGTTCATCGCTAAACAAAATTTGGCTCGAAAACGTCATAGAGTGAAACGATGTCGCTTACGAAAAAAAATATCTCGACTGGATCACCCGTTACTGCATGGAAATACTCCAATTTGCTTCTATTATTACTAAATCTTCTATCAGCAGAAGACCTACTCTAAATTTTATAAAAGTTTTCTTTGAAGTGATCTAAACATCCGATTTTACGCTCAACTTGTTCAAATACTTCTTTACCAACCAAAAGTACTAGTGTAAATGCCACAAAATCTACCATAAAATCACCTAAACTACTGGTAGTACACCTGGTCACCTCAATTCAGTAATCAAAATGTATTTGTCTCTATTCGAAAAGCTTTTAAACGCCACTCTGGCCAACATTAGCTGCTCTCCGAAAGCGCACTCACTCATTGCTGTCATTGCTGCACACTCTCGGTACATTCAAAGGCATTGGGGTGGAAATCAACTGCACCGGATACGCATGCTCACGTAGCACACACACACACCACCGTTCGTGCAAAAACAAATACTGTATAACGTAATATCGATGGTATCAACTACAGAATGAAATACCGAAATACTATGATGAATACCAACCGATGAAGAAGCAATTCTGTAAAGACCGAGTGAATATGCCAACAACGAGAATTTCGAGCGTGAGCAACGACTAAATGTCAACGAGGCTGCCTAATGAGAGAATATGTTGTGTGTTGAGAAAGGTAACGAGAAGTGAAGGTGAGAGAATGTGAAGAAAAAGTTTATCACGACCTTTCTACACAGGCAAGGCGTGTGGGTGAATAGGCTGGCTGACGGGCGGGCGCTTGGCATGTGCTGATGTGCACCCCACGTCCAATAGGCCTGCCAACAACAAATATGCTAGCTTACTCACCCGCTAAAGTCTCAGCGTGCCAGCTAGTTGGTCTCATTCATCAAGTCATAAAAGTATGCAACAACAATTGCAGCTGGTTGCTTGCCGCCATGCAAAAACCACAATTTTAAGTACTTTTGGGTACCGGAGTTAGCGCACTCCCCGGTGCGACAGTAGGTTGTGCGGTTAATTTCGAGATAAATGGGCACATATTTATGCATACATACATATATTGGATGTATGTATGTATGTCGCGTCTAATGCATGTAAGCTAGGCATTACTGAACTGTTTAATATTATATGTTATACTAAAGTTGAGCGGAATTCATTCTCAATATAGTAGAATTCAATCTAACTGATTTTTAGTCGCTTGACTTTGCCATAACTTTTGATCAGAATTATAACAAAATAAGAAAAACATTAACTTCTTTTAAAACGAAGCTAGAATACGCAAACAAAAAAGGTGTATTTGGAGACTCCAAGTATAGCCAGGTTCTTCTCGACCTGATCTTTCCAACGGAGTTGAAGTCTTCCTCTGCTTCCCGCGGCGGATACTGTATCGAAAACTATCAGAACCGGAGTGTTTTCTTTCATTCGGACGACATGACCAAACCAGCGTAGCCGCTATCTCTTTATTCGCAGCACTCGCCATATTTCTCGTACAACTCATCGTTCCATCGAATGCGATATTCGCCGTTGTCAAACACGCAAAAGATCATAAATCTTTCCGGAACTTTTCCCTCGAAAACTCGCAACGTCGACTCATCGGATGTCGTCTTCGTCCATGCCTCTGCACCATATAGCAGGACGGGAATAATGAGCGACTTATAGAGTTTGGTTTTTGTGCGTCGAGAGAGGACTTTACTTCTCAATTGCTTACTTAGTTCGAAGTAGCACCTGTTGACAAGAGTTGTTCTGCGTTGGATTTCGATGCTGACGTTGTTGTTGCTGTAATGCTGGTTCCAAGATAGAAACTCTCAACGATTTCAAAGTTATGACTGTCAACAGTGATGTGAGAGCCAAGTCGCGAGTGCGATGTAGAGGTCCTTCCTGATCATGACTGAGCTTTTGGTATTACTCAACGTAAGTTTACACAGCCGTATTAGCTATGTGGGGTTACCAAGTTCAGACTCCGCGTCATAAAGGCAGCTCCTTTTCGTGCTGTTAAAATCGACAAAGAGGTAATGTGTGTCGATCCTCTTGACGCATGGGGGACATCTGGTCAGTTGTTGATTTTCCAGGACTAAAGCCACACTGATAAGGTCCAATCAGTTTGTAGACGGAGAGTTTTAATCTTTCACACAATACACTCGCTAGAACCTTATATGCGATGTTGAGGAGGCTTATCCCACGGTAGTTGGCGCAGATTGTAGGGTCTCCCTTTTTGTGGATTGGGCAGAACACACTTAAATCTCAACTGCGGGCATGCTTTCGTCCGACCGTATTCTACAAAGAAGCTGCTGCATGCTTCTTATCATTTATTCGCCGCCGTATTTGAGCTCGGCCAGCAATCCATCGGCCACCGCCGCTTTGTTATTCTTCGGACAGGTAATTGCTATTCGAACTTCTTCATGGTCAGGCAATGGAACGTCTGCTTCATCGTCATCGATTGGGGAATCGGGTTCGACTTCTCCTGGCGCTATACTTTCACTGCCATTCAGCAGGCTGGATAAGTGTTCCCTCCATCATTTCAGTATGCTCTGGGCATCAGTCACTAGATCACCTCTGGGGGCTCTACAAGAGTATGCTTTGGTCTTGAAACCTTCATCTTGTTCCAGTTTTGAATAATGTTTTTCAAAAAATTACAAAAATATTGAAACGGAAGCAAAATGATGTTGATATTTCTTACTTCAAAGAAGCCCTATTTCTTCGGAAACCTGTCTAGGGCAAGTTATTAACAAACTTAAGTTAATTCTTAATTTCCCTTTTGTTATATTAGGCTTGCTGGGTTATATTTAGGAAAAAAGTGCCTGCATTTTATATATTGGTTGGCATTTATAAGGTGTGAGCAAACACTGATATTATGAATATGTATGTATGTACCAAACTGCATAATTTATTTCACCCATTCCACAGTCTTTGCCATTTCGCATGAAGGAACAAAACATAAAGAGCACATACGCGTGAAAATGACATATGTATGCATTATATCCCGACGCATGCTGAGGACTTGCCACACATGTACATATGTATATGGAGGCATAACGCTTGAACTGAATTGCTCACAATGAGTTCTTCAGAGAGCAATAAAAATAGAGTTCATTTTTCGATGTTTTCTCGTTAAACATTTTATATATACATATAATATATATCTACCATACGTAAGCCATATTGCATTAAATACTTCACGCTTCGCCACCGAGATGCACCTGTGGGTGTTTTGGCTTTGCGGAGGTGTATTGCTTGCATTGGATTTTTTTATTTTAATTAATATTGGCATGCGGTGAATGCGCTTACTGAGTGCTGACACTTGAGTGCCACTGCATTTATCTAAACAGCGCTTCTTTTTTTTCAAAACTCGCACGGGTTGATGCATATATAATATCGACAGAAAATAGGGCAATGTGTTGCCGAGGCCGCACTCACCTATCTGCTGTCGCCACAATTTTGTGTCACGTGCAATTAATGAGACGTTTCATTGGAGCTGAACTACTTAATTAGCATATTAACAGGCGTTTGTCTACTGGCACAGGGTTGCCAGTTCTGCAAATTCGCAAGATTTTTTGTTTAATTTCGGAGGATATGCTTTGGTAACTTGGGAAGAAAGAGACGAAATATCAGATTGATATCTCAAAAAGACAGAGAGGCAGACGGGCAGACAGAAGGCCCGATAGACGTTCATGACTAAATGAGGTTTTTGAAGAACGACGATGTCATATTATAATTTTATTTAATTTTAAAATTTAAATTTATTTTTTTTTTTCAAATTGGCAACGCTATCGCTAATAACTGCCTCCGCTTAATTACGTGTGTGTACGTGCACCGGAATTCACGGACGAGTGCCCATGGGCGGTTGCATCTGGAGCAAATGTGTTTGGGCGTAATCGATGCTGCGTTCAATGGCGAATGGTCAGCAGCGTAGTGAGCATTGACAACATTCTTTTGCATTTATTTTTAATATCTTTATTGTTTAAAATTTAGCGCTCAACTCGTGTTGGGCGGCAGGTGAAAATAGCGGGCGTGTGGGTGTTGACATGTGGTGCTACGGCCCATTAATAGCCAACTAATGGCAAATCACCTTTCAAAATGCTTCTTGGGACTTTCCTTAATTGGCAAGTCGCCGTTAAGTTGGAGCACAAGAGGTCTTAATAAATTAACGAAGGTTGTGTTGTGTGAACAGTATTTTTAGCCTGTTTGACATCACTCAACGGTAAATAGCGGTTAGTATTTTGAAGGCCGTTAACTAATATGGCTAATAGGCAAAAAATTATTTATTTATAATGTTGCAGTTAATTACTTTGTCAAATATGGGATTAAAGTCTACTTCATAAATGATTTAGAGCAGCAAAGGCAAAGCAAATTATGCAAAAAAACAGTCCAGCGAAATTTATTTTTCAAAGTGTATGCGTGCCAAATTGCCGTTATGACTGTGGTTTTGCAAACCAGCAGTGGCTCAGCAGAGCACCTATTGGACTTTTTGTTGTTTTAACTAACAATTAATATTTTGCCTTTTATAGTTCTCTACTTCTTTATCGTCGAAAATGAAGAAAAATGTTGGCATGTGTAGAAGTTCACGCCAGTGAAGAAAGTTCTCTGAGCGCCATTCACTTGGGAATGTGAAGAAACGATTCTTTTACGTATGGCTCAAGCCTCGGATGACTCGGCTACAAAAGCGTAAATGGTGTCTAAGCCAATAAAAAAGTAATAAACGCGAAAAATATATTAAAGGGTAAACCGGCAAAAAAATGTAAGTTAGCTTTTTACAAGAGTTCCGCAAGAAATAAAAGCGAGGTTTTCTCTACCTATTGAACCACCATTTGCTGGTGTTTTTTATATACTTTTAGGTATTTTTTCAATAGCTTTTCTTTGACAGATCACCCGTGAATCGTATCAAGCCGTCATGGTATTTTTGTTCAACATTACCTGGCAATTCATCATGGAAATACTTAACGCCTGAACAATGTTTACAAATCGTTCAACTTTATTACGAAAATTAACGTTCTGTAGAGAATATATTTTCGGTCAACAAAATTCGCTTCGGTCAACTTATGGTCAACATAATCGGCCCACTGAGCGTACTATTCGCAACAACATGACTCATCTTGAGACCCAGCATTTTTAATTGGATAGTATTCGACCGAATAGACTACGGCCAGCACGCAGAGAAGAAAATATAGCAGCCGTAGCTGAGAGTGTACACGAGGACCGTGGAGAGTCGATTCGACGCCGTTCTTAGCAACTCGCACTGACGTATGGAACGACCTGGCGCATTTTATGTCGAGATCTTAAATTGAAATGGTACAAAATACAGTTCGTGTAAGAACTAAAACCGCTCGACCTTTCCAAGCGACATCGCTCTGGGGGCTCTTGAAAAGTCCCAAGAAGATCCGACTTTTTCGAGCCAAATTTTGTTCAACGGGTATGAAAAGAAGCAAAATTGCTGAATTTAGAACGAAGAGTAACCTAAAGAGATTCAAGAGCTGACATTTCATGCAGAAAAAATAACGGTTTGGTGTGGTTTGGTTCCTCTAAAAACACTTCGGTGCGCAGATAATTTCACGTTTTGAGTTAGTCGGTTGTCCACCAAGATCTATCACACGGTTAGACTTTTTCCTGTGGAGATATATAAAGTCTAAAGTCTATGCGGACAATCCCGCTTCAATGCAGGCCTCAGAGCAAAACATCATGCGTGTCATTCGCCAGTCACCGGTCGAAATGCTTGAACGAGTAATCGAAAATTCAACTCAACGGATGGACCGTCTAAAGCGTAGCCGCGGCCAACATTTAAAAGAGAAAATCCTCAAAAAATTAATGCCAAAGAATGTTCTTTCAAAAGATAATAAATATTTTTCCTCTAAATTTCAAGTTTCTCTGTTTTTTCTTTAAAAAAAGTGGGAAACCTCGAAATGGTTCAGTAGTGCTTATATACCTGTTGCGGGCCTACTTTTCGTATCATTGTTCTTTCGGGTTCAATGGCAGAAACTATCGAGATATTAAATATCGCTGTTTTGCTTGAGGTCATTGCTGAACTGATGATCCGGAATAGTGTTTAGAAATTTTGAAGTTTTGTCGTGTTTTAAGTCCATCATATTATCAAATTCATTCGCAGTTTGGTTATTCAAAAGAAATAAACACCTGTTCTCCTCGACCATAAGCCAGCAATTTCAGACAAAACTGTTCGCCAGAACGTTTTCGAGTAATTTCCATAACAGTATTTCACAAAACCAGTGAAGGTTACTGTCTGCTCTTCTAGATTTTAATTGCGCTGATTTCTATCAGAGTGCTTTCATTAGTTATTTTTGACCGTTTACTATTGATTTTATCGATCTTTAAAGATCAATGTTTTTTTATTATTGGTCAATATTATTGAAGATTAATCACTATTGATCAATATTATTGAAGATTTAACTTAAATATCTGCCTTATTATAATTATTATATTAATTCTTTCTTACCAATATAGAAACTTTTTTGAGTTAAATCTCCTTTGATGTCTAAATATCTATATAACCTTGTAGTGAAGTCAAACTAGAAAAGTCTTCGCTATTATATACATATGTTACGATGCATTACATATACATAAGAACAAACGTATGTAAGCCGCATGACACGTTTCAATACACACATACATATTTACATACATATTTACATACATATGCACAGTTATCACGTAAAATATTTGATTGTCAATTTCGCCTTGAGACGTATGCAAATACCGACAAAATACGTGATTACCATTTAGTGCAGTATGACAACACCAATACTGACGCAATCTCGACGAAGATGTCCTCTACCCTTGTCACTATACGAAAATAAATTATTTTTAACAACAATAAAACAAAAGCAGAGTCACAGTCATTGTCGGAGTCATCAAATATTAGTGAACTCGGCTATTTTCGGTGCTGATGGTCGATAGTGTTCCACCATAAGTGTACATACATATGTATGTGTATGTGTGTGTTTATTCGTGATTGCCATTTTTTCACTATTGCGTCACACATTTTTGTTGCTGCAGCTAACAACTTTGTTTGTTTGTATGTAACATACACATATTTGTCGTTTGTGTCATTCACAGCTTGACAACAAACATGGCAAATATTTAATTCAGCTGCTAAGGAATAAAAATATATATATAGTATATATGTATGTATATACATATATCGGTACAGATGTACATGCATGCATATAATTATGGAAGATAGCACAAAAATTTGGAAATTGTAAGCTTGAACCCATTGCTACTGGCGTCTACCTCAGCTTCTGCTGCTCTCTACATTACCAGAATAGTACTGGTGTGACAATCTCCTTACTCAATCTTGTGTCGACTATTTTTTATTGCTACATAAAGTAATACATTTTTAATACCAGCCTGGTAACGGAAATTAAATTGACAAAAATAATTTATACACACACATATGTCTGCATTATCAGTGTTTCTTCCAAAATATGTATGCAAACATCTGTTGTTGAACAAATTTTCTTTTACAAATGAATGATTTTTCACATAAAAACATTAACACTAACACAATTTTTGGCAATAAATATTATATTTATTTGACAGTAGCACTCGGCTACTAGTATCTACAACTATCCTTTTTCTATGCATCGTAGTGAGCATTTTTCTCACAATCAGTTTTCCACTTGAATTATTTCGCTCAAATCACATTCATCTATTTTCATGCTACTTTGACAGCGTACAAAGACAAATGTCTCATTGTAAGATATATAGACGAAAATACCGTTATGTACATGAAATCATAAATAAAATTCTAAATTTAATGGACTCTTTCGTATTTGATATGGGACTTGCTCATGCTGTGGTATTAACAAAGTATCAATACTATTTTCTTTTATCTTCCTTCAACGTCAATTCTGGTTACATAACCTATTCTCATGGCATATGGCCATGTACATATGCCCAAACAAAACTCTATTTTTTGGAGATATCGATCGGAAATTTTGCAAACCTTCTTTTCTGCTTAATCGGAAATTCCGATATCGGATCACTATAGCATATAGTCTGCATACAAACTGACCAATCAAAAAACAGGTCCTTTCATGAAAACCTTTTTAACCGAGTTTTCAAAAAGAGCGCTGAATGATGAATTTTTTTCTACTGTGAAAGTACATAAATTCGATGCCATTATCTATGGAACTCAATTTCTTTAGCATGTCCACCACGGGCACGCTTGCAGAAGTCTAGACGCAGAACCCAATTTTTGACAGTTTTCAGGCTTAAATCGGCCGATACTACTGCAATTTCACGTTCGTTATTCATATTTATCAATCATCACTGGCTTGTTGCCATAAGCCATAGACTTTCCCATAGGAAATAGTCTAACGGAGTCAAATCGCACGACCGAGGCGGCCAATTGGCTGGACCATTTCATGAGGTAACACTTTCACCAAACTTGGTTTTCAATAAATCGATTGTAACATTCGCTGTGTTGTTTGTGGTGCCGTCCTGTTGGAACCACATATTGTCCAAGTCCATATCATCCAATTCGAGCCAAAAATATTTGGTTATCATCGAGCGGTAGCGATTCCCATTCACAGTAACGTGGCGGTCTTGATCAACACAGAATAAGTACGGCCCAATGACACCTCCGGCTCATAAACCGCACTTAATTTTTTCGGGATGTAATGGCGACTCATAGGGTATGAGTAGATTGCTGTCTGACCAATAACACATATAGTACTTTGCTTATTGACGAAGCCATTCAATCAGAAATGAGCCTCATCACTGAAGATGGTTTTTCGATGAAAATCTGGATCATTTTTAAGTTGTTAGTTGCTCAGCCCATTTCATGGACATACGACGATTTTGGTGGTCAATCGGTTTCAGTACTTACGTCAATTTATTCTTGTAAGGATGTAGGCTCTGATCTTTTAGCTAACTTCGCCACAACGACGTCACAGTGATGCCCAATGCTTGAGATCAACGTGTGAGAGGCTGATTTGGATCTTAATCAATTGACGCCCTAGCGGCAGCACTTCTTTGTCTCACTTGCATGGTAATATTTTGTACTATGCCTGTGCATTCAAATTTTTCTACTAGACGCTCAACTGTTGATCTGACAGGACGATTATGAAGACCATAAAATGGACGTAGCGCTCTTAAATTTGAAGTCACTGACAACGAATTTCGGTAACAAATTTTAATAATTTCGACTCGTTATTGGATCGTATATCTTACCATGATGAAATGGCAAATCTTACGGAAGAAAAATGTCAAAAGAGCGGGAAAAAATTTGGAGTCATTTTCTGTCCCTATCGGTCCACTTTTGATGCGTTTCTGAAAAACCCCTTGTTTTACAAGTCACTTTCACGAAATTTTACATATATTGTTTTTGCAGACAGCACTACAAGTTTCTACAAGTAATATGTAATCCAGGTCGGACCGTAAGCTACAAAGTGGCCCATCAAAATCAAGATAGATATTTTATACTATTTTTTCCTATACGATATGGGAGCATGAAGGGTATTACAGCTATGGTGCAGCCAAAGTTAACGGCTGATTTTATTATTATTCACAGAATACTCTAAACAGCCAAGCAATATGCCTTCGTATTTTTGAATATAAATGATAGTGGTTGATTTCGATTCCATAAGTGCAGAGTCCGTTGTGTTTTATGTGAATTACCTGCCTACGAAAGCCCAAATTCACGGTGCTTTCTATTGCTAGAAGCACGTAGATCAATACAATGCGTTGATCAGCGCCCCAAAGCATAAGTGCATGCACCTGCACCATACTCACTTACACCTTGGTTCCAATTGGTAGGGTGGGACTCCCTAGCCGCCTTGGTCGGGTTCGAGGCCGACCTAAAACCTCTGCCGTACTCTGGGTCCGGCATCCGGCCGCAATGCGACTACACATTGGACAAATGCCCTGCCTGCATTTAGGTTTAAACCACAGCTACCACGAATCTCCAGATTGGAGCAGATTGGAGTTACCTCCAAGGGCTAACTGCTCCGCGTGATACCACGTTAAAGTCTTTGGTGTGACTTTTGAAACATTTGGCTATTACCAGTTTGAGCTTCGTATTAATCCTAACTCAGGACTAGTGATATTCGTCGCTTGAACAAAAAATGCTTTTATATTAGGAATTAATATAAAAAACTATAATATCATTTCATGCTGAGTATTAAAGCACTTTTCTGACTTAGACCATGATGACATTCAAACCAAGAACTGCAAATGTCATACACAGTGCATGTGGATTTTAGTCGCCTCTTACCACAGGCATGTCTTACCACGGGTATATTCGGTTTCCCCCCTACCCGCAGGGGGAAAATTCAAAAAATATATTTATAGATCTACTAAATGGAACTGAAGAATTAGATGACAGATAAAATTGAAATATGCTAAAAAATACTTATAAGAATAAGTAATTGCAGAGAATTTAGTCGCAGCAATACACTGCGTATGAGTAACATTGCAATGCTTTGGTTTCCAGCAGAGTAAAGGTTATTTTGTTGCTATTGTGATTGTTATTTTAAATGATATTATTGCTTGTTAAACGCGTTTTTCTTAAAATTGCATTTTGAAAATTTTCTTAAGTGATTACTGAGAGACAAATGATCCGCTCACTATCAATAATTTTGCTGCATACCAATTTTTTTGATGTCATCACAAATAGAATTTTCGCAAACCATAACAAAATCAACTTTTTTAAAACGCCGTTAGTTTTTAAACTTTTTATTATTGTTTTTCGACATTAGGGAATTGTACGGACAATATTTTCTAGTGAAGAATTTTTTTTAATTTCATACAACACTGAAGTAATGGAGCACCTTTTTTAAGCGCATATAACTCAAAAAATATTTTTTTCTTTTCGTCAAAAATTTTACTGTGTATTTTGTAAATATATAGTATACAAATATATGCATTTAATTTGTTTTTAAGTTCACACTTCCAAAGCTAGAATACCCTTCACAACTAACGAAGTTTCCATACAAGAAGTTAATTTTGATCGTTTAGTTTATAGAGCAGCCATACGATATAGTTGTTCGATTTGAAAAAATTCTTCAGACATAGTAGCGTTGTCTTAAAAAGCAATATAAGCCAAATTTTATAAAAAAAATACCTTGTCAAATGACAAAGTTTTGTATACTAGACTTTATTCTATATGCTATAGTGATTCGTTCTGAATAATTTCTCCTGACATAACATTATTTCTAAAAAAAATAATCATTGCCAAATCTCGCATTGTGAAATACAATTTCTATGTAAGCACTTGATTCCGATCGTCCAGTTTGTATGGCAGCTATAAGCTATTGTTGTTCGATATCGACGATTACAACAAATGAGCAGCTAATTGGGGAGTGTGCAAAATTTCAGATGGATATCTCACAATTTAGGGACTATTTCGTATTTATACAGACAGACGGTTATGGCTAAATCGACTCAGCTCACCAAGCTGATCATTTAGATATACATACATATATTTTATAGTTTTGGAATGCATGTTAAAAGCATCGCAGCAAACTTAATATACCCTGTTCAGGATATAAACACCCCCAAAATATAAACTGAACACCTAACCCAAAAAAATGATATATCAAAATAAACATTCGTTTAAAAATTTTGGTTTAAAAATTAGTTTAGTTTCCTCTCTGAAAAAAATAATAACTAAAGAACTTATAATAAATTTAATTCAGCTCTCAGCTACAGGCGTGCACTGCCGTTCTTTTCTACGCAACAAACAATTGCTTGACTCTAATAAAGTACGAAAAAAATACTTTAGAATATTTAAAAAATATTTTTTTTTTTTGTATTTATTTCTAATAATACGAGTATTTAAAAACTCAAACAACAACATGAGATAAAAACATATACCATATAAATATGGATGTTTGCAACCAGCATCCTGCGTACCCCATAGTTCCGAGTACAACGAAGTCAACTCTCGGTAAGCTACCACGGCAACAGGAAATGCAAATAAGAGCAGAAGGGAGTGTGACAAGAGGCTAACATGTTGCTGTGATTGTTCTTGCGATGCAGCGCTGCTATTGAATGCAAAGTGGGAAATTTATATGCAAAGACACGTTTAAATGCCGCACTGCTGTCTCTAGCATCACTCACCACTAAACGTTCGTATTTATGTGCGACAAAACGAAAAAAAGAGCAACAGCATTATAACAATAACAAAAAACACGAACTTATGTGCTTATTGGCAGAGGAGGCGGCACTGACATCAGCAAAATCATTTTCGAGAGCATTCATTCTATGCAAAGAGCATCGAATTGCCGGCTGTTCTGATATGAGAAAGGCACGAGTGAAGTACACGAGTGTGTAAAGTAGTTGCGTGGGGCAGCGCGGTTGGTGCGGAGGGGCAAACTAAACGTTTTCAAAACTTTCGTTGGATGCAAAAGTTGGCGAAACTTTGCAAGTCAAACAACAAGGCCGGCACCGATACTCAAATGAGAATTTTTACCTACACGAAGTTATCAGCAACGGCGCACTCGAGCAGCCAGCCGGCTTTCGCATCTCCATTATTTTGCAACTTAAAGTTACATCAAAGTGGCACAACAATGGGTCCCAAATGTAAAACTCGTGCGGTTTTCGGGTGCGCAAAATACGCAAAATAAAACTCAAAAGAACCCACGAAATAGGAGACCTACGAGGGTGGTTGGAGAAGTCGGTAAACCCGGAATATAATACTGCTACTTAGACGTTGTAATGGAGGAATTGAACACAGATCTAGTTGTAAGGAACTGTTATCAAAGAAAAGACTTCTTCATTAGAAAATTTTGTTTTATTCATTATTATTCATTAACGAAAAAGTTTTGAGTCAAAAATCGGTATCACTGTTTCTTGAACTTTTTCAACATTATCGTCATTAACAGAGTACGCCACCCGACTCGCATGAGTTTTCGCTAACTTAACTACATACCAAATATGAATTCAACAAAAATTCGACCGATTTGAGAAAAGTTCATTTAAGATCCGAGCGCTTCAGCAAGAAAACCAAAATTCCCACAGCAGGTGTTATCGAACAGCCCTCGTGGTAAACGTAGTGAGCACAACCGAACGAACTGAAGGGCAACAAGAAAAAGGAAAAAGTTATGCAAGCCGTTTTGGGTTTACGAAAACAAGAATAACCAAAAAAAAATACCAAAAAATGAAACAAAACTTCAGTTACGTAAAATATTATTTAAAAACTATTCATAAGTCGTGGCAATATGAATTGGACAGCGGGCGGCGCGGTGAGTGCGGTAAGCGAATGTGAAAGACGACAGCCGACAAATGGCAAATGGCACAATGGAGCAGGTGTGTGTGAGAATTAGTGCCGTTTATTACTGATAATTACGACAAAGCTCCAACAACTAGCAGCAACGATGGCACCTCGAATTTCATTACACAAACGAGGCCAAGTGTCGAAACGCACAAGCACTCCGAGAGGAGAGACGCACACCAAATGGGCAAAGTTTGCGAAATTTGTGAAATTTTGATAATTTAAAGTTCACACGATAATGGCGATGTACTCGAATTCACACGCTCTCTCACCTCGACCAAAGTGTTGCAACTCAACGTGTTGCCGATGCTGTTCATAAAAGCATTGCGAGACTTTCAAGTTGATGTAACGCCACCAGCAACCCGATATACGATAACCGGTGTTTTTTGTTAAGAGTTATATTACACCATGAGAGGAAATGTAAAAAAGATAAAAAAAACATAGTATAAATTTATTCTTACTAATTTCTGATTTTAACTACAAGAAAGTCGAGTTAGCGCATAAAGGAGAGATTATAATCTACATATATGGTACCAATTAGTGGTTACCAAATATAATTTTAGCACTGCTGCTTTCGTTTCAACGTTTATGGATCATTATGGCGGTTTACTTGCTTCCGACGAGCTCAGCGATCATCACAACATCCTACATTGCCTTTGGACCAATCACTGTATTAAAGTCGTTGGGTCATTTTACGTCGAGACCATTGTGCAAAAACTGAAGTCGCTCGACCTTCCCAACACACATTTTCTCACTCTATGAGCTCTTGAAAAGTTTCAAGAAGATCCGACGTTTTCGAGCCAAATTTTGCACAGCGATGAGGCCCATTTCTGACTCAATGCGTATATAAACAAGCAAGATTGTCACATTTGAGACGAAGAGTAACCTGCAGAGATTCACGAGCTGTCGTTTTATCTAAAACAACGGTTTTGTGTGGTTCATAGGCGGTGAGAACGTAACTTAGTACTTATTAGGAAGATGATGGCTCAGTTTGATAGTCGCAAAGAGGCTACCAAACCAGTGCTCCGTCTGACGGAATTGGCCTGATGACGGGCGTACAAATGCACATAACTATATTTGGTTGAAGGCCGCGCTAGTACCTGCTTAGTATTATATGTTTTATTTGTATCAGCTAAAGTCACACAATAACTTTTTTCGTCCATATAATCAGTTCGACTCTACCTCGGTACCCTGCCGTACACTACATACGTAGGAATAGTAGTAAAGTGTTGATAAAAAAATATTTTCCGAAATTGGTATAACCTTTTTAATGTTCAGAGAGATAGCAGGAGATCTCATTCGAAACGACACAAAGCAGTTTGATTAATGTTTCGGGTTTGAAGCTTATCAATGTTAGACTCGTACCGAAAGACCCGAATACTTTGCAAAAACGACATCGACATCATTAGTGACGAGACTTGCGTTGATGAATATGACGCCGAAACGGTCCAACATTGCAGTGAATAACGCTTCAAAAATGAGGCGAAACCGTAGCGCAAGGTACTGAAAAACATCCCAGCCGTGGCTTATAACAAGTGTATCGGAAATTGGATTAAGGTTTGGTATGCTTGTATTAACGCAAAAGGTGCCTGTTTTGAAGATACTCGTAATAATAAAGATTTGTTAATGACAATGTAGTTTTTTTCAGTCCGGTTCAAATTTGATTATATGGTATTTTATATTTATATATTTGTATTCAAATATTTATCTCGAAGATGATAAGTTCACTCAATTGAGAGGCCCATATAAAAATATCGAACAAAGAATTTGTCTCAAATTTTGTATTTCTAACCAAATTTCGTGTGCATAATCGTTGCGAATATTGGGAAAGAGTTACGATGTTACAGTTTTATCAAAAACACAAGCGTACAAGTAGTAAAAAGTTTTTAAAGACGGTTGAGAGATCATTAAAGACATGCCGTTCTGGAAGACTTTTGACCTCTTCAAAATATTAAAAAAGTGAAGGTTATGGTGCTTGAAAATCGTGAAGCAAGTGTCAGATAGGAGGCATGGGAGCTCCACATCTCTCGCGAGCTCGTTCAAATGATTTTATTGGATATTTTGGATATGAAACACGTTCTTGCCCGACGCGATAAAGCAGAATTTTTTCAAAAAGACTCTCGTAAACTCTCACTCTATGATCTCTCATGTCTATGATTGATCGTGCGAATTTCGATCCCACATTCATGGAGAGCTTTATAACTGCCGATGAGACATGGGTTTATGAGCTAGACATGCAAATAAGTCAGCAATTATCGAAATGGAAGGAAAAAAATTAGCCGAAACCAAAAACACCACGCCAAATCCGCTCAAAAATGAAGGTGATGCTCATTGTTTTTTTCGATATTGGTGGTTTGGTGCATCATGAATTTTTCACGAAGAGATAGACGGTCAATAAGAAGTTTAATTTGGCCATATTTAAACATTTGCGTGAGAACATCCGTCGAAAACGACCAGAATTATGAAAGAACAGTTCATGAACTTTTCACGATGGCCGAATTTAAAGCCAAAAACGTAATGTATGCCATCGATCAACCACCGTATTCATCGGATTTGACTCCGTGCGAGTTTTTCTTGTGCCCCAAACTGAAATTGCCGCTTCGTGGAACTCGCTTTCAGTTCAGAAGAGATAAAACGAAACTCGTTGAAAGAGTTTAAGGCCACCAAAAAGGGCTTATGAAAGTATTTCGAGAACTGGACAAATCGTTGGGTAAGTGTATACCAACTAGGGCGAGATTACTTTGAAGGCGACAAAAATAAATATTGATGAATAATTAAATATTTTGCATTTATTTACAATTTCCGGTACTTTTTTGTCACAATATATTATTTTGTATTTTCAAGTCGCCAAGCAGTCAACCAACAGATTTTATTTCACAGAAACAGAAAACGTCACCAGCTTTTAACTTGAATTCTTTATTTTCAAAAGAAGTGTGAGCATCGAATTTCTTTTTAAAACTTAATACTTGCTGGCTTCGCAGATTTTTGCTTTTCAACCGTGAACTACGCGCCAAAAAGCTGAAAACGAAATAAAAGCGACGAGCTGCCTGCTGCTCTATCGCAATTTCGCAGCAACTTGAATTTGAGTGTAAAACTTTTATAAACAAATTAATTTTGCCTCGAACTCAGTTTATAACATTGCAAATTCAATTTTGTTTACTCACGATGCGCAGCCGATAGCACTCCCTCCTCCCCCCATGACAAAGAGAGCGCGAACAGTATGGCAGGGCCGGGAGGGCGGCTTCTTGCATACTTTGTAGGCACTTGTTTGCGCGCGTGGATTTATATTGTTGTCGTTATTTGTGAACAATTCAGTTTGGAAAGGCAGTTTTATTAACTGAAAAGCAAAAGCGAATGCAATAAAAAATGCGGCAAAGTAAAATTGTAAACAAAGTTTTATTATTTACACACTCGCAGCGATTTTGATTGTGCAGGGTGTGTTCTTTTGTAATAATTTCTGACAGTTGCATAATTGAGTGCAGACCTAAAACATTCTGGAAGCTAAAAATCATAATTTTCATTGAAGAATGAATGATTTTTTCTTTTGTTTTGATTCCAAGTTTAGGCTTTAGGCTTCAGCATGCAATTGAGATACACTAACTCTCGTTAACCCTAGGAAACTCTACGCAGGAAAATTATTATAGAATGTAAGGCAAGCCTGCCATATAGGCGTTCCTGCATTCCCAACCAGCACATAAGTCAAAATCCTGCAATTATGGCTTATTGATATTCAAGAGAAAATCTAAATTTATGACCACAAAGTGTTCACATGCGACCCATGCATGTACTACTTATATGTTCCGTTCAAACACAATGGCACGTGGCACCCTTCTCAGATGGGCCCACTACGAATGTATAAAGGGCAGCGGCTCGCATAGCATGCAGAGAACATATCCGCTGCCTATGCAAGTGTAGTATATTGTATGTATATGTATATGTATTGGCAGTATAGATTATGGGTTAGTGTAGGTTGTACGCTTTTGTGGTGCCAAGCCTCTCCGGTGGCCGCCACCACAATTCCCGAGCTACCAAACCAAAACAACCAATAACGGAGTTGGTTTGCTTTGCTTTATTGTGCAATATTTACACTAACTCATACATGCAATAGAGTGCCGGGCCGATAAGGAAGATATCCAAAAGATTTTCAAATCGAATTTTATATACTGTGCAAATATATTGAACAATAAATAAATACTGTTGTTTCTAGTAGGCAATTTTACATAAAACTAACCAGCAATTTTCGTGTGTGTTTTAAAGCCGCTTCTTGTTATTCACAGTCACTGGAAAATTTTCCATGAACACCAAAATTCTATATATATATATATATTTGAGTTAGACGATCTGCTATCTATTTTAAAACAAGATATCAGATTTAATCCGGACTGACAGAACAAAATTATGCACAAGTAAAGAAGCGCTAGGTTCGGTGCAACCAGAGGATCGGAATCCAAGCAATTATATGCGTTTGTCCGGAAAGTATAATAATAGGACTGATTTTCTTCCGCCGCGACTGTACTTCGGAGCGTGCGCTCGCTGTCTGCATTCGGTAGAGGGCATTCCTAGCTAACGAACGAGTTGTCTCCGAGCACCTGGAAAGTCAGGACAAACATTTTCGCGAGACATGTTTCTGTGAATAGTGCAAGCCGAAACTGCAGCGTTCGTTAGAGCACAGGTACGCTATTAAATTCTGTGTGAAACTCGGTAAATCTACGACAGAGACGTTTGATATGAAGTGGTGTGTTTCGAAGGCATCTGGCCTTTTTGGAAGGCCAGAAAGAGGTCGCTGATGAATGAGCAAATCCAAAGTGAAAACGATGCTCATTACCTTTTTTGACATCAAAGGCATCGTCCGCTATGAATTTGTACCTCCTAGATAAACCGGCAAGCCTAAGTTTTACATGGAAGTCCTCAAGATACTCAAACGAAGGGTCAATCGGAGCATCGCAGCTATTGGGAGTTGCACCACGCAACGCCCGGCCCACACCGTATTTCTTGTAGACAGCTACCAAACCAAGGCCGGCTTCCCAACGCTTCCGCAGCCGTCATACAGCTCAGATGTGGCCTTCCCGGACGATGAAAGGCAAGCATTTTGAGACGATGGAGGAGATCCAAGCAGCAAGCACCTCGGCTCTCAAGGCTATTCCTGAGAATGCCTTTCGTGACGCCTTTAATGCTTGGAAATCGCGCTGACAGCGCTGCATCGACGCAGAAAGAGTCTATTTTGAAAGTTTTTAAGAATTGTAACGATTGGTTCAATGAATTTTTTTAAATCGACTCAGTTCTATTACTTTCCGAACAAACCCTGTACCTCCAAACGAGTTTTCCTGTTTCGAAACCATAAAAAAGGTGACTGGAAGTCAAATCTGGGGGTTGCAATAGCTGAGAAACGACTCTCCGGTTGTTTACGACAAATGAGATTCCTTATTATCCGTTTGATCTTGTAGAACGAATTCTTGATGAATCACGCGATGGTAATCAACCGATTAGCGTCGCGCGACTTTGTCGTAGTTTTTTCGTTTTCGGCTAATTTTTGGAGCAGTCTTCGCTAGATTGTTAGACAGTTTCAACGTGATATTCCTAAGCCCACGTATTGTCACCAGTAATATTGTGTTTAATGTATGTAGGGCCCTTAGCTGTGTATTGAAATATATCTTTCACGACTTCAACTCGACGTCGTTTTTCCAAAAGTTTCAGGTCTATTGGAGCGGGTCCGGTGTTGACACGCTAATACGCAAAACATTAACCAAAATGTTTGAATCGATCGTTAAGAGACACCTTACAGCAACTCTTTTGTGTCTTAGCATTTTTACTCCACAACACACTTTTTGGTAGACTATATAATTTGCCTTTCTCTTCCGCTTCTGACTTTAAAGAATGATAAAAATCACGATTACGTCCTATAAACTTCTTGGAAAGCGTTTAACAGTAATATACTTTGGTTCGTAAGAAAGTAAATAGTTTTCTAAAATTAGCTTGTCCAACTGAGTTGGAATACTCATCATTGAGCGTATAGCAAACATTATAAATAATTATGTATATATGTAATTATAACAAATAAGTTAAATTTCTGTAAAATCTGCAAAATTTCAGTTCACGCCACATTCTTCTCACATGCTTTTCACACAAGTCTTGGGTAATATCTGTCTAGTACGCTTACTATGTTATTAATACTTATTAATGCAATACAATACCCAAATAATTTGGCAACCGACTAACTGGCCAAGTGCCAAATTCTTAAATACCTTTGCTTGTGCTCGTACGGAGGGGTTTGGGATACTCATAATAATTTGGAGCTTCATATTTCTGCTAATTTTGCTCACACACATACCGAGCCACACGCACAACAAAATATATTTCCATATGTACCTACGAGCATTTGCATCTACTCCTTTGCCTCATAATCCTATCCCAAATACATAGTTGCATTTCAGAGCTACCCTGCAGGGCCACATTCAGTTTGCAAATCTCGCAACATTATTTTTATATAAATCATTAGAATTTTATGAATATCTAAATTACCAACAGTCAATAAGGTGATGGTTTTACTAATTAGATTAACAGGACAAAGAAGAGTTTTATGACCACAGAGAGATTTCATTTAGATTTGAATTGAATCAATTCTGAATACTGTTCTACGTTTCGAAAATCTGTTTGATAAGAAAACAAACCCCAAACAATTTTAGAAAGTCATAAAAAATAGGAAATCGGGTAATAAATGTATCCTGAGAGCCGGCGAATTTGCTTTGGGGTCTCGGAACGAACTTATAGAACTTTCGTTAACTGAGAAAGAAATTTTCTGGCCTTTCTGCCTTTATTATTTCAATTCCTGCAGGAATGCTTTTGCTTGCAAGCATTCTCATACATATGTATGTACGTATTAAGAGTTATTTCAAAAATGAGAACACATGACTATCGTAAAATGCCAATTACTGGAATGTGAGTTTGTATGTAATAAATATGAGGGTATGTACTAGTATGTTAAATGCCATACAATTGGTCAATTTGAACTAATTTAAAATATTTTACAAATTTTTATGACAATTTACAGCATTTTTTGATCATTTGCAAGGCCATTAGATGGAAATAGTTTCAATGGATGGTAAAGCGTTTTCGTTTCTCGTATTTTTTTTAATGTTTTTCCGTTTAAAATCCACTCAAGGAACTCATACTTTTCAAGGAGCTCTACGAATTATACTTGAACTTATTTTCCATAATAGTCGAACAATTTACGGCAGAAAGTTCCAATCATATAAGACATCTCTATAACAGCAATTGATAATCTACTCGATGAAGGAATTATCATGGTATTGTAAATTAGGAACTTACTAGAAAACCATACTTTCTTGGAAGTATTCGCGTTGATCCTTCCGGTTTCGAAACCCTATTAAGAAACTTCACAGTGCAAGTAGGATTCTAGAAGTATCTTGCGGTAGTCTTGGACAGCAAACTGTTGTGGAAGCCTCTCTCATGCACTGATGCTACACAACCATCGAAAGACCAATTCTGCTCTACGGTGAAGTAGTATGGTGAACAGGCGGACTGAAATCCACCTACCAGAGGCCAATGGAAAGGTTTCAGAGGCTCGCTGCGCTGTGCATAACGGAAGCTTTAAGGAGAACTCCGACGTCGGCTCTTGAACTGGTATTTAACCTGCCACCTATAAACCTCTTCGCTAAAAACTGCGTAGCAAAATCAGCGGGACGACTACCGGCTGCAGGAGAATTTACATATAGAACTTTCGGGCATAGCTCGGTTGATAATGGTGGTTTGGCAAACACCGACTACTTTTCAACTGCGAAAGAAGGTTCAAAGTAAACATTGAAAAATATAGTAGGCGAAAAGGAATGTTGGCTGCGTACTTCACTTAATGATTGAGGCAATGAAATAGTGGACGAGATTATCAAGAATGGTATACAGCTAACATCCAGAAACGTGTTCAGAATTGGGAAACCCATGATCTGTCTATACGAAGATGAGGACAAAAGCATGGGAAGGAAAATCGAAACCCGATAGAATGAGCTGCAAAACGCATGTATAAAACGGTAGATCGGAAGTACACAAAATTTATATTGGAACTCTATATAAAAGACTGTGGGAACATGATCGGAATACTAACTGGACACTGTCTGGTGGCGACACAGGCCCGCAGAATGGGGCTAAAAGATCGAAAAAATAGAAATGTCTAAAGCAAGGTGCCAAGGAAACAATGTATCATCTCTTGTGCACTTGTCCCGGATTGGAAAGACTGTAAGCAGCTGGGGTTCCCACGGTATGTTACACTGGAGAAGGTATCGATAGTGAGGTCACAGAGTCTGTTAAAACTCGCGTCAAGCGCGGGCATCCTAAAGGATGACAACTCCTCATGGACCTGGTAACTGAGGTGGAGGGTATCGCACGAGACAAAAACTGATATATGCGTGGCTCATTGGCCTACCAGAGTAAGAAGCTTTCAAAAACACTTTCACGCCAATTATACGCACTCTTTCCAAATGCAAATACAAAGAATTATGTCAACAGCTTCCAAGTTAAACAAAAAAAAACATATTATGTTAAAACACATTGTCACTCACCTTTCTTCGTCCACAACAAAGCATTCTTCGCGCACGCGAATTTCCTGTAGCTGCTTTCAATCGAGTAAACTTCTTCTTCCACTGCATCTAGTGGTAGTGGGGGCGTGGCGACACAACGTATCTATTGCACGTTTTGGCAATTCCACTCCAATGTTGCATTACGATGTGCGAGATAACGCCTCAATTGTGGCATCCACCATTGGTCACAATAAAACACGTGACAATTTCGCAGCGGCTGGAAATTGCGGTGCATAAACGACCACCATGTGAACGGGACCAAGTGCTGCTGTGGATTCTCGCGCTTGAATGATTCATTTCATTCGCATGAAATAACTGCTTTTATGTAGTTTCATGTCTGATGCTTTGTAAATGTATAACGGTATTTTGGTGCGACGTTTAAATAACTATACGTATGCTTCGTTGATGTTTTATTATTGCTCACGAGGTCTGGGTTTTCACATTTATTATGTCTAAAATTGTGCAGAATCTGCGGAGAAAAATGAGATGAGAAGAATTATTTTTAAAAAATGCATCATTTGTTTTCAAATTTTTATTTTAATATTAACAATGAATACATCAATGGAAGAAAGTAATAGCTCGTGTTGTACGCAAATAGACTTTCAACGCCCATTCCCGAGACAATCATGTCAATATAACCGAAATAATCTTGCACAATGCCTAGAACCAAAACCATCTGAGGAATAGTTGGTACTATGCTACTACAAAAGCACCAACAAAATTGGAAAGAGACTCCTACCCCAGTTCTCTGAGGCCTGTCCTTTGTTTTACCAATCCTGATAAACACGGATGGACCGGCGCTCGCTCGGGGCAATGCAGGATACTACTTCAGCGTCCAAAGCACACTCCCTCACCAAAGACCGAAGTAGTTGTTTACTGATACACCACGCGGCGAACCACTTCTGCAAAGCAAGCTCACATCACCCTTTTCATCTAACCAGCGTAGACATCGCCGCCAAGACTTCCAGGGTCTGCCAGTGCGCCGCGTTGTGTACCGGTCAAGTTGTTATATCAGCCGCATCTAACATGGTGAACAGACACTTTCCAGGAAGCCGCTCATTATGGGTCCATCGTCGTCTGGGCTTTTTTTATTTTTTTCATCATGCCAGTTCAAAATGAAGTGGGACTTGTATTTCTACAAGGCGGATCTGGCCGGATCTGGCTGGATCTGGATCCGGCTGTAATCGCGTAAGCGGTGTCTACGCCAATTAAGAAGAAGAAGGATCTGTTAGCTTTTATACTGCATCCTCCACTCCTGCCGCTTATCGTCGGGGATTGCTTATTCGTTTTAACTTATTTCGCAACTAACCTGCTACCACAGACCCGCCGACCTCCGCCTAAAATTTTCCTGCAAAGGCAGATTTATTTTCAAGAACACATTTTCAATGAAACTACTCGAACAACCAGCAGAGAAGTCGATTGGAAGACAGCATTGAGAAATTCCCCAAAATAAGTATCAGTTTCTCACTCAAATAAAAGAAATATTAGTAAGACTGGCACATTAAATTCTCTTCTTCTCTTGTGAATATCAATTCCGCATATCAACGAACGTCTCGCTTTCATAGCGCGAACACAAGCTCTAAGAGTCGTCCAACTTCTTGAGTAGCAGCCATTTTAAAAGCATCAACTGTCATATTCTTGTCATTAATTTTGTTACAGCGAGAAGGAAATTTGAGCCGCCTGACATGATGAGCATGTTATCCTGCGCCAACAACTAATCCGACATGTGTCACACCACGCTGACAGCGTTTAGACCAAGAAGTATCCTCACACAAGAGCACAGCACGCGCATCTTGGCGACGAATACACATGTCTACATAAAAAACTAAAATGCAAATGTGTGAGCATGTGTGTGACACAAGAAAAAATACTGCAAAAATGCAACTAAGGAAATTATTCTTTAAAGTTCAACATCAAAATAAACTGCAGTTTTAGTTTTTCTTAAAGAGAAGCTTTATAACCTTTTTATTAAGGCTTTTTTATTTCCAATCCCGAACTTTGCTAGTTATGTGTGGCAAGCAAAGCACTTTTTAGATTTCCTCCTAACATTTCATTAAAATCTTTTCTTGGCGGCCCATAATGACCGCCGCATAACGGTGAACTCATAAAACGAGACCACAATAAAGGAATTCGCTCTGCTGGAAAGAACTGCTACATGAATAATGAGTCAATAAAATGTTCTTTCAAATGGTTAGACTCCTTCGACTTTTACGGTTTAATGTGCAAAAACTAACATGTCGTTAAACAGCGAAAACATGACAGCAAAGGCGCAGCAGCAGGCAAGGTGGCAACACTGACTCTTGGCAGGCGACTTGCTGGCTCGCTGCAACGCTGCTGCACTTGCTCATTGGCTGACTGACGACGCGTCGGGCAGAGGAAAATTAATTTATGTTTGGCAATGCAATGAAACCACTCGCCGGCAAGGCATGTGCCGCATACACACACATACACACCCTAATGTCTATGCATATGCATATATGTACATGCAACGTGCTCTACTCTTTGTTTGGCCTAATATCCAGTGGTATTTCAGTCGCCCATAATGCTTACAATGCCTCGAAGCGGTCGCAAGCCAACGGCAACTCAATCAACCCTTTCCAGCCGACACACACACACGCTTGCCACATACACACATGCGCCACCTCTTGCGCCGCTGCCGCTATAGTCGCATTCTTGGCGCAGGCCAGCCAGCATTTCCGCTTGGCATGCGTCGTGTATGCGTGCATTATGGGCGACTAACTCCGCCTAGGGGGAGAGGAGGAGTGCGCCGCTGCAGCTTTGGGTGACGCGGAGGAAACGAACTTAACTTCATAGCGACATAATGCAAGCGCAGCTTTAATGGCTACTAAAACTGTGCGCTCGCTCGCCTATTGAGCCAAGAGAAAGAAGAAATATTGCCGTCAGTGCAACAATGCCGTCGTGTGTGCTTGTTTGCACGCCTGTATATGTGTGTGTGCGTTGAAAGCTTCACCCAATGTATATATACAAATTACCTATAAACATGTGTGCGCATGTGTGTGTGTGTGTGTGTGTGTGTGCGCCTCAATGCATTCACTTCATTCTCAGCTTGGCTGCGTGTGCATGTGAGCTCGTGGCAAACACGCCGCTTGAATTCAATTTAAACGCCTAAAAGTGTGCAGTAAAATTGAAACAACGCCTTGCTGGCGGCACCTTCGCCATTCATTGAGCACGACTGCCACAGGCCAACGGCATTACTGCCGATGAGTGGCGCTTTTATTAGTTTATGGCTGTAGAGATAAGCATGTGTGGGTGAGTTTATGAAAAATGTTTACAATTCAGTTTGGTTATTTTTAAAGTACTGTGCATTATTAGTTTTCTGACTGATTCATCAAGTATGCTAAAGTGAATATTTTGAAGTCACAATAGTTAGCTTTAGGTACTTAATAAATTTCTAATTTCTTTTGGGAGACTCTAGGCAGAAAAATAACCAGTTAATATGACCATCTTTAAATAATTTTTATATATTTTTCTTACAGCACCTGATTTTTTCCATATTTATAGATTCGGACAGAAATCAGTTCCGATTAAGACCCAGTTTTTATCAAATAACTTTAACACTTCTTCACAATTTGATGCTTTTTGTTTGTCCTTACGTTTTTATGTAAGTCCAGTTCATTATTAAAAATATACAGCTTGTCCCAAAATTAAGACAAGATTTAAATTTGCCTTCATTTCAAAATCTAATTACAGCTTGCGAAGTAGAAATATAGGGTTTTCAATAGGGACGCTATAAAAGTAGACCGATAGGGACAGCTAACGATGTCATAATTTTTCCGTTTTTTGACATTTCTCTTCAGTAAAGCTTGCGATTTCATCATGGAAAGATCGTATAACCAACAACTAGTCGAAATTATTAAAATTTACTAACGAAATTCGGAGTCAGTGGACTCAACTTTAAGAGCGCTACGTCCAATTTATGGTCGTCTTGAACGTCCTGTCAGATCAATAACTGAGCGTCTAGTGGAAAAATTTTAATCCGCAGGCATAATACAAACTTTTCCCGTGCAAGTGAGATAAAGAAGTGCCCATAGTGTCGAGAATGTTGGTGCCGCTAGCGTATTAATTGAGGAAGACCCAAATCAATCTCTCACACGTCGTTCTCAAGCGTTGGGCATCACTCTGACATCGTTGTGGCGAATTTTGCAAAAAAACTGAAACCGCTTAACCACCAGAAATCGTCAGTATGTTCGTGAATTGGCCTGAGCAACAACTTGAAAATTATCCAGAATTTCATCAAAAAATCATCTTCAGCGATGAGGCTCTTTTCTAGCTGGAAGGCTTCGTCAAGTAACAAAATATGCGTTGTTGGTCTGACAGCATTTCACACGTACTCCATGAGTTACCATTGCATCCCGCAATTACGGTTTGGTACGGTTTATGGGCGTCATTGGGCCGTACTTCTTCCGTGACGATCAAGACCGGCACGTTACTGTGAATGGGAATCGCTACCGCTCAATGATAACCGAATATTTTTGGCCCGAATTGGATGATATGGACTTGGACAATATGTGAATTCAACAGGACTATGTCACAAGCTAAAACCATGTTTGAACGTGTTATCTCACGAAATTGCCCAGTCAGTTGGAGATACATCTAGTATATGGTCTATGTCAATAAGCCAGCGCCGATTGATGAACTTTGTACGAATATCGAATATGAAATTTCAGCAGCATCGGCCGATTTATGCTTGCAAACCGTCGAAAATTGGGTTCAAGATTTGGACTTCTGATTACAAATATCATCCTCTCTCTGGAAGGCAAATTATCAAAAATACCCATAAAATAATGGAAACCATCAAAGGCGGCCATCATGTAAGCATTGCTTTGATAGCTCACGAAACTTGGCAGAAAAGCTCATTTGGAACCATTTACGTACAACGTTCGGTGTGTTTAACGTGGGTACCCGCTAACGACAGCCTTACCTCACGGCGCTCAAAAGCAAAGCGGATCAAATCAATGCCAGGTATTTTTCAGTACCAATTGGCAGCGTAGATTAACCACCTTGGTAGGGTTCGAGGACCATCAAAACCTCTGCCATACTTTGGGTCCGGCATCCGGTTGCGATGCAACTCCACATTCAACTGACAAAGAGTCAGTACTTCCGCATTCGGGTTTTACCCACAACCACCACTATACTCTCCAAGGGGTCAGTCCGCATGAGCAGGTTGGAGCGAACTTTAAAGGATCCTGCTCCTCATGGTGCCAAAATTAAGTCTCTGGTCAGACCTCGTCGCCGAAACTACTATCAGTTTAGCTTCTGGACTGGTGACCATAGGTTGGACCCCATACGCACATTACACTAACACACCATAAACACAAGAATCTAACCCTAATACCCAGTTAAACTCCTTCGCCGCCTCAACAATTCACGCGCAAACGACTCTATCTGATTGGCATTCCGACTTGTGGAAACCATACCGCTAATATCTTAACGTCCATCAGTCCAGCTAATCACCATACCAGCCAGATCCCTTATGTCCGAGTACATCAGGTATTTTACATTAACATGCATCCAAACCTCGTCCCGCCCGCACACAAAGACCCCGACCTATCAGATAGATGCCTCTGAATGAAATTTAGCCCCGTAAGCAGATATACCTAAGACTGAATACAAAAAGTATGACAAATGGGTATCACACGAATTAACGCAAAAAAACTCAAAGACCAAATTTCCATCTATGAATCACTACTGCAATGCGATAAAACTCATTAATTTGTAATGCAGATGTTTACTGGGAATGCAAAGTGAGTCACTTAAGGCAACGTCAAGTTAAATGATCGTGGCTGAATTCCACTGAGCCGGCACAAAAGGCGGCCAAGCCAAAATTGACGGTCAGTAAGGTTTTTCTATGTACTTATTTGGTGGGATTGATCAGGAATCATATACCGTTGCTCCCGTAAGGTCAGACTCTTAATTCGAACATGACGATACTGTAAGCAATTGGACCTTCTGGAAGAAGTAATCGCCCAGCAGCTTTTGCCAATAGGAGAGAAATTGTGTTCTATCAGAATAACGCTTGTTCATCGACCACGACTCACAGAGATACTCCACGAAGTTGATTGAGAGATTATTATGAATTAAACTCATAGTCCGGCTTAGCAACAATTGCTTATTACTAGCACCTGTCTATGGCGAATGATTTTGTTAATGAAAAATTTGCATCAAAAGGAGCTTGTTCGCAATAGGGTTGAAATCTTTCAAGAGAGTAATTTTATGAATTCAAAATGGCAATTCGAATGGCTTTCGAACAAAATACTGCATATTTCACTTAAAGCGGATAGTTCTAGCTAGGTAAAAAATAAAACCTTCAATTTAAGGGAATCCTCCGGTGTAACGATTTCAAAAAATCATTTTAGAGCCTTCATAGAATGTGCTGGCAAGTAATTTTTCGAAATTTAATATAGTTGGAAAGTTACAGGAGTGAGATTCGATTATTTTAAAATTTTAAATTTATCGGCCGAACTCGGTTTTTTGAAAAATATTAAATTATAGACGCCGTTTGTCTACCTTTTTTTCATGGATGCCATTGCAGCGATAAATTTATTATTATTATAATTAAAAAAATGTTTACTTAAAAATTTCAAAGTTTCAAAAATTATTGAAAAATACTCGGAAAAAATCTTTATAAACGGCCGTCACACTGGATAACTCAATTAACATAAAAATAATGGATTTCTTTCTACTAGACCTTATATTAATTAAGACCTTTATAATAGAAGGTTGTCAAATATCTCCCTTCCGCCTTTTTGTTTTTTGAATCTCGCGGCTATATATAAAGCGTTACAGAGCTCGTATCTGGCAATACTATACATCTTTGAAAGTCTTGACATAACCTACAAAACGACGCTATGCATGATTAGTTTGGATATTGCGTCCAACAGTTATACATAGACGTGTAAACATGGAGTTCACTAACGCCGAAATTCGCGCTATAATAAAGTTTTCCTTCGTTAAAGGCAAATCCGCTAGAGAAACGTTCCGTGAGATTAATGGTGGTTTAGGGGAGTGCACTCTATCACTTTGAACTGCGGAGGAATGGCTTCGACGATTCAGAGTGGGTGAAAACGACACCATGGATAAGCCAGCCGGCGGAAGACCTGTGACAACGAATACCGATCAAAACATGGAAAACATCGAGTTAGACCGACATGTGGCTTCTCGTGACATCGCCCAAAAAATGGGACCATCTGGAGAAGGCTGGATACACAAAAAAGATTGATGTTTGGGCGCCGCATGATTTGACGCAAAAAAACCTTCTAGACTGAATCAACGCCTGCGATATGCTGCTGAAACGGAACGAAATCGACCCATGAAGCGTATAGTGACTGGCGATGAAAAAAGGATCACATACGACAATATCAAGCGAAAACGGTCGTGGTCGGAGCTCGGTGAATCTTTCTAAGCAGTGGCCAAACAGTGGCCGAGCCGGGATTGACAGCCAGGAAGGTTTTGCTGTGTGTTTGGTGGGATTGGAAGGGAATCATGCACTATGAGCTGCTCCCATATGGCCAGAGGCTTAATTCTACCAAACAACTGGAG
Organism: Bactrocera neohumeralis; assembly: GCF_024586455.1. Taxonomy (NCBI): domain Eukaryota; kingdom Metazoa; phylum Arthropoda; class Insecta; order Diptera; family Tephritidae; genus Bactrocera; species Bactrocera neohumeralis. The sequence goes on along the minus strand of NC_065919.1, from coordinate 84,842,227 downwards.
CGCTTGAGGCAGGCGATCGACCAGAAGCATCCAGAATTGGCCAACAGGAAGGGAGTAGTGTTCCACCAGGACAACGCCAGACCACATACTTCGTTGATGACTCGTCAGAAGCTACGGGAGCTCTGATGGGAGGTTTTACCGCATCCACCATATAGCCCGGATATAGCGCCAAGTGATTCCTGTCCATGGCGAACGCCCTTGTTGGTGTGAAGTTGAACTCAAAAGAGGCTTGTGAAAAGTGACTGTCCCAGTTCTTCGTAAATAAGTACGGGAGCTTCTACAAGGGGGGTATTCTGAAGTCGCGGTTTGGATGGAAACAGACTAACGAACGAAACGGCGCATATTTGAACTATATCCGATCACTGTAACACTTTTTATAAAGCATTGAATAAAGAGCAAAAAGGCGGAAGGGAGATATTTCACAACCTTATATAAGCTTCGTCCGCTTTACCGCCTAGCAAGCTATGATTTTTAAATGGATATAGACTATCTCAAAACCACAGAAAAGTAAATTGATCAATACATATTTCACATCTGAGATGTTAATCTCGAGACAGTTACAGTTTGGTAGCCCCATACATTTACCGCTTTACTAAAGTTAGACAATTTATAGTCATTCATATCACTAATTTATTAGAAGGTTTTGCTTCCTAGCTGAGCTTGAATTTATTCTTAAATGAAAACTACTTAAAATAATTACATATTGTTAAGTACTCAAGGCAATTTACTTTCACAAAAATCATTTCTTTGAGTGTTTAAATTCATAACATCCACTTTCCACATGGCCAAACTAATATTTTTACTACCCACATTCTAGTTAAATGCCGACAATGTCTGTATGAGCCGGGCGTTAATACCTCTACAAAAAATCACAAAAACAAAAAAGTACAAAAAACACTTTTAATTAAGTCCTACTAGGATAACAACGGCAAAAGACCTAGATCTGCCGGAGCACAGTGTGGCAGAGCAGCAACAAGGGCGCAGACATGGATGCACTAATGGCAAGCAGGACCAGCGTCAGTGCAATATGTATGCAAGGGCTTGATTTGTTTGGCAATTTGCCAAATTTTGTGGCAGGCTCTGATATACTCGCACATACATATGACTGCTTCACTAAATTTATATATAACGGTTACTGCGAGCAACTGCGGCAGCGGCAAAAATCTGGCTAAACACTTCTACAAAACACCAGAAGAAAACAAAGCACTTACAGAAGTATAAAAAGGCTTGCAACAGAAGAACCAGCAGATAGTCGCATGCAGGGACACACATTTCGGCCGATCGTTGATAGAAAACATGACATCTTGTTGCTGCAATCTTGCGGATACGGCGAGTGCAACTGAAACTACAACTGCGCGCAAGTCGCGGCAGCTGATGAGGAGTTGCGTGACAATAACAACAACAACAACAACGCAGTGCATGCATGAGAACATCAGCGTAATGCGGCCAAATCATTTGCCAGAAAGCACACACACACACACGCATACGAATATGAACACACGAGCCCATGGACTCACACACACACACGCACGTGTGTTTGAACGCGTTTATTGGCACGGACAAACAAGTCGGTGCAATCACAGCAGCCAACAGCCACAAGCCGGCTATGAACTATGAAAGCGCCATGCGACATGTGATATGTGGCATGAAATTCGTATGTCGCTCGCCTGATGCATTCCAATGAACTTGTGACACATTCGCATACAATGCAAGCAACGAGTATTCGGCCAACGGCATTATGCTGCGCTGCCAACAAGATTTATTCTACGGCCACTGCCTTTTGATTGCGCCAGCGCAGGGCCAATGCTTTGGTCGGCGCAACGTTTGGGCAAATCAGTAATGAGCACCCACCAGCAGCAACGCCAGCACCACTTTAAAGGAAACTGTTGCAACAATTGCTATGAAAAAAATTGAAGCCCCACACTTCCTAGAGGAAGTGAGTAACAAATCTATCGAATTTTTAATGAGTTCCTGCATATATGTATGTATATAGTGCGGACTCTCTTGACTTATTTTAAATCACTAAAATGAAATTAATATCAAATTTACATTGACTATCTTCAGAACTATAGTTTCCATTGCCTGAGATCTGGTTGAAAAGGATCTTGAGAAAAAGTGACAAGGGATGCTAAACTTGTGCCTATCACAAAATTTTGAGTATTTTACTGAAGTTTTCTTCATTGAAATATGTACTATTAAATGCTCCTCAAAGGTTTCTTAACGTTAGATATTCATTTGAAAAACTCTCGTTAAACCCCCAAAACTCTTAATTTTCATTCGAATATATTATAGTTTCCTTGCCCATCTTTACTAAAAAAGAATTACTTTCCTAGCAGAAGTATAAGATCCAAGACTGACTTTAGTACAAACGTATACCTCCAAACTTAAAGCAAATGTTTCCTGAAGTTTTTCTTACACTCCAAAAACAATGGAAATGCAAAAAGCAAGGAATAGCCTCTGAGTCAAAAGAATGCATCAGATCTTAAAAAACTATAAAATACTCTCTGTGACCATCGTAAGTATTTTATGTGTATCAACTATTGTAGTAAAAAACTTTGTCACTAATTCACACTCCCCTTCGTAGAAATCAAAATTCAATTGATCAGAATATTTATACGATTTTATGATAACCGTTTTCGTAATCTATATTTAGTTTTTGCTTAAAACGTTATTCAAAGTATTACCTAGTGTTCTTTTGTTTGTAATTTAACCAAGCAACTAGTGCAATCCTTTGACTAGAATACCTGTACCCCCTTTAAAAGGGATAGTTTAATCTAGAGATTTGAAAAAAAAATCGACCATTTCCTTAATTCTTCGGCAGTCTAGATACTCAAAAACATCTCGCTAAAGGATTTTCAAAGTTATAGCTGTTTTCGTGTCGTGACAACTCGACCGGTTAGTCTTAACTTGGAACTTTTGAAGAGTTTTTCTTAAAATTAGCCTACGTTTCATACCTCACAATCATGTGAACCACCGGAAACTGAAATTTTTTAATTTGTAATACGTTTAAAAAATTCGAGAAAGTTAAAAATGTTTTGAAAAAAGTCTACTTATTTTCGACCAAATATACCACGTCCAACATGCATTGAAAAAATATAGCAGCCGTCGCTGAGAGTGTACACGAAGACCGTGGAAAATCGATTCGACGCCGTTCGCAGCACCTCGGACTGTCGTATGGAACGACTTGGCGCGTTTTACGTCGAAATCTTAAATTGAAAGCGTTCGACCTTGCCAAGCGACATCGTTATCTCTATAGGCTCTTGCAAAGTTAGAAGAACATCCAACGTTTTCGAGCCAAATTCTGGCTCAATGGGTATGCAAACAAGCAAAATTGCCGCATTTGGGTCGGGGAGCACATCTGAATTCAAGAGCTGCCATTTCATCTGAAATATCAACGGTTTGGTGTGGTTGGAATCATTGGACCATATTTCTTCAATGGGGCCTTTATCGCATCATGATATCCGACTATTTGATGCCTGAAGTTGAAGCATGACGGCGCCACTTTCCACACCCCGTATCAATCATTAGATTTATTGAGAGAACACTTCGGAGAGCAGATAATTTAACGTTTTGGACCGGTCGATTGACCACCATGATCGTGTAATATCACACCGTTAGACTTTTTCCTGTGGGGATATGTTAACGTCTGATTGTGTTTAACGTGGGATCCTGATGTCGATCAGCGCCCTGAAAACTGGGTAATCATTTTCAGTACCAATTGGCAGTGTGGCATGGACACACTAACCACCTTGGTAGGGCTCGAGGCCCATCTAAAACCTCTGCCGTACTTTGGGTCCGGCACCGGTTGCAATGCAACTCCACATTCGACTGACAAAGTCAGTTCTTCCCGCGATTTGGGTTTTAATCACAGCCACCACGAATCTCCACAAAGGGCCAAACCCAATGAGCAGACTGGAGTTATCTCCAGGGCCTACTGCTCCCCGTGGTATCAGGTTAAAGTCTTTGGTATGACCTTGTAGCCGAAGCTACGACCAGTTGAGCTTCCATACAGCCCTGGACTGGTGGCCAGGATCTTAGTCGCCTCTTACGACAGGCATGCCTTACCGCGGGTATATTCGGTTTCCCGCCCGAACCCTGAGGGGGTCTCCCCGTACCCGCAGGGGGAGGAGATATGTTAAGTCTAAAGTCTATGTGGGTAATCCCGCTTTGATTCAAGCCTTGGAATTGGATTCAGCGGATGGACCATCTGAGACGTAGCCTCCGCCAACATTTGAAAGTCATAATCTTCAAAAAAATAACGCCAAAGAATGTTCTTTCGAATGATAATAAACATTCCCCATTAAATTTGAAGTTTCTTTTTTTACTTGAAAAAGAAGAGAACCTCGGATCACACTTTATTATGAAAAGTTTTTTTAGAGTAATTGGTTGATACGTTTATGTATTGCAATAATCAATAATTCGTCATTATTTTATTGATTAGATGACCATCCACTCTTGTGGTGATTCTTCAAGAATGTTCAAACTTTATGATTATTTCTTGTTTCTAAAACCTGTATAGTCTTGAAATATGAGTAAGTAAAAAATAAAAAATGGAATGTTACAATACCAATTGTTTTTCTATAAACCTTCGAAATTTGTTAAGTACTAACTGAGATCGACCAAAATGTATCACGAAATAGCAAGAATAGTATTCATATAGTGCTTATCTGCTATTAATTTTATGACGAACACTCTTCTCCACAATGTAAAAGCTGTGAATGAAAGTTTGTCTTACGTGATGGGCTCAAAGAATCGAGTTTGTTTTTTTCTCATAAATTGTTTTTTAACATGTCTAGAATACGATAGTCAAGTGATTTTTAAAAATTCGAAGTCGTTTTCAAGCTACAGCAATTAGAAGAAAGAGCTGTTTGGAGCGCTGCGTTACGAACTTGAAACCTTAAACGCTTTTCAAACTTTCTTCCATCGTATCTCAAGAACAGCTTGATCGTATGATAAGAAAATTGTAGGGTATACTCAGCATATGTAAATGCATGGAATATAGTAAACTATTATCAATCAAAAACTTCCAAAATGTTTTATAATAATATAATAATTTTTATAGCAAAAATTTTCAAATGACTACGATTTATACTGTCGAAATATATGTTAATAAATTATAATAAACTGACAGCTCTATTTGTCTACTGGTCGTAGAATTCTAAAAAATACGCCGTCACATGGGATGACCCCCATAAGGCCAGAAACGAAACACGCTAAAAACAAGGAATCTTCTCAATAATGATTTAGAAAATGATTTAAAAAATGTATAGTGATTTGAAAATGTACCAAATCACCGAAATTACAATTCGTACAACTCATATTTTAGGACTCTCGGAACAAGCATGCGATTTTACCGTTAAACAATGGAGTATGATTAACGCAAGTTGGCAATACTATATTTTACTACGTGCTTACACAAAAATTTCAACAACATACTCGCACAAATACATAAGTACATAGTTCATCAATGGCCAGAGCAACAAAAATAAAACCAACTTCAGTTTACTGTTGGTGAACCATTTTCTTGCAGCCAGCGCGATTACAACCCCTGATGGGAGAACTTAGAAATTCCATACATTTCTTGCAGCGGCACATGCTCTCATTTGTGAACTCGGGCACTTGCTGTGAGAGCATGCTGCCAAACTTAGCGGTAGGGATGCCAAAGTGTGCAGAATTTTTTGAAAAATATTGTAATTTATAGAATTTTATATATATAATATTTTTTAGTATGGCAATAAAAAAAATAATAATGATTAAAATTTATCAATATTTTATATTGAAATAACATGCAGTCTCTCGTTTATATTGTATGAAGAGTTAGCTAAATGCCAAAAAAATATGTCAGTAGTGCCTTCAAAACACATAATGTCAGCGATTTATCGTTGCCTGACTTGGCATCCCTTCTGCAGAGTCACTGAAAAATTGTGCCACGAGCGAATTAACTTTATCGCGCTCTTTTATTTCTCTCTCTTCTACTCTCTTTCTCGCTGCGCTACGCTGAACAGCCAAAATTATACCGGATACAAGGCGGCAAACTGGAGCTATCCAATGGAATAGTGTGTGAGTACAAATGTAAAAAAATGTGTAAAAAATCCATACATTCACGGAAAAGGTAATCGATCGATTTGTGACGAAACACTGCACTACATGCCCCTTTCTACTGCGCTTGCAACAACTAAAAACTCACTCAAGCTCGCTTTCGAACGTTTGCTTTGTGTGATATTTGTTTAAAATGTTGATTAAAATTTTATTGCTAATTTCTATGTTTCTGTTATTTTTGTTGCGCTGATGAGTTCACCCTCCTGCAATTCACATTCGCTTGTATGGTGATAACTTTCTATACGCATGTGTGTGTGTGTGTGTGTGTGCTTGCATATGTGTTAACTGCTAGTAGATATTCCACAAATATGCCGTTAGCTAGCTTATCAACCCCCTAACTTGCAGCACGCATCGTTCACCGGCCACCCAGGCCCCCACCCATACACACACACATACACTAGTACCGTTCATATTAACTGTCACATTGACAGCACGGCTCACTCCAGTGATAAAACAAGTCGACACCGCCACCTCCTTTCCTGGGCTTGCGAACGTACGACATAAATGTTGGAAAGAAAAAAATAACAAAAAAGCATGGGCCAAAAAAAGTATCAAGAAAGGACCAAAAACAACAACAGTGGAAGTAAAAAAACAACAGCGAGAATGGCGACAACATTGGCACACAAAATTCCAAGTTTCACACATATGCGCCCGCACACACGCACACACATGTGTATGTAATCTATAAATACATGGAAATGAAATAGAAAAGCTCACAAATAAATATTAAATAAAATACGCCAACGTCTAAGCGTACAGTTTGTGAAAAGGAATAGGGTAAAAAGAGAGATTTTTTTTCGTTTTTGTATTTGTTAGTCAAACAATTGGGAACTGAACAAATGAAGCGAATCTATAAACATTTGTTCAGACATACAAACACACACATTTGCATACAAATATTATATTAATTTCTACTTTACATTGTGTGAAGGATTTGTTTAAGCTATGAGTTGGCTTTGCTTGCTATTAAAAAGTGGTTTGTAAAAAGTGCAGGGATTGCGAAGTTTTCGATTATGTGGACTTTTGCATATTTATGAACATACTACATGGATTTCGCATTAGAAAATTCTGAAAATGTACATACGCGCAGAAAGGTACGCAATTATATAGTCATATGAAAATGACAGCAATTCAAAATATCCTTAGCAATAATTCGTACTGTCCGCTATTTAGTTAGTTACTGAAGGTCTTACTCCTCACTAATTGGAAGAAAATATTACCGTAAAGTTCTAAAATTTTACTTAAAGCATTAATGCTTTGTTTTCTGGCCGTCTGTATTTGTAATTAATAACTTTCCATTAATCCACAGCTTCGTGATCTTTGACAATACGATGACGATAAAGGCAAAAATGCATCTCAAGCCGCCAATAAAATTTGTGCAGTTTATGGACCCGATATAGTTTCCATTTCCACCGCACAACGATGGTTTCGACGTTTTCGTTCTGGTGTAGATTGCGATAAAATCGCTGAATTGGTCGAAAGAGACCGGCATAGTAGCAGCCGTAGCATCGGTCAAGAGCTGGGCATGAGTCATCTAAAATTCATTTCAATTTCAATAAACAAAAAAAAATTCAATAAAAATACCGCAAGACTTTTTTGACAAACCATTGTATATATTTAAGAATATACTCAGAAAATTTCATATTGTTCCGGTGAATATTTGCAAAGTTACACGCAAATTTGAAAAGGCGTTGCAAAGTGCTTGGAAGTACAAGGCCAAACTTTAAACGCGTTTTTCTCAAAATGGTGTTTTCAAAGTCGCTGACCAACATTACTCGAAAACGGCTAAGCCGATAAGACTCACATTTTAGGACGAGCTTCTTAAATATATGATTTAGTAATTAAACGAAGATTTTTTCTCACCGATAAATATTTGTTTTTAATGAACAATTTAAGGCCGAAATTTTGGTCAAAAATCAAATTTTTTGTTTAGTAACTGACATTTTGTCAAAAAATTCCCTCAACTATTTACTAGATTTAACATTACTTTAAGATGATGAACCTCCGTTTGAAGGTGAACAATTCCTCCTAAAAGGATTCAATTCAGAGATATAGTGGTCAGTGGTAGTGTAGTTACTTTCAAAATAAATATATCTACTAATGATAAGTCTTAAAAAATAGTTAAAAGATACCGAAATATGTGTACAAATTTTTGGATCAATAAAATGAAAATTTTTCTCAGAAAAAATATGGAATCTGAAAAATTCGCTTTTTTCGGTCATCTAACTGTACACAGGTATATCCACTTAAGCACTTCAAAGAAAACACTTCGCAGTTGTGCAAAAACACGGCGCCATGAACGGGAGTTCGTGTTGCAACATGAACGTATTCTGAATTTTCCTTTCAATATTAGAGCTTCTACAATGTTTTTTACAACTATTATGCTGTATTGCTGTCGATATCGAATAAAGAACGTCAAATTGGTAAAAACTTGCGGTTACAATAAGATTTCTTCCGGTCATAAAGTCTTCTCTTAAATGTGTGTAAGAATATATTTTGCTCTATAAAAACATATCTAAAAGTTGAGAACATTGTCTATACCCTATAGACACTGTAGCCCCCGCAGTGAAGTACTAAGAACAAAAAGTCAACTCATACTAAAATATTATATTGTTATTATCCCAGAATACTGGGATTTATCGTAATTTTTAGCATGCCATAAGTATAAAAATCCCTAAAGGCTGCTTTTCAGACGAATAATGTACTTATAATACATAGTGTGAACTCAACATAAATTCAAGTAAATAAATAGTCAGTAGCTGAATTGAAGTAGGCTACCTTGTTATTTGATTATGAAGTTAATAAAGAGCTATGAAGATTACATAAGAGCTTAAGGTAGTAGTCTGGTAACTTAGGTTCAAACATTTTTTTTTACTTAATTTGAAAGTACAATGTCTTGAGAATATACTGTAAAAATTTCAGATGCAAATTCGAAATATTTCGGGAGTTATAACGAGTTTCCTGGAGCGCCTCGGAGTCCAACTTAAAGGTTGTTGAACTTTAAACGCGTTTTTTTCAAAACATTGTTTTTCTGGTCGGGCCGAGTCCTAACTGTTTTTCTACTCAACCGATTGCTTTCAAATTTTAACAGGCTATTCTACACAGTTATAGTTCTCGTCGGTACTAACGATAATTTTTTCACCCCTATCTTTTTATTTTACAACCCTTTCATTGCTAAAATAAAAGGTCTTTTTGTTTCAAAGTTCCCCATTTTGTTATTTAACCCTTGAAATTTAACTTCAGTAGTTCCGACCAGAATGACATGTCTATAGATTAAGAATAATCAAGAATATTTGATTTCAGATAACACCAGGAAATCACCCGGGCCACCACGTGCATTTGTTTTTGAGGTTCCAACTTCGAGTGACAATAATAACAGTAATAAATTATTAAATTTTTTCAAATAATTTTTTTTTTTTATATTTTCAAAATGTAAATAAAAACACTCTAAATATTCAAGATAATTCATTTTTATTTTCCTATAAAAAACCACCCTACAAAGAAGTCATGAAAATAGGCATAAGTTACCAGACTACCTTAATATAGCTTAATAAGTTGAGCAAGTTTCTTCTACTTTAGATGAGCGTAGGGAATTGATTGGTTTATCAATGTTTGATTCTGCGAACAGCTGGTGGATAGTTAAAAATGTCTCTTTCCTTTAGAATGGCGAGAAAGTTTTCAGAAAAACTTTATTTAACGGAGGAATAGGGTTTTAGTTTTTTTTTTTTTTGATTGTGTCAAAATTTAAAGTCGATTACAGCAAAATTGACAGAGTTCCGAGATTTTTTGTTTTTTTTTTTTTAATTTTGAATATTTTAAATCAGATTTCAAAACTTTAAAGCATTTTACCCACACTTCATGTTGTCAAAGTCGGTGTCTCTGATAATTTCAAAACTATTGAACACTGTTTCTGTACGAAGTAACGCTGGAGAGATTTTTTTAATTTTTTTGTTTTTTTTTTTATTAACCAACAACGATTTAATCGATTTTTTTGCAAAACTTTGCGTTTTTTCCTTCAAAGTGTGCCAAAAAGTGAAAAATCTAAATTAGAAAAAAACAACCCGGCGTTACCAGGGCAAAGCGATTATCTATGTACATAAAGATATAATTTTGATTTTTTGGTTTTAGCTGAAGGTGGTATACTAGCTTGGAAAAATCTAAAACTTGCGGTATAAGACGCCAAAAGAGCTGCTTTCTAGGCACACTTTAACGCTATTGTCGATGTAAAGGTTATCAAATGTGCGCTCATATATTTTCTTTTAATAACCAAATACTTTCTGCTCAATGGCATTCCGCCCACGCTACGTGCGAAGAAATATTTCAAAAGTAATTTGATAACACCTCAAATTCTTGAGTGCGTGCAATAGCTGTTGCCCTAAACACTCCCCACGCTCTCGCGCTTACTTTACCTGTTCTCTCGATGCAACAGCGGCATTCCTTGCTGAGCGATTTGCTCATCGCATAAAACAAAAACGACTACAATGAACGGTGCAAAAAACTTCCGCTGCGTTATTAAAAACTCATGAACTCATGTGCGATGCGCCGACTGACTGACGAACGCTACAAATATGCAGCGCTGTAATTGTGCGTCCGCTGCTTGGATCCACCGATGATTTCAGCTTGGATTTCCACTTCCACTTCCAACTCGACTTCGGCTATGATTTGTTTAATTTCCGTTGATGCTGCAACGCATATCCGGCAGTGAATGGGCCACGATTGCGAGTGTAAAGGGTACGACGACAACAACAACACTTGCGATGGCACGATGACACAATGACGACGACGATTATTTACAAACGCACATGCACACATACATATGTACGTGTATGTATGTGGTTACGCCAGCGTACGGCGTATATACGTACGTGTGTGTGTAAGCGATGACGTTATGAGACGTTATTACGTTAGAGCAGCCGTGACCGGTCTGACATGTGAGTATGAGCGCCGTTGCCTAGGCACGATGCCGCAGGTGATGATATGCCTATGCTTAATCGAAAAAAACAGCGCGTTGGATAATAATTCAATTCAACGCGCGACACCGAAAGGCATTCAAAGGCAGCGCAGAAAGCCGCTGCTGTCACTACGAAACCGTTCGGTGGCAAATTACTTCGCGTGTATGTAACGCGATGTCGTCGCCGACAGCAACTGTGGGTGGGCGCACACTGGCCGACTGATGCGTATACTTTCAGCCGATGCGATGTTGTTTTTGCTGTGCTTTTGACTACTACGACTAGTAGTAGCGTTGGACGATGGCGCTAGCTATGACGATGACCTGGACGTCGGCGTTTAGCGATGTTGCAATGCTGCGATGTTGCTGTTGTTGGTGACAGCGCTGATGTGGGTGATGTTGGAATAGTATTTTCGGTTGTAGAAAAAAATCTCGTTGTAATTCGGTGGTCAATATAATTGCAATGCTTACTATCACTTCACTTTTCTTTATTCGTGCTTTAATTTATTGTACACACTTTTCGCTTCTTTCGCTTTGCTCTCCTCGCGTCTACACGAGCTCGCAATGGATTTTGCAAAGAAGAACCTGTACGTAATGCTTTTTCACTTGGATAATGGCCCTTCAGGGAGCCTTAGTACACAATCACACATATGCACACACACATACACGCGCGTTCTACATTTACTATGCACACACTTTTCGCAGGCGAAATTCCTCGATGAATTTCCGTAATTTGCTTTTTAATTTGTGGCGTTGGAAAAAATTTTCCCAACGCTTGACTAAATTGATTTTCTTGTTGTTGTTGTACTAGTTTAGCTGTACTAAGCAGGGAGAGGGGAATGTTGAATTTTGATGTGAATTTTGCTATGTGTGAAGCGAAGGAATGCGTCCGAGTGGCAGTGCGAGACTTTTTCTTATGCCTCGTACAACGGTTTTGTGTGACCACGAGATGGCTTGCGAGAGCATTTCGCATTCATATTTGGTCCTTTTACCCCGATTCCGAACTGCGAAAGTGCCTGCTGCACACAAGTGCGCACACATACACAAACACGAATCCGGCGCGTTCGCTGCCACGCGAAGTGCTGCGATGCGATGCGTTGCGTTGCGATGAGACGCGGTGCAATGTCCCGTTTAGCGAGCGACTCGGCGATTTCTGCGTTGGAAAACTTGCGTACAACTATTAAAGATAGTTGTTAGATAAGCAAATGCTTTTTGCTCTTTGCTAACGGTGCATTGAAGTATGTAATTTACTATTTTATTTAATTACTTTTAGAAAAAAAACGCTTTAATTACAATTCTGCAGCACTTTCTACACAGTTATTTCACTTGTATTGCAGCGCTGTGCGAACGGGACAACCTACTTCCCGTTCGTGTTTGCAGGATTTAATTTCAGTATAATAAAATATATCTCTTTTGCCAAGTGCAGCCGCAGCAGCGTGAGAGAGTCCGTTTCAGAGCGTCAAGTGCTGTGGGAGGCGAGAGTTGTACATTCGTATTGGGAGCGCAGCAAAAAATGGCACACACTCAGGATAATTTAAATGTAGAACACAGGATACTTATCATCTCATGCGGTTATCGGCGATCCCAAATTTTCATTTGCATTCGTTCATTAAAATCAGCAAACGAAAAATTGCATTATTCCACACAATTCTAACTGCCTTCAGTGGCTTTTGACACGCACTTTTCACTTAAAGTTATTTCAGCACTGCTTCTACCCCACTTTCGCACAATAGTGTAGACAAACTTTGCTCGAGGAAATGGTGAAAAATCGGCACCGCAACAGTAAGCTCTTTGGGTTTACGTAAAAAAAATTGTGTTCAACGTACTTATTTCCACCTTTACTATGATTTTTGCAAGCTTGTGCAGCGTTGTAACTTTGTGTTTATTGAATTTTTATCCACTTTAATTATTTGCTTTCAGTGGACGTCCGCGCGGCACTGCACCAATGCTCCGCACACGCACTCGGCTCAACTCGAAGTGAGTCCGAAAAGTATGCAATCATCGCGCAACGCTGTGAGCTATACGATTTTCTCGTTGGTGAAACTGCTGCGACCTGCAGTGGGTGGCGAGCGTGTGCAGAGGCCGCGACAGCGCGAGAGCCGGCGCTGACAGTTGGTGCTGCTGGTGGTTGGGGGTGGTAATGGTGTTGAAGTGTAAATGCGAGAGTTAAGCTCTTCATTGACTTTAGGAGCGATTTTGACGGGTATCACGCAGTCAGGGTTGCATGTAAAAATTTAGATCAGATTGGAAGATCTCACGAACAATTTTGACTTTCACTGATTTGATGAGAACTTTGATATTTCAAAAATTTTTGAGAAATATTAAATGTTGAAGAACCGGCTCCACTTTTTCTCAACTGCAATTTGATATTGCCACAGAAATACCGGCTTCGTCGTAGAGTTGGACTTTTAAATATTTTCTGGTTTTAGCCTTTCTTTGACTCGATCCTAAGCTATTACTGAAACCAGCGAAACTCGTTTTGCTTTTTACGGAAATAAAAAATGAAGTGGAATTTCCGGAACCAGGTAAATATTGCAACAACAATAACATTCAAAATTTATACGAGATTTCCAATTGGATAAAATCTAATTCTTAAAGAAAGGTACCCCGTTTCATACTAACGAAAGCGCACGACACACAACATATGATGATCTATGTATATGCCAACTTTCGATTAGTTCTGCAGTATTGGATATAATAGAAACAGACTCATACTTAAACAAAAAAAATATGGTGTAATCACTGATTTTACTCTCAAAACATTGATTTGCTTACCAAATATTTTGAGAATATTCTTCATACGTATGTTCTCTAACTTAAATATCGAAATATAGGTTTTCGTAGATTTTAATACAATAAATTCACGAAGAAGCCAAAAATACGACTAGAAACAAGGATTTCAAACAGACGAGTGTCCTTTTGCAACACTGGCTCATCCGCGGTCAACACCAGGAATCTTAGCGAAGACACACACTATTTAAAGCGCCATCTAGACAAAAATAGCAATCTTTAAACAATATAAATTTCTAAACTTAAATTTATATACAATATTGATAGGACAAAATTAAAGAAATTACATAATTTTGTAGAAAAAACATATTTGCCGCCTTTAAAAAATTTTTGTATTAATGACACTTTTGAATTCCAGTCCTCAGTTCATTTATTCATTACTTTAAGAAAATATTTTTCTGCTGCACCCTGTATTATGTTCCATTTAATTTTCGATAGTCAGCTGACAATAAAAAACAACTTTAATAACTTTAAATAGCATTCGGCTAAACGCAAATTATTGCAGCGTTGTCAAGGAAACAAGAAAAACAACATTGAACCAACACAAAAATTATAGTCGAAACCTCAATTTTCCTTCCGGTGCAGTAATCGCCAAAAAGGATTCATTTTATTCTGGCCAAATCTGTGGACTTCTCTCCGGATGCCGCGCACCGCAGTAAGTTCCATATTGTAATTACAAATCAAATTAAATTGTTTTTGATGACCAATTGATGCTAATTGTATTTATTGCTTGCAGAGCGGCACCACGCCTTTGGCCAACAGATTAAAATCTTATTCTTACAAGTGAACATATACTTTCGCACAACACGGCCTTAAATTACGCCTTATAGCATTTTCGAAACAGAAAAATATTTCAATGATCTTGTGGATGCTTTGAACATGTGGAAGCGGAGGATGTTGTTATCACATGACAAATTGAGTGTATCAAATAATAACAAGCAGGGTGAGTGCTTTATTAAATTTTAATTTCGTTTTACTGTAAGTAGCAGCGCAGAGAAGTTTTTGCCAATAAAACGATGTAACTATAGATGGAATTATGTGATGTGATCTCAGTCAGACATGAATGATATTTACTATTTTTTGCACAAGCGTTTTCACTATTTGTACGATACGAAGCTATGGATGGAATATAAAGTATCATCATCGAAAAAAAAAATTAAAATTTTTGTGAGCCAATTCGAAGATAAACGCATTAAATGATTTTGCAATACTTCTATACTCATATGTATACTACTTACTTCCATTTCATCGTGTGCCACTTCCCTGTTGGTAAATGGCCGAACACAGAATTATCTTGCCCATAACATCACATTTTGCAAAACTTAAGTTTTTCAATAGAAAGCAATAATACTTTTCAACGCATTAAGGAGTAATTCCTAATTGGAGAGTTGAAAAGTTGATGTTTTGAAGAGCTAAATGACTAGCCTAAATCATGCCGCAAATTTCCATTATTTATTACAAAATATTAGTTATTAGTGCTAAAATATTGTTATCTACGGATTTTTTTTATTCTTCGACATTCACGTTTGCCTTATTGTTAATACCCATTCTTATATATTTGATTTGTTATTATAAAATGAAAAATAAACAAATTTGAAGCGTTAGCTTATAAACTACCTATAGAAATGGTGTTGAAAAACGGTCGCTGCGGTATTTTTTCAAATTATGAAGGGCACCGACTTTAAAAACGTAAGTTGTGTTCGAGGAGAAAAATCTAAACTGAAAGTAATTAAACAGAAGGTTCCGCAGGGTGGTATCCTCTTCCTACTACTGTTTAACTTCTACATTTCGAAACTTCCACAGCCACCAGAGGGAGTTTCCATAACCTGGGACGCTGATGATTGCACGATATTGACGTCGGGCAATGGAATCGATGGCATATGTTCAAAGGTAAACAGCTATCTCTCCGACCTTTCTCGCTTCTTCTCTGCACGGAACTTAACACTCTCCCCCACCAAATCCACAGCGACCATATTTACAAACTGTACGAAGGAGTACAGACTGGAGCTTAATATTGCAATCGATGGCGTCAAGATTCCAACTGTCAATAACCCTAAGATTTTAGGTGTAACTTTTGATAGTCCATGCTCCCTCACTCCTCATACAGAGCCGCAACAAAATCCTCAAGTCGCTAGCCGGCAGCACATGGGAAAAATACAAAGAAACGTTGTTGGCAACTTACAAGGCAATCGGCAATATGGTCACCTGACTTGTCAGAACACTGCACTCCGGACTACGAGAGGATGGCTCCTGATGTCTCCCATTGAACACTTACATAGTGAGACGCTTATGCTCCTAGTTAAGGAGCATAATGAACTCTCTACAGGCAGTTCCTTCTAGGATGTTTTCGCAGAAATCATCCCTGCAGCCACCTGCTTGGAGTGGAACCGCCTGCTAGGAACATCAAGAGGTCTTTCTTCAATTACGTTGACGACATCGAACAATACGCCGACCGGACTTCGGACGCGACTAATTTCCGACAAGCACTGACCGCCATTCACAGCGGAGCTATCAACACCTTCACCTACTCCCTTCCAGTGAATAGCGTTCTTGGAGTCAAATCTCCTCCCATTGCTGACGAAGAGCTCGAGTTACCGCGAGAAACGAGAGTGACCCTTGCGCAGCTTCGTTCTGGATATATATTATGTTAGCAGGTTAAACTCCTACTTATCCAAAATAGAGCCCTCTATATCCAACATATGTCCTGCGTGCAATGAGTCACCGCATGACACTGACCACATCTGCATGCCCCGCCAAACCAACTCATCTGACACCCTTTTCCCTTTGGTCCGACCCCGTCGAAACAGTACGTTTCTTGGGCCTCCCGTTAGATAACGTCGACGACTACCTAGATAATCCTCACCATCCTAACGGGGATTAGATAACCGTTAGAGCAACAACAACAACAACCGCATTTTGTCGATTGCATGACGTTCTCTGACGGATTTTTAGCAAGGATTTTGGCTTGCATCTGTATAAAATTGTTCTCACTCAAGAACTGAAGCCATTGGACCACCGTGATCGTGAATTTGCTAATTTGGAACAACTTGAAAACCGTAACGAATTTTTAACTCACTGCTCACTTTTATCTGAATGGTGCGGCAAATAAACAAAACTGTTAATTCTGATGTGAAGAAAATCTTTAAGCTATTCATGAGCAACCATTACATTCACCGAAATTGAATTACTGTCAATGGAGAGCGGTATATAGTGATGATAACCAACTTTGTATGACACCAATTGGAAGAAGTGTCTCTTGACAACATCTGATTCCAAAAAAAACGGGCTACGTGCCATTATGGCGAGAAAAGTTTGAAGATTCGATTCTTTCACGAAATTGTGACATTGAATGGTCTCCACGAAGTTGTGATTTAACTCTATTGGACTACTTCTTGTAGAGTGTTTTGAAGTCATTGGTCTTTAGCAATAAACCAGTCTCTCTTCAAGCTTTAGAAGTCAATATTGTGCGTATTTTCCGGGGGAAAGAGCATTTTTGATAAGCTCTTTTTAGCGTCGCTAAAAGTAATTATAACTTATCTGTTATCTCACCAAATCAAAAAGAACAAACGAACTCAGTGGTTTTAGTGAGTTGTACAAAATTATTGAAGCAATATCTAAAATAAAACGTTTTTTTTAATGCGGTTGAGTTTAATTTCAAACTTTTCGCAATTAGTAAAGTTCTACTTTGTGTGGGCACTTAATTATGAATATAAGTACTTATGTATTATGAAATGTATATTTCTATTTTTCACACTGATATACATATAGTATAATATATCACATACATCCATATAGATATCCACCTGCCACATACAATTCGAAACTGCGCACTCGTATAAAAAACTTAATTCGAAAATGTTTTAACGCTGCTTTGAGAAAAGTTGGACGAAACATACCTTGACATTGCACAGCATGAGTTTTCCTTTACCACCACTATCGCTTATTAGGACTTTGGCTGGTGCGGCACATTAAATGTGCGTGTGCCTTGCAGCATGCACCAACGCACACCGCGCCATTGCCACTGCGAGGGTGCTTTACTGGTGTCGGGCCAGGTGTAAAAACACGGCCTCGCTGTAAGTTTGACGTATTTGTTGTGAACGAGCGTTGGCCTTTTGCGGCGATCCTTGCGTTTCGCGCTTGGTTGATTCGCATTTTTATACCAGATTTCAACGCACGCCACAATGATAGCTGTCCGTAGCAATAAACGTCATTTTGTGCTTTTGTTATATTCAAGATATGCATATGTACAGTATGTACGCATAGGCGTACTAACTACAAATAATTTCCTGTAAAATTGGTGGGAATGCAAGCAATCCTTTTCAGAAATTCGGTAAGTTAGTAAGTTTTCGCTGTGCTAAAATAATTAAATTTGACACTTTGTATACAGACACACATTTTTGAGAATTTGTCTCATATAAATTTTCCCTTTCCGGAAAAACAGTGTTGAGTATATTCTCAAGAACTGCAAAAGAATACACATATTCCAAATTTGTTTGTGTTTTGCTAAATATTTAATGGCTTAAATGTATTACGTGTATGCTCACAAATGACTGAAGAAACCCTTGACTGTAACCCAGCAAACATTTTATCCGTTAACTGCAATGTAGTATATGTTATGTTAGAGGAATGATGGCAATATATGAAACGGCATTTCCGGTGTTTGATTGTGAACACAGTAGAGAGCATTTGACTAGGCATTATTGAGAAATTAAATAATGGGTTTATTTTAAAGGCAAATCTTGATCATGGGATAAGGGTGATCCATTTCGACGTTCTTTTTCAAGGAAAAACATAGAAACTTCAAATTAAATGGGAAATGTTTGTTATCGTTCGAAAGAACATTCTTTTTTGAAATTTATCTCTTTCAAATGTTAGCCGCGGCTACGTCTCAGTTGGTCCATCCGTTGAGTCCAATTTTCGATGACTAGTTCGAGCGTTTCGACGCTAAGTGGCGAATGACACGCGTGATGTTTTGCTCTGAGGCCTGAATCGAAGCGGGATTGTCCGCATAGACTTTAGACTTTACATATCCGACGCCGTCTTGTTGAAATCAAATGTCGCCGAGATCACGAGCTTGAGATCAAATAGTCGGTTGTTATGGCCCGATAACGGTCGTCATTGATGGTTACGTTCTCACCGGCTTCATTTTTGAAGAAATATGGACAGATGATTCCACCCGCGCACAAACCTTTGTTTTATAGATGAAATGACAGCCCTTGAATCTTTTCAGGTTACTCTTCCTTCGAAATGGTCCTCATCGCTGAACAAAATTTGGCTCGAAAACGTCGGATCTTCTTAGAACTTTTCAAGAGTCGAAAGAGGGAAGCGATTTCGCTTCGTGTATACCTTCTGCTAGGCTGTTATATTTTTTTCACTACGTGCTGAACGTGGTCTATTCGGTTGAATATTATCCAGTAGTGAATCCTGGGTCTCAAGATGGGTGATGATTATATTGACTTTAAGTTAAGCGAAGCACTCGAAACACATTATTTACAGAATGTGAATTTTCGTAATAAAGTTGAACGATTTGCAAACGTTGTTTAGACGTAAGTCTTTTCATGATGAAATGCCGAAACTTAGGAGAGTCGAAATAAAAATTTTGTTTTCACAACCTTCTCTTTTGACTATAAACACTTTGGTGTAACTTTATGGTAGGTCATCGTTGGGGTTTGAGTAACTTGGTAAAATTAACGCATCTGAAAATAGTTATTAAATTTTACATGGCTACATGGGTTTCCTAGGACATTTAAAAATGTTTTTTTCATATAAAAAATGAAATATTTTATTAGATTTTTTATTGTTACAAATATACACTATTAATAAAGAAATTCTAAAATTTTTTGAAAAAAAAATTTTAAATTCAGCCATTACGACTCCATTTCTAGTGACCCCTCGGAAACAAGATGGTAGGATAATCTAAAGTGAAAAAAATACGTGTTTACCTTAACTTAGAACTCTGACGTAGAAAAACAAAAACAAGAAAAAATGTTAACTTCGGCTACACCGAAGCTAATATACCCTTCACAGGTGCATTTCTTTTAGTAACTATGTATGTGTTCAGTTTGTATGGAAGCAATGCGCTATAGTAATCGGATCTGAACAATTTTTTCGGAGATTATATTATTACCTTAAGCAGTAATCCATGTAAAATTTCGTAAAGATACCACGTCAAATGCAAAAGTTTTCCATACAAGCCCTTGATTCCGATCGTTCGGTTTGTATGGCAGCTATATACTATAGTGAGCCGATCTGAATATTTTCTCCGGAGATTACATTATTTCTATGAACAATAACTCATACCAAATTTTGTGAAGATATATAGTCAAATGAGGAAGTTTCCCATGCAAGCATTTGATTCCGATCATTCATTTTGTATAGCAGCTATATGCTATAGTTAACCGATCTGAACAATTTCTTCGGAAATTACATAGTTGCCTTAGAAAATAATCTGTACTAAATTTCGTGAAAATATCACGTCAAATGAGAAAGTTTTCCATACAAGCCCTTGATTCCGATCGTTCGGTTTGTATGGCAGCTATATGCTATAGTGAGCCGATCTGAATATTTTCTCCGGAGATTACATTATTTCTATGAACAAGAACTCATACCAAATTTTGTGAAGATATATAGTCAAATGAGGAAGTTTCCCATGCAAGCATTTGATTCCGATCATTCATTTTGTATAGCAGCTATATGCTATAGTTAACCGATCTGAACAATTTCTTCGGAAATTACATAGTTGCCTTAGAAAATAATCTGTACTAAATTTCGTGAAAATATCACGTCAAATGAGAAAGTTTTCCATACAAGCCCTTGATTCCGATCGTTCGGTTTGTATGGCAGCTATATGCTATAGTGAGCCGATCTGAATATTTTCTCCGGAGATTACATTATTTCTATGAACAATAACTCATACCAAATTTTGTGAAGATATATAGTCAAATGAGGAAGTTTCCCATGCAAGCATTTGATTCCGATCATTCATTTTGTATAGCAGCTATATGCTATAGTTAACCGATCTGAACAATTTCTTCGGAAATTACATAGTTGCCTTAGAAAATAATCTGTACTAAATTTCGTGAAAATATCACGTCAAATGAGAAAGTTTTCCATACAAGCCCTTGATTCCGATCGTTCGGTTTGTATGGCAGCTATATGTTATAGTGGTCCGATATCGGCAGTTCTGACAAATGAGCAGCTTCTTGAAGAGAAAATGACGTTTGCAAAATTTCAAAACGATATCTGAAAAACTGAGGGACTAGTTCGTATATATACAGACAGACGGACGGACGGACGGACAAACAGACAGACGGACACGGCTAAATCGAGTCAGCTTAACATACTGATCATTTATGTATATACTTTATAGAGTCTCCGACGCTTTCTTCTAGGTGTTACAAACTTCTTGCCAAACTTAATATACCCTGTTCAGGGTATAAAAACTGAAAATTGGGTTTTTGACAAACATTTTTACAAAAAAATTAAAATTTTTGAAGGTAACCGCGTAAAAAAATTAAAAAACAAGTTATATTGACGTTAAAAATTCTTTACTCAAGTTTTTTTCACTGCTAGATATTTCTCACTGTGCTAGACTAGTTTAAGTTGTGTCGGACTGTGTATATTTAATTTGAAAGTAGTGGGCACCAAGTATGTGAAGTACAAAAACAATGTACTTCTTCCTTTCAACCAAAAATGTATCAACATTGATTTACCGTTACACACTCGTATAACCCTTTAGTGCTGTCAACGCGAGTTTTCGCTTAACTGGGTTGGCTGAGTGTTAAAAATTCGAATTTCGCATACCAAGACTTGACCAGAACCAATGCTATAACCGTCACTCTTTTTGATGAACTCATTATTTTCCGTCCGCCTCTGCGGCAAACCCATTGAGGAAAAATAAGTAGCTAAAAAAAAAATATTTTTTTTAATCGCAGTATGGTGAGTTACCGGAAATACTAGTGTAACTGAAAGGGAATTTCGCAGTCGACTGTACATGAAATAAATAAAGTCGACTTTTGGGGTTTATTAGCCTTCCAATACTTTTTGTTTTAGTTGTTTTTTATTGCTTTCTTTTTTGTTTTTATTTTTATTATTATTTTTTTTTTGGTTTTCCCTCAATATTCAGATGAGGGCATAGGACTATCGAGTATTTTTTCATTGGCCATATGCGTTGCCACTAGTTTTTTTACTATATCTTCTTACCCCTATTTGACGGCAGCACAAACAACAACTAAAATATTCAACTAATACATAACATAGCTACCTAGAACTCAGAAGTCCACATATAAACATATGTATGTAGACATGAATATGCATGCAACTATCGGTAAATTGGTCGGCAATAGCTTGCCACCTACTTGCTGCGGCTTATCGAGTGAGCAGGTTGGCCCGAATGCAACTACAACATCTGCAGGAGCTATTAGAAGTGCAGCTGCTATTGTGCTCTGGCACGAAATCGTGTTTATGTGTGTGAAATAATGCCTTTACCAATAAGAAAACATTTGGGGGGATGTAGACGGAGTGTGAGTGTGTGTGTGTGTTAACGGCAAACGCTCAACGACGCTTTGGTGCACTTGTATTTAGAGTCCTGCCACCAAAGGCTTGCACTCGCTCATGCAACTACATACATATTTACACATGCTAATATATACATATTTATATGTATGTCATGTGTATGTGTGTGTGTGTGAGTGCATTTTATGCAGGTCACATGCATTATGCCGTGTGATAATTTCATTCAAAGTGCATCAGTTGCACATACTCTCTCTAACGAAGCGAAAGCCAATCGCTCACCGAAAGCGTCGCACATTTCACTGCCAAATCGAAATCTCAAGTATCCGCGCAGTGTTTTCTTCACGAGTATTGTAACTGTGGTATTTTCTATTTATTTGCTGTCAAATTTTACATACTTCTTGTGTCATTTACGACCTGCTTGTGCCAGTGTGGGTGTGTGTGTTATTTTCGCCTTCGCCAAGTGAGTTCCCGCGTTCATTTCGCCGACGATGTTTTCAGCGCGCTTTATTTGATCAATAATTCCAATTTTCACCACAGCATTTTATTACGCGCTTCGTTCACGCCGTTCCGCGCCTGCCAAACCCCACCCACAACAATAACAGCAACAACAACAACAGTCCAGTCTAATGCCAGTCAATCGCGTGCCTACTCGCATAAAATTCGCAAAAAAAATCATATTCAAATACTCACCCAACAAACATAAAAGCAGCACACAGACTTTGAAGAAAAATTTGTGACGAAATTTTGTGGAAAAAATAAAAATTGTTTTAAAAATCGTTGCTTGAAAGCAAAGTGTACTTTTTGTAGTCCTTTCGAGCATATCATCCAACAATCGCACATAACTGTATTAATGCCCGAACTAAAAGCTAATTGGGTGCAAACATATCTATTCAAGTTCGTACATACCACTGTGTTTGCATGTGTAGGAGTGAGTGCAAAAAATTTGTTCCCCCCATTTTCACTAGCAATGCACCGACGCGCTGGCACTTTGTCAATTGCCGCTGATAGTTGCATTTGATTTATTTACTGCGCTGCATTTCCTTCCGCCAACACGCCGACACCTCAGCAAATATATGTGGACTAAAGAAAAGGGTGATTTCGTACCGTTAAATTGTTATTGCTATCGTTGTTATTGTTGTTATATTTTATACTGACTCGTTTACTGTTTATAAACAAACCTCAGTAAACAAATCACGAGGAAGCCAGCGGCAGAAGCGCATAATCAAGTATCCTTCCGTTGTCCCTGGTTGCCACCCACATTCATTCACTTCGGTTGCCTTGTATTTGTGACGCGTTTGTTTTAGTGAATGCGTGGTCGCGCGTTACTTGCAAATATGCTTGAAAAATTATAAATTACTTAAATAAAGTAAATTAGAAAATATTTGTATGTGAAAAAATCGTGAAATTTTGTTTCTGGTGAAGTCAGTTAAAGTCTAATTTAAGATGAGTTATAAGTATGTGTAATTGTGTTGAAGGGATGAAATGAAAGTAAAAGTTTAAATTTATATTTTTGAAATATTTTACGGTTCACCACAGCAGTTATTGATAACACTACTCAACAAAAATGAAGAAAAATTTGCTACTGATGTGCTAAGCGGTCTGTGGGGTATTCGAGGTGTCCTGATTACGAATTTGAGCTCAAATATGTTCCATCACGTACAGTTATTTTTATAATTTTAAAGAATGTTGGCTGTAAACCAGTGTAATTTGAGTATCTTAACGCATAATAGTACACATTTTCCAATCGTTCTTTTATTTTATATTAAATTAGCCACAAAGTTAGTAACAAGCAAAAAAAAACGTCAGGGACCCTATAGAGTATATATCGTCACCTAAAATGCAAAATAACGTAACATCACTTTTTATAAGTTTACAGGCGCAGGAAGAGCGATATATGTAATTGAAACCGCCCATATTAAAACAAAATTTGAGTTTTGGTTATAAAACGGTTATAATATTGGTTATCATACACTCATATTGAAACAAAATTGAATTTTGGTTATGAAACGGATATAATATTGGTTATCATACACTCATATTGAAACAAAATTGAATTTTGGTTATGAAACGGATATAATATTGGTTATCATACACTCATATTGAAACAAAATTTGAGTTTTGGTTATAAAATGGTTATATGTACATATATTACAGTTATTATATCTTACAGCGATTTGCGATTTTTTTTATGATACGTTGTTTTGCATTTTAGGCGACGATATACATACATATATAAATGATAAGCGTGATGTGTTGAGTCGATTTAGCCATGTCTGTCTGTTTGCTGTATATACGCCAACTAGTCTTCAGTTTTTGTCGAAATCGCCGATATCGGAGCACTGTAGGATATAACTGCCGTACAAACTGAACTATTTGCTTTTTATTTGACAAGTTCTTTTACGCGAAATTTGGTTTAAACTACTGCCCAAGACTACGTTAACAGCTCCGAAGAAATCATTCAGATCGGATCACTAAGGCATATAAATGCCCTTCATAGTAGTCAATAACAATCAAGACACTACTATACCCTTTTATATATAAAAATGAGCGTATGAAGGGTATTACAACTTCGATGCAATCAAAATTCAAGTTTTTACTTGTAGAAAGCATTAAGGATGAATTAAACTCAATAGAGCTTTTCGCCTTTCAAGCAATGTAAACTTTAAAACCAACTTTTCTGTGATTAAAACCTCAAATAGCCTCTTTATAGAAGCGTCTCATCTTTTGATAGAATTTTTTTCGATAAAGAATGGATATGATATATACAATCGCAGCCACGCAAACCTTACCACTCAAAATTTTCAAGTATTGTGCATATTTGACTACATTTTATAGCGGTACTTTTTGCGTTATAGAAATTTTTTATTTAGAAATAAGTTAATGACATGTTATTAATCAAAAATATTAAAAATTAAAAACAAAACACATTCAGCTATAGATAAATCAATTGAAATGTAAGAGACTGACATGCGATGAAAAAATTATATTTTTTATTTAATTTCATTTACACTATATTTGAAATTAATATTTTATTAATTTTTTTTTAATTGAAACACGAAGTTAAGTAAGTGTATCACTTTAAAAATAATAAAATCGTCCGCTTTTGTATAAACACAGAAAAGATAATTACCCATTAAACGTAATAAATTAAAACTATAATTATAATTAGATAATATAATTTAGTTTACTTATGCTTAATAAAAACATAAAAAAAAACAAAATTGAAGAAAATCCCGAACGAACGAAAAAGTCCGAAAAAAATGTAAGAAAGTATAGTGGTAAGGTTTGCGTGGTCACGAGTGTGGTATAATATATCTAAATTTTTTTCTCAAGTATATACATACATTAAAGCTTCAACATACTAATAAAGCTCTTACAAACAGCTGCAGTTCTAAGTTTCTCCTCCGAATTGGCCTCTGAAACATTAAACCCAAAAATTCTTTACCTCAACATTTGGATTTATCGGTCTTCAAAAGGTATTTAAACCAACTTCTGATTGAAAAATTTTACCAAAGACATACAGAAGTGAATCATATTTTGAAAAAGCTTAATAAAACTGCGTGATAGCCAAAAATACATTTTTTAAAAGTACATATATAGTATAGTGTTTCAATTAGAGCTTTAGCAGCGATAACTATTTTATTAATTTGGGCAGAGCTGAACATAGTTTAACAGACGTTGTAGTCAGGACATGCTGGACTCAATTTTTTCAAGAAAGGTGCATATTTTTTTCTACCCCCTTAAAGACTCAGAGTTAGAGAGAATTTTTTTAATAACTACTATCGTTACCTAAATAAAATTTTCTTGCCATTTCATAAAGTCTCCAAAACTAATCGAAGTGAACATTCTAACAATATCTCACAGAGCGGAGGGCGACAGTTCATTATTTTAAATTTTAATTCTGGTTTTTGTGATGGGTTACTAAAACAATTGCTTCTGATTTTTTTGGCTACTTTATTGTTTCTGATTTTCTCATATTTATATGAACAATCGAAGGTGAAAACAGAATATTTTCAAAACTTGGGTTTTTTTATCATCAAAAAAAAATTAAATATTTTATTAGATTTTTTATTGTTACAAACATACACTATTAACAAAGAAATTCTGAAATTTTTGGAAAAAATATTTCAAATTCGGCCATTGCCACGCCATTTCTGGTGACCTCTCTGAAAAAAGATGCGCCCGCGGTGGCAGGATAACTTCTTACAGGATCATCTTAAGTGAAAAAATAAAATACGTGTTTTAGTTAAAACCCTAATTTCGAACTTGGACGAAGAAAAGAACTCTGAAAACTAGATTTAAAAAAAAATTAAAATTTCTGTAAAAATTCCGCAATATTTTCTTTTCAAATAGCTGTAATCGAAAAAAAATCCTTCTTCCAACTCTTTAATAATTGTATTTCAAAAACCTGTGTAAAATTTCATGAAGATCGGTTGAGTAGTTCTCGAGAAATCCTGTCAAACGAATTAAAAAAAAACAGTTTTGAGAAAAACGCGTTTAAAGACGCCGCACTTAGCATAGCTAGCCTCAAGCGCACAAGTTTTCAAGGCTGTAGCTCCGAAACTATTACTCGGATCAACTTGAAATTTAGGACAATATTCTAGAGGTGTTGTAGAATTTAATAAGACAATAAAAAAATTATATTTTTTTTTAACACGTAAACCCATGTAACTCCTTAAGTCTGGATTGAAGGGCAAAACATCAATTTATTGCAGTTGGCGTCTTACTCATATGACATTAATAGCGTAGAAAAGGTGTAGAGATAGTTTTCTTGAAGTGTGCTAACCTGATGAAACGCAGTGTACAAGTATATATGTATGACAATTTGACGCAAATTAACCATGAAAAAAAGAAAAAAGGAAATTTTTTTATACAAATTTTATTGAGTGATTTTTGCTTCCCAACAGACTCTTAATTTTTCAAGAAATTTTTTGAACATTTTATTCAAATATAATTTTCGTAGAAAAATTCTCAAAATAGTTTGCGTTTCTCACCCAAAATTTAGTAAAAGTAACAATTTGAGACACTCTGCTGTTGTGACTTTGATTTCCTAAGCGAACCAAACTTCGGGAAGTGTCTCATCACTCACATATTATATCTCATATTATTACGACGCAAATAAATTTCTAAATAAATTGGTGATTTTTGTTACTTTCATGCGCCCACACTACGTCCACTGCTTTGTGAGTGTGTGTGTGTGTGTGAAGTATACAAATTTGTACAATAAAAATGCAATTACGCCACAAGTTGTATAATACAACAAAAGTGTATGCCACCATTATACCATACTGCGCCGATCGGAAAGTATTTCAATTAAAGTTGAAAATGTGGAATTCGGCATTTGATGTGCTCTCGTATACCGACAAATGTGCGAGTTACACAGATTCGCTGGCAGAAAAGCCAAGGCGACGTTCTTGCGGCGTCCCTAGCGACGGTGTCAGGCGTCATGGGAACGCGGGGCTTCACGCCGGAACGCACCGAATGGGTGGGCGCAGCAGAATGCCAGAATGCCAAGATGAATAGACGAAGGTAGCAAAAAATACCTGCAAAAGTTTAATTTCATAGCAACACCCCAGGTGAATCGGCAATTGGAAGTCATCATTAGCAACACCCGCACTTCCGCCAACACACACAGACGAGCGCATAAATACTCACCCACACACACACACATCCACGATGTTGGGTTTTGTGAATTGTGTGCGCGCTTTTAGGCGCATAACGCTTTTGTCGCTATAAGTTATATTTTATATACGCAAAATTTCATTTCTTACATAATTTTCATATATGAGTCTTATTATAATGATGTCCCACTCAAATGCATATACTTTTTCTTTACAGATGTAATCTTCAAAGAGAAACTACCAAATAATTTGAACAAACAGTTGCCTTCATTTATGTAAACTAAGATCTAGTCAAGAGTATTTTAGCACAAAGCCACAAAATAGCGCTCAAACAAACACAGCACCTAAAATAATTTATATACACATACAACAACTTTATACACACTATATATACATATATATAGTACGATACGAATATAGTAATAAAGAGTAGAAAATAATTAACCAAAAAACTAAGAGCAACAAACATCGAAACCGAACACGAGTGCGTGTTGTTACCAGCTATTATGACCACACGACTTGCAACACAGCGAAACTTTATACTCTCAACGACTGCGAATGTGGCGCCAAACGCGGTCGATGCCACTGCAGCCACATCCGGTGTCAACGCGACCGTGGACGATGTCAATGTTGCAACCGTGAATGTATTGTCAACACGTGACATTAAGCATGAGGAGATCGCCACCGAAATCGCAAATGCTTGCTCATCCTCGTCGAATGCCGAGCACTTTGAATATATTGATACGACGGT
This sequence comes from Bactrocera neohumeralis, assembly GCF_024586455.1. NCBI lineage: Eukaryota > Metazoa > Arthropoda > Insecta > Diptera > Tephritidae > Bactrocera > Bactrocera neohumeralis. The sequence goes on along the minus strand of NC_065919.1, from coordinate 84,813,504 downwards.
GGACGTTGTGGCCGCAGCCAATATGGAGGATGTCATCACACAAGTATGCAATCCTAAACCTTACCGTTACTTTCATTTCTTCTACACACATATATGTACATATATCTATTTGTGTTGCTATAAATGTCATTTCAATTGTTATCATTTTGATTTGCTGCAGCAAAACAAATTGGTGGGCAATGAACAGAATGAAGCCGTGGCTCTTATCAGCGTCGTGGTGCCGATGGATGGCTCCGATTCCACTGGCAGTGAGACACATGTCAATATGTCAGATTTAAGTGCAATTAAAGATAACGCGGACTTGTCGCAACATGTGGCCAACGGGCAGGTGACCCTGGTGCAGGCGCAGTCAGCGGACGGTGACGAGGGCACACCGCAATACATTACCGTTACAGGTGAGTCAATCAGTCTCAAATGTTAACTCTGGTCTTTTATTACAGTAGCTATAAATCAACTCATGATATATAAAAAAAGTTATACAGAAGGGTTACTCAGGCATTTGAATTTTATAGAATAAATATGAATATTGTTTTAGCTTATACATATGTGGCAGAAAACTTTGGTTGTATTCTAGTTTAGAGGAGAAGAACTTTTTTCTAACTTTTGCACCAGAATCTTCTTCTTTATTGGCGTAGACCCTGCTTGCGCGGTAAGAGCCAAGTTTACAACAGCGCGCCAATCGTTCTTCCAGTTCGCAGTTTGGCACCAATTTGCAATTCCAAATGTAGCCAGGACCTTCTCCACCTGGTTTTTCCAACAGAGTGGAGGTCTTTCTCTTCCTCTGCTTCCCTCCCCGGCGGCTACTGCGTTGAATACTCTCAGAGCTGGAGTGTTTTCATCTATTTGGACGACTTGACCTCGCCAGCGTAGCCACTGTCTGTTAATTCGCTGAACTATGTCAATGTCGTCGATCCATCAAATACGATATTCGCCGTGCGCAAGGACCATAAATATTAGGCGAAACCTTTCTTCTCTCCACGACTCATCATATGTTGTCATCGCCCATGCCTCTGCCCCATATAGCAGGTATAATGAGTGACTTGTAGAATTTGGTCTTTGTTCGTCGAGAGAGGACTTTACTTCTCAATTGCCTGCTTAGTCCGAAGTAGCACCTCTTGTCAAGAGTTATTCTGCGTTGGATATCGAGGCTGCACTAGAATCCTGAAACATTTTGAACTTGTCAATTTATTAAAGCAAATGATAATTTTTTCTTAATCGACAAAAATATTTCTTATTTTTTAACTTAGATTTTATTCATGTTCGATATCCTAAAAATATATATACATATGTACATATGTATATGTATGATGTATTGATTATTTTGTTTTAGTTGCAAATTTATTTAAATTCTCCTTGAATAACAGTTATTTGCCCAATGTAAGCCGGTTAGTTCTGTTAATTAGAAAATACGAAAAAATAATATATTCCTGTTGTTGTGTAGTTACGGAAATCTATCAAGGGTTAGAAGACTAAGGTAACAGATCTTGGATGGATAAATCCGAAAGAAATTTCGATATCGTAGAACCGGCTAGCATGTGAATTGATAGGATATGGTTCCCACGACAGTCGGGTCTATGGAACGGAACGGACCCGGATTTTTTATCCGGTCAAGAACTGTCCATTCGGCAGAATTCTACCGCTACAACAACAATAACAACATAATTGATAAGATTCGGGTAAATTTCAATACCGTTAAACCTTCTGTATTGCCCTTGAAGACGTGTCAAAGCTATGAAAGAACGAAAAAAGCTCAATAGGACTGAAAAGTTCTGATAGGTTGGACACATATTTTAAGCGATTTGATTTGGTGTCATAATTAGATGAAGTCTGTCTTCTAGCTTCCAAGCCATATAAGAAGATCCGTTTCTATGTTTAACATTAGACGGTGTATATCAGTAATTACGTGAGATGATGCTAAAATAAACGGTGATCCATTTCGAGGTTCCCTTCTTTTTTAAACACAGAGTCTTCTAATTTAATGCAGAATGTTCGTTATCATTCGAAATATTGAGTTCTTTTAAAGATTATCACTTTCATATGTTGGCTACGTTTCAGATGGTCCATCCATTCAATTTTCGATTACTCATTCGAGCATTTCGACTAGTAACTAGTGAAGGCCACGCGTTATGTTTTGCTCCAAAGCCTGAATCGAAGCGGGATTGTCCGCATAGACTTTAGACTTTACATATCCCCACAGGAAAAAGTCTAACGGTGTGATATCACACGATCTTGGTGACCAATCGACCGGTCAAAAACGTGAAATTTTCTGCTCACCGAAGTGTTCTCTCAATTAATCCATTCGACTGATGCGATACGTATATGGGAAGTGGCACCGTGTTATTGAAACCAAATGTCGCCGAGATCATTTCAGAAATATAGATCGGTGATTCCACCGGCCCACAAGCCACACTAAAACATTGTTTTTTCTTGATGAAATGACCGTTTTTGAATCTTCAGGTTGCTCTTCGTCCCAGATGCGGAAATTTTGAATGTTTACATACACATTAAGCCCGAAATAGACCTCATCGCTGAACAAAATTTGGCTCGAAAACGTCGGATCTTTCCGAAACTTTTCAAGAGCTCATAGAGCGAAGCGATGTCGCTTGGGATGGTCGAACGGCTTCATTTCTTGCACAAGTTGTATTTTCTATGCTTTCAATTTATAATCTCGACGACCAAGTCGTTCCATACTTCAGTCCGAGTTCCCACGAACGTCGCCGAATCGACTCTCCACGGTCCTCGTGTACACTCTCAGCTACGGCTGCTAAATTTTCCTCACTGCTTGCTGGACGTGGTCTATTCGGTCGAATATATCCAATAATGCAAGGTCTGATAATGGGTGATGATGTTGCGAATAGTACGTTCAGTAGGCCGATTACGTTGACCTTAAGTTGAAAGAAACGAGCGCAACACATTCTTTACCGAGCGTGAATTTTCGTAAGAGAGTTGAACGATTTGCAAAGGTTTTCATTTTTTATAGCCTCCAACAATTAGTAGAAACACAGATTCGATTTGAAGATTTTGAGTGGTTTTAATTTTTTCCTCTACTTTTTCATTACCGAAGCTTAGTGTGCAATCTATGATTTTCAAGCAATTATGCAAGCATTTTAAAATATACTCTTTATATCCTGCTAATGAGCCCAGCTGCAGTAGCCGACTAACTGTTATATAGCACCGGTCTTAGAACCAGCGAAAAGTTAAACAAACAATTACCAGTGAAGCATTAATTAATCCGAACAGTAACTTTGATCTGGAATACACTTGCAGTTGCCAAACGCGTTTGCCAGCAGCCGCCGTATCTCCCGCTTCGCTTCATCCGTTATTTGGTTGTTTGCATCTACTTACAAATGTTTATATGTGTTCGTGTGACTGTCAGTTCGGTTTCGGCTCATTGTTGATATCACAATTAAAAGGACTTAATTTGTAATGAATCTTACCTGCAACAATCGCGCTGCAGGCTGCAAAAACGTACACGGCGCACGTGTGGCAACAACACAGTCGAGCGGTGTAGAATGACACAAATGTATCTCATTTTGCACCGCAGCGCCATGCCCATGCTGCGCCGTGAAGGGTTACATTCTATTTGTTATGACACCAAGCCGATAGTGATGCAGTGGGCTACGCACATACACATATACAACGGCGGTTCACAGGTCTCCGCTAGCGTGTAATTATTATATTTTTATTTCCCAAATACCACATTGCCTTTGTCCCTGGCAGCGCTCGACGCGCGTTATATCATGATGGCTGTATCATAACATAGCGGTTTCATTCGTATCAGTGGCACAAAGCCTTCAGGTACGCGCTCTGGCTAATATTCACATACAAGTGTGTGTGTGTGTGTGTACATTATGGTATATAATAGGTGAATTGGCCGGCCTCACCCCCCCTATGTTGTGCTGATGTTGCTGAACAAGCTAGAGATTTGTTTAATAAGGGTTTTGCGATTTAAACACGATAATTGTTGTTGGCACACTTTTGTAGGTTTTGTTGTTTGTCTGTCTGTCTGTGTGTATTTGTATGTATACACACATATGTTTGTTGTGTTGTTTGGCACTTCTCAATCAATATTGTTGTCAGTGATGATACTTGATTTGATTACAAATCTCCACCCCATCAAATTATGCGCACTTTTTTTGAAGTATTGTAGTTGGTAAGTGATAGCGCTGCCCTCGACGCGCTCATTGACGGAGTGAGGCGGCGAGTGAGCGTTTCGTCGACTCGCTAATAACCTCCCGCAGTGCGCTTTTTTGAATTTGTTGTTGTTGCTTTTGTTGTTCATGCTTAAAACTTACCTACAAACGCAGCGGAAATATTTCACCTTTGTCCAATAAAAGACGATTTGTTGACAGCAAACAGCAGTAGCACAGTGGGGTGTTTTTATAAAAAATTTAATATTTAATTTTTTTTAAATATGATAAACAATAGTGAGCTTGCATTCTGTCAAGGCTTCAGTTCTTGCGTCAATTTGATCTTATAAGGATGTAGACCAAGATCTTTTTGCAAAATTCGCCACAACGACGTCACAGTGATGCCCAACGCAGTCTCTCACAGATTTGGGTCTTCCTCAATTAATACGCTAGCGGCACCAATATTCTCGACATATCGGCACTTCTTTATCTAACTGGCACGAGAACATTTTGTACTTTGCTGTGGATTAAAATTTGTCCACTAAACGCTCAGTTATTGATCTGACAGGACGTTCAAGACGACCATAAATTGGACGTAGCGCTCTTAAAGTTGAGGCCACTGATTCCGAAATTCGGTAGTAAATTTTAATAATTTCGACTAGTTGTTGAATCGTATATCTTTCCATGAAGAAATGGCAAACCTTATTGAAGAGAAATGTCAAAAAAAAGCAGGAAAAATATGGCGTCGTTTGTTGTCCCTATCGGTCTACTTTTGTAGCGTCTCTAACGAAAAACCCGTTATTTATAAACACAAGTATGGCCTTTTGTTTCACTCAAAACTCTTATACTAAAAATTATTCAACAACCGTTGAGTCTTAAGTAATGACACAGTATTAATTGTTATACGATTATATTTCTATTTCACAAAATCCCATTTCCTTTTTGCTGAATTACTCATTTTTACCACATATTTGTCTTATTTGATGACACTGTGCCTGCCACTACCCTACCCATTGTTGCCAATACTGTATGTTACTCTTACGAGTATATTAGCGATTACTGCGCTGCATAGTGTACCCACAGTATTCAAGCTGAATCTGCGCGGCCTGATTAAATTGGGCTACGAGTCATTAAATCATTAATGCAGAAAAGCTTAAAATTTAATCTAACTGCGTGTAATACTCAACAAGAATACACCAAAAAAGTTTATTGTAGCAAAAACCTGCTATTAAAAGCAGATTACACCTTTGTGCTCGTTTTAATATGGGATGAGTGTTTTATGCACATAAACACCGCCAAATCTCTTCGAGCTTACACGAAATGAGACGAGCACGTGCGTTCTTCACCTATTTCGTAAGCCGTCAATGTAGCATATACCAACAAATGGATATGTCTAACAGTACCTAGATATCTAGCATAAGTGTGTAGCTAAGTTGCTGTGAAAGCGATCAAGCATTACACATGTTTGGTTTCATTTAATTGTTCGCCCAAACATCAATTGATTTAGATAACATCGGATGTGACATTGTGCGCCCTTCTGTAAATATTTATTACTATCAACGCATAAAATATAAAATTTTTTCATTCGCCTGCTTTGAAAACATATTTTCATATTGTAAGGTCCACCCCTTGCCCTCTACTACACAAACAACATCAGAAGTCTCACTCGAATTCGCAGGACAATAAGAAATCGTAGAAAATTATCTCGCTTTTCACCTCTTCTTTTCCCTCGCCTATCTGCGCATCGCTGCATTTTAAAAATAGATTTGTGCAGGAAATATCTTTGTACATATGGTGTGTGTCCATGTTATCTTGATAATAACTCACCCGAGTGAAATATGACAGCACGACCTTTCGTTGGTCAAGTCATTGCTTTCATAAACGATTGTTCGATAAAAGTACTTCAATGGCTGCAGTTGCTTATCAATTTGTTGTATCTATTGGAGCGAAGTACACTTGTTCGATTTAAATATAACAATGAGCACCACTTTGTTGTTGTATAATTTTTTATTAACTGCCTAACCTGGATTGCTCGCAGACTGAAGAATTTAAAATTTTCAGAAGGGGTTAAGGTTAATTACCTTGTATCAGCAGAGTTTCAGTAAAGATTTTAGTCCTTTTTGCCTTGAGCAAAGGGCTTTTTGCGCTTAATAACCCTACCGAATCACAGAAACACCGATTTAAAAAAATCGCTCGAAGAATATGCTTAGGTTTTGATAAATTTGGAAATTTCTAAGTCAATTTTCTTATTCTGTCAAAATTTTATGTTAGGTTTCAACATTGAAATCTGGTGCGATTCATGGATTATAGCGATCTTCCAACTTTTCGACGTAATTTTGAAAGTAAAAGATATATTTGCTTTAAAATGGCCCTAAGTATTGGTATTTCTTTCCAGCATTCAAGCTTTTTTTTTTGTAGAGAAAAGTCCGATCCGGAGAATACGATAAGTGTAGAAGCAATTGGGGGGTCAATTTATGCATAAGCCATGTTTCGTACATTATCACACACCGACGGAATACATATATCTTTCACATGTCAAAATATTCATACAAAAATATTCTAACATTGACATGCCTAAAACATTAGCCCAGGTTGAATCGATATAAAAGATGTTGAGATCTTCTAGTATCTCTCTGATGCCAATTCGGCGATTTTCATGCACTCTTTGCTTAACTTTTTCGATGTTATCGTAATTAACAGAGGTGTATGGACGACCGAGCAAGTTTGCGATGGCTTCACGACCTTCACTGAATGCTTCGTGGCACTTAAATACATGTGTTCATGCCATTGTAGACTCTCCAAGGCACTTCTGGTATAAGTAAATCGCCGGGCAACCCTTTCATGTCGTAATAAGCCAGCTGCTAAACACACTCTAATTGACATATGAAGATCAAACTTTACGAAAAAATATAAAAATTGTTGTATGAATCTAGAAAAAAAGTTTATCGATTCGGTTTGCGAGGGCAGTTTAAAAGAACCAGTCTGGATAAAATTTAATTTTGAGTGTACTATATTTTTAAGGTTAGTTAGAACCAAATAAGACCTGATCCGCATGCCTAAACCTTAAAATTGCTTTTCAAAAGTTTAGGTCGAGAATCTTGACAAAAAGTAATGATGCTACAGTAGATGTTTGTAACATCTGTGAAAACTTCAACTTTCCCGCCATAAACCATATTATAAACCTCTTTCGGCCTCTGTCTTTTTTGTCTCCAAATACGTCTCGCTTCCCTCTTCAACTCTCGGTATCTATCCCATCCTGCATATGTTGTGGTCGATTGTAACGTTACGAGGTAGACAGTCTGTTTTCTCTCCACTGCGACACGGCACTCCTCATCGTACCAGCTGTTCTTTTGCCTTTTCCTGTTCCAGCTTCTCGACGTCGAACCTTCTTTGTGTTTGTTTGTTTTTGCTGCATAGAGGTGTGTGTTTTTTCCCCGCAACAAGAGAGTGGTTCACGTCTATGCTAGGACCTCGGAGCGTACGCACGTCCATCTATCACAGTATGATCGATCTGGTTGGTAGTTTTTTCGATCCGGAGACAGCCAGGTAGCTTGATGAATTTTTCTATTTCATATATTTCGGGCTCCGGCGATGTCAATCAGCCTCAACCCATTTGAAGATGTTTCATCATAGAGGCTGAACCACGACTTCCATACCGACATTGTTGACAGTTGTACCAAAGAAACCTTCTTTGCCCACCCTGGCGTTGTGGCGTGGATAGCTCTCATAGGTGCGCTCCAAGCACTCATAGAAGACATCTTTGTTCACATCGTCCTTCTCTTCCGCCGGGGCGTGGGAAGAACTTCGCCTTGACGCTAAACGTTCATCCATCGGGGTGAAGGCCAAGACTCGGCGACGCAATCTCTATCTTCCACCACGACTTCCATACCGAATGCGCGCTCCTTTATATGATCACTGTGATAAATGGCACAAGGATCTACTCGTCTCAGTTCTTGTCCCGTCCATCGGACTTCTTAGGTCAGCCTTTACTCTTACGATGCCATCAACCAACTGGATAGTGACATATTCCCAATTAAGGGACCGAACATTCCAGGTGCATGTTCTTTGCGTTTGCAGTAGTCGTCATCAAAAGGGGAGTCTCTCATCCGAGGCTGTTTCGATATTTTCATTGGGTGTGGTTTTTTACCTGGCGGGTTCCAAACCCAAAAAACGGAGAAATTATAAAGAAAATTTGTTTGGTTTGGTATATATGTAGGTCTTTAAGACATTCAAGCCACTTTCCCACAGCTATTACAAAACAATGCGACAGAAATGTTTGTAGTTGATTTTGGTAATTTTCCATTGGCCCTATAATCCAAGGACGCCTTTTTATAATATAGGTTTCCTTAATACCCGGAATAACGCACCAAAGATAATACAGTATTATCTATTATTCCTCATAAATTTATAATTGTTAGAAACCATTTTTTTCTAAATTTATTTAAAAATAATTCCGCACGGATTATTCCAATTAAATTAAGGTGAAAGCCGTATTGCCTTTAAAACAGTTGTGTGCGCCATTTTAAAGTTATTTTTCAACCACAACATAGGTGACCACATAAACACCGCAAACCAACAGAGAATGTGCGGTGCTGTGTGCATACAAGCGAATATTTACTTCCTTACATATGTATGTAAATGCTTATATGTATGTTAGTATGTGCATACTCTTCCGAGTGAACGGCATCAAAAAGGAAAACAAATTTGAAAAATGAGAAATTAAAAGTGAATTTTATTTACAAAAAAAAACTCACGGAAGATAAATAAAGGCGCTCATGGATATAGCAGACACACATTTTACGCGCAAATCTACAGTTAGATACACATGCATATATGTTTGTATGTATTTGTGGCAGTACCTCCCACACACACACATTCGCCTTGCAAAAATTCATAATTCCGCACATTTGGCATTATGCCACTTATTATTTAGTGGCGCTTTCAGGCTTTACGGTTGGCTGAAATGTCAAGCCAGAGAGCGCTGTAAGCGGCCCGGCCACCAGCCGTCAGGCTCCACCACTCAGCCCGGAAACATAAATCGGGGTTGAAACGCCACTCATCTGCCGTTGCGCTGACAACAACGCGCAACAAGCGGCAGAGTGAAAAAGAAAAGAGATCGACACACGCAACAGATTCACCACCCAGCAACGTGCCACAGATGCTGCATGCGCAACAGCAACAGTATGTGTGTGTGTGCTTGTGTGTACGGCACACAATGTACGCAGAGGGAGGTGCTTGCCACGACGCGCATAACGGTCGCGTCGGATTGGTCGATTATTTGGTAGTTTTGGTTGACGGCGGGCGAACAGTGGTTGGGCCAGCAATATGGTGGTGATACCGGAGGATGGCAATTCACGGCGCCAAGTGACCTCTGTGGATTGACGGATTGCCGTAAATGTTGGCGCCACTGCTGCGCTGCTAATAAATCCGCTGCATTCGCTGCTGTAATGATTATCCCTGAATTAGCTGCGTCAACGCCGAGCAAAGAACTCGCAACGCAAAATGCTGAAAAACAACAAAAACACAAAAAGAAAAAATTATGAATAATTTCCGTTTTTATTTATGGCAGGGATGCTGTTGCTATGCTTTGTTGTGTTGTTATGCACAGAGTTGGTGCAGGCAAGAAACTATGAAGGCGAAACGCCCGTGGGCTTTGCTATGTGGCAGTGCGTATACGCAACATAATTTGCCAGGGACATCAGCTGTCGCTTTGTATTACAAACGAGAGTGTTTTCCATAAAAGTAGACCGTTATACGGCGTATTATAAGTGCGCAGGCTGTATAATGGACATCTTACAAGAGATTGGTGACACAAACAATATCTCGGCTACTGCTCTTAACAAAATATTGAAAAAGTTTACATCCATGGATGGTGGTGGCTGCGGTGGTGGCATTAATGCGTGCTGAAGTTGCCAATGTGCGGTGGTGTGTATGGCTCAAATCATAACGCATACCGACTTTCGACGCCGCTGACCGAAAAGCGCCACCACCACGCAGCTAAATCGTCGTACAAGCGCTTCACCCTCACTGAGAAGACCCGTTGCTAGCGTCTCGGTAGTCGTAGTCGCCGTCGCCGTCGTCGCCACTACCGCCATGACTTTGCCATCATTAATGTCGGAGGCTTATTGCTAGGATAACATTTGAGTTTGGTTTCAGTTGTAATTCTACCGTTCATCATCGTCGTTGTTGTGTACATTATTAGCGCGCCGCATCTCCCAGGTTGCTAGGCGCAAGTGAGCACCGCACATACATCTCCATATTTATGTATAGTAGATACCAACAACGGCTCCTGCACAGTGTCGCATGGAAAGAGGCAGAGGATTTGCGCCATAAACATCATCACATTCCACATTCGCAGCGACTCACTGCACTCTTCGACCGACACATTTATGTTTTGTAAATTGATGCGCCCGTTAGCATCGAAAGTGGACGCTCCGGGCAGTGTAAAACTTTCACTCTCTATTAGACACTCGAAACGACAGCACCTTGTCGACATTGACATCGACAACAACAACACCATTGCCATCGCCAGCGTCATCACCAACGCCAACCTGTTCAATATCGTCTCACCTAGTAGTAGTAAATGTCGGGAGTGTTCTTGGCTGCGTTCGGTTCGTTTTAGTTGTATTAGTAGTACGTTCGGTCGGTCGGTCGTACAGTGGATCAGTTGATTGAGGTTGCGTCGGTCAGTCGCTCGGACGGTTTCTAATCGCAAGCACACTGCAGCTGTCAGTGTCACTGTCACTGTCACTATCACTCGAAATTGTCGACTCTGTCGGTCGGTCGGAAAGTGGGGACGTTGCATCGTTCCGCCCTCGGCGCTCAATACCCGTATCAATTGGACGTTCTATGTGTTGTTATGTTCCGGTTTCCTAGTTTCGTAATTGGTATTTTTCGCTTTAGGAGCTGATATCAATTTCGGTCGTAACTATTAGTGATGTCGCTCTCGTCTACGTTACATCTAAACCCTCTATTGGTGTCATTGAACTAATGATTTGTTGTGTTTAACTGAACTGTACATATATGCCTGTGTATGTGCAAACTTGTTGCAAAAGTGAGTGAAGCGAAAGTATTTTTGGGGCTTATTCCACTTCAAGCGGCATCGTTGGTGCAGTCATTAGTGACTGAAAGCCCTGCTTTTGCCAACATTTTGTTTCGGTCCCTTTAACCATATTTCATAGAAATCGCCCAAAAATCATATTTTCGTTCGACTGTTTTGTGACTTAACCACTCTGTGTTCGACAAGAGTGCGTTGGTGCTCGAGTGAAGTAAAAAACGTGACGAATGCATTCGAAACTCTCCTTGGATCATTCACAGCGTCACTTGCAATATTTGAATACCTCGCCGAATTATCCGATTTTGGACAAGTGTCGCTGCAAAGTTCATCACCTGCACAACAGTTGTCACCAACAAATCTTGCAACCGCCAGCACAGCAACCGCAACAGTTTACACCACAATATCACCTGCAACAACAGCAATCGCAAATTCCACAACATCTGCATCATCATCACCATCATCACCACCATCACCATCAGACTTTCGTAGCTACGGCATCCAGCTTTTCCGCCAACTCTTCATCATTTTCTTCATCGTCAGCCTCTGCACTGTCCTCGACATCATCTACCATGTACCGGCGCCATAACAATCTCTCTTATTGCGGTGGTAAATATATGCATTCAAAGCTAAAAAGTGCCTTTTAAAATATGTATACATTAGAGCGGGTCGATTTACAGGTAGCCAAAAAAAACGGAAAAATTGCGTATGCGGGAAAGGTTCTACAGATCATCCAGCGCAACTTTGCCTAAGAGACTTGGGTCTAAAACCTAGTTTTAGGGATAATAAAAATTTGTTCATCAGTTCTTGAGTTCTCCGAAAGAAATTTAATACTAATATTTTGTCGGAGTCGGCCAGATCGGAAAACAATATCCACCATACAACCCATTATTTAAATTTTTTAAATTTCGCCACTGGCTAGAAACCGGTTTTAGACCTTTTGTATCTTAAGCTAAATTGTTCAAAATTATTCGTAAAACATTTCTCGCCTACGTGATTTTATACAAAAAAAAAATCGACCCGCTCTAGTATAGATACACCCAATATTAGATCGAAAAAAATTAGATTTTAGAGGAAAGCCATATGAACGGAAAGATTTGCTCGAAATCCTCGAAAAAGCCTTTTTTAGCATTGTCCCTTTTCTTCGACGCAAACCTTTCAGAGGCAAAATTTAAAGAATATATCTGAGTGGAGATTTCAGTTTCTTTTTTATAACCGAAAAAAGTTTTCATCTTGCTTTTAAGCAACATCACACGCCGATAGATTTATTGTTAAATAAGTGATTCAATATACCATCGGTATGGAATATTTTAAGAACGCAGGAATCTATGATTTCAGAATTCCACTCTTTTGCAATATCTTCTTGAATAACAAGTAAGGAAGAGCTAAGTTCGGGTATAACCGAACATTTCATACTCTTGAAACTTGCAAGCATTAAAAGTACCTCAGGTACATAAGGCCTGTTAGTTATATGGGGTCTAAGGCGAGTTTTCGCCCGATTTTATTCATTCTAACCACAAATATGCACTGTTATGAACAAAACGCGCTCTCCTGGTATGGTTAAGATACCTGACATATTGGCCGATATATGCGGTATAAAGTCACCCGGAAATTCGAAAATCCTTATATTAGATATATGGGGCTAAGGGAAGTATTGTCCCAATTCAACCCATTTGAAGCACACAGACATACTACTGTCAGGAAAGGAATCTCTCTGAATTTCACATTTCAGTATCTAGGAGCTTCAACAGTTTTGGTTTGATTTACAATTTTTAGTCATAAGGCGGCACAGCTCAAGTTCACTATTCATGCAAAATTTTATCTTGATATAGTAATTTATTGTTGATTTGTATACCGGAAAGTGAAAGTTTCAAATAAAATTAAATATTTTGTTATATGGGGCTGTATGTAGTCTAATTTCGGTCATTTTCGCACTGTAACATAAAAATGTCACGTACCAAATTTAATTGAAATCGGTCAGCGTTTTAGTAGTTTTTAACCGTACCGTTATATGGCGAGTGAGTGGTGTTGTCACTGACACTATCGGTAGAGTTCTTATAATATTTGCGCGTGTATGTCATATACTTTTGGTTGTGCGGTTTTTTTTCGCCAAATAATCGTCGTTTGCGTGAAGTGTTGATTTTCTTCTTTCAGTCGAAGAAATTGGCGACTAAAGCACGACGAGAACTCCAAAAAGTTTACGGAAGACCCAAGTCAAACACAAGAAGGCTAGCTTCAGGCAAAGGCGTCATCCGCAAAGCTTTTTAAAATCGACTATATGCACTGCGAATTATTCAGAAACAAGGAACTTGGGTTCCTAATGACCGCCTCATGTTGCCAAACTCGTTAAACCCTACCTGGAAACGCTAAAATGGGAAGTCCTACCCCACCCGCTATATTTCCCAGATATTGCATTTTTCAATTATTATTTGTTCCATTCGATAACTCATGGTCTGGCTCAGAAGCGGGTCCACTCACAAGACGTCATCGGAAAATGGCTTGATTCTTGGATAGCATCACAAGATTAACAGTTTTACCGTTATAATATTCGAGCTTTGCCAGAAATTACATTACAATAAAAATGCATTTTTATTAAAAAAAACAGCGAGAATTTAGTTCCGCACCTAATGTATTTACTTGTACGTATTCAACTTAGCAAGTTTGAGTTTAAAGGCAACGTAAACTTTTTATTTTGGCCCGTTTGCGATATTTTATTGTCAGAATGCTATAACGAGATATTAAAAGTGAACCAAATTAAAAATAGAAACGAAATACACACGTTCTTCTGACACAGCATATATACTTAGAATACGGATTCTTTATATCGAGGAGGAATTGCGCAGAGAAAAATTTTCGCCAGAAGAAACTCTTTACATTTTAATGAGCCTGGAAAGCGCTACACCATTTTTTATTTTGTAAATTTTCATATATTTTTTTCATGTAAGCCCGGCTGTCGATGGATCGATATAGTCGTTTTAAGTCAAAACATCACCAAACCATTGCACAAGAGGTATATCCTGCAAACCATATCGCTCAGATCGGTTTACCTAAATAAGGCTAGTTTCAATGAAAAAATAAACTTAACAGCACAGAATCACCCACATCAAATTATCCACTGTTTCCGAGTTTCCGCTCATTACTTATTTCTATGTCATGTCATTTTCACGATGTCAAATGATTTTGATCAAGAAATATTGGTCTACAACTTTGCTTCCGCCGTTTTTTTTGTTAAGGCTTTATTGTATAAAAATGTTATTCAAAATATTGGCCGTCGTTAGCTACTACTTTTGACCATCTTTCTGACAGCATGCGTATTCCGTGACGAAAGAACTCCTCATCTTTCGAGTCGATCCAAGTATCAATCCAATTTTTGACTTCTTCATAAGAACTGAAGTGCTCGTTAGCTAGACCGTGTGCCATCGATCGGAACAAGTAGTAGTCAGATGGCGCAACGTCTGGAGAATACGGCGGGTGGGGTAAGATCTCCCATTTCAGCGTCTCCAAATATTTTTTGACAACCTTTGCGACGTGAGGTCGAGCATTGTCATGCTGGTGAATAACTTTATCGTGTCTTTCCTCGTACTGTGGCCGTTTTTCTTTTCGTGTTCGGCTCAAACGCATCAATTGGGTTCGGTATCGATCTCCTGTGATGGTTTCACTTGGCTTTAGCAGCTTATAATATATCACCCCCAGCTAGTCCCACCAAATGCAGAGCATGACCTTGGAGCCGTGAACGTTCGGTTTTGCCGTCGACGTGGAGGCATGTCCAGGCTTTACCCATAACTGTCTTCGCTTCGCTTAGGATTATCTTAGTGGACCCTTTTTTCGCCGCCAGTTACAATGCGATGTAAAAATCCCGTTCGGTTGTGCTTTGAAGCAGCTGTTGACATGCAAAGAAGCGCCGTTCGACATCTCTTGGTTTCAAGTCGTAAGGAACCCAGTTTCCTTGTTTCTGAATCATCCCCATGGTTTTGAGGCGTTTTGATACGGCTTGCTGGGTCATTTGCAACGATTCGGCCGATTCCTCTTGGGTTTGAAACGTATCTTGGTCGAGTAATGCTTCCAATTCAGCATCTTCGAAAATCTTCTCCCTTCCACCACCATGCCGGTCTTCAACTTCATAATCACCATTCTTAAAACGTTGAAACCATTCGCGACATGTTCTTTCACTTAGGACAGCCTCACCGTACGTATCTGAAAGCATTCGATGAGCCTCAGCCGCACTTTTCTTGGAATTAAAAAAGAAAAGCAAAATTTCCCGCAAATGTCGAGAATTCGGCTCAAAAAGTGACATTTTCAGTTGACAATAAGTTTGGGATGCAAACAGATCTCTACAAATATTTTGTTGGGTTAATGTTGACACAAATGTCCAAGATCGATATAAAACGATTTAATCGACCAGTGCTTGACCCTAGAGACATCTATTGGAAAACGGGGGAAGCAAATTTGTAGACCTAATAATTGAGTGATAGAAAAGTGTATAGAACCTCGAAAATTCGATCAACATCAATGTTTTCTCATAATAATAGTAATTATATTATTATCTTTCGCATATACCTAACTATTCACTTAAGGTAATTTAGTCTAGACGTTAAATAAAATACAAAAATAGAAAAAAATTCTAATTTCAAAAATTATCGGTAATTAGGGTATCAAAAAATTGTCACGTGACCATACCTATCTCCTAGCAATTTGAAACCAAAAAACAAATAATATTAATCTCAAATAATGTAGCAATTTCTGGAACTACGGGAAAGTTTGTAAAAAAAACATTTTTTTGCGACTTTTTGACTGTTTCGAATTCTTTAAAAATAGTAAAAATTAAAATTTGGAAATATGGCTAATACCAGTCATATTTATATGGCTTTTTTCTTATAAAAAGTCGAGGTAGAACATGACAAATTGTGAATATCGTTTTGCAAAAAACAGTTTTAAGAAAACGTGTTTAAAGTTTCAGTTCCGCCCCAACCAGTTTGAACTAATCCTTCAGATTTAGAGACTCGGATCTGAAATTTTACCGTTTAGCCCCTTTCTCTCCAAAAAACTTCTCATTTGTCAAAACCGCTGACGGCAGACCACTATAGCATATAGAACTAAAGTCCTTGTGTAGCTAATTTTTTGATTAGACATGCTATCTTTGTGGAATCGAGCATAGATTACACTAGTTTACAATCTTTCAACTATGATCTTAGAGGCTGTTTATATCAAATTTTGGGTTGCTAAAACCGAAAATTATAAAAAAAAAATCCTAACACATAGATTTTTTTCTAAAATGACATAAATATGTATACGTGGTGGAAAATTTTTGAACTCAAATTCGTATCAGGACGCCACAAATACCTTACATACCGCTTAGCACATCAGTTGCAAAAATTTTCTTCAAATTTGTTGATTAGTGTTATTATTAAATGCAACGCTACAATCTCCGAAACAAATTGTTCATATATTTTATTCATTCAAAACCGCACATAAATGCGGTTAGACCAGTCTAAAGCCCTTAAAAATGCCTAACTTTGACATTTTATTCTTGGAGTAACGAAAAACGAATCGAAAATCTCTCTATATTGAACTACAAGCTGATTTCCAAAGTAAATATATCGGAACAAAGATCCAACATAAAATATTGTTTTAAAATTGTAAAATTTTTACCGAAACGTTTCAATTGGTGAAACAAGTTTATGGCGATGATTGCTTATCCCGTTGCAGAGGCCACTTTTCAAAGTGGTCGTGAGGACATAAATGACGATCAAAATGTGGGCCAATCAAAATCCGTGATCACCGGAAATTCCATCGAAAATGTGCGTTTGAAATTCATGGAAATGGGTTTGAACATCTCCAAAACATCGTTTTATCGCATTTTGACCGAATATTTGGGCTTACGAAAGATGTGTGCACGGTTTGCTCTGCACAAATTGACTGACGACCATTGCTCAGAATCCAACTCTCTAAGGACGATTATTTGGCCAAAAATCACATTTTAACCATTAACCACTCGCCGTGTTCACCTAATATGGCACCTTGCGACTTGTTCCTTTTCGGAAAAATGCATTTGCCCAAGAAAGGAAAGCGTTATGCAGACGTAGAGGCCATTAAAAGGCTTGCACCGGCATAAAACACTCCTTCGACATGCTTTTGGACCGTGCAAAAAGCTGTATTGAAGCAAAAGGAGGCTATTTTGAATAAAATAAATTGATTTTGGCCAAAAAACCATTTGTTCTGTTTTTTTAAGTCCTGTTTACTTTGGAACCTTGTACATACATATGTATATAGGGATTGCCAATAAGAGTAATATGAATTCTTTTTAAGAAACCACACACCCTAATTCAGGGAATGTTAAGTACAAGCGATGCAATTGCGTTCTGAATATAACATCATTCAAATAGCTTCCACGACTTCTTTTGAAGGAACAGATTGAATAAACCTAATTTCAATATTGACTTCTAAAGATGGAGAGTCTCGAGCTTATTTGTAAAGACTAATGACTTCAAATAACCCGCCAAGAAGTAGTTTAATAGTGTTAAATCACAAATTCTTGGGGGCCATTCAATGTCACAATTTCTTGAAATAATCTAATCTCCAAACTCCAATCTCGCAATAAATCGTTTTTACACGTGCTGAGTGCCACGTAGCCCCGTCTTGTTGGAACCAGTTGTTGTAAAGATCAACTTTTTTCAATTGTGCCCATAAAAAGTCGGTTATCATTGATCTATACCGCTCTTCATTGACATTGAGTAGCCGCTACATTTCGAAAAAAGTACTTCTTCTTCTTCTTAATTGGCGTAGACACCGCTTGTTTTCGCCCATTCGGACAACATGACCTAACCAGCGTAGCCGCTCTCTTTCAAATCGCTGAACTATGTCAATGTCGTCATATATCTCATACAGCCCATCGTTCCATCGAATGCGATATTCGCCGTTGCCAACGCGCAAAGGACTGTAAATCTTTCGCAGAACTTTTTTCTCGAAAACTCGCAACGTTAACTCATCAGTTGTTGTCACCGTCCAAGCCTCTGCACCATATAGCAGGACGGGAATTATGAGTGACTTATGGAGTTTGGTTTTTGTTAATCGAGAGAGGGCTTTACTTCTCAATTGCCTACTCAGTCCGAAGTAGTAGCGCTGATTCCACCAGACCAAAAACCACACCAAACTGTCAATTTAGGTGAAGTAATGGTTGTTCATAATTAACTTTTGAATTTTCTTTGCATCAGAATCAACTGTTTTGTTTATTTACCACACCACTCTGATGAAAGTGAGCATCATGAGAAGACGATTTTCTAAAGAAAATCGTTATCGTTTTTAAGTTGTTCCAAAACAATCAGCAAATTCAAAACGTTTACGGTGGTCCAATGGCTTCAGTTCTTGAGTGAAAACAATTTTATACGGATGAAAACCAAAATCCGCCAGAATGTTGTTTAAAACAGTCCCAATTCTTGAGAACGTCTTGGAATCGGCAAATTGCGGTCTTCAGCAACACTTGCTTGAGCGGAGGCAATATTTTCATTGCTTTGAACGGTTCTTTGCATTATTGACACTTGAACATTATGTAAAGAAAATGTACGCTCGAAATTTTAACCAATTCGACGTGGTCGGTTATAGGTGGACGATTATTTCGATCACAAAATTGAACATTTTGTAAACGTTGTTCTTGCGTATATCTTTCCATGAAATTTTAGACTTTGCTGAATAAATTAAAAAAATCACAGATCAAGACATATTAAAATGACCGAAACGGTGCTTGGAAATCATACCATCCCTATTGGAAACCCCGATATATATGTATATAGTATATATTGTAATTTATTAGTTTTACGTTTAGATTTAGGGCAATATTAAGGCAATTAAAAGTGTAAATATTTGTTCTTCCTTTTCGTTTTAAAATTAATCATCTGTTATTTGTTTGTATTACTTCCGCAGTTTCTGCGCAGGATGCTGGCCAGAACTATCAAGTGCAATATGTAGATACAGAGTTGTATCACGGCAATTCCAGCCAAACCCAAATGTAAGCAGAGTGCATATCAATGAAATTGTGCTAATAATTAACGAGATAATTTGTACTTCCATTACACAGGACGTATCCCTTTTGCCCAGTTGGCGACTATCAAACGAATGGTCAAACTTATTACTCCACGGCGGCAGGCAGCAATTACGCAACCGCTTCGGTTGCAAACGGACCGACCACACACGCTTCGTCCCTGCCGTACCTAGTACCCGTGGAAGAGGGATTACTGCTGAACACTTCGTCGCAATCGCATAGTCGCGACTCGCCGCAGAGCTTAACGGTAAATGTTTTAGCCTAATAATAGGCACAAAACCACGCATGGAGTGCGTACCCATTATAACTGTAATAATGGCTATTGTTTTTAGGAAGTGGCTTACATTCAGGAGGCGCAGAGTACACCGCAAACGCCCACATCTACAACAACTACGAATTCGGTGAGTGGCGGTAGCATCGGCACTGGCGGCGGGGGCGCATCGCCAGACAGCGAACAAAATGGACTCGGCACCTCCAACAAAGTAGCCTCAGCCACGGTAAGTGCAGTACTATTATGCCGCCTCAAAGGTTTTGGGCACAAATTGATTTGAGTTGTAAAATATTTGCGCAAATTGTGTGCGGAATTTTTCATTAATAAAACAACTTTTCACGCATTGCACTCAGTGTGCACGCCCACACCCGTGCACCTCACACACACACTTGCAATTTGTTTCCTTGTAGCAGCGCATAAATTCCAATTGCTCACATGTATATTCCTTCTCTTTCTTGCCCACATTGTTATCTTGCATGCTGCGCTCGGTGGTGGCTGCTGCTGCAGATCAAGTGGTTGTCACGCAACTACGAGACGGCCGATGGCGTCAGTCTACCCCGTTCCACGCTGTACAACCACTACATACAGCACTGCAACGAGAACAAATTGGAGCCGGTGAATGCCGCCAGTTTCGGCAAACTAATTCGTTCGGTGTTCTCTGGCTTGCGTACACGTCGTTTGGGCACACGCGGCAACTCGAAATATCACTACTATGGCATACGCATCAAACCGGACTCGATACTGAATCACATGATGGACGAAAAGCCGACGTATTCAACACATTCCGGGAATAGTGTATCGACCGGCATCGGTCATTCTACGGCCAACGGCGGTGTAGTGTCGACCAGTGGAGGCGGCGGCAGCGGTAGTAGCAATATGCAGAACAATGGCAATCGCAGTTTGAAGAAGTTGAGCTTCAAGCCAGAATCCTACGAAACTTGTGCACAGGTAAATTGTTATGCAATAATAAAAATGCGCTGAAAATCATCGATTTAATTATGAATACTGATTCCTAACATTGATTTTTCTGCTGACAGTATTTGGGCGATGGCGCTGGCGCAATTCCCTCGTTTCCCGCCATCGATTTGAATCACACCTACAGTAGTGAGCTCTCGCATGAGGATGTGGAGACATTTCGCGCCATGTACCGCGAGCATTGCGAATCCTTTTTGGATGCTGTGCTGAATCTCGAGTTCAGCACCATTGAATATTTGTGGCGTGACTTTTGGCGTGCCAACGACAACAACAATTTAGAGGAATGTGAAGAGGAGAAGTATCTGAGCAAGACGAAACTATATCTGCTATGCCATTGCGCAGAAGTACAAAAGTTTATCAAAGAGGTGAGGTGGTGTTTTTGTTTCGATTGCACGGCGGAAGTGGCAATACTAATACTTAATATTTTTCTTCGTTAGGTTGACTATCAATTCTACCAAAACATGGTCGATGTAATCATTCCCGATGTTCTACGCTCCATACCGAATGCTCTCACACAGGCCATTCGCAATTTCGCCAAAAACCTGGAACTTTGGTTGTGCGAATCCATGGTCGGCGTGCCTGATCGCTTGGTACAAATCAAATCGGCCGCGGTGTCGGCATTTTGCCAAACTCTCCGACGCTACACTTCGCTCAATCATTTGGCGCAAGCAGCGCGTGCCGTACTTCAGAATAGTTCGCAAATAACACAAATGCTGAACGACTTAAATCGTGTGGACTTCCATAATGTTCAAGTTAGTAGTTTTTTAAATTTTTTCGATTTATTTCGAAATTGAACGAACATGAGCGCATGGTGTTTGAAAAATGAATACGTCGATTGAGTTTTTTGCTCGCTGTAAAGTTAAATTGGCATATCATTGGTAAATCGAGCAATGCAATATTGGTATCAAAATATAGTTGTATGAAAGGGCTTATATTTAGGAAAGGTTGCCGTCTGTTTAAAATATAATATTAAAATTTGGTTGCGCAGTTCAGTCACTGCAAGTTAATTGTCAGAAACCAATCATATCAATCTCAATAGTGAATAAAACATTTATTTATGCCCTGAACAGCTTGTCTGGTCAGATTTGACCCGGATTGAAAAATAAAAACATTTTCACGCATTTTAATCTTTATAATCGCCTCCAAATAGGCTCTTTTCAGTCAATTTAGGATTGACAACGTTTCGTTCAATTTTCCAGCCTTCAGCGAAGGACTTTCAACGGAACAATGCCGTCATCGCCAAACCAACTTTTCGTGTCGTAAACAAGCAGTAACTAATTTTCATATGTCGCTCATATTTAACACGTAGGTAGAAATAGGTTGTACTGATCGTTGAAAAAAATCTTAATCGACTCGATTTGCGCGCGCAGTTTAAATGAACTAGTCCGAGTCAAATTTGATCAGTTGGTATGTACAAATGTCTTTATGTACGAGTATATGCGCAAATACCTCAATTTAAAACTAAAATTTCCCTGAGAAGCTGCTGACCAACCAAGTTAACAATAGCGAGCCAGTTGTTTCTTCTTTTTGCAAAGGGGCGCCAATTGAAGCCTCCAAGCGAAGCCAGGTCCGTATTCACCTGGTTTTTCCAAAGAAGTGGATCTCTTCCTCTTTCTACACTTCCCCCGGCGGGTCTCTTCTGAGGCTGTTGTTTCATTCTCATTGGGGGCGTTTTTACGTGGTGGGTCTGAAACACAGCGCACACCTCTAGGGAGAGATCGTTCGCCTTCTCACTTTAGCTCGCCTTCAAACAGATGTTCTTTGGCTACCCAGAGGATACATAGTCTAGGAAAAAAAAAGTCGTGAGTTGCTTGAGCCATATGTAAAAGAATCTTTTCTGGCCACTCCCAATTGGTTGGCGAACTTTCCTCACTTGCGTGAATTTCTACATATGACTCCATCCTCCAGGACCACAATAAGATAGGTTAGGTTTTTGAATATAGTTAAATGCACCTGTGAGGGGTATATAGCTTCGGTACATGCGAAGCTAACGCTTTTTCTTGTTACGATCTTTATTTGATAAAATGCTTTCGACACCCCTAATATCCATATGAACACCGTACATGCTTTGGCTTATGGATGTTAATAAACATATTTAATACATATTTTCGCAGGAACAAGCAGCTTGGGTATGTCAATGTGAGCCGGCGGTAGTGCAACGTTTGGAAAATGATTTCAAGTCGGCACTACAACAACAAAGCTCCTTGGAACAATGGGCGTCTTGGCTGCAATTGGTCGTTGATTCTGCCTTACAGGAGTATCGTGGCAAGCCCAGCTACGCCAAGGCAGCGCGTCAATTTCTACTCAAGTGGAGCTTTTACAGCTCCATGGTTATACGTGACCTGACATTACGATCCGCTTCCAGTTTCGGCAGTTTTCATTTGATACGTTTACTCTATGATGAGTACATGTTTTACCTGGTCGAGCACAAAATAGCTGAGGCACAGCAGAAGACCGCCATAGCGGTTATCTGCGATCGCATGGTAAGTCTTAAAAAATTAGCATAACCTCATCTTACCATTTAGGTTGACTTACAAAATCGTTTCGATCTCCCCACCGCATTGCAGCACAAGGATATTGACTTCGAGTTTGACTACCAGTTGGAGTTTATCAGCGAGACCCATGAACAGCAGCAGCAGCAGCAACAACAACAACAACAACATAACTCAGTGAACATCAACACTACTTCCTCTGTCGGCAATCCTGCAAAGCGTCTAAAGCACGAATGAGTAAGTGCCGCGATAGAACTGCAGAGCGTACACCGAACGACACCCAGCAGTATTCAATGTAATGATGTTGGCGTGCTGCAGGCAAAGTTTGCCGAGTATCTTTGCTTGTTGGCATCCTTATAGTGGTAGTAGTACTAGTTGTAGTCCATAAAAGATAGCCATAGCCATAGCTGCAAGAAACGCCATTGAAGCACCAAATATATACATACATACATATATGTAAGAATGCAAAAATATAAATAATATTATATATGCAGGCGCGTGCGCGAGAACTTGCATTATATGTTTTAGCAAAGGAATACATTTCCAAGCATTTAAGCATTTAAATAATACAGACATACAAATTAAGTAACTAATATTATAAAGATTTAATTTTTAAGTTTTTTTTTACGCATGTTTATTTGAATAGAAGGCAAGTAATTTGTAATTGCCACCAAATAGTGTTAAGCCGTCCATACATAAAGAAAATGCCGACACCCCAATTGTGCGTCTCTAGCGTATGTGCTTGTGGGTGTTTATTGATTGTAAAGTTGTTTTTCGAAGAATTGGTACAATACAATACGTAAAAATATACTATGAAAATAATTATCATGTTTAGGTGTCATATACATATTATATACGTATGTATGCTTGTATGTATAGTTGTTGCTTTTTATGCCTTTGCATATATATAAATATATATATATATATGTTTGTATATGTATAAAATATCATCTAGTGTCAGTTTTGTAAGGTTTCACGAAGTATGAACGCCAATGTTTCCCGGGGGAAAATGAAAATTCCACTACTTGGAACCTCTTCCGCTGCAAAAATAATATTCCTAGAATGAAGAAGCGAACCGGCATCTTAAATTAACTACACGCTTTGGCTTGTAAGCACTTTTTACGTTGTAGAATAAGGGACACAACGTGGAACGAATGAAATGAGATAACTAACATATTTTTTGTTTTTGTACAAAACTCTAAGTTTTCAAAAATTGGAAACACTTTCTTATTAGTTTTTTAACTTCTTCCAACTTTTCCCTCAGTCAATTCCGCACTTAAAAAATTTGAAGTGATAGCTAAGTAATAGAAAATATATTCTAAAATCGCCATAAGAAGGAATATCTTCAACTTCGCTGCCACTTGCGAAGATTTTTGCTCAAATAGCGTAAAAAAATTTAAATTAGTATGACCTTGTTATTTTGTATATATTTATATATTATATATTTTAGCATTTAAATTTTATTTTTTATTTGGCATTTATTCATATTTGTGTATCCCAGTATATCGGGTGATTTTTTGTTATTTTGTATACATATATTTATATGTTATATATTTTAGCATTTAAATTTTATTTTTTATTTGTTGCTAGAGTATTTTTTTTTTTTTATTGACGTAGCCCCACAAAAAATAGTCTAAAGGCGTTAAATCGCATATTTGTGTATCCCAGTATCATTGGACCGTATTTTTTCAAAGATGCTGTTGGACGCAACGTTACGGTGAATATATCGTTTTACTTTTGTTGCCAAAAATGGAAGAACTATATATGCCACACAGCTTGCGATTCTATGGCCATTTTGAGGGAAAATCAAGAAATGGACCCGTAAGTTGGCCACCAAGATCATGCGAGACTATTTTTTTCTACAAAAATAAATTTTAGAAAACTTAAAATTTTTAAAAAGATTCAGACAGCCATGAAATTTAGTTAATTAGCAAATTGTAGGAGTTATAGAAAAATCAGACGAAATTTTTAATTTTAAGGTTATGTTATTAAATCAACTTACCTACATCTTTCTTATTTTCTAACCAAATTTAAAAAATATATATATAGTAGATGTGGGTATAAAAATGTATATCCAAACAATTGACCGTCTATTCGAAGCTCAAGCTTCAAAACCTGCTCTGACATAACATTGTAAAATATACATTTTGTTCTGGGTATAATAAGTTTGCTTATAAAATATATACATATATGTACTATATATATAAAAATTCAGCGTGACGAGCTACGTCCATTTTGTCATGTCGGTCTGTATGTTGCCTGCATATACGCGATTTAGTCTCTCGAACTGAAAAACACGTCCTTTTCTCTTCAAAAAGTTGCTCAGCTGTAACGCCGATATCGCACCACTGGAGCATATAGCTGCAAACGAAATTCCGGATCAAAATCTTACATAAAAAACTTTGCTATTAGAAGGCAACGCTGCAATGTCCAAATAATTTTTTTAGATCAGAACACTATAGCATATAGCTGTTATACAAACAAACCAACCATAATTATTTTATTTGTGAAGAATATTCTAGCTTCGGTGCAACCGAAAGTTTTTTCTTCGTTTGAAATTCCTAACGCCATTCCAACATAAAAAGGGTTTTTACTTAAAAATTCAAAAACCTTTGATAATATGATGCCTATTTGCTTAAGAGGATAGACCAGTTTAGGAATTACAGAAAAATTCCAAATATACATATTTAAAAAAAAATAATTTAGATTTCTAAAAATATTAATAAATGATTAGAAAAGTTGTGTCCAACGCGCTGTAGTGTTGTTGTTGTTTTAACGGTTATCAGTCACCGTTAGGATGGTAAGGGTTATCTGTGTTGTCATCGACGTCATCTAACGGGAGGCCCAGGAAACGTGTTAGATGAGTGGGGTTGGTAGGGCAAAGAGGTGGTCAGTGTCATGCGGAGACTCGTTGCATGCAGGACATACATACAGTTGTTGTGTTACAACACGCGCTGTAGTGTCGAGGTGTTTGGTTAGGTCAGCTTCAGCAACTAGAATTTGAAACGCAGGCGCCATTTTGTACACCGTCAATACAACACATAAAGCCTTTCAGAAATTTAAATCCTTTTTCTTTACTCCAAAAATAATAAATGACAAAAATTAACCATTTCCAAGGCTCTAAATTGGTCTAACCCCATAACAAGCCATAACAGTACAGAAGAACTATATTAAAATTAGATAATATTGAACACGAATTCAAAATTCATTAGTATTTATTTTAGCTGTTTATTTACCAGTTTGCTAGTCATAATCGTTTTAATTAACTGCTTTTATTTTAAGAATTTTTTTTTTTCAAAATTTTCAAAAGCATCACCTAGCATTAAAACGCTTTACATACTAATTAATTATTGCGTAGTTTATAAATAAAATTACTTTCGACTGCAGCACTTATTGTGGGTTATTTAAATAAATGTAAAATAGAAGTTTTTATAAAAATAAAAATATATACATACATACATATATATTATAACAGTAACATATTTAATAATAAAATTTCTTTACAACGCATACAATGTTTCATGTACAAATATGAATCAAGTATTTTTATAAGACGATTAATACCAAACAGCACAAAGGAATATAAAACTATATTGTTCTGCATAGTCAATAAGTTCGTAATTGCTCAAAGAACTCTATGAATGTAATTGTTATATGTATATTTTATAGTAAACGCAATAAACATTCCAATGCTCAAACCTTCAATGTATTAAATATATATATGTGTGTGTACTTATAAACATACATATTGACCTATATCATATACATATAAATATCGGTACAAAATGTGGCGCAATTCGTTTTGACTACAGCGAAAAAAAATTCAGAATTGGTTGTAAAATTAAGCAAATATGCTACAAACTATATTTTTAAGCAATGTGAAAATATACTAACTATAAAACTGTTAAAAAAATAACAATTTTGGAAATCAAATTATTTACTATGACTCTAAATTTATGTAATGCAAATAAAGAACTATCAAATATATTTTTAGCATTCATTTTCTATTATACGATACGCAAGGAAACAGTTATCGAATTAGTCAATTTGTATACAAATATTAGTGAACTGAACAACCCTGTGCCGGACTGGCTCATTGCAACTATGGTTAACTATTTGAGTACTATTTCGTTAGACGTTCCAGAAATTATAAAGGTTTACGATGTTGAACGAAAATATTTTAGGGCATTCAATGAGGGTCACTGCTACCAACAACAGTAATAACACCCACCGGTGGCTTGGACTCCAAAAGCATGGCAGACTTCGGTAGGACTTCAACTATCGAAGCTGAAACGACTCGCGCAGTAGAAAGGTTTTGTAGGTAGTCGCTTCCCAATGCAAGAAGGTCTTACTACCCACGTGTTTTTCAAAACGATACTTTTTTTCTGTAAGTTGGTAGTACTGTAAGTGACATCGATGTTAAATTTCACTTCAAAATATTCATTAGTATTTGAGATACGCGACGTTTTGTGAGACTGTAAAAGTGAATTCTTCGATTTTTAATATGTCTGAATTTATTGAACAAAGAAGTGCGATAATGCACCATCTCACACTGCATTGGTTATTCGTGATCATTTCGCTACATTTTCAACTAATATCGTGCCGCAACCACCGCATTCGCTTGATTTAGCAAATTCACATGACCACTCCGAGTCCACCGGTTTGACTCAATTGAGGATTGGCAGTGATGACTGAAAAATTCGTTAGCATAAGTGCATTGCAGCGGGATTACTTTGAAGGAGATGAAATGGACAAAATTCACCTTTCAATTTGATCACAGTAGTAAGTGGCGAAATACCACTTCTCCCTAGGGATAGCGTTACCAAAAAGGTTAACTTCCCTAAGATGTTTAAAGTTACCCTCAGCAGTTAGTCCAACGTGGTACACCAACGGCTCGAAATCGTGGAAGCGAATTGGCGCGGGGGTCGCAGGACCACGCACAAAACTCTCCATACTTATGGATAGTTTTCCTAGCATATTCCAAGCAGATGTCTTTGCCATAATTCGGTGTGTAGAGTTAAACCTTCAACGCAACTATCGCAATGAACGTATAGCTATACTCAGCGATAGTCAAGTGGCACTCAAAGCGATTTCCGCGTACGAGATCAAATCACTATTGGTGCAGGAATGCATGGTAGACTGAATATCGTATCGTAATCAAGTGCACCTTATTTGGATGGTTGGTCCTCTCACCTCCGCAATGATGAAGCAGTGGGTAGGGAAAAGCATTGGCAACAACTCCTAGACATGCGCCATTGCAAGTTGCTAATGGGTGGTTACAATCTTAAGAGGTTTAAATACATATGTAATCAATCTCCCAAGGGAAAACTCAGGCAACTTGTCGCCTTCTACACAGGCTCATTGTAAGCTAAAGAAGCACTTATTTAACATCGAATTGTCGGTTCTACGGCATGGAACCTGAAACACCAGAACACCTGCTAAATGACTGCACAGCAGTCTGTAGGCGCAGGAAAAAGTTCAGGATAGCTCGCTTCACGACAGTTGAATATTTTCTTTGTCCTTTTTGCAATTATAATTTTTGAAGTACCTACTACCTCCAGTAAATCCCACCATTTGGTAATACTTGTGGT
This sequence comes from Bactrocera neohumeralis, assembly GCF_024586455.1. Taxonomy (NCBI): domain Eukaryota; kingdom Metazoa; phylum Arthropoda; class Insecta; order Diptera; family Tephritidae; genus Bactrocera; species Bactrocera neohumeralis. The sequence continues at coordinate 84,784,956 of NC_065919.1, read as the reverse complement.
CCTCAAACTTCTTCTCTTGCTACTATTTCCATTCTAAACATTTGTTGTGTTCGATTTTGCTTGCTTATAGACAATTTAGGGCGTTTTCTCGAATCCAATATTAACATCTACTGGGTTCAGCAACGCTCCAATTTCAGAATCGCTCTTAGCAAGGAGCCTCAATTTTTCAGCTATTCCAACTTTTACTCGCTTTGAATAAATAATTTTTGCACCGCTTTAGCATTAACAATAAATTTTAGAAACCTTAATCCTTTTTGCACACCGATAGGCAGTGTTAATGGTTAACGTTAACTTACCGATCTAAAAGCGGTTAGATCACCAATATGTATAACAGCCCTTGACCGGATAAAATCCGGGTCAATTCCGGTGCGTAGAACCGGCTGTTGTGGGAATTGGGTGCCGTTGGATGACAACTTATCTAATCCTTACCTTCCTAACGGGGATTAGGTAACCGTTAGAATAAGGGTGTTAATGGTTTAAGAGTTAAGCAAACAGTTAATAATAAAAGACAACGGCAAATTCAATCATAAATAAAACAATGAATGGCTTTTCATATTTTTTTATTTGTTTTATATAATTTTTAAATTTCTTTTTTTTTTGTTTTTGTTTTCATTGTATATACTTTAAATAATAAGTTTTAACAATTTTATAAAAATTAGCTTCCTTTCTAATCTATTATTTTTGTTGTGTATTTGAGATATAAAAAATTCATTCATTTACAAAAAAGGAAACATTCGCGCCCATATTCAAACCACAACGAATTGCGTTTGCACATACAAATTCGCATTTGCCTTACTACACTCTACTTACCTAAGTGTGATATAAAAATAAGAATGCTATTACAAACTTACGAACTAATATTACGGTCTATAGTTAAACGCACGCTGACTTTCAACATCACTCATGACATTTCATATCATACATATATGGTATATATGTACATATACCATATAGATATATGTCTATGTGCATAAATATTTTTCAACACACGCTTAAAAATGCATTTGCATACAATAGTCTGAACATATCCAAATACTCCGATTTCATTACATACATACATACATGTTGATGTAGATATATATACATGTGTGCTATAGTAAATGACTTTAAATGTGATTACGTGTGGAAACGTAAAAAATTATAATAAAGATTTAACCAGAACTACGTATTCCGTCACTGAATGTTAGGTTTCTTTTGCTCCCATTTTTAATATATGTAAATTAAATTTGTACTATTTCATTTAAGTTTGACGACGGCAATTTAATTTAAAAAAATATATAATAATAAACTTCTTGTTCTTGTACTTTTGCCATTTTGGGCATTCGGCAAACCGAATCACTGCTTCGAGAAAAAAAACGTTTTTCATTAAATGCGATTAAAAATGCAAAGGGTAAACGAATTCGAATTATCGAGTTTTGGTGTAGTTGTCGTTGATATATCTAAAAATAAAGTTATACAGTTACAGTATGTATTTACTTTAGTTGTAACCTTAACGCTAATATTTACAAAATATTTTAGTAAGTTGAGGTTATGTTACTATTTATTTTTGTATATATTCTAATGAATTTTTTGTTCAATTGACTGTTTGAATGAGGTAAGTAAAACACCCACCGCGTCATATCTACATTACTATTAATTATATGTTTATGGATATATGTATATACTATTGTATGAACGTAGTTCCGCACATTAAAAAAATGTTTGCAGATTTGTTTTTTTTATATTTTCAGTTGAATATATGTACTTAAATACTGACCTGGCAAGATTGGCTTTACATATGTATGTATTTATGACTTAATAAGCTACATTTTATTTAGAATCTATAAAAGGTAATGATGTGAGGAATGACTTGAAATGCAACTGTACACAGACTATATACCAGAGCCGATCAATAAGTTATCTCCAATGAAATAAAACATATCTCTATTGTCCAAAAGTGCATACGCCCAAAAAACTTATGGTAATTGCATTTCACAATTTCACATTGTTTTTGTTTGGTCAAAAATTGGGCTCTTGAGCCGCTTAACAACTAAATTATATTATATTAATCGTCCATTAAGTATACGAAAGTCCCACAAACTCGAAACATTTGTTTCTAACCCTTCTTTAAAATGTATGTATGTACAAGTGCAGCAGGTACAAAAATAATATTATTTTCATTATTATAGAGACTTTCCGCTCAGTCAAAACTTATTTACATTTATGTTGTATTACAATCAAAACAAACGCCCGAATTCATTCCAACCTCCAAACCGTCACCTTTCCACCAAAGATTTTTTTCAATAACGATTTACTTCAAATATTTACATGTTTGTTTCTGAATGGCTAAGTGTCACGCACTAGCTAGCCAAATTTGTTGGAAAAACGTTACTCAACCCGAAAAAATAGCAGAAGTGTGCACAAGGTGAGGACGTAAGAAGCTGATAATGCTGCTAGTTAAACTTTTGGCAGCAAACAATAACTTGTCCCATATGAAGAAACGGACCTGTAAACAAACAAGCGAAATTTAACGCTTTTGCTTTTGTTTATTTTAATAGTTTTGTATTGTGAAAGAAAAAATCTATTAAAAATTCTCAAGTGTTGGTATGTTGTGATCATTAAAAATAAATTCAAATGTTTCCTTGCTTTTTTCTGCTGGTTTTCCACTTCTTTTCTTTTTCGCTGTTTCGCTCTTTATGAGAACAACTTTGCATTATTCTGTTGGCTGGCAGCTAAGGAGCTATTAGCACTTCAGAAACAAACCTTATGTTTATTATTTAAAGATAAAGTCTCAAATAAATTAAAATACTCATTTCCAAAAGTGGTTTCTTCGCATTTCATATGAGAATTCCACTTTAAGCAAATGAACATTTTAAGTCCTTACTGCCAGAGCTTGGCGGCGTTTGCTTTGATTGTGTTCCTACCATTAAAATTTCAAAATTAGAAATCGTTCGTCTTTCGAAAATTGTCGAAAATCGTTTAAAAAAAAAAAACAAAGCTTACTTAACAAAGAGATCAAGTTGGGAAAATTAAATGAAAATCTACAAAATGGAGCATATTAGGTTGTCAAGTTCATAAAATTTGATATGTGCCCAAAAACTGTGTTATAAAACTAATGTGTGTTTGAACTGAAATCTAAATTAAATTTCGTTGTCAGAAATTATATAAATTTATATAAAGCGAACAAAAAAATACATAAAAGAAAAGAAAATTTCTGTTAAGTTTAAATTATTATAGTAGTTATAAAAAATTGGACACTCCTTAAACAAAAGTCATATTGCAATATGAATATTGAAATATTTAAATCGTACTTAAAATTACATATGTGACCTGGTCTACGGAAAGGGGGCTTAGGTGTCAAAAAATCAATTTTCACTTTTGATTAACGAGAAACTGACGAAACGAGTTGTTTATTTTTAACAGCTGTTTCCCAGAAAACTAGTTTTAGCACGTTAGCTCCCTTTTCGTAGACCAGGTCACATATATCGATTTCAAGCTCACGCGAATTTAATGAATATTTTGTATTTTTAATATTCACCGAGCGTGAGCTGTAAAGCGAGCATGCATAGCCTTGAAAATGCAATTATTTCACTGCTAAAATAACTTTCAATAAATGCCGTTAGAGCAATATGTTCGATACCATGCGTTTTCAACTTAACCTTTAATTCATTATGAACACATAAACACAATGCGGAGTCAACACAACGTAAATTTTAAGCGTATTTGCAAGCAAATTTTCGTATTGTTAATATTATTAGTGAATTCGTTTCCAAAGCAAGAAATGTAGTTAATCAAAATAAAAACTGTGTTTGACACATACGATTTTAAAAACTTAGTTGAAGGAAATTACTTTCATCGCCGCTCGTGCGATAACATATTTGAAATATAACAAATTCGCTTTAAAAACGAATTGAACTAATGTTGAACCAAAACCTAACGGCTTTCCAAGTTCTTTCCGGGAGATATTATAATTTGTTCATTTTTGTTCGAAACATCACAAGTACTAAGCGCTTACGTTCATCGGCGTATACATTGTGTTACATATTGTTATACTAAATATATTCATATTATATTATTTAAGATGAATATTTCTTGGTTCTCAGTATCCAGAGACCTGTTCTTTAGGAACAAATGCCTGAGTGGCTCTTTGTGTCGAGTCATTTGTTTAAATTCATGTTTTCTAAACAATTCGGTTGACTAATTGTATTTTGCGACGATTGTTTGATATGGCGCCATTGATCTGTGACAGGGTGGAGAGTGCGCCACTGACGCTGCCAATTGTGGTGCCTGTCGCTGTATTGATCGCCTGTATGGATGTTGTTTTGCTACCATTCCTTATCGTTTGCACAACAATATGCTGTGGCTGCACTTTATACTGTTTGATACTGTGTTGTTGTTGTATCTGATTTGGTTTTTGCTGCTGTTTTTGCAGTACCAGTTGTTGCTGTTGCTGCAGTTTGTGTTGTTGAATTTGTTTCTCCAGCTCACCGGCTGGGCCGATGGAGTAGTTTATATTGAGGCGGGCACGCTTCGGCGATTGCGCAGCAGCGTTCAAATCGGCAGGACTCAGTTCAATTATGTCGGAAGTATTCACGGTTAAGTGCCGATGCATCGTTTCTTTATCGTCTTCAATATCAATTGCATCGTAAATATCTTCGACCTGAAAAAATATATAGAAAATAAAGTTGTTATTATGTAAACAAAAGGTTGTTCCGAAAAGCGAAAACATAGAATACAAAAACAATACAACACAAGTACAAGTCGGCTAGAAGCTAAACAATAATTTGAACGACCATCCAAGATTGGCTATAACCGCTTAAGCGGTGTCTACGCCAATAAAGAACATCCAAGACTAGATGCTAGCCGATTTAATTTCCCTCGCATATCCTCACTATATTTGAGCTCTATTATTTTGGTATAAAGTGGTATAAACTGTTATATTCTATTTTAATTAGATAATGCGAGTACTTTTGACATATCCAACCTTTTTGAAAGACAACTATTACTGTTTTAACTTCTTTTCGTTAAAAAAAAGTCTGTTGACAGGTTGAAATGGTAGGAAAATAAGCTGTTAGTAGTATTATGTTATGTAAATATGGACATACGTACATACATATGTAGATGAGTGTGTTCGGTGAGAAAATTTGTAGGCAACAGAAAACGGAAAGTTATGGGCTTAAACTCTCAAAACAAGAAAAATAAAATAGGTTAGAGCAAACATAAACAAGCATTTCATTTGCATAGAACATACAGCACCCAAAAGGGGAGAGATTTCTTTAAAAGGTTACCGAAAAAGCAAAACTTACTACTGTACAGTAAAGCCGAAATAAGAAACAAGCGAGAAATATCAAAAAAAATGTATAAAAAATGGCAAATGTACCTTCTGCTCACGCTCAAGCACTCTTTGCACCATCTTCTCCACTCTTTTTATTTTGTGTGTCTCCAAACTCACCTCTATATCAAAATCTCGATTTTGTTGCATGCCAACGACGACATCATCGCCAGCACCACAGATGCTCACATCACCCGGCTCACTGAGTTCATCCGAGTTATTTATCACTATACCGCTACTCATCATTTCGTCCTCCTCAATGTCCTCCTCGACAAACATGTTATCCACAATGGTGTCGTCGAGTTCTTGCTCTTCCAAATCGGAAGTCTCCTCAATTTCCGATTGACTATCTAATTCGATATCTGAATCACCTGAGCTGCCATGTTTCATTTCACCCCTCTCTAATGCATCTAGATGATCCGGATGCACCATTGCGTTACGTATGCCCATGGGATCCTTACGCGACCATTTTTGCACTTCTTCGTCCATCTTCACAATGCGATCCGGATTCATTGCCCATAGGCAGCCTTTGCGTTGATTGCCATTTGTCGCGGGTTTTTCAATCTTCTCGAAGCATTTATTCAATGAGAGGTTATGACGCACACTATTCTTCCAGCCGCTCGGCGCTGTGCGGAAATATGGAAAATGCTCACACATAAAGCTATATATCTCTGATACGGGCAAGGAACCACTACGAGAATTTTTTAACGCCATGGCTATGAGACAAGAGTATGAATATGCAGGCTTGGGAAACTCAGACTCTACTGGCGCCACCTTAATGCGCTGTTGTAGCGGCTTTACGGATATTGTTGTTATAGTTGTAGTGCTGGCAGAGGATGATGACGTATTGGCTGAACTACTGTTGGCTGTGATTGGTATGAGACCTGCGGTAAAACTGCCACCACTGGAACCAGTCGACGGTGACGAGTGCGATGAGGATGAAGACGACGACGGTGAACCGATCGAATTGCTCGTATTCTGCATGAGCGGCGAGTGTACAGATGCAATGCTTTTTGGTGTAAAACTAGAGTTTTGTACATTTCGGCCCACCAACTTTGTGACATGTTGTTGGCCACCGCCAATGCTACCGTTGACATTCACAACACTTATATTTTGCAACGGACTGGAGTCACGTTCTCGCTTGAGCATAATCGTGTTGTTCGCTGCGCCCGATTGTCCATTTTGCATAGTTTTCGCACTAGATTGCTGCTTCAATTTATTGTAAGCGATGCTATTGGCAAAAGTTAGACCACCAATACCGGGTGCCAGCTTAATGGTATTCGTCGTCGTGCTATTCAGCATGCCATTTGAGTTTAGCAAACTACTACTAATGTTACTGCTTCCACTACTAGTGCTTTTTGTGGTGCCATTAGCAGTCTGCTTAGTGTTCACGTTTCCTCCACTACTGTTACTTGTGGCACTCATTCTGTTCTCATCAGTCGTTGTGGTGGTCAGCTTGCGCAATTCGACGCCTAAATCCTTTTTGATCGTATCCACCGCACTTGAATTCTTGCGCTGGAGCGCTGAATTCGTCGCCAGTGTGGCCGGCGCTGTAGTGGCGGCTGTCACTGTTGATGAAATCGCCACTATCTGCTTTGGTATGTGTGAATAAAGCTGCTCGTTGCGCATCGCACCGGCGCTAACTTTTAATTGGGCAGGTGAAAATGTTAAATGTGATTTGGTTTCGTTTACGTTCGGTGACGCGGGTGGTGGAGAACATACGGAATTCTGTAAACTATTCGCGTTTAAATTTACTTTCGGCGATTTATGTAGCAATGATGAGGATACATATGGCATTACGGACACCGGATCCACACAAGCACCCAAATCGACATAGTAATCGTTCGATGATGACCATGACGGCCCTGAGATGTTTCCCAACCAAGAGGAAAAGCTATTTGTAGAGGAAGATAACGCAGCAGCGTTTAAATTACTACCACTACTGTTGTGTATGGAAGAAATTGCGTCGATAGCGTGATCAAAAGAGGACGGCAGATCGTTGACCAGGGAAGCGAGTTCATTGCTTCCCCCCACTACACTCGAAATCTCGCTGCGAATGTCGACATCCAGCATGTCCTGCAACGAGTCTGAGATATATAGATCCAATGTCGGTCGCGATGTTTCCTTTAAAAAAAGAGAAAATAAATTAGACTAAGTTAGAGTTGGAAATAAAAATGTTAAAGTAGTAAAAGTAATACAGTACAATCTCCCATAAGCGGACACTGACAGGACCACCAGCCTTTTTGACTGGTTAATGTTTTTGTTGTTGCTGTTGCTCTGTCGAGTTAAGAATACTTGGCCGGTTAAAAAGTAATGGGCCATTGCGGTTACGTAGACCCTGTCGTGGGAACGGGTTAACAGAGTTATCTGCTTAATAACCGCTCAAAAATGCTGGGGCCGGCCATTGTGTACGGTTAAGGGAGATGTCCCCTTAATAGAGCGTCCGTACATATACATATGTATGTATGAATATAGTGTTAATAATTTAGAGTGCGATAAAATAAATGTCATAATCCAATTTTTTGCAAATTTTTTTCTTCAACATTTCACTACAACCATACCCGGGCTTCTAATTTCTCCCTACCTTTCATAAACAAATATTTATCCATACTTTTGAAGTTATAATGTAAAATATATCTATATATGTATGTATGCATGTACTATATACACATTTGGTATGAATAAAAGAAATCACATGGAAACATGTTTCAACAAATTTACATGGAAACCAGGCAATCAGAAAACGCAACGAAGTAAAGAGGAAACCGTAAAACACGAAGAAATTTACTAGGCGCATTTTCCATTTCTGACACTCACACCTTTATAAAATAAAATGCCGTGTTCTGAGCTGATAAACAATACCAACAACACCAAACCTATGAACCTATGCCAATACGGAAAAACTTCCAACCAGCGCCTTGCCCAGATAATGAGCAAATCACACAAAAAGACATCAACATTCTAACAATTCTAAATACTTTTCATTTTTATACTTACCTGCACAAATACACACTCGCATACATAGTTACCAGTAGATACACACACAATGTGCAAGCAACCGCTTGTATGTATCTAGAAGTATAAAATTTCGCAGAAGTTTGTTCACGTTTTTTGTGCCTGCTTTGCCAGGCGGTTACAAGGGTGCCTCTGAGCCGTTGTGAATTTACCAAGTTGTATGTATGTATGTTTTTTACTCAAAGTTATCGCCTGGGAAGACATACGAGCACAAAGCAAGCAAGAAGATACGTCTACATGTATGAATGTATGTCGAAAAAAAGACAACACCGCTTGAACTTGTAGTATAAAAAACAAGGTACCTAAGCAGAAACTGAAGTTAAAATAATATCTTGCCAACCAACAATACATGCATAATCAAACATAAACACACACTTGGGCACGAAATTACAAAATTACATACAACCATTGGCTTACCATTCGTGACACACATGTGCACAATTGTAGGATTTTTTCCCGCGCAACGAGAAATCATTAACACAAGCATTGATAGAAGTAATAAGTAAACAACAGTTTTACGAATACAAATAGACGCAAGGAAACTCCAATTTTAGCACACAACGTTAAAAAGTTGATAAAAAGAAAAATAAACAAGCGCAACGAAAATTAAAAGAAAAAGAATTATCGCAATGTTAAGGAACCCAGGTGGAAAGTGTTAGCATTGTGTATAACTGCGTTGAAAATATAAATTTGACAAAATATATGGGATTAGATAGTTGTGTGGGTCTGAGGATGATACAACTATACAAATGGATAAGTTAGATCATGAGGACAACAGTTGCATGCGTGGTGCGAGGATTCTTCTAGCTCATAGGTACATATATGTATATGGCTACTTTCCTTTGCAGAAAAGTTCAAAAGAAAATTATATAATTTTATATAAATGCCCTTCTTCCTTCGTTTCTTTTTACCTTATTTACAAACTTACTGTTAAAATGTTAACCCACATTTCATTCATATTTTTCTCATTGGCCTTAATGATTGTAGCAGTTATAAATATTTATAGAATCAGTAAACATGTGTCACCGAACTGGTTTCTTATAGTCTGTTATCGTACCAGCAGAAAATGTGCAATACCTACACTACAAATTATATATTTCTGCATATATAAGTACAAACAAACATACATATGTACACACCTGCTCAAAATAATAGTTACACAATACTTTTTCAAGTAAAGCTCATCAGTAATAAGTTTTATTTAAATTTTTAAGAAATACGAAAACGTATTAATATTTTTCAAATATTTACAAGCTAAATTAAATAAACTTTATTTAAAAAAATAGCAAAACAAAGAAATGTAGATCCAAAAACATTTCATAGCTAAAATAAACTTGCTCAAATAAAAAGGTACACTTTTAATAAGACAATTATTTTGGAAAAACGAATTATGATAAAACAGTTTCTTTGTATATTTAACATTAGTTAGTTAATAGCCAGTGTATCCACCATTATTTTGGATTACTTTATTTATTCGTTTGGGCATACTACCGATTAAAGCCTGACAGGTTTCTTTAGGTATCTCATACCAAGTTTTTTGTATGCACTTCCATAATTGGTCTTTGTTAGAAAGATTGACTCTTTAATTTTTTTAGTTCTCCCCATAAGTTTTTATTCGATTTAAGTCGGGGAAATTGGTCGGACCATCTTATAACATAAACTTATTGTCCTCAAAATATTTTTTAACCAGTTTGGAGGTATGTTTTGGGCCATTATCTTGCTGATATACCCAACGTAATGGTGAGTTTTCTTCAGTATAGGGTATCATGACATTTTCAAGTATTTATATATTGAACCCAACGTTCCCCTGTCATTTTGTTAGTTGTCGGGTATATAAGACCTACACTCCATACCAAGAAAAACATCCCCACACCATGACATTTCCACCTCCGTGCTTTACAGTTTTTTTATGAATCGAATGAAACTCCTTTCCTTTTGAAACGCACAATTCTCTAACAGTCGTTTCCATAAACCTGTCATTTTCCATCGTTCCATAAGATGTTTCTCATCTGAAAACAATTTTTGCTCTCTCATTGCTCTTCAGACCAATTTCTGAATGATTTCTTGCAAAGTTTAACCCCATATCTAAATTTTTTGATCGCATTAATGGAACATTCCTGGCTAATTGTCCTGGTAGCTTTGTCTTTTGCAAACGTCTGCGAACTGTTTGAGCACTTACTACATTTCTAATTTCTGCTGCCATCACCTTCGACGACTTGAATGGGTCCTTTTTACAAATAGTTACAATGTGGCGATCAAGAACTGTACTCGTTTTTTTTAACTTCCTTCAGTCTCTTCAACAAATCGCAAAAAGCATTTTTAACAAAATTAAGAGACCTTTCCATTAATTTCCCGAAGCGATTTTCCTTGCTTTCTGAGGTTTGAAACCAACCGGGCTTTTCAACAGTGCAATGTGTTTTGTCCATTTGATTAAAAAATAATTTAATTTATCTTCAGCATTTTGAGCTTTAATAAAAGAAAACTTACCAATCCAGATAAAAAAAAACTTGAAAACCTAGATAAAATTAACTTTGTTTTCACAAAAAGCTAAGTTCCCTTAAGTATGTGTAACTATTATATTGAGCAAGTTTTTTTTCTGAGTATTCACGAAAATGAAATACGAATTATTTTACTTTTTTCACCTTCCGTTATAATTTCTTTTACACAAAAGGGCAAAAAATATTATCATTAATTAAACTTAATATAGAATATGTGATCAAAAAGCCCAAAAAAATTATTTTTAAACTATTGAAAGTACTAAGTTTTATAGTGTAACTATTATTTTGAGCAGGTGTGTATGTATGTATGTATGTATGTATGTATCTATTATATTCATCATTCAGAATTCGGTATCTTTGCTCATTCATTTGAGATTCTTATCAACAGATCGACAAGTGTGAAATTAATTATGGGGTTTTATGATGACGCTTCGTTCGTAAGAGGCCCTTCTGAACTTATTACAGTGTCAACGATTATATGTATGTATGTATGGCCACTCCGATATTCTATGGGTACAGATAAAAATTGCACGACCACAAAATTGCTTGCTATAAATGTATGTACATAAGTACATATATAGATAGGTCAGTATGGTCCCTTTTGCTTATGACCGCATTTGTAGTTCATATCAATGAAATTATTGGCAAATATTAGGAAACATTTTCAGAATAATTATATAGTACACCACCGACAGTTTGGAGTTTTCCAAAGCTGTTTTTCATTGATGCTTTCTTATAAGAAGTATTAACTGATCTTGTGAAAAGACCAAATTATCGCTTTTAATAGATAATCCCAAACAAATAAACGCAAAATCTTTAAAATGCTTTATTTGCTTTAAATGCATTACTAATTATTTGATCAAATGTCTACATTTCAAGATTTTTTGAACAAAACTTAAAACATTAAATTTGACATCAACATTTGTATGTTTCTAATTGGTTAACTTGTCGTTTAGTCTGCTTTGCTATCATGTACTCATCGAAATAAGCATGAACATGGGCTATGTAGAAAAACACTGCTTAAAAAAGCGCAGTTGCAGCTACATACTTATGTAAGTTTGCGATTACATGAGGCAACTTTAGTTGCTGATTCTCGGGCGATTCTCTTTTGCTGTCGCCCATTACCTTCACACGAGCAACTTGTGTTGCGCAACTCTGCTCGAGTTTTTTTCTCATTCTCTTTCACTTTACTTTAACCCATTGTCTCTTCTTTTTCCTTATAGGTATTTGGGCCATCTACACATATATTAATCAGCTATGTCAATTAAGAAATACATTTTATTTATTAAAACAAAGATATATCACCCTTTTTACTATCGTCTGAATCAATAAGTATGGCTTCCTCCATACATTAAAAATATCTTTAATTAAAAACTCCATTTTCTAAAATATTTATATTATTATAAAAATTATTATATTCTAAAATATATGATCGTCGCCCCCTCGCCTATAAACCAAGAGTTGCCGCAACAAAAGTTGCTTCGTGTGATAAGGCTCTAACTATATACACATGTACATACATACATCTACATATGTATGTGCATATGTATGCAGATATGTCTCCAAAAACATGATAAAAACAAAAACGTGAATATTATGAAAATGACTTCAAAGTATGACGCTGAAAAAATAAAAAAAGCAAAATAAGAAATACAAGTGTAAGCAGCAAGAGCAGAATAAAAGAAAAACAACAAAATACTATTTGAGAACGGGGGTGAGAGGAATAATGACAGCACTGTTCTTTTGCATGTCGACTTTGTACCACAGATGGGCGCCCACCAAAACAAACAACTGCTCTCCAAAGAGTACAATGCACGGCCACTATGCTAAAGATACACAAGATTGAACATACATATGTATGTACATTTTCGCCGTGTCAGCAGCAAAGTCGCTGTCGCAATTTAACGTTACCCATGCATTTTCTTCTCAAGACTTTTTACCCTTTCTTGTCAAGCAATAGAAGCAAAAGGTTGATCAAAGCATTCCATAGTGAAGTATGGCACAAATTCATAAACATATGTATGTACATACATGCATACATTGGTGCATTAAAGCATCTCTTATCTCCACACTCTGCTTAAAAATGTTAGACTAAACGATTTTTTCAATTGCTGCTTGTTTAGGAATAAGTATTTGTGTGTGTACATACATACATACATATGTATGCTGACAAGTAACATATCGCCTGTCGATAAGGCTGATACTTTTTCCCGCGCATCTTTTTATTTAATTTTTTTCGATTTAAGTTGGATGCATTTGTGAACGAACTTAATTGTTTATGTGAATTTTTGCACATGACCAACTTTGCTAGAATTTTTTCAGACATGTCTTATATTCTTTCGATGGTGCATGCCATGGGTGAATGCATTAGTAAATAATAGCAAATTCATGCATACATAAGAATATATGTATGTACATAGTATGCGCATATATGTACATACTTATGTATGTATGTATAATTTGTAGCTGTCATAATTTAATGTTCAAATAAGCAGATAAAGTTAACATTATATTTTTACAGAGATTAAAAATACAATTATGACAATAATCCGTGATTTTTTGGTGATCTTGAAATCGAAAACTAAAAAAATGCAATGTATCCTCCCAAACCTTATTAAGGAAAACTTACTTATTTTTTATAAAGAATTTTAAATATTTTCTCAAATTATGTCAATATTCAAACCCACCATCTTGAGATAACCTATCGGGTGATTTTTTAAGAGCTTGATAACTTTTTTTTAAAAAAAAACGCATAAAATTTGCAAAATCTCATCGGTTCTTTATTTGAAACGTTGGTTCATGACATTTACTTTTTGAAGATAATTTCATTTAAATGTTGACCGCGGCTGCGTCTTAGGTGGTCCATTCGGAAAGTCCAATTTTGGGCAACTTTTTCGAGCATTTCGGCCGGAATAGCCCGAATTTCTTCGGAAATGTTGTCTTCCAAAGCTGGAATAGTTGCTGGCTTATTTCTGTAGACTTTAGACTTGACGTAGCCCCACAAAAAATAGTCTAAAGGCGTTAAATCGCATGATCTTGGTGGCCAACTTACGGGTCCATTTCTTGAGATGAATTGTTCTCCGAAGTTTTCCCTCAAAATGGCCATAGAATCGCGAGCTGTGTGGCATGTAGCGCCATCTTGTTGAAACCACATGTCAACCAAGTTCAGTTCTTCCATTTTTGGCAACAAAAAGTTTGTTAGCATCGAACGATAGCGATCGCCATTCACCGTAACGTTGCGTCCAACAGCATCTTTGAAAAATACGGTCCAATGATTCCACCAGCGTACAAACCACACCAAACAGTGCATTTTTCGGGATGCATGGGCAGTTCTTGAACGGCTTCTGGTTGCTCTTCACCCCAAATGCGGCAATTTTGCTTCTTTACGTAGCCATTCAACCAGAAATGAGCCTCATCGCTGAACAAAATTTGTCGATAAAAAAGCGGATTTTCTGCCAACTTTTCTAGGGCCCATTCACTGAAAATTCGACGTTGTGGCAGATCGTTCGGCTTCAGTTCTTGCACGAGCTGTATTTTATACGGTTTTACACCAAGATCTTCTGTACGCACTGTACGCATTCGTGTGGTTGGTTTAATGTCCAATAAAGTAAACTGAGTGCGAAACTTGGTCACAATCGCATTAATTGTTTGCTCACTTGGTCGATTATGTAGACCATAAATCGGACGTAAAGCGCGAAACACATTTCGAACCGAACACTGATTTTGGTAATAAAATTCAATGATTTGCAAGCGTTGCTCGTTAGTAAGTCTATTCATGATGAAATGTCAAAGCATACTGAGCATCTTTCTCTTTGACACCATGTCTGAAATCCCACGTGATCTGTCAAATACTAATGCATGAAAATCCTAACCTCAAAAAAATCACCCGATATATAAAATGTTTCAGCAACATTACTTGGCAATATTTCGATGTTCGAATATTCAAACACAACGCTCTTCTTTATTTGCTACATCTCACTCACATATTATATCCACAAAATGCTCTCTCATTTTATATACACATGCATATGTATTTTTCAATAACAGATGGAATAACAGTGCGAAGAGAATGGCTAAGCCGGCAATGGACAGAAGACCGGCCGAACACAACAATGTATGTTGCAACAACAGCGGATGAGAATGTTTACCGAGTCGTCATTTCCAACGCTTCGTAGGTACACATGGCGCATTGATATGTTCGAGAGCGCATGTACACATCTACCGGCAACCGTCTATGTTAGTTTGCATGTGCGACTGTGTGTTAGCACAATGAAACTGGGTACAGTTGCCGACAAAACACATTCACACAGCAGACTCAACCACTACTATTTTTCCAGACCGGTCGGTCGTCAACTTTTAATTCTGAGCCTGCAGAGCGTAGCGAATACAAATGGAGTTTCGCTCAAATAGAGTGTTGCCATCGGAGAATAGTATTCACTACCCCCTATGTTGTCGTTTATTGGTAGGATTTCGCAAAATTTCTTTTTACATTTTGAATATTAGTGTTTTTTCTACAACAAATGTATAGAAATTGACTATTTTAATTTATGAAAAATTGATAGGATCAATATATGGACAATATATACATATGTACATACATATATCGTTAGCTATTTCTTAAAAAAAAATTATTTTACATTGCAGAAAAACTTAAAAAAAACAACAAACATTGAAAAAATTAAAACTTTTCAATATTGTTCCGATTTGAATTATTCTGTATCAAAAAGAAATGACAGCAAGCTTGTAAACGGAAGCCAATTTTGTATGACCTTGCAGCTTTAATATTACATACATATTTCGATTAAATCATTAATTGTGCTTCGTTTATGTTGCCGACTTTTCTCTTCATGTCTGTTTTTGGGACATCGTGCATGCTTCGACAAAAATCATTACAATTATTTGTAGTCCGAATGCATATCACCACTCTTCAAACAGAATTATTATTTGCTTTAAATGTAGAATTATTTTAAAAAAACTCAAAGAGGTGAAGTCCACGGCCTGACACATATTAATTAAAGCGCAATTAACCGAATATTTACATAGGTCGATATGTGATAATGGATGAAACATGAATCCATCATTTCACTCCTAAATTGTTGAATCGACAGTCATCGGAGTTTTTATCCACTACTTTAAAAAAGGAAGCACTATCAACACCGACTATTATCAGCGTTATTGGGCCGTTTGAAGAACGAAATCGCCGAGAAATGGTCGCTGGAAGAAGAAAGAAAGTGCTGTTTCAGCAAAACAATGCACCGCGTTCCAGTTCCAAGTCAGTGAAAACTATGACAAAAATCTATAAATTGGTGTCGCATCCACCATATTTTCCAGATCAGGCCTCCAACGACTATTGAAGCAATTTTCGTCGAAGAAATGGTACAGAGAAGTTGGAGGGTCGCTATAATCAGTGCATCACCCTTGAAGGGAACTATGTTGAATAAAAAATAATAATTTTGCCAAAAAAAATTTTCGAGAATTGTATTCCGCTACTCCTTATTTGGTATATATGTACATATTAGTAATTTTGTCCTTAAGTCACATACTTTACTCTTCCCTTATAAATCAATCATATTTGCGCAATTTCTATCTAAATGGCAACTACGGTCACATACACAACAGGCACAATTCTCAACCCCAGCCAAAGAACAACTGTCATGGTTTATGCTACCATTTGCCGGCCGTGTTCGTTGCTCTTCCAGCTGCCTTTGAACGATTAGCAGCTACCTTGTTCGTGTTATGAAAATGTCTAGCCAAATCGCCGTGTTTGTTACTTGTTCGAGAGGTATGTATGTATGTACGTATAAATGTTTTATGGACATACTTACACACACACATAAGACAAAACGTTTGATGCGCCTGTTACTGCAACCCAAATAAGTTTACAAGCTTACATACATATAATTAATAAATACACACAATTTTCGTTCTCTCCCCTATCCAGTTGTCGGTCTCTTTGGAATCCTTTTTGGATTTTAATCGAAAATGTGTAGCCTGTTTCCTGTGTTGCAGCTGCTCTTTTAAACTCACTTATAAATATGTACATTTAGTTATGAGTTACATGCACATACACATACATACATATGTATGTACTTATATACGTATCGACATGGATTTGTGTGGTATGTACAACCAACCGCCCTAATGTGAATTTTTTTGGCGCGCAGGACAATTAAAATGGGAGTAAAATTACAGTCTCTTATCAATGCCATATGCCAACAAGTAGTATGAATACAGAGCGAAATACATACGAACATATGTATGTATGTATGCACAAGCACATAGTCGTACGCATGTTAACTAAAAATAACACTGTGACCTTCCAGAATGCCACACAAAATGCTTTGTCTGAATGTTAACTCGATTACTCCCACTTCTTTCAGGGTCGTTGGACGAGGAGGCATATAAAGAGTTCGAATACACATAACTTTATGTGTATGTAAGTATATGCATATTTGCATGTAAAAAAATCGATAACATTCATTTTGAAAGAGATACAGAAATGATAAGTTTCATATTTCAACAGGATACCATAAGTGCCAGAAGGAGCGTGCATTTGAAATTTTCAGGATACACTTACAAAAGTATTTATGCATGTGTGTAGGATATATTTACAGAATTTAATAAAAATTTACTCAAAGTACAAATTAAATTATTTGTAAAAATATTTATTTTTCAAATTTCATATGGTGAAAATAATTACACTAAAATATCGTTTTTATTAACAAAAGTATTTTGTTGTTAATGGAGAACGATTTTTATGAATGTTCACACTATCCTTGTTGAAATTTAATTTCACTTTTACCTCAAGGTCAGTTCATTTTATAACACAAAGCAAACTCAAAATGTTTCAAGTACCTATTTATTTCTATATAATTTTATATTTTGTACATTGCGAAATTAAGTTTTGCTTATGCACTTAATTATTTACTTTGTTTGGAAACTTTCTCCAAAATCTTTATAATTGTATAAGGTTCTAATAAACACAAGGTCAAGCACATGGGTTCTAGGCAGTCTAAATCAATTGAGTATTTGTGATTTGATTTATGAGTAGCAATTTTCCAAACCTTTGTTGAAATCTTTCACACGCTGCAAATTTTCCAACAACTCGTAAGCATGACCCTGTAGACTTTCTTCCCCAGGTAGAAAATTTTAAGGAAACAATCACCTCATATAAGGACCTTAAAACACAGTAGTTATGGGCATAATTGTTGGCATCTGTGAATAGACAAACATATCTATATGTATGTATGTATACGCATAGCTATATGGGATTACTAACCTATACCATCCTTTCAGCTGTCGCAAAAGCAAAAAAAAAAACTACAATTTACCGAATGCGTACAGCAAAAAGAAAGCAAAATGCAATTTTACACAATTCTGTAAAACAACCCCAAGATACATGACTTGGCAAACACAGGATCTTAAAGAATGTGGCCCACATTAAAATTGAAATCCGTAATTGTGACACAAGCAATAAAATATGCAGAGAACATAATGGTTAATGCTTGCTCTTATTATGCATATCCCACATTGGGTAATAATTTCTTTTCTTAATGGGCGAAAAAATGTTATTTCCGGAATACTTGAAGTAATCGATTCCATTTTGAATTATGTACTTATGTATATTTGTACAGATGTATTTCTATTGTCACACCTATGTATAGTAGATGTGGCAATTTTGGAGGGAAATTCTTTCAATGCTCGGATTTCTACCGCAGAACTACTAGTTTTTGATTTAAAATATACAATTGTGTGCGTAGTAAAATACTTCCGAATGAAAAAAATTGTTTTGAAAATAAGAAAGAACATTAACTAAATTTGCATAAAAGCTCTAGTAAATACCTTCACAAATACAAAAGATCCCATACAAGTTCTGGATATTTATCTATTAGTTTGTTTGATAGTTTCATGTTATAGTGCTCCGATCTGAACTTTTTTTTTTGGGAAATTTTACTGAATTTCTTAAAGATATCTTGTCAAATGACAAAAAGTTTTCCATACAAGGTTTTGATCATTAAGTTTATATGACAAAACTACATGCTAGAGTGTTCCTGATATCGGTTCCGCCAAATGAGCAGGTTCTTGGAGAGAAAAGAACGTGTTTAAAATTTTTAGATTGATATTTCAGAAACTGAAGGTTTAGTTTCGTTTCGTTTAGTTCGCGTATACAAATTTCTATTTTATAGGGTATCCGATGTTTCCTTCTGGTTGTTCCAAACTTCGTGACAAACTTTATATACTATGTTAAAGTAATAAAAACGGTAACTTTTAACAGCTCTGAAGGCAATCAAAGATAATTTATAATCTGTTCTTGCCGGCTCTTATCTTCATTTTCTTTTATTTTTAACTTCTTTATTTAGCCCAAAACTTTTCGATTTTCATGCGCTCCCACGCCATCGATTTTGCATTGTCCACAATTTACAAAACGCCAAAAATTTTGGTTTCGACTACGTTTTTTCTTTTCATTATAATGTTAAAAATATAAAATAAATAAATGTACTAAGAAATTGCAAAAAAATAAAACAACAAATAAAAGTTTATTTTAAAAGTATACGTACTTACATACTTATATTACCCCTGTAAGAATACCGACAATAACTTATATACATACATACATACGTGCAGTGCATATACACAAGCGCGTAAACATACAAACATATGTAGATATCTACATACATAAATGAGTTTCTAAATAGTCAGACTACGTACATATGTACATACATATGTATCAGTCGTAATGCGCAGGAAATCGAAGCGATAACAAATTTACTCACATGTGTATATTGTATGTACATATGTATGTACATACAACGATCAATTTACAATCTTTTTTCATAATTATTTAAATAGCTATTACATAATTTATTTGCATGCATATGTTATATCATGTATTATACGAAGATATTGCAATGCTTAATTCCTTATACATACATATGTATATGTAAGTGCAATAAACTTTTCATTGTAGTGAAGCTCCAAAATTTTAATTACAGCGGGGAATATTGCCAGGTATAAACCATATTATATACTTCAGTACATACAGTGACACTCAACTCACTTAAGAAATAAAGTAGAATTAAGCGAAAAAGAACCAAACATTGCGAAACGGTGTGAACCCGAAACGCCGCAAAAATAAAACAGAAAGCAATACCCAGATATGAGCTAACAGTATATAATTCCCACAATGCAATAAAACCGAGTTGCTTTTACGTGTTGGCAAAAGGTATGCTATTGTTGGCACTCACAAAAGTTTCCGTTGAGCGCTTTGTATGGCAGATCCCTCTCTGCCATGATTATTCCATGTGTGAGTTAGTTCATAAATGAGACACAGATAATTCAGCACTTTTTAAGCTCAAAAAGGGGAGAGTGGATCCTACAAATGCACTCAGTCAACAGTTAAAGAGGGGGATTCGTACGATCACAACAAACACACACATACTGTATTTGTTATAAAATATTGTTGGATAAAATGCGCAAATGAGTTTGAGCCGCTACACATGCAAAACGTCGCCATTCAGCAACCAAATGAGCAAAATAGGGAAATTTATTGAGGAGCAACGGTGAGTGGTAATGCATACAAAAAGAACCATCTGACAGAGGATCCGTTCCATTCCATATGCTCGGCATACATACATATGTACATACATATGTATATTACCTATTTTAATGAAGTGCCAACATATCACAAGTCAATATTTGGCGCGATATCCGCAGACATATTTTCTTATTTGGTGTTTACATTAATACATGCATATACCGCAGAAAAAACCAGCACATTAACAAGTATTTTACCATTAATCGCGAATTGTACGTGAAAATGAATTACCAGTCCATCCATTGCAGTTAAAAGTCTGGTTAGCAGCCAACAGTCAGTTAAGTTCTGCTTAACTTAACAAAGACTCCTTTCAGTAAAGAATATTTTCTTTAAACAGGAACTTAACTGATAAATTGATGCTAAGCAGACATTGAGAAGACGGCTAAGAATATATGTATAAAGTTGTTGCAAAATTAACAATTAAATACAGAACTCATTCACAAAATTGCGAAAGATCTTTAGTGCCAAACGCTTCGCAAGAAATGTTATTTGCATACATGTAAAAATATCGTTATGTTAGTTAACATCGTGATTGCGCACACTAAGTTGCATACATTCTACATAATAAATGCATTCAATTTAGTGTTATGTTTGTTTCGCAACGATAACTAATGAAATCAAAAGGTTTTCATATGCTTAAATTAATTTATTTTAATCTACATAAGAACATGTACAAAACTTACTCATTTGTAGACACAGAGTAACTTAATTTTACTTTCATTATGGTGAGAAAATTCAAACTTCTCTCAAAATTTACATTTATCTGCTCGTGAAGAAAATTCGCGATTCTCTCTCTCAGTAGAGAGAGAACACAAATGACATTAACACAAAAAACCGGCCGGCAGCAATGCAAAAGCACACAAAAAACACGAAAATTAAACAAAAACAAAATAAACTTGACGAAAATGCATTGAAGCAGCGATTCAGCGCCGACGGCGATAACTTTAGTGTGGCAGAGACCCCACATGTGCTGATGCTTGCTAACAGCTTGTTTACTCCCGAAAAGACAGGGGCGGCAGAAAGAGTATGGTAAACAATCGATAATTGTATACGGGCAGTCGCTGCTGGCTTTTGCAGCAAAAAAATGAGCGCCGAACGTAAACCATTGCGAACAAATGTGAATGGTAAATAATAGAAACAAAAAGTCGGCAGCAATAGTAAAAGCCAAATAAACAGAACAAAATAACGGAGCGACGAACGCAAATAATGAGCAAAGGGGAGAAGAAATGTTGAATAATTAAATATTTAACAAAGTAAACTTGACACAAGCAATTTGGAGGAAAAACAAAAACAAAAGAAACTCTGAAATATTGCAAAATTTTTCATTGAGAAAAAATAAGCTATTTCGGCAATACCACTTAAAAAATTAAAGAAATATGGATGTGTTGAAACCAATTGAGTTAATACTTACAGCGTACTTATTAAGAATTGCATCGTGGTAGCCACTTGAATAATCCTCCAGCTCGAACATTTTTAAAGTTTCTATCAAACACCGATTTGCCGCTTTTTTGTACTTTGCTTTATGTTGCAATTTACTTAAATCAACAACTCCACTATTTAGTTGTTCTGAACAAATATGTGACGTTCCGTAAGAACGTATGTACATTTAACGGAACCGTTTACATGACGAGGGGGCCCGGTGGAGCTGGTGCTAAACAAAAGAACACAATCGCAACTTCACACTCACAAAAACGTATTGGCATGTACAATTGTTTTACTTCTTAAGCTTATTTGCATTGTCTTTTTCGCCACATTCGTACATTGCCTTCACATATATTTGTCCAATTTGATTTTCTTTACTGCGCTCAAAGTCGTTCTTAATCACAGCTTGCCATTATTTAACATTTTCCTTTGTGTTGATATGTGAATATTATTTGATTAAAAGAGCAAAATGATTTTATGTGTGTCTTAATTGCCAATTCGGTTATGAGCAGTTCTTACATCGCCTTGCGATATTAGTGAAAAATATATACACAATAACATTTTTCACATGGGCTTTTGGTAAGCCCTAAACCGTTTCTTGTGTTTTTCAAAAATTAAGCGGGCTCTTCGTATTTCTTCCGTTTCTTTTCATGCTTCTCCACGCACATTCGTCTCACTGTTTTTCGTTCCAAATTCGCAGCCGGCCGGTCAAGCAGTTGTTGGGCACAAAATCCAATCACACTGAAAATATCCAAACGTAACGAACAACTTGTAGAAAAGCGCGCACTTCCTCACTGAGCACACAAAATCAACTGAGAGTATCGCTGAGAAGAACTTTCGTATTAACCGACAGCGCTGCGCGCGGAGCAGGTAGCGTCGATAGCAGCTCTGCGCGCAGCACAACGCAACACAACTTCGAAAGAGAACGGAGAGAGCACGAAATTCAACCGAATGAATACTTTTTAAAAATTAACGTTCGCCGGCGGTCTTCATTCGCTTTGTGCATATATTCTACGGGTTGCCATATTTATTTCTTTTTTCTTTTCAATACTTTCCGAATAAGTAAATAAAATTGATTAGATTTTCTGATAGGAACAAATAGAGAATCGGGGTTCAATTTACACTCTACTCGTATTTTACGAAAACTGAATTTTTATTTACTTTCTAAATCTTAAATCTGTAGGCCAGTATCTTAAACAAAACCAAATCTTCATACTATACCAATTAATGTTGACTATTACGTAACTATTATTTAACTGCTATGGCCTACTATATTCATTTATGTATGTACATATTTTAAAATCTCATCAATGATCGTATTTGAACCTGGGGATTTCAAACTTAAAATGGCTAAAAACCACAAAAACACTTTGTTATTAATATGAAGCAATATTTATTGCAAAAGAGACATAAGACAATAAAAATAATTATGAATAAGGTATAAATTCAACAAGAAACGAATGAAAATATATGAATGTCTGAATATCGCTTGCAAATTAAAAACGACTACGAACATACTGACGTTCTTTACGTTTAAGCAATTCATGTGAGGCCTCTCTCGGTACATTATTTCGAAACAGGGTTGAAGTTTTAAAATTTAGGGCATTTAAAGTTGATGCATTGACACCTGGTCCACAGGTTTGCATAGTATCCATACTCTGTATTTTGGGGGTGGGCAAAACTTCTTCCAAAAATACACCCGACTGCGACCACTGTGGTTTAGGCAATACGAGTTTGGGATCAACAATTTTTTGTTTACGTTTACGTCCGATACTGTGAGAGGTTGGCAATTGCGGCACTTTGTCCTGACCAGCAGTTAGGATATGACGCACTTTAAAACCAAGTGTGCGCGGAGTAATGGGGCTTTCGCGGAAACCGCTGTTATTTATTTTTTTCTTCGGTGTGACCGGTTCTTCCAATACTGTGCCAGTAGGTAGTTCAATTCTGTTTAGTATGGCCCTCTTCTTTTTCGGAGGACTAAGCACTTCCTCTACGATTTCACCTGTTATACAATTTAAGCGTTGAACAAGAGGTTCACGTGCACGTTCTCTCTTACCTTTATTTAATAAAAAAAAAAATGGTACATGAATATTTAAACGCAAAAAATGCTTCATTTAACTTTTACTTACTTTTTTTCGTTTCAGTGTGTGACTGCGAATCCGAAATCGATTCCAATATTTGCATTGGAAGACGTTTATCGTCATACTTCTCTTCATTTATCTAAAATACAAAATTTTCAAATTAAATACCTTTAGCTTTAACAATCAAGTAAAATGAATACTATACCGGTAATGACAGTTTCTCCTTCTTAGCCTTGCTGGCTTCTTTTAATAAAATTTTTGCCGAAGCCTTGAAAGCTTGTTCCAATGCCAAAGCTGTTTTTTCTGTGATAGTTTATTAAACGTTATTAAATATTTAACATTTGTGATGATGTACAAACCTTTGGACGGCTTCATATCTTTTTTAAGCACGAGTGCATCGTTTGCTGATTCTTCATCCGAGCGCACTGAATGTTTTGACTCTTTTTTAGATTTTGGAATTATTAGTCGACTCTGAAGTGAAATTAATGAATAAGAAATATTTAATTGAAAATATACTTGCTGGATAATAATACCTTTTTATAGTTTTGCTTGGTTTCCAACTTAGCACGATTTGCGGCATCTAATATTTCATCACATCGGTCCAAAATACGTCTAAAATCTTTCTTTTTATTCTTGGTTGTTATAACTTCTCGTGGCGTAGACCCATTATTATCCTCCTTATTTGTCATTTCATCAGAAGAATCTTCTGAGCAGCTGCTATCCACTATGGTTTTAGCCTGTTCTTGAATGGGTCCGCAAAAAGATTTAGATAATCGGGTTTTTGATGTGTTCTGTGAACATTTACGATTGCTTTTCTCACTATGTGTATTATTTGCAACGTCTGAATCGCCAGTGTCAGCCAGCGTATCCATTTCGTCCTGAATATGATCACAAAAAGATTTAGATAAGCGTGATTTTGATTTAGTTGAGTGCGCTCCCAGCTCAGTACTTTTCCGGTTGCATGTTTCGCTCTTATTACTGGCATCGTCTGAAACACCACTATCAGCAAGCGTGTCCATTTCATCCTGAATAGGATCGCAAAAAGATTTAGATAAGCGTGATTTCTTGGCGCATTTTTGACTCTCTAATTCACGCTTTTGCTCTTCGAAATTTTCAAGTAAAGATTTAGATGGATTAAAATCTTCATTCGATATTGATTGTAAACTGTTACGTTTTGATTTCTTTTTGAACTCTTGATTATCGTGTGCAAAAGTCGACAACATTGATTTTCGTTTTCCGTGCTGAGTGGGAAATTGTACACAGGAATGTGCCAACTTTTCAAGTTCCTCCTCATCTTGTTTATCAATGCGACTTTGACCACTACCATCACTATTAAGACTTTTTTCTTTTTCCTCTGCCTCGGAAGAATCGGATTCCTCCATTTGATTAATATCTTCCGTTTTTGTAACACAAACACCAATTGAGAAGGAGCTATGGCGTATACGATCTTTGACCGTTATACGCTTTTGTTTTGCTTGGCAAAAAGATAAGCTTAGACCTGAATTTTTTAACTTTGTTCCAGATTTTCCAATGGTCAGCTCTTCAACGGTTTCTTCAGCGAGCGATTCATCTGTAGATTCCTCTTCTAAAGCCTGACCAACCTCTTGCGTCTCAGGTATTTCAATATCTTCACCATCAATATCCTCATTATTGTTTGATTCATTTTGCGATTGCAGATCATCAAGATCATCTGATTTGTTGCCTTCATCTACTATCAATCGCTCATTTTTGTTCTCACTTGAATCAGAATCGTTACTTGAAACATTTTTAATCTCGGTGCTAATTATGGCAGCATCTTCCATTGTTTCGGTTATTTTATTAGATTCATGACCGGAATTGATAGATTTTCGAATCGAGCATTCTATGGATTTATTATTATCCTCTTTGTCACATTGAGTTGATTCTTTGTGGGACTCTTCATAATCATTGTTGTCATCTGACATTTTTTCACATATCGATTTTGACAAACTTTTACTACGTCGTCTTTTTTGACCATTTGTCAGCAATTGTTTTGGTGGTGAGGAAATTGTACTCTCAACCGTTTCGGAAATACCATTAGCATTTGGGGTTTCGCTGTTGGGATTCCTGGTTTCCTGTTCAAGTGGGCTACTTTCCTTATTATTACAATCATTAACAATATTATTGCTTTCATTTTCCTGAGTATTTTCTTCCCTTTGGGGTTTCGATTCTTGGTCGTTAGAAACTTTTGATTCAGTATTAACGGTTGCTTCCATTGCATGTTGTGGTTTAGAAGCATCCTTAGAATCATCATCATCATCCGTTGTATCATCAATCATTCTGCTAACTTCGAAAGTTAGTGGCTTTTCTGAATTGTCGGAACTTTTACGCTTGCCATTCATCTGTTCCGTTTGTATTTTTACCTGTTGCTCGGTTTCACTTTCACTGGAGGATAAAATTCGATTTCTTTGGTTTGATCTATTAATTTTCTTGCTCTTCTCAGAATTAGTCCTTGAAATGTTTGGATTGCTATCATCTTCGCTCTCACTGGTTATCAAAATACGATTACATGATTTCTTTTTATTAGAGTTTTTGGCGTTATCTTCTAAATGCTCATCATTACCCTCATCAATATCTGAATATTCAAGTAGGGATTCTTCTGAATCAGATGTTATAAATGAAGCATTATCTTCATCATCTTCCTCATTACTTTCATCGGTGTCTTCACTGCCAATCGACTCGCCTTCATCTACAATCTCGTTTTCCAACATTTCTTTTCGTTCTTCTTCATCCATTGAATCTCCACTTTGGTAATCGTCGTCTACCTCCATTGCCTCATCATCAACAAATTCCAATTTTTGAAAACTTTCTGCATCTTCTTCCTCCTCCTCCTCTTTCTGTTCATCATTTTCGTTGGGTATTTCCTTTCTGGTATCAACATTTGGTGATGTATTGGGCTCATCTTCAACTTTTAAAAGTTGAGGCATTGTCTCTTTATCATTCGCAGTTACAACAAGGGTGTCAATTTTCCCATCCGATGTTGCGCAACCACTTACATTATGTGTCCATGATTTTGAAAACAAATCGTCCTTCTTTTCACTGCCATTACTTAAGTTTGCGGGTTCTACCGTTAACGACACATTTTTATCGTTCGTTGTTAAATCTTTCTGGTCATGTTGTGATTTAGTGGTTTCATCTTGTTTTACAGGTGAAACCTTTTCTGCATTGGTGTCTTTTTCTTCTGAAGTATTTGTTATTATTGGTGAATTAGTTACTAAATTTTCAGTATCAGTTTTTGAATTTGATACCGAATCTAACATTGGAGTGGAACTTTGCAGTTTTGTAGAAAGCTTCCTTTTTTGAGGAGTATACTCCCTTACTATTTCGTTTGCCTGTTTACTATTATTTATTTCTTCAACGTCATTGGCGGCATCATGAAACTCAACAGAATCTTTTGAAGCATTTGCGCTGTGATCTTTTGATGTTTCCATTTTGGCGCTTGCATCTTTAAAACTACCATTAGACTCTTTATCACTTTGGAAAGACTGATCTTTTGACTGATCGTTTGTGGAATCCATGTCTATATAGCTTTTACGTTTAATCGAAGCTGGAGTTTTAGGGTAAGAACTCTTCACCTCATCGTCAACTTCCATATCGGTGAATGTTACAGATTTCGAATTTGGCGGTGAACTAATGGCAGACGTTTTACTACAAATTTTGTCGATCACTTTGGGCGAAAGCTTCTGCAACATAACAACACTTTCTACAACGGGATTTGAAGAATTTAAAGGTGATAAAGACGTGTGAGGACTTTTGGCAGTGGTATTAACTTTTACGTCGTTATGAACACTTTCAACGAAGGCTTCCGATGAATTTAGCGAAGCTAAAGTTTCGTGAGGACTTTTGGCAGTGTCATCAACTTTTGCATCATTATGATCAAAGCTATCCGACTTATTAGACAAATCTTCAGGGACAGTTTCTTTTACAAGCGCATGTTCAGTTAAGGATGACTCCAAACTTTCCAGCTCTACTTGTTTCTCTTCATTTGTGCCAAATGATTCCATTTTTGTGTCTGGGTTTTCCAAATTCTCATTCGTTTCTTTTCGCTTGGTAACAGTTGAATTGCTATCACACTCCTCAGTATCATTAGAGGTCGTTATGACTTCTGATAAATCAATTGTTTCAATATCTGTGTTTTCTTTTGGAGAAATACTCTTTGCCTTTAATCTTGGGGACATTCTTACTGGAGTTTTCGTTGATTGATCCTTTACTATTGGAGTGTTACTATTAACCTTTTCCTTGCTATCAGTTGGTTCATCTTCCAGATTAATCACTTCAATATCAGAATCACTATCACTATCTTGCTTGGAGCGTCGTGATTTCGGTCCTGGCTTTTTCCTTGCAGCTCCTGAGCGTGGAGTTTTCTCTACTTCTATTTGTGATGTCAATCGTCTTGTACGTCTTGCAGGCGTCCCTCTGGTATTTATTTCATTTGTTTCATTTTCTTTTGGTGAAAGTTTATCCAAGGTTGGCGTATGTAAATCTGCTGCAGAAACGCTGCTTTTGCGCGTAGTTCGTTTAGCCGGAACATACTCAGCTTCATTCGACTCATTGATTGTCGTAGTTTTAGACTTTGCTGGCGTTTTTGAGGGCGTAGCAGTTAAAGTAGTGGAGTTGCGTCGTCCACGTAAAGCACGAGAAGGAGAATCTAAAATATTATTGCTTAATATTCATGTTGCAGTTGTGCTTTAATATGTGTACATACTTGTCTCCGGTATGGAAGTAAGCTTAGTTAGTTGTGGTGTAGACGGCCTACTGCTTGCATCGCTGTCCACAGATGTTAAACGCTTTCTTAAAGATCTTGTCACTATGTAATTAAATGTGAAAAACAAACTTCAATTTAGACATTTTTTATACATACAATATGTGGGATATCGCATTTGTCCCGTTACCTTAGAACGGTATGCAATTAAGTGCATTCAATGCAATA
Source organism: Bactrocera neohumeralis (assembly GCF_024586455.1). Lineage (NCBI taxonomy): Eukaryota > Metazoa > Arthropoda > Insecta > Diptera > Tephritidae > Bactrocera > Bactrocera neohumeralis. Next base: position 84,756,086 of record NC_065919.1, on the reverse strand, counting down.
TTTAACACCAATTTCAACTTACCACGTCCACCAGTGGAAGTGTCCTCTAAATTCTCCATAACGATTTCTAACTTTTTCTTACAAAACGTGTAATATGTGTGAGCTTGGGAGAAAACAAATTTTCTTAAATCAACTGAAAATCTAGTTTACATGTGCAACTATCGGAATCACTCGCGATGTATTTCGTATGAATTATGTGCTTCTTCTTATCCGAAATTTGACTTTTAAACGGTTTTTACGCTGTACATAGTTGCAAAAATAGTATTAAAGTGATAATTATTATTGCCAGATAGTATTCTAATGAATTGCCTATGGCCGATATTTATGAAAATATTTTATGCGAGCTTTTTTATCTCATATAATTTAGGTATAAAAATTATCTGAACTGATGTGCAGAAAATATAAAAAAATTCTCAATTTGCACAGCATTAACAAAACTATCGAGAACGAATAGATAAAATTTCTTTTTTGAATATGTTTAAAACATTTTTTCCAAAATATCAATTTGACAGAAAAATAAAATTTACTCTTCTATAATTTAATTTCTTACAAGTTGTATCAAACGAAGCAACAGCTAATGATGGGAGATGACCTATTTCGTATTATCTCCCACTTTTGCGAATTCACTGGATTATAGAATATACAGTAACTGTTTTCATTATCCAAACGTTACGCATACCCTATGTTTTCTTCGCTTCGTTGGTTAAGTGAATTGTCACACAAACAAAAGAAAGTTGTATGTGGATGGGCCTTTACAGATCATACGTCAATAATATTGATGAGTAATACTGATACTCTATATAAAGGGCTTGTATTTTGTTTACTAAGGGTCATTTCATTAACATATTCAAGTGGTGAACAAAATGTTTCGAAGACTTCTTGCTTTTCTTTGTTTTCACTGTTTTTTAATTTGGGTATTATCCGACTGTGGTTGCAGCAAAGGTTTGGATAGACAATCGAGTGAATTAAAGCCGCCAACCGAAAATAAAAATGAAATTCCGGTTTGCAAGCAAAATAAAAAGGATGGTTCACACTACAGAGATTACTATCCAGAGGATCCATCAATGTCTCTTATACCAGCAGGAAACTATTTAATAGGAACTGATGAGCCTCACTTTGAAAGTGATGGCGAGGGTCCAGAACGGCTTGTTAAAATATCCGAATTTTATATAGATAAATTCGAGGTGTCCAATGCAGATTTTAATAATTTTGTTAAAGCAACGAATTATACTACAGAAGCAGAGATATTTGGAGATAGCTTTCTGTTTAAAACCCTTTTGACACCAGAAATGCAGGAAAAATACGTTGACTATCGTGTTGTTAGTGCTCCTTGGTGGTTTAAAGTTAAGGGAATTTCGTGGCGAAATCCCCACGGACTGAAAAATAACATAAATGGTTAGTGTTTTGTTTATATATATCCATGCAATTTATTAGCACAATTCCTTTTTTTTCTTGTTACCAAAAGATTTGTGGGAACATCCAGTAGTCCATGTTTCTTGGAATGACGCTGTGGCCTACTGCAAGTGGGCCGGAAAAAGATTGCCAACTGAAGCAGAATGGGAAGTAGCATGTCGCGGTGGAAAGAAACGCAAACTTTTCCCTTGGGGAAACAAATTAACGCCTCATGGGAAGCACTGGTAAATCCAACAACAAATGATAGAGAAGAATACATCATTAACTTGTTAAGATAATATTGGCCTATTTTTAGGGTAAATATTTGGCAAGGCGATTTTCCAGACGGAAATACATCTGAAGATGGTTATGAAATAACCGCTCCTGTAAATACATTTCAACAAAATGTTTACGACCTGTATAATATGGTCGGAAATGTGTGGGAATGGACTCAAGATCGTTGGCAAAAAGACGAAGTCAGTTCCAATCCACAATATGTAAAGAAAGGAGGCTCTTATTTATGTCACAAATCTTATTGCTATCGTTATCGATGTGCTGCCCGTTCGCAAAATACAGCAGATAGCTCATCTGGAAATTTGGGCTTCCGTTGTGCAAAAGATGGATAAGTATAGATGTGGCAATTAAGAAGAGCTGCTAAAATAACTTTTTTTTAAGTGGTGGGAGTATTACTATGTATATTTACGGAAAATTAACATACATGCATTTATAAAAAGCAAAAAACAAGATCTTTAAATCATATTTTGTTTTGCTATTTCTGGGTTGAACTGGCTGTTATACTTTTGCACTATTCGTTGATGAGGCATACTATTAGTATTATCAAATTCCTGTACCGGTTTTATCGGTGCTAATAATGCCTCTTGTCGTGCTCTTTCATTAGCCTCTCGTATTAGCCGTTCCTTTCGCATTTTTTCCAATTTTTCACGTTTTATACGTTGTATTTCTTCCATGTCACCTTCGTTGTCTTCATATTTAGAACGTTTTCTATCCTTAAGCTTTTCTTTCTTATGTTTATGTTTTTTGTGTTTCTTGGACTTCTTGTGCTTTGTATATGTATATTTCTCAGTTATGCTTTCAAGCTTTTTTATATTCTTTGATGGAGGAGAAGTATCTTCACGAGAACGTTGTTTGAAGTCTGTAACTACTTTCTTTTGCTCAACTTTAGGGAGTAAAGCATTAATCAGCGTCAGAGGATCCTGTGACTGTTTATTTTTCACATCTTTTTCAATTATGTCACTATCACCGACCTCTGTTCGTTTTGGTGCTATTTCATACCAGCTTCGTAATTTCAAGGCTTCATTAGTATCCTGGCCCAAGTATGTCAAGTACCCTATTTGCTTTTCATATTTCTCTTGTTCTTGCTTCTTTTCATCTTCTAATGCCTTGTTTGTCTTTTTAATGTGAGATTTATAATCCGAAAATAAATCAACATGTTGATTAACAATATTACTTCCACTAGGTGTGGAAGGTTTATTCTCTGTTGTAAATCCTTCAGTGGTAGTTGAACCAGATTTTTTTCTCAAAAAGTTTATTCTTGCTTCACTTTCCTGAAATTACACATAATTTTTACACACATCAAAAGAACTTAAAAAGAAATTATGTACCGCTAATATTAATTTTTCTTGCCGTTTCTGTTCCTCTTCTTTTGCTGCAGCTTCATCACGCCTCACTCGGGCAATGTTGTCCTTTGTTCGAACGTGCCATCTTAATGATAACGATGTGTTATATTGAAAAATAAAATTTAAATAAAATACTCACCTTTTCTTGGGAAGGATATTCATTGTTCTTTAGGTTCTTTTAAACTTAATTACTAAATTTTTCTTCTGTGATAAATATGCGTTTCAAAATAATTTGTTTACAATAATTCTTCTTTATAATCAACTGTTCACAATAACTAAACATCAGCTGATCCCATCACAGAGCCCGTTTCTTACAACAATACCACAGCTTACAACTTATTTCTAGGAGTTTTTCAATAAACTTAGCTAAAACGTAACCAAAGCAGATTTAATGTTGGCAACGTAGTATTTAATTTTGGTTTAAAAGATAATAATTTGCTCCACTTAATATTATTCTCAGCAATATATTCGTTCGTAGAACGAAAACAGCTGTTTTTACTGTTTTATCAAGGGCAGATGCACTTCTAGTTGCCGGCATGACTTGATCTGTTTGTGTATAGAACAAAGTTTCGAATTATTGGAAATCCATATCTTAAATAACAATTGAAAAAAAAAACAGCACACTTATTAGCTATATTATTAATGGAATAATCAGAACTACATATATGAAATGAGTAATCAGAAAATTGGATGGAATATTTACTTTTTTATAAATGATTTGTGTGCTTATGAAAAGTAAATAAACTTGGCAACTTTGAATTAATTTATTTTTCACACGATGACAGTTCCTCGTTCTCGTTTTTCACTCGATGGCGGAAATTAATGAGAAAAGACGACGAAGTGCAGAAAACGAGAAAATATTGTAAAAAAGTAATTTTCAACAGGAAAAGTTTCTAAAACTTGTGAAATTGTTGTCAAAATCGAGAGTATCCGCAATCGGGAATATATATTCGATGAAATTATGGCCGCGGAGCAACGTGTATTAAAACAGGATGGTTATTTGGACGTGGGTAATGTCGAGGAATCGCGTAATATCGCCTACCATCCACACTTGAATGTAATTCTCGTCTTCGACTCCAGTAATCAAGTGAAAATTCTCGATGTACATTCAGGAGTTATTTTACAGACTTATAATTTAGGCGGAAATGGTAAGCATAACAATGGGTAAATTTGTTCACTTAGTAGCGCAGGAAAGTGATATTGAATTTGTGTCTGGAGATGTCTGAAGGTGCTGTTGTTACCTGAATAGAAGTAAAATAAAAGTAGAGAAGGGCAGGGGCTAAATATTGCATACGAATAAAAACATGCCGCAGTGTTAGTGCGCAGTTAGAATGGGGAGGGACTTTTCCGTTTTGAAGTCATTTCGACAGCTGCTGCAATAACGACTCAAATTAAGGTTTTGTTTCTGATTATCCGTTATCCGTTAGAAGTTCAATAAAATGATTGTTTATGATTACTATTAACGGAATGTACGTTCCTATAAATATTGAACACACTTTAGAAATTAATAAAAAAACATAGAAATATAATTAATTCTTTTATAAATACATATATATACATAAGTATATGTATATCGTTCATCATTATTTGATATTTTTAAAGTTTTTTTTTATAATTTTTGATTGTATTTATTTATTTATTATAATAAATTTTTGATTGTAATTTTACAAGTAACTGCATTTATCTTTTGCAGCCATCGATGGAAACGTACGAGGAAAATACCTTCCCCTACAGGAGAAGATACTCCTTTGGGACGGACAGAATTTAGGTTTTCGCGGTGACTACAATGGTGTTTTGCTATTGGATACAATTCTTCAACCACCTATTTTGCAAAATGATGATCTTATCAAATTAGAATTGCTTCTATCAGAAGCGATAATTTTTCAGACGTGTCTCAAAGATCTCGAACAAGAAGGCTTGGAATGCCCTAGTGACGTCAGTAATGAACTATTGGAAAAGATAAAAAATGCACAAGCAAATGCTAAGAAGGGTATCAAAGCTCAGAGGGTAAGGCGAGAAACATAGATAGTTTTGATTAATTTTAGTTTAAATAAACTGATTGAAATATTTTTTCAGTGGAACACAATTTGTTTGGAAGTATCGTATTCAAGCTTAAAATTGGTTGCAAATAATGTAGTTATTATGTTGAAGCGATTAGAGCGTCACATTCCCGCCTTGGCAATAGCTTCGGCTATAAATGAACGACTAACTGATCTACTTTCCGGATCTCGAATACCGGATTTAAGTTGGCATGGAAGTAACTTTCAGCGTGTGCTAATGCATTCTGAAGCTGTACGCAGACAAACATTTGAAAAATGGCCACATATGGACTACAAGTGGGCTTTACCCGATCAAATGGCACAAGCCGGCTTTTATCACCAGCCATCATCATCTGGCGAGGATCGTGCCATGTGCTTCACCTGCAGCGTTTGCTTAGTTTGTTGGGAGAAAACCGACGAACCGTGGAGTGAACATGAACGCCATTCTCCGATGTGTCCGTTCGTCAAGGGCGAGTACACACAAAATGTTCCATTATCTGTGACATACGCAACCAATCCTGCTGTGTCTGCACCGGGACTTGGTTTCGATGTCATCTCAAACAGCGATTATGCCAACGTATTATGCACAAGTTGCACGCAGACTGGGGAAATTACTATTTGGAGTATCGAGCGACATCTGAAGAAGATGCATTCCTTCAATATTGCTAGTTTAATGAAGGATATCTGTGATGAAGGGTATAAGTGGGCACGTGTGACCGCAATATGTGTTCTGCCAAATGCCCGTGCGCAGTGCAAAATTAATGCAATGACTGCAAATCAAACAGGCGGAGGGGGGAGTGCAGGTTGCGGTGGGGTTGCAGGTGGTAATGTGACCGCCAGTGGCATAGTACAATGTTCCTCCACGTCTACTCTACGCGCAGGTGTGGTTGGCTCCAAAATCGTATTGGGTATGAGCATCCGACAAAACACCGGCGAATATTTACTTCGCATGGTGGTGCTAAATATTGTTGAGAGTGATCGTGTTCAAGAAAATACTGGAAATAGTAACACTGGTACTGGATCTGGAAGCGGTAAGACTAGCATTAATAGCAACGGCAATGCTGGCACAAACCAGAAGTCGCAATTGATTGGAGGTAAGAAAAAAATTGTATAAATTTACTAAAATAATCAAAAATTACTTTCACTAGTCGCTGATAATGGTGGAGGTGGTGGCGATGGCACCAACAGCGAGAAGCTGAGTGACAAATACGATCAGCGAGACGATGATAACAAATCGCTTTCTTCGGATTTCGAAAAATATGCAGATGGCTTCGACAGCAACGGATTTGTATCGGAGTTAATTGCTTTGAAGAAAGGTGATTGTGTTGTTGGCGATAAGGTTGAGAGTCTCAAAGCAGATTTTAACGATTTATTGGAGGATGAACTTATGAAAATGGACTTATCACAAAGCTATATAATTTCACAATTTTTGGAAAAAAGTCATGATGCGGGAAGCGGTAATGAAATCAGTGTCGGAGTAGGAGTCGGCAGTGATGTATCTTTGAATGCCAATGAAATTGAAATGGATCCAAGCTATTTCAAAGAGAAGTTATTGGCTGCTACACTAGCAGCACAGCAAAATAATACCAATAATAACAATGGACACAAAAGTAGTAACAACAATAATAGCAATGGTAGTACAATTGTTCAAAAGCTAACTGTGAGCGAAGATATTGATTGTGTAGTTGAAAGTTGTACAAGTGTGCGAAGAATGAATGCGCTGGTGTCGGACGGCGAAGCGTGCAGTGGTGCTGGAGGAGGCGCCACTAATGGCCGTCGCGAAATCATCGAAATCGGTGAGATTTTGCCGGTAAATGGCAAATGCAATCAGCTGCTGGTGAAATTAGTAAAAACAAAAGCGCCTAACGAAACGTCAAGTAAGATAATTATGGCAACAGTGGACATGGATTTAGACGATGAACGAATGGAAGGTTTGCTGGAATTATATTGAAGTAAATTGATTTGTTGTTTTTATATGTAATTTTTTCAGATCATGCGGATTTCAATTCGGAAGCGGTAGCTGCTCAACTTCTACTTTTCGACTATGCAGATTCGACCATTTCAAATGAATATACTTTGGCCGTCACTTTCAGTCGAACAAAGTGTCCTCAACAATTGTGTATTTTGCCAAGTTTTCAATCTTCAGATGATGATCAAAATAGCTTCAACACAGATTCGGGTGCGCTTTGTGTCGTATGTGCTGACGGTAGCATGGAAATTTACTCCCTAACGGACTTTCAACCTATAACAGTTGTTGAGGAGGAAGGCGAACATTTCGTTTCGGTTGCATATTGTCGTAGCCTGGATCGTCTATGTGGCTGCACACGTAGTGGGTCGCTAATATTTTACTCCTTAAATGACGCAGAGAATGAGTCTGGTGACGAAATGCTCGAAATGGAAGACGACTGCAAAGCAACATTGGCATCAACGTACCCCCAAAGACAAAGCGAAAATGATTTCCCTAATACTGACGCGGGAAATAGCAATATTGCATTGTCCAAAGCATCCGTGACTGTTCCAGATGGCTTAAGCAGAAACGTGGCGCCAACTGTATACACATCAACGAGTTCAGTATCAACCGGAATTGAGCACTTAACAGAAGACAGCCAATATTTTGGCATTGAATCGTTATTGACTGCCAGTAATATTAAAATAGATTGCAGCGGCCAAGGTTCGAGCAGTAGTTCTGGCTTAAATGGTGGACTAAATAATAATAGTTTGTCACAATCGTCGCCATCACCCTCAACGTCTTCTATTAATGCGGCGTCCTCTTCCAATTTGCTGGCATACAAAACTAGCGAACTTTCGCTTGATGATTTACGAACTCTCTACGAACTCACACAGTTCGACGATGTGTTGGCCTTATATACTGCCGAAGTGCCGAGTTGCTGGAATGATCTAGTGCAGGCGCAGAAACAGCGAAAGCAGCCACAACATTTGCGCCATGGTGACGACACGCAATTCACGAAAACGTGGCGCTTACATAACGATGCGTGAGTTGAGCTCAAAATTTTAGAAATTGTAAATATTTTAATTTTTTTCTCCTTCAGCACCACTTGGGATGAGCACATTATTGAACTTAACCTCGTGCAACCGGTTAACTTAGGACATATTGATTTGAAGTTCTCACTATATCAGCAGTGCCATAATCCGGCCGCAATTCAAGTCACATTACTAAAACAGAATACCAGCGGATTCGGCTATCGCATGAAAGGTCCGCACCTCAATTATAAGCAATCCGCTATGGATGACAACATAGATTTGACTTTTAACAGTTATGATGGTAAGCGGCATTAAATACCAGCATTTAATATATTTTATCACTGACAACTTATTTGTGCCCAATTTATTATTAGGCAACAATGAGAATCCTGTTCTGAGTGAAGAATATCTACAAACACATAATGCTGAAATACTTGCGGGCCCAATTGAGTTGTCCTCGTGCATTGATCTATGCGACCAAGGCGGCACAGTTACACTGACATCACCGAAACTGTTTAAGACGCGCACGCGCAACTTTCTGTTACACATTAAAACCATGTCAGATCCAGCAAAGGAAGGCCAAAGCAAGACGCGAGGCAAGTAGATAGCTACATGTAAAGTTTTTTTAAATTTTTTTTTTTATAGATAAATCAGTTGTATCCTGTAGAATTGCTGTCTAACAATTTCGATTTTTATTTTTTTTTTCATATTTCTTTACTAATTCATGCCTCCATCATATCATTAACTCTCATTAAATCAATAACGTGACATGCTCTCACTATCATCCGATGTCATCGCACATTGCTTCACTTGTCCATCTTCCTGCATCACGCCCATCGCTGTAATACACGCTTGCAAATTCGTTGAAACGAATACAGTGCCTGTACGTAAAGGTGCAATAATGCGTTTACCGTTATCATCATCATTTGCCGGAAGCACAGCACATAACTTTATGACAAATAATACCGCAAGCTCAAATGCATCCGCCACCAACACCAATACCAGTTCGTTTCCGTCAAGCTCATCAAAGTCACGTTTTGATTTTTACATTGGTATGCAATTATTAGTTCTGTATAGATAGAATGGGATATGCAAAGCTTTATTTCTAACTATTAGTATGCTAACTCTTCTATTGTAATACTAGCATAAAGTATATATAAAAATTATTTAACTTAAGTCTCAAATTTTTTGCAGGTTGTGATTGGTTGCATGAGATTTCCATCAATGTTCGCGGTGTGAAAAGTCAAAATCGCATTCCCAATGAGCGTTTGCAGAGAATAGCAATGCTCGAGAGTAATATTCTGCTTGAGAATCTGTTCAAAATTGTGAGCAATTCCAATTCAGCAACGCTGGAGAAGAATCTAGCTTTGGATATCCTTACATGGATATGCTTTATACGCTTAAACCGTTTCCGCTCACCAAAATCCGAACGGATCAAGGGGCAAATTAATAAAAATACAGCTTCTACAAACACAGACTTAATGGCTCAACAATTCGAATGTATCTGCCTGTCGGAAAAGTATCTGGAAAATATGCTGCGCAACTGCATCATACACAGCAATCGCACAATGGCACACAAATGCGTCAAATTGATACTAATATTAACCGAGTAAGTTAGCCGACGCACAAATTCAGTTGAACAAAAAAGTTATGTAATGAACGTTTGTACCTTTCAGCGGCATATGCAGTCTGCCTGTTGAGGTGCAGTCACATTCCACCCTCGACGTTGCCATAAAGGACGCCGTAGCGAATACATTCAACGAGTTGCCGCGCGCCAAGTTCGCGAGCGTTGTGCGTTGGTATGCCATGCTCGCTTGTGCCACTTCGACACTAGAATCACACAACGGTATATCGGAGTTGTGTGTTAAATTACTGACTGAAATTGCAAAGGAAATCGATGTGCGTTGGGATCCCTACTGCTCTTTGCTCAGTACAAGGTATAGAAATGCTTAAAAACTGCTATGCCGTTTTTTAATTTTTTTTTTTGATTTTTCTTAAAACAGATTTGGTCTCTACGGCTTTCCCTTCGAGCCTGAAATATTCGATTACGACTTGCCAAATGTAAATAAAAGTAACGTTGTACTGCCCTCGTCGCTAATGAATATGATTCGTTCGAATGCAGGTCTAATGCAAGCCGCCGGTTTAGATATTAAAAAGCTTTGCTCTATTGGTAAGTGCGTCGGAAGATATATGTATATATTGAATTTGTGCCTTAAATTGTGTTTAATGTATATACGTAGATGGTGTGGATTTTCGTACGTTTCCGCATTTGATCAAATGCAAGAGTGTTAGTAATCAGCTGCGCGGCTTATTGGAGGTTGAGCAATTACACTACACATGTGCATCGACGTCGGAGGCAACGCGTATCGATAATATGGACACGGTGTCTGCAAGCAGCGCATCCAATATCAATATGGAGGAATTGATTGTCGCACCGATGGTAGACATGCCCAAAGAACAAGAAAGCTACAATGTAGGCAAAATGCGCTTGATAACATATGGAATGTAAAGCTAATGTTTGTTTGGTATTTTTTAGGTCAATGATTTGGTATATAATGTGGATAAACATATGAAGATAGTCAACGCTAAGAAATCCGAAAATGATGTAGTCGCAGAAGTGCTGAAGCCAAACGGAATATGTAGTAAGTTCATTAAAGAAAACGAGAACAAACGTTTGCGCCGAAGCTATAAAGCGCTTTATATGTAAAAGTATTTTTCGTACAAGAACTTAATTTTGGTCGATCGTTTTTATAGCACCTATATGCTATAATTACTCGGATCTGAACAATATGTTCGGGGTTTATAGCCTTGTCTTGAGCAAAAATCTTTAACAAATTTTGTGAAGATTTGTTCTCCAATAAAAAATTTCCAATATAAGAACCACCCTATATAGTGGTGGTTCCGACAAATGAGTCGGATTTTTAGTACAAATGAAATTTTTTTTAAGGAGAAACGGACATACACAAAATTTAAGATCTATATCTTAAAAATTGAGCGACCTACCATAGCTAAATCATGACTCAGCTCGTCACGCTCATCATATGAGGACTTTGTTGCAAACATTGTATACCCTGTTCAGTATAAAAGTACTGCAGTATCAAAAGAAACAGATATAAGCCAAGATTTAAAGTACATATTTGTATTACGAATTTGTAATTTTCGTAGTTTCCTTACAAAATTACATAAATCGAATTTATACTTCTCACCTTCAATTATAAAGAAAAAGTCTTTGTTTACGTACCTTGAGCTACTGTCTAAAGCATCAAGCGACTACAATTTTAATTTTATTTCTTTCCTCCTTCGTAGATTTCAATCCAGCCAGCATCATCGATGACAAAATCAAAAAGTGTATGCCGCTTTTGCCAAAATTCAAAGCCATTTGCAAGTACATTGAGTATTGCGATGAGAACTTGCAAGCCACTTCAGCTGGTAATAACAACAGCAACTATGCCAATAACGATACAATGCTCTCAAATCCAAGTCTTCTAGCCAATTCCGATCCGAAAATTAACGAAGCCAGCGCTAAGGCTATAACAATGGCTACACAAATCATCTACGAAGCTACGCAACAAGAAGAACAATTACAACAACAGCTACAGCATCTTAACAACACAGAATATTCGTCGCCGCAAACGCCATCTGTAGCCGAACAGCAACAGCCGAAAAAGCAAACGCAGCACAAAGACAAAACTTTAACAGCTAATGCCGAAGCGCCGGCCATTGGCAATGATAACTCGAATGCCAATGCAACAAATGTCTTTGCTTGGCATAAGCTGCTGGCGCCACCGCCAAAACAAATGGTCGTTATTGATCGTATGCATTCCGGCGCACGTCGTTTTGTGGTCTTGGACTTCGGCTCACCCATTTTACTCACCGATTTGGTTATACCCGCATGCGACGAGCTGGCATCACTGCACATAGACATTTGGTGCTTTGATGAGGAAGCCGACAGCGTGCGCTTAGTGGTCGCCTCTGACATCAGCACGAAAACCTTGGTCCTCAGCGATCTGCAACCACCACCGATTTGTCGCTACATGAAAATCACCATAATTGGACGCATCGGTATGTCGGCTACGAAATGCAAAATTCCAATTGGTTCGTTTTATGGACACGCCGTTGTTTTGGAACACGACGGCTACGGCGATTCGCTGCTGCGTTTCATGAAGCAACCCGCACAAAATATACAAGCACAGATAAAGGCGCTGACGTCGCTGTACGAGGATGTGCATTGCCGTTATAGTTTGGCTAGTTGTAAGTTAATCGAGTTGCTGACACCCATTCTCAACTGCGAGATGTCAAATGTGGCTCATATGCAAGCATTCATCCACAAGCAACGCGAAGAGGACGCTAACACCGTGGACAACAGTAAAGTAGTCACCATATATGAGGTGAGTCTCAAACATTTTAATCATGCAATGCATGTTGTTGTTGTTGTAGCGGCAGAAAACATTCCACAAGTAATTTTGAGGAATAGTGCCGAGTTAACGTAATCTGGGTCCGTTCCGGTTACTAAGACCTGACTCATGCAATGCATGGTTTTATATGATTTTCTTCTATTTCGCTGTTACATTAATTTTCGTTGCACTTTTTAGGAATGCATTCTATTGCAACATCAAATCAATATTATACGCAATGTCATTGGACGTTTGGAGAACTCGCTACACCCAGTGCCCTTCGGTGCTGTTGCGGCTCAAGCTGCCGCCGGCTCGTTGGAAAATGCGAATTTACGAAATGTCTTGCAGTTGGCATCACGTGACAAACTTCGTGTTCTGGGCCAAAGTCTAGTGGAGATTTTGCTGCATTTTTCCATTGAATATGGTATAAAGGTACAGTTTATTGTTTTTCGATTTCAAAATAGTATGAAATTTTGCTAATCATATATTTTTTACCCACAGAATATTTTGCCAGTCCACCAGCTGTTCACAATGGATGTGGCCAATATGCTGTTCAATTCGTTGGTGGTATATGGCGATGCACACATCCAGCTGGCCACATGTTCGCTGCTGGTGCGCATGTGCTGCTTCCAGAGTTGGTGGGGCGATTTCTTGGCGGACATCTTCTGCAATTTGTTTTCTTCGCAGAACAGTAAAATCTTTCCACAAGACCGGTAAACAATATTAGCGTTAGATAGTGTATTAGTGCTGTACAATGATTTTTTGTTGCAGCATTTTCTTCTTGCTGACCTACTTGGGAAGACGTAGCATCGCAATGGGCACTTGCCGTTCGATAGTCATCGACGCAGTATTGAAGACATTGGCCAAGCTTTTGGCACCGATTTCGCCCAGATATCAAGAGAGCCAAGCGACGGCCACGCGTATTGATGACACAGATGACAGCGGCGGTGCTAGCTCTGGTGGCCTGTGGTCGAAATCGGATCTGCAGCTGATCACGTGGCTATTGCTATTTTTATCGGTGTGCTTGGATGACAGTAATGAACGCAAAGATAAATGTATGTATTAATAATTTTATAAATTCGTTTAACTCTATAATATGCTACGCTGTATGCCAATTAGCTTCGAGTCGATGGGACTTCATGAGCTGTGAAACCGATTTCACCAAAACTCGCTCACAAACCACAAATACGTCTGGCAAACAGTTGCGTTGCTTCAAGAAACGCATTGTGCAACAAAACAAATACAGCGTGCAGCCTTATACGGACTGGGGCAAAAAGATTTTCATGATTCAGAATGAGGTAATCTAAATTTTGTCTATGTTGGGCAAGCACATATAACATGCTTCCGCATTTATTCGCAGCATCCAGGCATTTTCATGGAAATGACAGGCAAACCGAAACCGAGCAAAACCAACAAGACAAATATAACGCCAAAGACCACCAAGGAAACCAACCAGGAACCTGAAAACAACTTCGACAAGGGACTAAAGACCATACGTTTGAATAACATATTGATCGTGATTCGTGGTTTGATCGCATTATTGCTGGAAATGGATTTTACCTGCAATATGGATCAATTTCTCCTAACATGCAAGGTATGTAGACTCTGCGATATTTGATTGTGTATGCGTCTACCATTAATTACTGTTATGTGCTTTTATGTCTGCAGGTCATTGCGCGCTTAGTGTCTGCATGCCGTCCCGCAGTGCAGTTGTCAAAAATAATTACAACCACGCAATTGGAGCAACTCATTCGGCAAGCGGTGTGGAATGATCAGCAACAGCCCTGGGCTGTGCATGCGATCACCTGTTTGCTACAGGTAAGAAAGTACAATTTGAGCTTGTCATTTATTTACACACTCTCACGTTTGGTTGCAGGATCTACTCGATGCTGATAAGCAATTCAAAGATAATGACAATGTGTGCGCCAATACGGAAGGTGTGCGACCGATGGAGGGTGTTCAGGAAACAAAAGATCTGTTCTCTGACTATTGTAAGGAACACAACTAAGATTATATGAGATTTACAAATACATATTGCGTTTTTTTTCAGCAAATTACTTGTCACAGGCTGTAAACTCGCAACTACAATCCGTTGGCAATGATATACAGTATTCTGATGGTACGTAGCTGTCATTTGAAACATCTTTTCAAATAATATTTCATGATATTGTTTCCGTTTAGGCGTCAAATATTCCTACTTGCCTTCGTTAATCGAATGCGAAGACACCGAATTGGATGACATATTGAACGACATTGATATTATCGAACGTTCGAAAACGGTGACCAAGAAGGACAGCAATGCCATCAATAAGAACACATTCAACTATTTCTGCAAATCAATATCCAGTGCCATGGACGCACGCCTGGACGTTGGTCTCGACATTAATGTGGAAATTCAGCTGCGCCGCCTAACAATGGTCTCCTCTTTGGATATGTATTCGTCCTTGCCGCAAATATTGGCCAATGAGTTCATTACGACTCCGCCGGAGGCGACCGTTTGGCCGGAGTATATTACGGACATCTGGTCTAGTCCGGAGTACAGTTGCGGTGAAAACACTTATAAGATGTTTAAAAATGTGTTTGATTGCATTTTTGCCCACCTACATTTGCAAGTGAGTAGCTCTGTTATTATATGCTTTAAAGTTTTGTTTAAACGAACATTGTTTTTGTTTTGCGCAGGATACATGGGTACACCTGGAGCAAGTGTTACAAATGTGGCTGACTTTGAATGGTGAATTGTCTGACAAACCCTACAATTCCGGCATCACACAGAGCGACATACCAAAGATACCGTTCGGTGCGCATGCCGTGCAAGGGCTGCTGCTCGCGTTGGCGTGGCATAACGACATTAAACTGCGCACTTGGTGTCTCGGTTTCCAGTGCTTGTTTTTGGCGTGTAATTCACAGGCGCTGGGCGATGACGACACCGATTCGACACGCATCAATGAAGTGATCGTTAACGATGAGAATTTCGAGAAGATGCTTCTACGTTTCTTCTCCGGTTATGGCATGAGTTCTTCGATCATTACAAACCGTTGTGTAAGTCTATATTTTGCAGCCTTGAATGTGTGTGTTTTAAATAATTTGTTGTTTTGTTGTCACGTTTTATAGGCCGGTCCAACAATTTGCAAGAACTTGCATGAGCTGTTGATGTGGCTGCACAAGAAGAGCGAAAGCAGTGCTCTGACAGTTGTTTCGAACCGTCGCAAGCTGAAGGACACTCTATTGCATGTCATTTTGCAGTTGGTGCAGCCAGGTGGCGCCATCGCCAATCAGCAGGGCCCAATTGATGCTCAAAGCCAGTTGGTGCGGGACTTACTCTTAATACCAACTGACAAACCCGACTTGAATGTGGCGCTAAACATTATCGAAAGTGTTTGTAAGTTTATTTGGCCCTAGAAGTCGCTTGAAGACGTATGATATTTTACTATTTTTTTCTATATTTATTCTACAGCGTTCTTGGTGTTTAACAATATATCTAATGGCGATAAGTTACAATGTCAACGCTCAACTGATTGCAATAATGCCACGAGTACTTTTAGCAATCTCTTTGCGAATGTATTGGGCTCAGAGAGCACCAAGCAGAATACCACGCTCTCTGATAACTCGCTCATAATTAGTTTATTGAAATTGTCGTCGTCGCTGGCGGAGACCGAACTGCCTAGACAGCCTAGTGTAAGTCAAAATCAATATACCAACTGATCAAATTTGACCATGACTGACAAAAAAAAAACACCATTTTCACAATTGCTGCGATTTAAAACACGAAGTAGTATTCCTTATTGACGGTTGTCTTAATTCTTTTTTCGCGCGTCGTTTAAATGGACCAGACCGAGTCATATTTGATCAAAATGTAATTTTTCGAAAAGTACTTTTTCAAATTTTTGTATTATATTTAGGAGGTGCCTATACCAGAAGAGGAAGAATTATCAAATGAAAGCCAAACTGACGAAACCAAGGCGGAGCAGTTGAATATAGAAGGCCACCGACCGAAGACACCTTGTATAGCCGATACTGGTGCGAATCAATATGTAAAAGCATATAATTTCGTAGCTTATATTGTCTCTATTCCCAACAGTACTGCGCCACTTCCCCACAATGAAACGTTTGTTGGGTTCACTCTCACATTGCTCCAGCTCATCGTTCACCATAGTGGCTTCGTCCTCTAACTTTTTACTAGACGAGCCACAAAGCACCGCCGATGCCGTTTTCAATCTGCTCATTACACTGTATGACAAAGCATCGAATCCACGTCTCATTGTGGCATCGATTTGCCAATACTTAGAAACCAGTAAGTAGTTATCTCTTTGTGACAATGTTTACAAATGTAAAATCTTTAAATGTTTTCCGCGCTCTTCATTTACAGGTACAATACAGCGCAACGCTTTGCCTCGTTTGCAGTTGTCAGAGCCATTTTTGTGGTATATATCGAAAGTGCTGGAGGTATCTGTGGCTGTGCAAATATTCACGCAGCTGGGTGGCATCAAAATCATTTGTCAAAATTTGGTGCGACTGAATAAGATTCTAATAAACATGCAGCCGGGATTGGTATGCGCGCCTCAACTACTACTACATTGTACTATCAATTTTTAATAAATTAAACTTTTTTCAGATTTCGCTGATCATGCAACATATGACTAAAAACACTAAACTCAAACTGCATTCCCATGCTTGCGTGAATGGCAACGGAAAGAAGACGTCTTCATCCTCCAGTGCTGCACAGAGTCAGCGCCATTTCCAGGACGGTCTTATAAATTTCGCGCCGTTTTGTACCATATCCGCCGAGCATGACACCGCACATTCAGCCGACATCTTAATAATGAATCCGGTGGCATCGCACAGGCGTCCACGCACACCTGCTTGGAGCTATATGTTTTATCCAAACGAATCGCACGTCGATTTGACCATTACACTGCCAACAGCTATACTGTTGAAGGAGGTACAACTGCAGCCACACGCCCCCACATTGGCATCGTGCCCGTTTGCGGTTGCTTTGGAGATATCACGTGATTACGGTTTGGGCCCGATTCCAGTGGGCCCACCGCTCACTACCACCGGTATGACTTGCATACGTCTGAAGTTGGCTAAGCCGGAAATCGCCACCAGTGTCGTACTACGCTTGTATAGGTGTGTCAGCGCGTTTATTTGTAACAATTTTTCCAATTCTAATACAAATTTTCTCTTCTCTGCTGCAGACCGAAAGATAGCTCCAACATCGGTCTCTCACAAATTGCCATTTTGGGCAATACGATATTTGCATTCAATTCCAACTCGTTGGGCAGCGGTGCTAGTGGCAGTAACGGTGTTGGTGTCGGCGTCGCCGGTAGTGGTGTCTTCAATTTCGACCAAAACAACGATGAGGACACATTCGCTAAGACGAGCGTCGGCTGGATGCGCATACTGGCGCGCTGTTTTAAAGCGCCCGCAATTATTTACGATGAAAAGTTGGCTGCCGATGTGATTGGCGCTTCGGCCGCCTTCCCAGGCTTTCTGGAGGCCTGCTGCTCACTAATGAACATTATGCCAATGATACCAAACGCCGCATTAGAAAATCTGCACACTGTCTTATTGAAACTGGGTGCCTACAATCGCAACTTGTGCCTATCCATAATACGCATATTGCTCTGGGGCACAGCGCCACAAAGTAAGTTGCCCATACATATATTTTCGCTTTTCATACTTGTACTTCTTTTTCACTCTAATTTTTTTCTTTTCAGCATACAAGCTTTCAAATGAGAGCATCTGCAATCTACTTTATGAGCTGGCCACTACCAGAGATGATTACATGGTGGACAAGATACACGTGCTCCTCGAGTGGATCGTAAAGTTGCGCCAAAACTTCAGCAATCGCACATTGCGTTGTAATAATCCACAAAGCGGCTTTGTTAAGTGCGTGGCTTCGATACTGTGGTCAGTGCATGCGGAAAACCATGTGCCGAATTTACAAGAACTAATCACCACCGATCTCTTTGACGCCTGTATGCACTGGATAGACACATTGGAGAATGAGGAACCGCTAAAAGTGGCCTTTGACTCCTTGCTATGCTCGCTGTGTTGTATAAAGCCGGAACTGTTCAACCAACTGATCACCAAACTGAATGTGAAGGTGCAGCAAACGAATGAAATGGATACCAGCAGCGGTTCAAGTACAAGTGTGGCGACGGTGGGCGCACAAGCAAACGCGCGCGATAGTGGCATAAGAGGCGGTTTGACCGACGATAACAAAGGTCAAAGCGGTAGTGCATGGTTCGCCAGCGTTGCTGCAGCCAATTTAACAACATTATTACAACGGCCGGCCTACTTGGGCACATTAGCAATGGCCTGTCAATCGCCATCTGCCGTTTATCAGTTGGTGGACTCGGGTCTGCCGAAGTTATTGGCCTACGCCTTGTATGAATATTGCAGCGCTTTGTTGCCGGAGGTGAAACGGTCCGTGCCGCAATCGGCGGCGAGCACCTCAGCGACAGCCGCCACAAATAATAGCGCTTCAACATCAAGTTCGTCGGCGACTGCACAATTATCGAGCACTTCAAGCGCCTGCCTAACAGATGCTGATAAAGCAGAATGCGTAGATGATAGCAATACAGCCATGAATGAGGTTGTCGTGCCGTTACTTAATTGTGCACACGTACCGAAGGTGTTAGACTTCTTCTCTGAATGCTGTGCCGAGGGTCATATGCGTGATTGGCTTGGCACGCAGCAAGGTGCCATCTTTTGGAAACCGTTGCTAGAGCTGCTATGTAATTATCGTCCCATGGAATATGCCGGTGAGGAACCGATGCAACAGGCATTTATACGCATGGAACGTGCCACCATCAACTTCTTCTCGCGTGTTAGTGCTTGCCATCCGAAAAATCAAGATACGCTAACCACTTTGCTGATCGCTGTAATTCGTCGGCCGATGCAGGGTTCGCTGGGTGGCAAAACCACCATCTCCGGTTTCACGCGACAAATCGTGCTCCAGTTGCTGTTGGAGAATGAACGCATTCTGGTGTCGGTTCGCAGCAAACAGCCGTTACAGAAGCGTGATTCCTCGACTTTGTCTGTGGCGGCGACAGCGAACAGTGCTGCCAGTAGCAGCGTATCAATGTCCTTGGTTAATCATCATCCATCTAAGCGTGTTAATGCACACCATCTGCTCTTTGGTGTCAGTGCGAACACAAAATGCCAGGAGATACTACAAAATTGTGTTTCTGGTAAGTCGGACTCTTCAATTCAATCTTCCTCGAATTCCATTAATATCATACTCACAAGCTTTTATTTGCATAACCCTTTAGATAAGCTATTACACGCTAGTTTTTAATTATACTATTGAACTTCCTTGTAAGTTTGGCCGCTGAGTCCAAAACATCCGCACTTTGTTTCTTCCGTCATTGTGTGTCCGAAATATGTTGTTGTTGTTTTAGCAATAGAATTCTGCCGAGTTGACAGTCCTTGACCGGATAAAAGAAATCCAGGTCCGTTCCGGTTACGTAGACCCGACTGTCCTGGGAACGGCAGAACGAAGTAGACCGTCATTCAGAGTGGAGCCATCAACACCTTCACCGACTCCCTTTCCATTGCATACGAAGAGCTCGAGCTGCCGCGAGAAACGAGAGTGATTCTAGATAGATCCCGACATATTCAATGTATGTCCCGCGTGCAATGAGTCGCCGCATGACACTGGCCACCTCTTTGCATGCCCCATCAACCCCCCTCATCTGACACCCTTTAGTCCGACCCCGTCGACATAGTATGTTTCTTCAACCTTCCGTTGGATGACGTCAACACCGGCTTAGCTAATCCTCACCATCCTAACTTGGATTAGGTATCCATTACAACAACAACAATAACTCGAAAAGTACATGCCAGAACAAAATTCTGGGAATTTTGGTATTCAGTGACTAACTTTACAAGCGGTAGTTGTTGTTTTTTTTTTTCAAACTATATCAATTAAAATAAAACCTTAGTTAGTTGACTCATTTTGTTGATTTCTCATTGTAGCTGTCACTCATACATTTATTTTTCATTTTTTTGTTTTCGTGTTTCGCTTTTATTTGTTGCATTTTTTGTTACCCACACTTCGCACCATTCACATGTTTGCGTGTTGTAGTCTACAGTATTCTATTTTCCTCAATGCAAGCAGAAACGCGTCCAGGGGAGAACAATGCCCCAATGAGTGGCACCATAAACTTGGCAACAACCAACAGTGGCGAGCTTGGAGCTAAGCACGACAATGAGAAGTCCAAAAACGATGTGTATGATAGCATTCCGTTCAAATTCAATGGTTTGGAGAATGGCATGGAGTTCTTGAGCGTGGCAGCTGGGGTCACAGCGAAGGACAAACGCATTAAGGATGTGAAAAATCAGGTGGCGGCAAGCAAAGAAAACAAAGACTTGTTTCCCAATTTTCCAAGTAATTAAAAAAAATTTAATTGTTTTACCAAAAAGTTTAACACTTTAAAAATTTGCAGAATTCTTCAGTATTGAAGACTTTTTGACGCCTGGCTCCATTATTGCGAATTGCTCGCAACTCGTGCATCCAGATTGTCCGGAAATTGTGATTACCAGTGATACCACTATATCGCAAATACTTGCCGCCTTACATAGCAAGGGCCATTCGTTATCAACCCCTTGCATCACACTGAATCTGGTAAGCGCTTTTGTGACGAAATTTTTATTTTTAAAGTTATTACACATTTCCATCATTTTAGATACCTTCCAAGCCAGTCGAAACGAAAGAGGACTCTGTGCTTATGGCTTCTGACATTGAGCCGCTGCCATCGCCATTGCAACGTTTCTCCAGTCGCGGCGGTTTGTCGCTGCTCGCTCAGTATTTGCCCACAGTATATCCGGACAGTGCCGGCCGCAAAACGCCTACCACATTGCCGGAGAAGGAGAAGAGCCCACCCATGACTGACTGGGTCAAACTCGAGCCAAATGATGAAATATACGAAGATCTGGAGGATCCAATCACCGAACCTACATCCAAACATGCCACAATCACATCGGTGCCGCAACATTCCCTTGCAGCTTTTGGTCTATTTCTGCGCTTGCCACCTTACTCAGATGTGCTGCTGCGCGATAAGGTGCGTGCACAATGTCTGTTGCGGTTGGTGCTCGGAGTTACTGGCGACGGCGAAGGAAGTAAGTAAAACTAGTCGTATGTCGTAAAGGAAGTAAAAAAATTATGTTTTTAACTTTTTCGTTTCAGATGACATTTATAGCTTGTCCGTTGCACCCTCGCTTCCAACGTTACCGTTTGAGGTATTCCGTCAACTGCTGGACAACTCACCTCTGACTACCGATGATGGCATGCTACTACGACGTATGGTCATCGAGGTGGGTGCAATGCATTTAGTTTTGAATTGTCTGGGTGTATTCACTCACCAATCGCAGAATTATCAAATCGTCAGCCCACAAAATGAGGTAAATAAAATATGCTGAGTGCTGTTAAGTATTTGTTGTTTCTGAAATTATTGCCTCTCATCCAAAAACAGTCTTCTACCAGCGGCATTCGCACGTCGTCAAGTAATAATGTTGACGACTCTTTGGGCACATCCGATGATAAGGGGCATATGTACTGGGCAAAGGGCACTGGATTTGGTACGGGCTCAACGACGCAGTCGTGGAATGTGGAACAGGCGTTGTTGCGGCAGAAGAGCGAAGAGGAGCATGTAACAGTTTTATTGCAAGTACGTATTAATGTTGAACAATCTTAGGAATATTGCTGACATATCTGATCTTCCCAGGTACTCTCGAGTTATATAAATCCCGGCGACAAAATCCCAGCTGCTTTACAGTCGGACGAAATCATGTCGTATCATGAAATTACTGAAGTAACCGGTGAATTGCCATCCTTATTTTTGGTGTTACTTCAACAGTCGTGTCTCATTCCGGCATTAAGTTCCTACTTGCGTAATGATTCCGTACTGGATATAACCAGACACATTCCTCTATATCGCGCCATCTTACAATTGCTGAGAGCACTGTCGCTCTCGCCAGAATTAGTTTCACTGCTGCAGCCGTCGCCGAATAAAAGCGAAAGCTCGCCTGCGATTGTTGAGCTGCTCTTAAATATGAAGACCTGTGTCGACACATACGCAAAACGTTTAAAGTAAATATTCCGTTATATTTTAACACTAACACTCAGCAAACTGTTAATTTTTAACATGTTTACTTGTTTGTTTGTAGGGTTAATAAGAAGTCCAACATAAAGGGCCAGACGCAACAGGTGACCGTCAACATTGATGATGGTGACGACGAGGGGCTTGCTTTACTTATACCCGATATCCAAGAGACGACCGTTTTGGTGCAAAAGACAACCAATGCAGATGCGCTCGCCAATCAGCAGCGCCTGGATCGGGAGGCCGGCGGAAGTGGTTGTGGTAGCATTGAGCGCGTACCGCAGAGTAAGTCAATCGAGCAGCGCTATTTGGAGGTGATGAAGAAGCTGCAATTCGACACTGCGGAGATGATTGTGGAGGCGGAGAATAACGGCTTTCGTTTCGTTATTTCGCATCATTTTGAGAAGATGGTGCGCATGGCGGGTGATCGTTATCACCCGTCGCGTGTGAAGCGTCTGGCGCAAGAGGCGGTGACGCTATCGACCAGCTTACCGTTGTCTTACAGTAGCTCCGTCTTTGTACGCTGTGATACCGATAGACTGGATATTATGAAAGTGAGTACGAAAATGAAGATAAGTGTGCTTCAATGCCAAAATGTACTTTTTTGAGTAGAGTCACAACCATTTTCGAAATTTCCAAATATAGCAAATATATTATATTGAATTTCCATTTTGCCACAGGTATTGATTACTGGGCCAGCAGACACGCCATATGCGAATGGTTGCTTTGAATTTGACGTCTTCTTCCCGCCCGATTATCCCAACCTCCCGATGATGATAAATTTGGAAACAACGGGCCGTCATTCCGTACGTTTCAATCCCAATTTATATAATGACGGCAAGGTTTGCTTATCCGTACTCAACACCTGGCACGGCCGACCTGAAGAGAAATGGAATGCGCAAACGTCTAGTTTCCTGCAAGTACTGGTATCCATTCAGTCGTTAATTTTAGTCCCGGAGCCGTATTTCAATGAGCCTGGCTTTGAGCGTAGCCGCGGTACGCCCAGTGGCACACATTCTTCACGCGAATACAACAGCAACATATACCAAGCGTGCGTTCGATGGGCGATGCTGGAACAAATACGTAATCCCAGTCCTTGCTTCAAAGATGTAACTACAAATTATTTTTATTTCTTTTTTTTTTTACTTGGTTTTAATATATTCGACTTGTTACAGGTGATCCATACGCACTTTTGGCTCAAACGCAATGAGATCTGCGCGCAAATTGAGAATTGGATTGAGGAGCTAAGCAAACCGCAATACAGTGAACGCAACAGTCGCACCATATCATTTAATTCGATGGTCCTGCGTCGCCAGTATCGTCATTTGCGCGAAGAGCTCGCCAAGCTTAAAGTGCCAGAGGGCTTGGAAGATCTCGACACACCGTTCAATCCGAATGTCAATCTGCCGGCAATGACTGAAACCACCAGCGCTGCAAATGTCACCAACACCAAGGCAACGACCACAACAGCGTCGACAACCGCGTCCACGACAGTTGCCCCTGCGATCGGTATTAAATCAGGTGGGAACGGCAAGGCCGATAACAGCCGTCAAGAGAGTGAAGACAAGAACGTAAATGCGAATAGTAGCAGTGATAGCCCCACCACACCGACTCCGGCTAGCAGTAGTGGTAGCAATAGTAGCAATACAGTTGCTATACAAATCCCGGCACCAACAAACACTTCACTGGTCAACGCCGAATGGCAGAGTATTCCAAGCCAAACCGCGGAGGGCATATCGCCATCTGCATCGGCTACAACCCTGGGACTGACAACGCTTTTGCGTCAGAGTATGCCGGTTGAGGTTAGCAATGATTTCGATAGTATGAACGATGCGACTATGGTGATGCCACCACAACCGCCAGTTCCAGCTCCTGTAACCGCCAAGGTGAGCACCGTTGAGGCGGCAACAGCACCAATTGCTGTTGAAGATACTGATGAGGACATTCAGATCGATGCCAGCGAGTACAACTACAATGCTGATCTGGTGCAATCGCTTTTTTACGCTGACGACTCACAATTTGAGAATTCCAATCTGGGTGATTTCATGGAATAGACTTGATAAATATATATATGACGGTAGTCAGTTAATGGATGGTTCGTACTTGTAGTTGTGGCAGCGACGCCTCTTGTATGTGCTTTATTTCAAATCAATTTTAAGTATGTGTGTGTGTTATCCAATTAATTCTACTCTTATTAATTTTATTAAATCATTTTTATAAAATCAAATAAAACAGAAATCTTTTGTTTATATACAATTGTACGATTTTATCAATTTGTTGCAAACAAATGAATTGTGTCTTTTACTTTAAATAAACTGTATTCAAATCTTATTGAAACGCAACCACCCAATGCTTAAATATATTTTATTGTCAAAGGCACAAATCACTGACTTTTCGACTCGCTCTCCTTTCCAAGTTTTCACGGTCCAAAATTTGGACATTGAAGCGAAGTTTACATCAATAAAATCATTCGCAATTGACGGAAACAGATAATCGAGTTAAAATCACGCATAGCACGCTTGAGAGGAGCATAATCCGCAAATTTAGTTTTCTTCTTTTAACAATAAAATGAGGAAACAAATCTGGGACAACGCTGAGGAATATTGAAATTAATTTTTCCTAACAAATAGGGACGGACAGCCAATACCTCCCTTAATTACATTAAAAACAAATGAGAGGCAGAGAACGGACTGTCGATTTTCAAGTGACTTAAGATGTAATAGCAACAAACGAGATCAATCCTATTAATTGACGATAGTCAATATGGTCTCCAGAGCATACTCCAAGATAGAACGAACAAAAGATGTGTACAATCACAATTAGAAGCATTTCGACAGGCAAAGCCAAGCACAGAGAATGATTTGGAAGCGATATAATTGATGTGGTTATTGAAAGAAACTCTTTTGTTAAATTGTTAGCCCAAAATCTTTCATTTCAGTTAAACATTTTATCACGCAATTTCAAATATTGTAACTAGAGGATATGATGCTAGATCCCCTCACATACCATCAATATTATATGCATATATGTATGTATGTAGCAAAAGAGAAACAACAGGAAATGAAATAAGACGCTTCCTTGTGGCACTCCCGAAAGAATCGGATGACACCCAATCGACAATAAGAACACAATTGTCTATTGTGCAAATCGACTGCAAGAAGAGAGAGTGAAAACCTAAAGAGAATATTGTGTGAATTTTTAATAGGAATGAAAGTGAGTGTGAAACTTTATCAAATGCTGTAGAGAAATCTGTGTAAACATAATTTACTTGATATCTAGCGGAGAAGGCAGACATGCAATTATCGCTAAAAACCGCTAAATTTGACACAGTGGAGCGACCAGAGACAAGCCTATGCTGATTGACGTTAATTATTGATTTAACTGGAAAATATAATTTATTTTTAACAGAGCACTCAAAAATTATCCATAGTTGAAATGCAGAGAGCAATTCTTTTCTACAAAAGTCACGCCTAATTTGCTGTGCAAAATATATAATTTTTGTGAATTTGTGCGGAATACCGTATTAGGTTTATTTTTTGAGTCATCTGGCTTATTATCCGCGATTTTTTTTGTAAAGTTCTTCAGAGCCGTCTATTTGACCAGGTAGACTGGGTTTCGTTGAAATAGCTGACAATGAAATTAACATATATTATGTTATTTAGTGTCTGAGATATGTTTTGTAAAACTATAAGTAGTTTGAATAACCATGAAAATATATTTTTGTTGAGATAAAGTGTGTCTTTTGATCCAAAATGACCCGGACCGGTCATTATAAACCAATTCGATTACAAATTTTTTCATAGATTGGTGCAAACTTTTTTATGTTTGTGAGAATTTTTTTTTTTGTTTCAATATCCTTTTATTTATTGAATCTGCTTTTTGTTTTAAAAGCCTAACAATAAGTTATAAAATCTTAAATCTATTTAAAAACTAGACACGCTCAAGCAAGTGATGTGCTGTTTTGGTGATTCATTGCTCCTTAGTACGCGGGCTTATCTTTTCTTTTAAGGCGTGTTTGATCGCTGGAATGTACCAAAGCATTAGCCAAAGGGTTTGGGTGATCTCGGTGTTTAGATATATATTTAATTATGCTGTCTTCTACTTCCTTCTTTATGATAGAAATACCAAGGTCTTTATGGATATTTTCATTACGCATGTACCATGGTGAACACGTGATTGATCTAAGCATTTTTGCTTGGAACCTTTGTATTATATCAATGTTAGTTGCACAGGTCGTACCCCACAGTTGAATGCCATACATCCAAATCGGCTTTATGACCGCATTATATAAAAGCACTTTGTTGTCTAGGCTAAGTTTGGAGTTTTTATTTAATAGCCAATTTAAATTTGCAGCTCTTATCTTCATGCAAGTTATTTTACTAGAGATATGTTTTCTCTACGTAAGTAAGTCTTCTATCTAGGTGAATACCAAGATAAGTTACTTCAATCGCTTGGGGTACTAAAATATTGTTTATTTTTACTGCCGGACACATTTTTGGTCTTAACGAAAACGTAACATGCTTACACTTTTGTTCATTCACATTTATACGTCAGTTGGCTAGCCATACTTCGACCACCCTTAAGTGCTCGGCTAATATTCTTGATGCTATTATGTGGCATTTGTTACGGCTCACTATAGCTGTGTCGTCCGCAAAAGTTGAAGTTAATACATTGTTAGCTGTTGGAAGATCTGCTGTATATATATGATAAGCCTAAAACACTGCCCTGGGGTACACCAGCCCTTATCTGTCGTTCATATATGAAATCCCTTACTTTTACCATAAATTTTCTATTTCTTAAATAAGACTCCAATGTTTTATACAATTCTAAAGGTAGAATATTTTTAATCTTATATAAAAGGCCCTCATTCCACACCTTATCAAACGCCTGAGCCTTTTCTTATTTCGTTAGTAATTCTATTTACTTGCTCTATCGTGCTATGTTTTTCACGAAACCCGAATTGGTGCGTTGGTATTATATTATTTTCGTGGAGGAAAGGAGACATCTTTAATAGTAACACTTTTTCAAATATTTTAGAAAGATAGGGTAGAAGGCTGATTGGTCTGTATGAAGACGGCTGTGTTAAGTCTTTCCCAGGTTTATCTATCAAAGTTAACCTGCGACTTTTTCCATGAATTAGGATAGTATCCAAGATTGAAGAGCAAAGAGAGCACTTTACGGCAATATTTGGTAATTCAATTAGCATTTTCGGGGTAATATTATCATGTCCTGGTGACTTTGTTGGGTTAAGTTCTTTTATTATTCTAGTACTTCAGATGTAGAAGTCCTAATAGACACAAGCGACTCGTTTGCGGTATTGGGCAAGGTTGGCAACTTAAAGTTTTTCTTTGGGAAATTGGGTTGAAATACCGTTTCTAGGTGATTTGCAATGCAATTTGCCTTATCCTCATCACTACGTGCCCAATTACCATTCATCTGTCTTAGAGGCATGTTGGAATCTACTGGTGGCTTGAAAGACTTTTGGGCTTTCCAAAGGGAATTTTGCTTGCTAGAATTTGGACACAGTTTCTTTATATAATTTTCAGTGTTGCGTTCTTCCTTACGTTTAAGCGCTTTTTTAACTTTCGTCCATCAGATTTCAGTTGAAGCAGAGTTGAAGGGGTGCGATTTAACTGCCATTTACGCCTAGCTCGCCTTTTCTCATTTACAAGTTTCTCTATTTCATTATTGGTGACCTTTCTAAATCCAACTGGTTTATTGTTTCTATTTGGTGTTGCCAATACAGCTGCATTAGTTATTACGTCATTAAATTCTCTTATATTTTCATCAATGTCTCTTCCTGTATTTATTTTGCAATCAATATTGATGTGGCTGCTGATATAAATACTTTCTATACTTCAACCAGTTAGTTTTATGTGATGTTAGAGGAACTTTTGGCTCAAATATCATGGGCTGTTCGTATAACTTTATTAGTACAGGAGAATGATCAGATGATAAGTCTGTACATGTATCGACTGTCATAAGCGATCTATCTATATTTTTGACTACAGCAAAATCTATTAAGTCTGGTATTTTTTTTCTATCACTGAGCCAGTATGTCGGCTTACCAGGAGATATTATATCCAGCTTATTATGCTTATTCATATTAGTCTAGTACAGCTGTCGTCCTTTCAGAGCCCCAGTACGTGTGTTTTGCGTTGTAATCTCCACCTGCTAGAAATCTTTGACCTAGTGTTCCGAAAAAGTCTTTCGCTTTCTATAATTTTAAAACGAGGTGGACAGTATATAGCCGTAAGGTTTAAGTCACAACCCCGATTTTTAGTAATATTGTTGTAGCTTGTAACTGTGGAGTAGCATGAGATTCTAGAGCATAGTGGTTTAAACGATTTCTAATCAATACTGCCGTGCCACCATGCGCTTTTCCATCTGGTTGATTTGTGACATAGAGTTTAAGTCCAGGTATATTGAAATTTTTTTATTTGTTAAATGAGTTTCTGATATAATCATTATATGAGAAATTTGATCTTCCTAAGTCAATTAATGTGTTTTTACATAAACGCGAGTCACGATTACAAGTATTTGAATATCACAAGGCAAACGTGATAGTCGTGAAGTCATTGATAACTTGCGCCATGTGAGTCGTCCATCCACCTCCGTTGATGACGATAACATCGAAAAAGTTAAAGAAATAGTGATTGAAAATCGTCGTGTTGGCATCAGAAAGATAGCAGGCAGATCCCAACATCTCCAATAAATCGACTCAACACATGTTGGTTAATGTTTTTGACGTGTCAACGCTTGACTATAACTAAAAGCTGATGGCCCTACATTTATCAAACGCATAATAGCTGGCGATGAGACGTTGATATATGAAGATTACGTCAAAATTGTCCAACAATAGCTGGAATGGTGCTCCAAAAATGATCCGAAACCGAAAAAACCAAAATTCAGAAGGCACTGGGTCAGCGCAGCCGAGTCTTATAACAAGTCTATGGAAAATTTTCTTGCTTGTATTAGCTCAGTAGCCTATTTCATGGTGATAATAAAGATTTGTATACTTGTACAAATATGTGAAATTGGAAATTTTTTTCACAGTCTGAGTCAAATTTGATGAGATGTTACTATAAGTTGTTAATTGTAACAATTAATCCAAATACACTAGAGAGGAGAGAGAGGAGTTGTGCTTTGTTCGAGAGAAACATTTTTTTTAAACAAATGAGAATGAAAGCTAGTAAATAACCACCTATCTCTGAGAGATGTTAGAGTTTATTCAAATAATAACATGCGTGAGTTTTCGTTTCGTGCGGACTCACCTATTTATCAGGGTAAGACGTTATCTTTAAGGAGTCATTAGGGTAATCTGTCCTGTTTTTTTGACATTTTTTTTTCATACGTAGAAATTTTTATTCTACAATAGAACTTTTTTCACATATCATGAGGTTTATCGTGGAGTGTATAAACAATTTTTTTCGGATTTTTTGCGTGACATCTGTCGGAGAAATGGCTGGGTGAATGAGATGCGTTTTTTCACTGGCGGACACGATTTCTCATGTTTGGATCATCTGAAACACAAAACCCAATTATTCTTAAAAAGTACGTGAATGGTTATCGTCCCTACCAGAATCATGAAAAAATGTTGATAAATAAAAAAGTAATTAACGTTTTTTTTTTTTTTAATTTTTCACCATGTTGTTTTACATAAATTTTGTCATAACATTGTCCATAAATTATAAAAAATATAGGAACGATAGCCAGGCGTTTTGTGATAATTAAAAAAAAAACAATAAAATAATCGGTTAAGTAGTTCCACCGGAATCATGTTCGCCATTTTAAAAAAGTGTGTTTTGAGAAAAACGCGATATCGGACCATTATAACAAGCGCTCCGAACGTCGGTATTATTAAGTCCTTGTACGAAAACCTTCCAATGGTAAAGTAGGAATATATTAATTCTAAGGGTACAAGAAAACAGAAAATGATACTACTACTATACTGACTACTACTGACCCCTTAAGATCGTTATGACACTTATCTGGGTTGGAATTATTTTAGTCGTCAGTTTTTTTTTTATTGACAACTGAAGTAGCCAACGTTTTTATAAAAAAATGTATGATAAAGTAATAAAATATTGCTTCCACCCACCTTATCTCTCTATTGTCAGCTACCAACTAAATCAAGTTTTTTGACATACATATATTCGTAACATATGAAGTATGATTATTTGCCTAGTGACGTTTTTATAAAAAAAATGTTTGATACAAATTTTCCGAAATCTTCATCCGATAACTAAATCAAGTTTTTTATAATTGTTTACAGATTACGCGCTATCGGCTACAGAAGATTTTTCCAAAGGCGGACAGGGTGGAATTTTTATAACAAACTTTATTAAATTGTTACAGAGACGCGCTAGAAGTAAAGGGGAGAAGCTGTAAAATTTATACACATTGAGACTAAGGGCATATTAAAAGCAAACTATTTAATTATTCATCAATATTTATTTTTTTCGCCTTCAAAGTAATCACCACCAGATGTAATACACTTATGCCAATGGATTTTCCTGTCCTCGAAACCCTTTTCATAAGCATTTTTTGGGATGGCCTTCAACTTCTTCACCGAATTTTGTTTTATCCCTTCGATCGACTAAAAACGGGTTCCACGGAGCAGCAATTTTAGTATGGGGAACTAGAAAAAATCACACGGAGCCAAATCTGGTGAATATGGTGGTTGAATGATTGTATTCATAGCGTTTTAGGGTTTAAATTCGTACTCTTTTTGATAAAAATTCAGATTTATCGGGACGAATCTAGAAAAAAACGCGTTTCATACCGAAAATATCCATCAAATTCATTCCAACGGACTCGTGAGAGATGTCGAGCTCTCTTGCCATCTCTATAGTGCTTGCTTAACGATTTTCAGGCAAAATATCCTTCACTTTTATAATATTCTCATCAGTTGAATAGATCGAAGGTCGTCCAGTACTAGGCATGTCCTGAACGATCTCTCAACCGTCTTTGAAGGCTTTGTACCATTCGTAGGCTTGTGTTTTTGAATTACCGTTAGCCTTTTTCAACATTCACAACGATTCCGCTCACGAAACGTGGTTAGAAATACAAAACTTAAATCAACGTTTATCCACTGCAAAAATTGCAACTCTCTAACCACATTTCGTGAGCGAACAAATTCTACAAATCGAACTTCTGAAGATTATAGCTGAGATTATTGTCCTGGACGGCGCTGTAATTTTCGAACAAATTGTTCCGGTCAGACCACTGTAGCATATAACAGCCATTCAAACTGATTTGTCAAAATCAATAAAAAGATCGTTCAATATCTTTCTATGTTATACAAATGCACCTGTGAAGGGTATTATAGTTTAACGCTTTTCTTTTCCTGACAAACAATGTGAATTAGTAACATAAATTTTAAATCTTACTAGACGTTCGAAGTCTGCTAGCAGCATATCCAATGCACATGTACATATGTATGTACATCTGTGTGTGCGCCAGCTAATACTCGTAACATTTACATTTGTGTGTAAGAAAATATCAAAGTTTCGATTAAATTAATTAGGAAATATTCAGAGCACTCTATACTCTTTACCAATAAATATATGCTAAGCACGAGAGAAATAGAAAATCTCACAATAAATATAAATAAATACATATGTACAAGTATAGCATATATTTTTATATAGCATCTATTATTTAGTTGAATTTTTTATTTAAAA
Organism: Bactrocera neohumeralis; assembly: GCF_024586455.1. Taxonomy (NCBI): domain Eukaryota; kingdom Metazoa; phylum Arthropoda; class Insecta; order Diptera; family Tephritidae; genus Bactrocera; species Bactrocera neohumeralis. The sequence goes on along the minus strand of NC_065919.1, from coordinate 84,723,850 downwards.
GAAAACACTCTCAGAATATCGGTGTATATAGGAATCCCTGCTTCTTCGCTGTTAAGGCAATGGAGTTGTTGTTATTACTATACCTTATACATATATACCTATGTACATTGTTTTCGGGTTTTTATACGCCCGTAACGCAGTACCCACAGCAACAAATCGCGATAAATTCGCGCCGTGCTGCTATTGGGGAGATGAAAACCTTTCGATCGCTCCCGATTCTCATTCTGCAAAGTAACGCAGACGCTGGCGGTTCGTTTGGGTTGTGAGTGGCGCTTCGTAACAGCTCAAGTTGTAATTGTAAAATCCGTTATTTTTGAGCGTGATCCTTGAATAATAAAATACCGCGCAGCCGTAATAATCCAACAAAAGTCACGAAATGGAGTTGACAAATGTGAAAGTGGATGGTGATCTTGTAAGAAAAAATATTTTTTTCACTTAAATATACTTACATACATACACGAGTACGTAGGTGGACTGAAAGTTGAAGGATTGCACTGTGACTTGTGGTCGCCCTTAAAAATACATACATATGTATATGTATGTGTATATGTATATAAGATTAAATGAATATGTGCTTATCGAACAAAAAAAGAGAAACAGTTTAGTGCCTAAGAATGTAATAAAGATATAAATCATAATTGCTGATAAACGTTTCAAATCTTTTTGCCGTGTTTCTTTAATTCCGCTTTTATTTTGCCCAAAAACGTGTTGATATTTAGCATTTACCCCATGTGCTTTGTTGTTTGGATGACAGACTTTTGATTTCGATTGTTATACGTATTTTCAGTCTGAAGTTAAGGCATAAATAAACAAAAAAATTAAAATTGGTTATATTTGTGTTTACCGTTTGGAAGTTCGATCTATGCTAAATGAATCCTTTTAATATTGATTTTTTCTTATTAAATTATTTTATTTTGTTTTTAACAAATAATATCGTCTTAATGACTTACATTTGTATGTGTAACCTTTTGCACTTCAGAAAAACGCTCTTTTTGTGATTTTTTTTAAGAAAAAATTTTTAATAAATAAATTTAAAAAATTTGCATGAAATATTTTATTAAAATTTTTTATTGTTACAAATATACTCTCATGTGAACGCACACATTTTACCACTTTTTAGGAAATTTTTTTTTATGCGACAACAAAATTCAATATTTTTAATTTTGTAATATATTTTTATTTGTATTTTGAAATGTACAAACAATTTTTTTTTTCGTTTTTCACATTTTTAATATATTTTTTTTTAAATCAAAGTAGTCAACAAAAAAAAGTAGTTCACTGGTCATGGTGATAGCGGCTGTTCATGTTGTCTGAAATAAAAAAAATCGAATGGATTATTATTCAGTAGTTCTGCGGCTATCGTTCTTACCGAATATAATCAATTTCATTAAAAAAAAATGTTGAACTTCAAAAAAAAGTCACGAAAATCTTGTTTTTTTTTCGTTAAAAATCGTTTAAAAAATATGAAAATATTTTCGAAAATAAAAAATTCTGGTAGGGACGATAACTATAAATGAGTAGAAGAACATACATATGTAAATTTTAAAGCAATCGGTTGCATACTTTTTTGTTTAGGACCAATAGAGTTTCAGAAAATGATGATTCGAGAAATCGACAATAGAAACGTAGCAGCCGTAGACTTGTCATGGCGCCTGGTAGACAGTCGCTTACGACACGTCGGCGACTATGAGCTGTAACTTATCAAATACTATGAATTTCGGTCTGAATTTTTCACAGCATGTTTTCAATAGGTTTTACTGCCAAAATATAAAAAAAAATCGATTTTTTGAAGTGATTACATGAGAATACCCCCTTAACAAAGAAATTTGAAACTTTTGGAAAAAAATATTTTACACTCGGCCATTGCGACGCCATATCCGGTGACCGCTCGGAAAAAAAATACGGCCGCGTTGGCAGGTTAGCTCTTCACAGGATCATCCAATGTGAAAAAACGTGTTTCACTTGAAACCTTAACTTAGAACTTGGACGAAGGAAAAAAATTGAAAAATGGGTTTTTACATTTTCACAAAAAAAAAATATTAAATTTTCAGTGAAAATTAGTATTATTTTTTTAATAGTTGTAATCGAAAAAAATCCTTTGTGCAAGTCTTGAAGAATTGTAACTCAAAGACCTGTATAAAATTTCATGAAGATCGGTTGAATAGCTCTTGAGAAATCTTGCTAATCGACTTCAAATATACAGAAAAAAGCGTTTAAAGACGGCGCACTTAGCCTAGCTAGCCTCCAGCGCACAATTCTTAAGGCTGTATCTCCGAATCTATTACTCGGATTAACTTGAAAATTTACGAATATCGTTGTAGATGTTAGTAAGACAATAAAAAAAAAATCGATTTTTTCTAAACCCAGTAACCCTTAATATGCAATTAATGGAGGAAAAATACGTTATAAAATGGAATTTGAAATAAAACTTAAATATTGTTAAAACTGGGTTATTTTAATTTAAAAACATACATATGTACTTATATGTATGTAATTTGAAGTAGTGAATCGTAATTCACTATGAAACACTGAATTTCGAATTTTTTTATCATACGCTATTTTGCATTTTAGATGACGATATGTAAAAAATATTGTTGTATTTAATTTTAAATTCACAAGTGAAAATAACAGCTCTTGATCATTTATTTTAGTCCCAATTATAAAACAAGACTTGGAAATAAAGTTTTTATTTTTTTTGAATTCAATACACTATTAACTGAATTTTTACATCTGTTATATAGGTTGCAATTTTTTTAAAAAATTTTTCAACTAGATATTAAAATTTAATTTTGATATTTGATTTGATGTTGAGTCTGTAATTTAAACGAATATAATTGAATGATGCACGCAAACCCAAAAAAATGTAATTTTAAAACACTTTCTTTTTAAGTTCCCAATTGTAAGCTTGGAAATAAAGTTTTTATTTTTTTTTATTTAATTCAGTAGTTGGGACTACATTTTTTTTCATCCGTTATATAGTATAAATTTTTTTATTTTTCAATCCGTTATGTGGGATTAATTTTTTTTATTTTTTTACCAGTGTTTCAGATAACAAAATAAAAAAAAACATTAATTCAAATGTCAATTCAATTAATTTTTAATGTATTCTTTGAAACCCAACCTCTATGTAAATACGTATATTTATATGTATTTAGTACGTCTGTATTTATCTTGATTTTAATAAATGTGTACAATTGACAATTGAGTGAATTGATTAATTGATTCTTCCAGTAAAATTGTAACAATATCCCCACTACAATAATTCTGTTCAACCTTAAATAACCAGTGCTTACTACAAAGGGCGCGATTGAGACGCCCTGTGCAGTGCGCTCACCCAGCTAGGGAGGCTGTGAAAAGTCGTTTGTCGAGAAACTGTCACAAAATATTGATGATACCTCATTAAGGTGGTATATAATTCTTGTTTTAGACAGTTGCCTGTTCGATTTGCTACTTGAACATAAGTACTTTGTGCTACGTCTACGGCATCAGCCATAATTCAGTGTATCCCACAACACAATTTAATTTACATCTCTAACCTATTCACCTGTGTTAATTGTGTCACGAATTCCAAAGCTGAGTTCGTTGTCTATTGGTTTTTCTTTGAAGAAATTACACAATTTTATCATTTATAAACATTATGTTAATTATATAAACGCATCAGCTAGCACTTCAAAAGTGGTTTACTTTTTTAAGGCGAATTACTTGGTAATAAATCTTTTGAACAGCAGAAAACCCCCGAGTAAATTTAATACTCTTAACGTATGCATGATGATATGTAATAGTCAAAAAAAGTACTTTTACTGTTTGAATATTACTTTTCTATATTTAAGTACATATGATTTAACCCTCTACTGCGTGGTAAGCCCTAAAGCCATAGCCATATCAGTGGCTTGATATGTATCACCCAGTGAAAGCTCGTGAAACAGTTCCTTTTAATATTGTACCCTAAAATACATAACATTTCTTATAAAAATTTGTAGGTCTGGCATGAATTATCGTGTTGACAAAGTTTTCTATTTTTTTCATCAACTCGATTAGAATTTGGTCTGAAATCTTGGCGGTTCATTTTTTTTTATTTCTAGTAGGTGTAGATTCTCCGATTGTGGTGGGAGTTCTCGTTTTTTTTTGCTTTTCCTGACATAGGTTTGAACCGAAACATTGTCATCGATCTGCGGCATATAATATTATACATTAGAGCGGGGCGATGTACAGGGAGCCAAAACAAACGGAAAAAAAAGTTATACGAGGAATGTTCTATGGATGATTCTGAATACCTTTGCCTAAAAGAGTATGGATCTAAGACCGAGCTTTAATACGAAGCTTTTTAGGGATCATAAAATCAGTGATCAGGGATAAGGATTATAAAAATTTTTTCGTGATATCCGAATGAAATTCAAAACGTATATGAATTCTTATATTCCATTGATTATTTGTCGGAGTCATCGGACCACTATATCGTATATCTCTCATACAATCGGTTACTCTGATTTTTAAACTTTGCTTTAAAATTCGATGGCTCGAATCCGGCTTTGAACCTATAGTCTATTAGGCAAAGTTGTTCAAAATGGGAATAAGGGTTCGTGGTACATTTCCCGCATACGAATCTCTTTTATATACACATCCTTCTTAATTTGACTTCTTCATCGGTAATCAATGTAAAATTGTCCATTCATTCACAAAAAAAATAATTTCTTAGGAAAGGTTCTGTCTTTTCTTTGGAGATAAAACTTTTTTAATGACTCAGTTCTACGCCAATGGTTTCTGAATAACATCAACAAGTTGTAACGGTTACACTGTATGACGCTGCAACTATAGTAACGCAATAGTGGAACTAGAATATTACGAACAAATTACTACGGGAAAATATTATTATTAAATAAATATTATCAAATTGAGTTGAATGCCATTTCAACGAAATTCAATATAAGCTGCAATTACTCTAAATGATGTAACATTCGTAATGCTAGTAAACGTAAATTCACAGAATATTTATATTATCTGCGAATATAAATAAATTAATTAGTATAATTAAATCTAAATCGGTTTACTTTCACAAGTTCTCAATGAATTGCCAATTTATCGATTTCTGATTGCAGTGATGCAGTAAAGAATGTGTTGGCGCTTCTAGAGTTGTGACACACGGCCAAATACGAGTGTCCACAATGTGCAGCTCGTGCACTTCACAAACATACACACACCTACATGCACATTGATTCATGAGTGCCGCAAGCGACATTCAGTCACCAATTAAAGTCAATGAGTTGTGAGTCCATTAATCAGAAATAGCACGGGGTGGTGTTAAAGCACTGACAGTAGTAGCTTGAGCTTGAGAGAAACAACCACAATATCTATGTAGTTATGTTCCGTTAAATAAGTCGGATTCAACAAGGGTACTAATTTATGCAGACAATTTTTCACTGATTTGATAAATTAGTAAGTGTTAGACACGAGCTTGCACGAGCACTTATACACACACAAGGGTTCAATATAGATAGGGTTGTTAACATTTATGTAGTTTGGGTTTAGAAAGCAAATCCGAAGTTCTCGTTCAAGAAGATGTTAATCTATGAGACCAAGTTTAAATTCAGCTCTGTTTCGCTTGCAAAATATACTCTATTATCGTTGTTATTCGACTTGGCGGAGGTATTGGCAGTCGTAGGGGCTGGGTGAATCGTAAGAGGCCTGAAGAGCACACCACTCTCTCTTTAGTTAAGAGGTTGAATTGATTTCCTTGCGAAAAAATTTTTTTTTTTCAACAATTTTTTCTCATATAAAAACAGGAATATTTTTTTCGAATTTTTTATTGTTACAAACATACACCATTAGCAAAAGAAATTCTGAAATTTAAAAAAAAAAAATATTTTAAACTCGGCGACACCATTTCCGGTAATTTGCGACAGACATTTTTTTTACAAAAAAATGAAAATTTTTTTCAAATAGTTGTAATCGAAAAAAAATCTTTTGGCCAAGTCTTTAAGAATTGTATCTCAAAGACCTGTGTAAAATTTCATGAAGATCGGTTGAGAGCTTCTCGAGAACTCTTTTCAACCGACTTCAAAAACACAGTTTCGAGAAAAATGCGCTTAAAGACGGCGCACTTAGCCTAGTTAGCCTCGAGCGCACAAGTTTTCAAGGCTGTATATATGAAACTATTGCTCGGATCAACTTGAAGATTTAGGATAATATTCTAGAGATTGTAGAATTTAATAAGATAATAAGTGAAAGTCGATTTTTTTAAACCCGTAAGCCCATGTAACCCTTAAATTCTCATTTAAACCTTATCTTTTAAATAATGTGGGGACTACAAATTCAGTTTTTTTTACGAATAAAATTGGCATACATCCAACAAATACTCAAAACACGTGTACGCGTATAATGTAACCACCCTGTATTTTAATGCATAAATTAGCATTTTATTATTTAAGTCAGACTAATAATAATATCTGTCGACAAATGATTAGCAATTTTAATTAAATGTAAGTAATATGCAATACCCACAATTATAATATTAAAATGGTATTCATTCCCGGGACATAAATTACGTGCCAATTGAATTTATCCATAATTTTTTAACACAATTATTTGAGTAAATAGGAAATTACAATACAAGGCAAATAAGCAATAATTTCGTATGTCTCGCTGAATTTATAATTTTTTACATTGTATCTTATAAATATTATTCTTGGAAAGAGGAGGGACTTAAAAGGCGTAACCATTGCAACAGTTTAAACACGTGAACGAATTTGTGCTGGAAGATTATAGACTTTTGATTAAAGATTAAATAAATCGGTCGCACTCTTTACTGCGCTAATGATAAGTTCGAATCAGAGCAATTTAGCCATTTCTGAATTCTTGAAATTTAAAGTATACACTTCGAAAGTAATAACTTATAAACATTTTTTGCATAACTCTGTTTTTAGCCGCTGTTAATTAAATCTACTTATTTTTAAACCCTTAGCCACAACCCCCAATCAGCAATGGTTCTTCAGCAAATAACCCAGCTGATAATGAAAAAACACAGCCCAAACTCTTATATGCGATTAACGAAAATCCGCCATGGTATTTGAGCATATTCTTGGCGTTGCAGCATTATCTGACCATGATTGGCGCTATCGTGTCCATTCCATTCATTTTGACACCCGCTCTGTGTATGTCGGATGAGGATCCCGACCGTGGTGTTATAATATCAACAATGATATTCGTAACAGGCATCGTCACTCTACTACAGGCCACCTGGGGTGTTCGTTTACCAATCGTACAAGGCGGTACAATATCATTTTTGGTACCCACCTTAGCGATTCTCGCATTGCCACAATGGAAATGCCCATCGGTCGAAGATATTGACGCCTTAGATGAGGAGGATCGTGTGGAATTGTGGCAGATACGTATGCGTGAGTTATCGGGTGCGATCGCTGTATCGGCTTTAGTGCAGGTTGTGTTGGGTTATACGGGTCTTGTGGGGAAAATTTTACGCTTCGTAACGCCACTCACTATAGTTCCGACTGTCTCGTTGGTCGGCCTAACACTGTTCGAACACGCTGCCGAAACTGCGTCTAAGCATTGGGGTATTGCTGTTGGGTAAGAAATGTAGATGTTTTTCGAACTCCATTAATATTTATAGATTTTTATTGTTTTCTGCAGCACCACAGCCATGCTAACGTTGTTCTCACAGATAATGGCGAATGTATCCGTACCGTTTCCAGCTTACCGCAAAGGTCATGGCATTGAAATGCGCAACTTCCAACTTTTCCGTATGTTTCCGGTGAGTGAGTTTTCGAGGAGCATTAACAGTTTATTCTTCAGTTTTCCATTAAATTATAACAATTTTAGGTGCTCATGACTATTGCTATAATGTGGGGTCTCTGCGGAATTCTAACCGTAACCAATGTTTTTGAGGAGGGACACCCCTCACGCACAGATGTGCGTTTAAAGGTTTTGACCAATGCCAAATGGTTCTACGTGCCATATCCATTTCAGTTTGGACTGCCGTCGGTCACATTGTCTGGCGTATTGGGTATGTTGGCGGGCGTTTTAGCGTGTACCGTAGAGTCGCTTAGTTACTATCCAACGGTTTCTCAAATGTCAGGTTTGTAAGAATTTTTTGTTACAATTAAATAACTCCTCAATATTGCTTTTGAATTTTATCTTTGTAGGTGCACACTCTCCGCCTTTGCATGCCATCAATCGTGGTATTGGCACTGAGGGTCTGGGTACGGTGCTAGCCGGTATTTGGGGTGCTGGAAATGGCACAAACACTTTCGGCGAAAATGTGGGTGCTATTGGAGTCACAAAGGTGTGTTTGAAACTATATCGAATGTTTACTAAATACTAATCCTTATGTATATATCGCATATTGCAGGTTGGTTCCCGTCGTGTCATACAGTGGGCCTCTTTGATAATGATCGTGCAAGGTGTAATTGGCAAATTTGGCGCTGTATTCATAATGATACCGGATTCGGTGGTTGGCGGTATATTTTGTGTCATGTTTGGCATGATTATAGCTTTTGGACTTTCCACATTGCAATATGTAGACCTACGTTCGGCGCGCAACCTCTATATTATTGGCTTATCCATTTTCTTCCCCATGGTCTTATGTAAGTGGATGCAGGAACATCCGGGCGCCATTAATACTGGAAATGAAACGGTAGACTCGACCCTATCGGTACTGTTGGGTACCACCATTCTTGTGGGTGGCTTACTGGGCTGTTTCTTGGATAATGTTATTCCTGGTAATATTCCCAATGACTTACAGATGTACATTTCTATACAAAAACACTCATATATCTTATTTCAATTAATTTGCAGGTACTGCTGAGGAGCGCGGTCTCATTGAATGGGCCAATGAAATGCCACTAGGCGATGCGAATATCAATGATGGTACCGCTACGGATTATGACTTCCCATGGGGCATGGAGACTTTGAGAAAGTACGTACTGTCGTATATGTCATGCGAGTATAATCATTTAACAATTACGCTATATTTTTACTTTTTTAGGTGGAAGTGGACTTATTACGTGCCGTTCTTGCCAACATACAAACTACAAGAAAACAAGCTAAATTTACGTTTTTATGTTTATAATTGTATTGTAAGTGTATTAAAATTATGTACTTAATACTTGAGATGTTCTATATGTATTTTAAATTATTACGTAAGTAGAAAAATCCTTTAGAAATGTATCCGAATACCAGTAGTTGCAATAAAATCTACTTTTACTTTCGAAATTAGTCATATAACAGTCGTTTGTACCATTATTTTGCGATTGATATTTGGTAAGCTTCTCTGTTAAGTCATTGGTCGTCTTTTATAAAACGTGTGGTTTGCGATGAATATTGATTTTAAAGAAATTACTCGCGTATCTCCTTTAGGTCTACGATTGCTGTCGTGGATCCGCCCGAGATATGGGATTTCACCAAAAAGAGGGCGGTGCCACGCCTATCGTAAAATGTTTACACCAGCTCACATAAAGCTCTTTCATACTATCCCGGTGGCAAAATTTAATGTATCTGGCGTATTTAGTTATTGACTTATTGCGCTTTAAGTTGTTATTAACAATACCGTTATTTGGGGAGTGAGCGGGGTTATCCTCCAATTTCATCCATTTTCACACTGTCGGTAGAAGATTTGTACTCAGAAAATTTGGTTCTTGTAGCTTAACTGGTTTAGGAGATATGTACATTAAACTTTTTAGAGGGCGGGGCCACGCCTATTTTTCAATGCCCACCTTGCGAATAAGGGAACAAAATATACGTCATCTGTTTACCATGTGCACATATGTACATATACCCAAAGGCACGTAAGATTACTTAAATTAACTGTGTGTGTGTATGTAAAGGTGATGTTTTTAAATTTAAAGTAATCACAATTCATATTTTTTTAATTAAGTTGTGTAAAATATGCGAAAACAAACGATAATTTATAGCAAAATATTTAAATATTAAAAACCAACCACTTTTGTCTGTTATTTTTAATTGCATGGTGCTTTTATGATATACTTGCTATAAAAGATAAGCTTTTGAAAAGCTTTTTTACGAAGCTTCAACATTTTCAAATTGTAAAAGTTTCTAATTAAGCTTTCTGAATGTCATTAATAACTGTAAGCAATAGGTAGAGCTTTATATGCTTTATTAAAAATTTCATTTTTATACAAATTGTTGTAATTGTAACTAAATAGTACGCACCCTTTTTATGATAACTTATTGCTTACTTGTTATAAAATAATATATTTAATGTTGGATTATTATATATTTTATTTTGAATGAATCTCAAGACTATATTGCTTCCGGAGTATAGATTCGGTTAGGTTAGATTAGATGGCTGATCAAAGATCACAGATAGACTGATACATTTAGTCCTTAAAAGAAGAACCCATGTGTTCGTACTTATAAATTAGTATAACGCTTAGTAGCCATTACAAATTTGCACAGGCGTTTAATTTTCCGCTAGTTCGGTGGGATGTCTGAAGGTATGCGCTCCAAGAGTTTAAGTATTGATCTCCCAAAAGCGGAACAGTCAAGAAGAAAGTGTTCCTCGTCTTCTTCTATATAGCTTCTGCAAATGTCATCTGGTAGGATACCCAACCTAACTGTGTGAACGCCAATAGGACAATAGTCTGTTAAAAGCGCCACAACTAGGGAGAGACTAGTCTTACTAAGGGTAATGAGATCACTAGATCTCTTGCAATCGATCTTAAGCGGAAGGCTTTTGTGATAGCGCAGGTACCCAACGCTGGCCAAGATTCCGACAGTTCTAGGGTGCCTTTTCTTACTAGCTATTAGCTTTACAACTTCCTGCGATTTCGCTATGGTCTGGCACCCATACTAGTCTTATCACAAAGGCATCGATGCTATTGATAGTGAAGTTAAGCTCTCCTTAACACTCTCTCTCACATACACTGTTAATAAGTTCAAGGTTAGTATCGCCGCCGGCTTCTTCCCACCCACAAGTCCTTCGCTAGTATATGGGCAGAGAAGGAGCCGCCAGAGTTCGGTTTGGCGACTCCATGGTCATGACTTGGATACGGTATGAAGTCAAAGTGAGTGAGGATCTTCGAGTGTTCAGACACTCTGTTCTTTTAGGAACCCAGATTCCTTGAGCCTGATAGCAACTTTCGCAACTTTATGTTTCTGGAGCATAGAGTAATATAAAGTCAAAATATACATAAAAAAACTTGATACCAAATATTATATTCCCCGTGGGTTGAGTTAAGAATTTGACGATTCTTTCATTTTATACCATTCAACACTATTCTAACCGCTAGCTGTAAAGTTACATGAAATGCTAAAGTCCCAATATATTTGTTTACCTATTTTTTTTTGTTCTCATTACTCATGGGATGAGTCACTCTTGGATGGTGGTTCCCAAATATACTCGCTGCCAATGTGACACCTGCAGATGAAAATAAATACGAGTATTTATGTATGTATGTACGAACATTTAGTAAAATTTTAAATTTTAAGAAAATAAACACAAAGTGTTTCTAATTGTCTTCACTTAAGTACATACTGTTCATGTATTTTTCAAAAATAAATATATTGTTTGTGCAATTGTGTGTGAGTACTTGAAATAAATCTCCTAGTTAGGTTGGATCGCTTTGTTTTGACACAAACATATATTATATTTACAATGAGTACAAGTGAGATATGCGCAAATTTTCTTACATACAAATACGACTAGAGGATATAAAGTAAGAGGTTTTACGATGCTGAGCAGTTAGTAGTCTACATTGATATTAAACCTCTTGCAATATATTTATAACAAAATATTATTATTCTTTCCCACGAAAAAGTAGATACAAATCACTAGTCATGAGCATAAATGTGTAAACAGAGATAAATTCCGACCCGCCTTATTGCGGTATTTTGTTCGCATTCTGCAATTATCTGCTAGAATAACAAATTTAAGCGAGACAAAAACCTGCCATCATCGCTGATATATACTTTGTCAGGCTGTCAGTGGCGATTTGCTCAAGTTAATCTTATTGAAATGCTGCTAATGTGATTGTTCTCATTTGGCTGTTGAGGAATACCTATGTAATAAATATTCTATAAATACTAAGGAACCATCTAATATACATGGGCTATATCTGTTTATCTTATGGTGATTCCAACTTTTTTCTGGCAAGCGACGCAGATGTGTACTGCTTAAACGAAATGTTGATATTAATATTAAACATGGGCGCATTTTAAGTGTTTTCACGTTGGGTTGGCTATTTATTTTTATAGTTTACAACCTACCGTTAATAAACTAGAGATTACAGTTCATTAGCGAGTATAGATCTCTAAATTATATATGTATGTATGTGTGTCAATCTGGAAGAAACATTAATAAAGATTCTCACTATGTCAAATCAATGACAATTGCGGTCGGACCAATGATAATGGCTGCCATTTGATTTCTAGAGTGATTTATGAAAATACATTTTGGGCATAATACTCAATATAAATTGACAGTTGGCAACAAATTTCAATTATTTTTCACGAGGTAAAGGAAGCTATATCTCTTAAAATTTAATACATTTAAAGTCATTAAATTTTACGGGAAGAATGCAACAGATTATTCCTCTAAATCTATTAAAATCATATGATAAATATAATTTGACAGATAATACGACTCTAGCCTCTTGGATTGGAAATATTCGAAATGTTTGATTTCATTTATATATGTATATAATAAAGTGGTAATAGAACAATATATATAAATTGATGCATTTCGAGGTTCCCTACTTTTTTAAAGAAAAAATACAGAAGCTCCAAATTTAATGGGGAACGTTTGTTACCATTCGAAAGAACAATAATATTGCTCACTGAAGTATTCTCTCAATAATCCATTGAATAATCCATTGATGTGAGAAGTGGCGCCGTCTTTTTGAAACCAAATGTCGCCACGATTACGAGCTTCAAATTCAACCGATGATTCCACCGGCCCACAAACGACACCAAACTATTGATCTTTGTATGAAATTTCAGCTCTTGAATCTCTTTAGATTGTTCTTCGTCCCAAATGCGTCAATTTCACTTGACATTGCGCTAGAAATGGGCAACATCGCTGAACACAATTTGAAGCGAAGCGATGTCGCTTGGGAAGGTCGAGCGGCTTCAGTTCATTCAAAGCTGTATTTTGAATGCTTTCAATTTAAGATCTCGACGTAAAATACGCCAAGTCCTTCCATACGTCAGTCCGAGTTGCTGCGAATGGCACCGAACGGACTCTACATGGTCTTCGTGTACGTTCTCAACGGCTGCTGGACGTGGTCTATTAGGTCGAATATTATCCAATAATGAATGCTGGGTCTCAAGATGAGTGATAGTGTTGCGAATAATACGCTCAGTAAGGCGATAATATTGACCATAAGTTGAGCGAAGCACGCGAAACACATTCTTTCCATGATGAAATGCCAAACATAACCGAAGAAAAATACCATGACAGCTTGACACGACTCACGCGTGATCTGTCAAAAATGGCTATTAAACAAAATACCTCTACTAGAATCACCCGTTTACATAAAATATAGAAATATGTTGTCTATGGTTTTACGCTATAAAATAAATACAAAGATAAAAGTGTTTAAATAGTAGGCCAATAAATATATCTATCTTAACTTAAATCTGCAATTCTTTCCTATTAAAATACTCTTTTGAAAATAATCATTCAGAAACACTAAGGCAGAACCAAAAATAACACAACTTATATACATATGTACATGTCTACAAGAATGTATATTAGTCGCAATAATACAGGGTGGCCAAGGTCAAATGCAATCTAAGTAGGCTTCTCACTTAATTCACAGTTCTATTGATTGATTAAAAATTTAGAAAATTTTGGTAGTAGTTTTGATATTTATAAACAGTATTGCAACTCTTGGTAAGGTGCTAACCTTATAAAAAATATATAATTTCAGATTCTGTCACATATACGTAAAGCATTACAATTCATTTCAAAAATGTAAAAAAATTGATGTTTTCCAATGTTTTGAGGTCCATATTACCATGATATATTAGGTGGAGGTGCTAATTTATTTTAGCTGAAGAAAATTTTGTAGTCAGCTTCACGATTAACTTCACAACAGACACCCCTAATTGGAAGGAGAAATCCGACCAAGAAACAACACCTTTTTAATATAAAATATAAAATTACATTTCAAACATCCTTCATCTATTAATTTAAACATTTTCGCGACTGATTTTTAAATTGTCGTCTTGACTTTTATAATCAAGAGTGCCAAAATCACTACGTCTTCACAAACATACATATGTATATAAACAGTCACAGACATTAAAATTCGGTTGCCTTCCTTCAACACATCGTTGCCGTATAACGAGTGTCACTGGCACCACTGCGCCGCCCACTTTGTGAGCAATGGGTCGTGTGACTTCCTCTCTTTTGCCGACGTCCCACTGTGATTTTGGCGGTACGCGAAAGCTGAACAGATTGCTATGAAATTTTTTGTGCGCTTCTTGGACTTTTTTAACACATTTTATTTAGGAGCCACATACATATATTAATATATACATATATACATATGTATATTATATATGACGTTAGATTTTGCGAATATATGTGCCGGTGTATGTAAACATTAAACTGTCTGCACTGAACTAGTCCATTAAGTGAACTAACTGGTCCTTATTTAAAATACAATCCAATTGAAATGACAGTCTTTTTTATAAGCCAGTAACGTAGTACCGCTATAGTAATATTAAATTGCAACACAGATCTTCTCCACTTCGGATCTATTAATGTATTTCTCCATACTATTCGAGCAAACTATTTTTATACCCTGAACAGGGTATATTAAGTTTGTCACGAAGTTTGTAACACCCAGAAGGAAGCGCCGGAGACCCTATAAAGTATGTATATATACATATAATTGATGAGTATGTTGAGCTGAGTCGATTTAGCCATGTCCGTCTGTCTGTCTGTATATATACGAACTAGTCTCTCAGTTTTTAAGATATCGTTTTGAAATTTTGCAAATGTCTTTTTCTCTTCAGGAAGCTGCTCATTTGTCGGAACTGCCGATATCGGACCACTATAACATATAGCTGCCATACAAACTGAACGATCGGAATCAAGTTCTTGTATGGAAAGCTTTCACATTTGACAATGTATCTTCATAAAAGTTGGCACAGGTTATTTTTTAGGGCAACAATGTAATCTCCGAAGAAATTGTTCAGATCGGATTACTATATCTTATAGCTGCCATACAAACTGAACGTTCGGAAAAAAGTTCTTGTATGGAAAACTTTTGCATTTGACAAGATATATTCACGAAATTTGGTATAAATTATTTTCTAAAGCAACAATGTAATCTCCGAAGAAATTGTTCAGATCGGCTTACCATAGCATACAGCTGCCATACAAACCGAACGATTGGAATCAAGGGCTTGTATGGAAAACTTACGCATTTGACGTGGTATCTTCACGAAATTTGACATGGATTACTGCTTAAGATAATAACGTAATCTCCGAAAAAATTGTTCACATCGGATTACTATAGCATATAGCTTTCATATAAACTGAACACATAGTTACTAAAAGAAATGCACCTGTGAAGGGTATATTAGCTTCGGTGCAGCCGAAGTTAACGCTTTTTCTTTTTTTGAAAGTGCTGATGGGAAAACTGCTTTTTTATTCAGAATAATCTCAAAATTTTAGTTACCTTAGAAGTAAAACGCGGTTTAATGACGAGCAGCTTTCAATATTGAAAATAATTTATTTTTGCAGCCGGTTTCGCTTGGTTTAAGATTTCTAGTTTAATACAGATAATAATAAAATGAAGATAAACGATCTAAGCGAAGTAAATCGCTCAACTATCAACTTCAATATTGTTTATTATGGCTTATTGGCTGCCAAAGTGTATTTCTGACAATTTCACCTACTCGAAAAAATATATTTTTTTTGTATATTTATTTGTTGTTATTAAAAATAAGTCGAGGCAGTGACATTGTCACATATTATTATTTTATCGTCAAAGACAAAACATTTCACCTTTCAACACAAATGTCCGATACATGAATATGCCACATATGTACATATAGCTGTACTCGCACACATTTCGCATATATTTTGAGTTATGAATATGAGTATATATTACATATAATATACGAAGGCGTCTAAATTTTAGACAGAGCTGCAGCAGACAATTTTTGTGGTAGGATAGTGTATTTCACTGTGCTGTGGGCACTTCCACTACTCCGGAGCATGGGACTTTTGCTTTTCTGTTCGTGTTTATTCGGATATGATTCAGCACCTGTTCTAAATTGCAGATTATAGCAATAATGTGGTGGAAAATGAACTGAACGTAGCAGCACGCCGTGTTCTGTTTAATAATAACGATTCTGTAAGAAACAAGTAAGAGTTTTAGTGATTTTAATTTAGTTCAGCTTTCTTTCCTAACTCACCCATAAAAAAACGATTATAATTGATTTGACTAAAAAATAGGTGAATGAGTGTCGATTTTGTGTGATTTTGATATCAAATCAATGTTGAATTTTGGCATGAGACTATGTAGATCCATGGTCTTGTTTACAAATATCTACATACAGACACATATGTTTAAATTTATACATTAGAGCGGGTCGATTTTTTTCTATAAAATCCTATCTGCGGGAAATATTCTACGAAACATTCTGAAGAAGCCGAAGGAACTACGGGTCTGAAACCGGTTTCGAGCAAGTGATTGTTAAGGCGAAGTTTCAAAAATTTGAAAAATCTATTATATGGGAGATATGTGTTATAGTTGCCCTCTCTGACCAATTCCGACAAATGATCAATAGAATGTCAAAATGCACTTACGTATTAAGTTTCATTCAGATAGCTCAAAAACTGACGAAAAAATTTAGAATCACTAAAAAACTTCGCCTTAAAAATCGCAAAGAATGATCCATAGAACATTTTCCGCATACGCGATTTTTCCGTTTTTTTTTTTTGCTCCCTGTAAATGAACCCTCTCTAGTTTAGCATACATATTACTTATTAAGATTAGTGCAGAAATCTTTGAAAATAATAAGAAGAAAAGAAATTTATGGTTGAATAAAACCCATTGGTAAGATGGAAAGAAAAAAAAATTAAAAACAAAAAACTTGTTTCTTTAAATTTTCCCATAGATTTTAAGGCAATGTGAAAAAGTCTGTATATAAAAATTGTTGTTACAATATTACCATCTAATTTTTTCGATAGGACTGGTAGATTCGCCGAACATCGAGATAAACTATTCTAACCCATAATCGTAATCACTGTTGACTGTCATAACTGCGAAGTCGTAGATAATTTCGGTTATCTTGGAACAAGCATTAACATCAACAACAACGTCAGCCTCGAATCCAACGCAGAATAACTCTTGCCAAAAGGTGCTACTTCGATCTGAGTAGACAATTGAGAGAGCAATTTTTTGCGACGAACAAAAGCCAAACTCCATAAGTCGCCGTACCCGCCGAGGAAAGCAGAGGAAGAGGAAGACCTCCACTCCGTTGGAAAGAACAGGTAGAGAAGGACCTGGCTTCGCTTGGAATCTCCAATTGGCGTCACATTGCGAAAAGAAGAAACGACTGGCGCGCTGTTCTTAACTCGGCTATAGCCCCTCTCCTTCCTTTTCCCGACCTCAGCTTGCTCGTAAAATGGTTTTCCTCAAATGTTTGTTATTTTATCTTTCGTTTCCGATGGGTTTCTTCCTAATATGATTTTTTTTGTTTTCAAAAATTATATACCATGGTCTATATTAAAGCTTGTATATTTTGAAAGCCATGAAATTTCCTTTTAATGTTTTAAATTTCATTAATAACAAATACTAAGATACATACTATATACATATGTATACATAAATACATATGGAAGAAAAATTATAGTTTTTTAGGTTTTTTTTTGTCTTGTTTGTATTTTTATTTATTTTACTTTGGGAATGTCCATGATATTATATAGGAGGCTAATAAAAAATAATTTAGCGTCCAACCAACTTCTGGCCGTCAATGCGATCACCCACAGCCATCGGATGTCAGACTACATTATATACATATATACCTATATGTTTATATGCTAAATTTTTCTTAGTACTTTTTTATTTTTTTTCTTGGAGCACAATCAGTATGTGGCTTAGGTGTGGGCGCTTTCGTTTCAAGTCCGGGCAAGTTTTAGTCCAAGATCGTTTCTGTTTTTATATATCTTGGATATATAATGCTCATGGACGTGATTACAGATACCACAAAATCTGAAATTATGGAAGAAGTAGACTCTGAGTGATCATTTGAAGATTCGGGCATTCACTCTTTTCGATGTAATATTTGACAATTCCTGCTTTAAAAATCTTGCTGGAGCTGAAAAATGTCTTTCTTAAAATTCCGTACGTTCGTAGGTGTTTTTACTGGAAAAATGTAGGGAGATGTTCGCAGGTTTGCATGTTCGGCATATAAAATTTATTCCTACCTTTGTAGCTTTCAATAGAAGTGGTTACTGTTATGGGAGAAAAATGTGTGTGGTCGGTCAATCTAGCGGTGTCCAGCTGTTGTCTTGACCTTTGTCAACTTACACATTCGTAAAGGCAGATGAACGTGGGTATTTTAAATATATTTTTAAGAAGTCTTGTGGCACAGTATTCACTGGACTTCACTGGAAAATCACATCGATTTTAAGGCTGACTGCACTTTTTTTTGTTACAATGAATCATAATAGTAAAATAAACGATGTGAGTACATACGCTGTCCATTAATCAACCAAAGCAATTGCAGACATGGTAAAATGTTTATTTAACCTGGAGACTGGACCACTATGCGACGTCATTAAATTAAAACGAATTTCATCAAACAAACGATCACACCCACCCAAGGTATACTATTTATGCAAACATTTCTACCCACGTAGACGTACAGATTTCGGTCTAACCGAACGAGCGTGAGAGCGAACACAGCGAGAGCTATATATGCGATTTTGTATGGTGAGAAAAATCGAATGTTTCAATGTATTTTATTTACAAAAATCATTATTTCACATAGTCAAGGGCGATATTAGATGCTCAGCGTTTTGCTTTCATGAAAATCCGAGCATCTGTCGATGTGCGATGCTCGATCGCGAAAAGTGGAATACGCATAAAATTTCGTAAATTCGTATTTCGAAACAGGCAGCCACTAAACACTGAGATCGAGTGGCGGGCGCGCTAAAACGTATTGAAGAGTTTTGAGCAAAAAGTGAAAAAGTGATGTCTGCTAACGGTTTACTTTTGTGTTAATTAATAAATTCAGTTCTTGTAGAAAAACTCAAGTTTTCATACTAAAAAATACTAAAAAAAATTCTTCAAAAAATTATTAAAAAAAAGTATTTAAAAAATTAATAAAAAAATTAAAAAAAAATTAATAATAATATATTTCAAAAATTTATAAAAAAAAATAAATTTCAAAAAATTAATCAAAAATATTAAAAAATCAAAATTTAAAAAATAATAAAAAAAAAATCAAAAATATTGAAAAACATATTTCAAAAAATATATTATTGAAAGTTGCTAAAAATCTATAAAAAAGGTAAGCGCATAAAGTGCTGGTAAATCAAGTTTGAAGAAGAAAATAATAATGAATGTAAATAACTAGTGGACAAACGATTTTCCAAAAAATCACAGTTAAATAACAACAACATCAACACCGTTTAATTTTACTCCAAGCAGAAAATTTGCTCAGTTATTTATAAAATTGCTTATTTTTTTAATGTGAGTGAAAACTTGGCAACGCGTTGTAAATTTTGAAGGCGAGCAGTTCAAGTTCAAATCAAAAAGCAAGAATACAACAACACTGTGCAGTGAATTTATGTCCAAATGTATGCATGTGTCGACATTTTTTTCTCGTTTATTTACAATACACTTACATTTGTATGGGCATAAATTAAATTATGCGCAAGAAAGCCTATGAAAATATATATTTACGAGTGTCTGTATGTATATATAAGGGTAGGGGTGTTTATACGACTTGCACTTGCCAAAATCTCTTCGTTTATTTTACACAAGTGATTTGAAATTCGTCAATTGCAATTCGGTTAAGGCCATACTAAATTGCATTTATTACCGTTAGATGTGATAATACTTTGTGTGTAGGTATGCGTCGGTGTGCGTAGCGTCCTTTGTGTTGGTGGTGTTGAAAAATTTCAATTAAACTGAAATATATGCGCGCTAAAGTCGTTAGTGAATTAATTAGCTTAAGCACTCGCATACATACTCACATACATATGTATATTATACATATATACATACGAATGTATGTAGTATAGAGAAGTGTATGGTGTATGTGCCACACAAAGGTTGCACATGATGGGACACAGAATTAGCGTGTTGCGTTAACGGTGTCCTCCTTTTACTCGGACGTGTCGCATATTCCTTCTCTTGTACATACATACCATACATATGTATATATATATGTACAAATATATATATATACCATGTCTAATTTTATAAATACGGTGTGCAAATGCTAAATTTAACACAAGCAAAGATTTTATTTTGAAAAACAAAAACTAAAAAAAACTAAATAAATAAAATAAGAATAAAAAACTAAAAATAAGAAAGAGAAATAAAAATTAGAAAGAAGATTAAAAAAATAAAAGAAAAAAATAAAAAATCACTAATATTTAAGAAATATGAAATAAATAAATAAATAACTGTGCATTTGTATGTGCTACTGTTCTTATGTCAAAAGTGTTAAATAAATCAATAAAATATGCAAAAAAATACTAAAAAGTAAATGCTAAAAAAATATTAAAAAAATAATACAAAAAAACATATGAATAAAAATATTGAAAACAATAATAATAACAAAAAAAATATCACATTCATATTTTAGAAAACGCCAACACAAAAACTGAATCGAAAATTTTAAGAAAAATACCAAGCGAAAAAAATTTAACAAAATTTAATTGCCAAAAAGAAAAAAAAAACACAAAAAAGTAAATAAATCTCCGTCGTGGAGCATAGTATACAAAAACAAAATTTGAAAATAAAAATATGTCATCGCCAAGAAATTCTATAAAGAAAAAGAGCGCGGTCACAGCGACTAAGGCGGCAACAGAAAAATCACAACAAAAGCAACAGCCACCTGCTCCAGAAAGCAAATACACAAAGACAAGGGAACGCATCGTTGACGGTGGGTGTAGAATATTTTTTTTGCAAAAATTGCAAATTTCTTTATTTTTTGTTACTATTGTTATAAAAAAAGTTAAAAGTATAGCTTAGAACTTTTAGTAATATATGCACCGACGTTATACAAAGTTTGTTCCGAAGCAGAACTACTCTTCAGTATTCAGCGACAGGAAAACGACACAGTGTGTTTGTTTAAATTTTGTTTTTGTTAAAATTTATGACTTTTATGTTTCAAAATGAGCAAAAATTTTGAACAATAGTGATGCTTATGTCCTCAGCGACTTTCTTAATGACAATGCAAGCATCTATTAACACAATTTTCCCTACTTCTGGTCCTATTTCTTCGGTTATTGCCGTAATGTACTTTTAGATACTGCTGTCGTGTTGATAGCTTTTGGCTGGATAAAAACTAGGGTCTGTTTCAGATATCGACAGTCGTTGGAATGCATCGAATGGAAAAGGGCCTTCTTGAAACATTTATTAGTTCTAAAAATTATGGGTGTTTTGGATCACTTTATTCCTTTTTTTATCGGAAATTGAATGCAAACACTTTCAATCATATTTTTAGAAGTAAACATTTTTGTGACAGTGTTAAAATCACCTGTACATATATAACACTGGCCTACAAAAAAATTTTTTGGTTTGATGCAGCTCTGTGCGCATCAGTAGTCGGTATAGTAGGTAGGATGAACCACATTCCCGCTACTAGATGGTTTTTTTCTTCTTTCTTATGAACAAGAGCTGATATGGAAAATGTGACTTGTTTTCTCGTATCAACTCACAAAATACATCCAAAATCAGGTATAAAATCTTAGGCACCAAAATGAGTGTAGGCCAGTGTAATTAATATCGTTACTTTTTATTATTTGCAGTTTTTGTACTAGTAAGACAAGCATTCGAAGTAGCCCAGTTTTAATTTTTACTAATTTGCATGATTTTCTTTATTTTAATCGGTTTAGTGAATTAAATATTTCGACAAACATGAGACTATTTCAATTTTCTCAGCCTTTAAGCCTTGTTATACTCATTTCTATCTTCAGCTAGTTTGAAGTTACGCTTTATAAATTGTATGGACATGGCGACATTTGAGAATTTTTTTACGCTTGACATCCCAGTTTAAGCTAGCTCTTTTCTTTGTTATTTTATAATTTTTTAAGTAATCTGCTTCATTGTTCTGATTTCGTTTTTCTTCTTCGTTTCTGAGTACTGATTAACTCAGTTTCTTCCGCCGTTGCGTATACGTAACATTGCATTTCAAAACATTCTATGTGCAGTGTGTGTGAGGTATCGCGATAATTTTTTTTGGTCGAAGGGTATGGGCTTAGGCTTTCGCCCCCTCTATATCTGAACTCACTACGAAATACACACTGACACATGTTTGTTAGATTAATTTTGTATCGCACGCTCAAAGTTGTGAAACTAAAATTCTTTACCTGACCAACATGAAAATACGTACATAAAAATACGAGAAAAAACTACAAATGGTTTATTTCTGTTACATTCGTCCTGAACAATTCTATTTAGGAGCGATACTCCAGAGTTTCGTACACCCAACATGACCTCACAAGAGCCGGAAAAATGTGAATTAATTCCCATACAATTTTCAAGACTAACTTAAAGCATCTCTCTTGATTATATTCAAATATTTTTTGTTCGCAAAACTGGTAAAAATGTGCACTGCAAACAAAAATATTTGAAAAGAAGACGCTGCGTATACGCAACGAGGAAAGAATTATTAGCTCATAGAGTATGTCAATAATTAATACAATGTGCCACACACTTGTTATAAGTCTCGGCTGGGATGAGCTTCGATGCCCTTAACGAATTTTTTTTTTCGGTTTCGGCTCATTTTTGGACCTCCATTCATTAGATTCTTGAACAGTTTCAAACACCATGTTCATAAACCCACGGCTGTTCAGAAGAAATTATGCGTTTGATGAATGTACGGTTCACAGGTACTTTGTCAAGCATCTCTTTTGCGATCTCTACTTAACGTCGTTTTTGCCAATATTCAGGTTTTTTGGTACGAGTCTGACATTACAAGATTTTATACCCAAAAAATTTACCAAAATGTGTGTAGTCTATCCATAAGATATGTTGAGATCCTTTTCTACATATCTCTTTGATGCCAACTTTTCGCGTTCTGATACACTAATTGAAAAATGGAGATCACATTTCATCAAAAAGGACAAGATTTTTATCGATTCGGCTTGCGCGGGTCAAGTTTGATCATTTGTTTTACATATGTAAGTGCTATTAAATATTCATTGCCGTAGATGTTAGAAATCAATTTCTTGTCGATTATCAATAAATTTCATTATTGCTATTTTTTGCTTCAAAAATATTATATGTTCAGATATTCTATTCAAGGATTGTAGCTGGGGATAAAATTAAGCGTAATCTCACATCAAATTGAATAAAGTATTAAAAAATGGAATTCCACGCTGTTAACATATGTGTGTGTGTGTTTGCTATGTTTAGTATCTATGAAGCAAGTGCAATGGAACTGAGTATTAAACACATAAAATTAACGAACCGCTGTGATTGATTAATATCTATGTTTCCATTGTGTATATGTACATATGTGCAAGTTTGTATGTACACAAAACTTATTATTAATGGGAGCAGGGATGCACAGGGGTAGGTCGCCGACGTAAACGCACCACATGAGATCGCGGGGGGCTATAAGCTCCGGCGTTTTCTTGAATGAATCTTGGCACTTGCACACGAGTACCAGTAGACAACAAAAACAAATTGCAAACAATCAGTGACAGCAGACAATAACAATAACAGCAGCATATCCAAATAGTCAATATACTGGTACATATATATGTACGTATTCGTATATTTGTGTGAATGTACGCGTGTGCTCATGCGAGTAACCATTGTGCAAAAATAGCAGAATGAAAATAACAACAAAGGTGTAACATATTCTGCTGGTTTACTTGTTTTGCTATTATTAAGTATTGTATTTGAACTTTTGTTTGGCACAATTTCATTGTTTACGGTTAATATTAATGCTAATGCCGCCGGCTAAATTAAAAAACAAAAGCAAAAATGCAAAAAAATGCAAAAAAAGAAAAATATTCAACGCAATATGTTTGTAAAAATTAAAAATTAAAGGCGAAAAATATTTTCGTATGCGAGCGTGTTGTACAAGCTATAGTTTTCCGCTTTGTCGACTTTTAACATTCTCACTCTTGGTATTTAGCATCAATTCTGGCAATTAAATCGTTTGCAAGGAGGCATTAAATATTTTTGGCGCACAGAACGTGTGCACACATACTTGACGGTCAAATGAATGCGAATTTTTACATGATTTTCCGCATGTAACTAACTAATAACATCGCTTTGAATTAGCTTACACACATCTGTACACTTAGATATTTGCAAATTTGTTTATTTTTCCCCCAAACACAGGGGGAGCATTTGGCGTTTCTTATATGACAGTTCATTAGTATGATGGGTATCTAGAAAGTGTTAGCCGGATGCACACCATTTTTCTTGAAATGACAAAACTGTCACGTCGGAATGACAAGTGGTTGATGATTTTTAAGCAAATTATGTCTCGTATTCTTGATATGCTGGGAATGTCTTTGCTCACTTGTAAGAACATATAGGCCTTAATACATATCGGTGGATATCAGTATATGTGACCTGTTCTACGAAAAGGGAGCTAACGTGCGAAAACTTGCTTTCTGGGAAACAGCTGTTAAAAATAAACCGAATCCGAATCAACTAAAAAGTGAAAATTGATTTTTTGACACATAAGCCCCCTTTCCGTAGACCAGGTCACATATAGTCATATAGAAAGAAAGAAACCCCTGTGAAATAGGTCGGCTACTAACTAATTCTTATGCGTCAATATCAAGTATAGATTTATTATATTTAAAATTTTTTTGATTACGCAAAAATTCTACAATATTGCACTTTTTCAAAAAATTTTATTCGAACTATGTCATTCGAACATAACATCGTACAAACAGTTAATGATATTGACTTATCTTTTTACGCAGGAACAAATTTAGAGATTACCAGCGATATTTATGTAGGAAACTTAAGTGCCGTGAATCATTTACGTAGCAAAGTCTTTTAAACTTAATTCCGCTCATTAAGCAAATTACATTAAACACTACTCAAGAAAATTCTATACTTTCAAATTTATTTAATATAAATAGCAGATAAGAAAATTAACCAATCATTTGTCGACCTCACTGTTGTATACTTAAATTTGTCAATAAATAAATAATAATAATATAAATAGTTCCGCGGGAAAAACACTCGCAGTACTTTGAAAGCCTACATTGTGAAATTGTAAATAAAACGAAAGATATTTTTTTATTCATCAATATTTATTTTGTTGCCTTCAAAATAATCTTTACTAGATTTAATACACTGATGTCAACGATGTTTCCAGTTCTCGAAACAGTTTTGAAGAGCACTTTTAGGGATAGTCCTTAGCTCTTTCAGCGATTTTTGTTTATCTCGTCTCGATTTTTTTTTTATCGTCATTGGCGACGGTGAATATCGCATTCGCTGGAACGATGAGCTGTACGAGATATACGACGACATTGACATAGTTCAGCGAATTAAAAGACAGTTGATACGCTAATTTGGTCATGTTGTCCGTAAGGATGAAAACATTCCAGATCTGAGAGTATTCAACGCAGAGGAAGTGAAATACCCCCACTCCGTTGGAGAGATCAAGTGGAGAAGGACCTGGCTGCACTTAGTATCTCGAATCAGCGCTAAATTGCTAAGAAAATAAACGACTGGCGCGCTGTTGTTAATTCGGCTATAATGTAAGCGTAGGCGGTTTCTACGTCAGTGAAATAGAAGAAGAAGTCGTTTCCAACATTCGCAATTCGGTTAAAAACACAAAATTTAAGATAAATTCTTTGTTCGATATTTTTATCCATTGTAAAAATCACAGCGTACTACTGAGGTGTACTAAGCAGCTGCTGTAAACAAACTGGTTGACAGACCGCGCTCATATTTGGCATAGAATCAAGGACAGTCCTACCCACTTAGCAAAGTACATTTTTTTTAAATATCATTTACCCGGTGATTTTTATTACATCTTTCGGGTGCTTTTTTGTCACAATGTATATTGAATAAATTTTTCTTATATCTGGCTTGCGTTGTTGGAATATCCTCACAACACATTTTCATTTATTGACATACAAGTACATATACCTTTTGCAAGGAATGGTAAATTCAATGCTTCGCAATAAGGTAATACGTGTGGTATACGTAACTTCCAAACAGATATTAAATTGAATCAAATTTATGCAAAATAAATCTTTCGAAATAAAATTAGGATTTACTCAAAGTTGATGATAAATAAAAGCGTATTCAAAAGTATTAGACTACAAACTAATTATAAGCTGAGATTTCAATAGTACAAATTGGATTCGAGCAGCTCCTATAGTGTTACATTTTTTTTTTAAACTCGTACATCTCGTTCAAAAAATGCCTATAGTGTTAATTTTTTTATTTCCATATGCCAATTCGTATGTGTTTGGCAGGCGTTTATTTACGATACTAAAAGTTTATCAGGCGAGTTTTACTATGGAATTGAACAAGGAGTTTGTTTGAAATTTTACGTTGCCAACGGAATCATGTCTACGGAATCATGTTTTGGTTAGTCTACTTTTAACACAAACAGAAGTATTTGAGTTACACGAAGAATTCAGTGAAGGTAGTGAAAGCTATCTTTCAACATCTTTTATGGATCGACTCAAAATGTTTTTATAAGTGTTTTGGGTATAAAACGTCTTAATGTTAGAGACGTATGAAAAGACCTGACGATTAGAGGCCACAAAGGAATGCCAGGCAACGTCACTAAGGACTCTACATTCATCAAAAGCTTCATTAATGTGAATGGCGCTACAAAAATGAGCTGAAAGAACGAAAGGCCATTTCAGACCAGGCTTCAATAAGTGTGTGGAAATTTGTTTAAACATCGGCATGTTGGTATTGGCTCAGGAGGCTATGGTAATAATAACGATTTGTATTAAAAGCCTTGATTTTTTTAAACTTGATGAAATGCTATTATCTCGTTTGAGAAAGTCGTCATATCATCCATGTGTTCAATCAGTTGGCACTGTAGGTATATCGGTTGATACTTTTGTAGCCGAAGTTTGTTCTCTAAAAGTTCTTTACTATGATTAATTGCAATCAGACGAACCATCGACTGCTTTTTAACACATTCATCGTGTTTAGCTTCTACCGAGATACAAATTGCTTCGTGTGAAACTGTTCCCTTTACCATTAATATTATTTATTATGCAAATTATAAGTGTTTCATTAAACTTGAAATTCTCACTACTATACTATTACTATTTGTAGCGTCTACGAACTATATGAGATATAATCGCATTGATAGCTTTAAGCACGTGCTTGCTATTAAAGCATTGTAAAAAGCGTTGTTAAAGCATCTAATCATGTCATTAAGGCATAGTTACTATTAGTAGTAATTAAATGAAATTGTTTACATGGATTTCTGTTTCTCAGTAAGAATTGAAGTATGTATGTATTTATGCGATTACTGAGATGTTTGGAAAATTTCCTAGTACATACAGATCTATAATTTCTTCATTTAATAACTTTTATTTAAATTTTTATTATTTTATATGTTTGTACTTTTTTGTATATAATCAAACATACTTATATATTACATAATGATTTATATAAAAAATCGCATCATTTTATTCGTTTATTTGATTACCTTCCAGATGTGCCTCTTCCGCCCGCCCACAAACTCACCATGGACGAGGTGTACGATGCCAAAACGGGGAAGCCGAATTTCGATGCTATGCGTGCGTATTTCTTGCAAGAAGGACGTATGGAGGAGGCTCCTGCGCTGCGCATTATCAATGAGGGCGCGGCCCTATTGCGGGCTGAGAAAAATATGATTGATGTAGAAGCGCCGGTAACGGTGTGCGGAGACATACACGGTCAGTTCTTTGATCTCGTCAAATTATTCGAAGTCGGCGGTCCACCAGCTTCGACGAGGTATCTCTTTCTCGGCGATTATGTCGATCGGGGTTATTTCAGCATTGAGGTTGGTACAATAGTACGCTGAATAATGGTATGTGCTCACAAGGTTTATTTGAAATAAAGAAATTTATTTTGTACTTTCAATAAAGGAGAACCATAAAAAGCTGACTTCTCAGCTGATACCTCTGCTCTGATTTTCGAGATATATTCCAAAAATGTTTTTTTTTTAATAAAAAACGTCATAATTTGAATAAACCTTGAACATTGTTATATGCATCTTCAATTAATTATTCAATTAAATACATTTTATGTTCGAAAATGTTTGTTTTCGCAACTAATTTTAACGAGTTTTCGCATATGTCCTCTATAAACTCTTCCCACCATCTATCTCTACAGTGTGTGCTTTACTTATGGGCCTTGAAGATATGCTATCCGACGACACTGTTTTTGCTGCGCGGCAATCATGAGTGCCGTCACCTTACAGAATATTTCACATTTAAGCAAGAATGTACGGACAATATTTATGTCACAATATAATTTGTTGTTATTTACTAATCTCTGCTGTTATATATTAAAGGCAAAATTAAATATTCGGAAGATGTTTATGAGGCCTGCATGGACGCGTTCGACTGTCTGCCATTGGCGGCGCTGCTAAATCAACAGTTCCTTTGCATTCATGGTGGACTATCGCCAGAAATTTTCACTCTAGATGATATAAAAAAGGTATGTCGCCTAAAAGAATTTTGCACTATTTCATTTTATTATGTTGCCATATGTTTGTCTGTATGTGCATGTGGAAGTATGTGTATTTTTTTAATAAGCAAATACAAGATAATTCGTTTTAATATTTATTTGTTTGGCAAGCAGTCATGAAAAATCATCTGCCTTCTCCACAAAACTTAAGACCATTTGTATATACATATGTATGTTGCGGTTATGCATATTATATGCATATTCATATAATAAATAAGCTGTCTTTTTAATTACGAAAATTTTAAGTAGTTTTATGAATGTTTATAATAACAATAAAATCGCACCACGCGTCGAGCAATAATTTACTTCGTAAATTCACAATATTTGACTTAATATATCTACTACATACATATATGTACATAGTGATGTTTACATGTAAATTTGTTTTTAGTACCCAGTTATTGCTTTTATATCAAACTTAATTACCGGCATTCGGTAGCGTCACGACTTTTATAAATAATTCGAACAAACTTAACTTTTATAGAATCTTAAAAACGTATTTTTGATTTAAAGGCAATTGTTGATAATATAGTAAGGAAGGGCTAAGTTCGAGTATAACCAAACATTTTATACTCTTGCAACTTGCAAAGAGGGTATAATTTCAGGTACATACCGTGTTAATTATATGGGGTCTATGGCGAGTTTTCACCCGATTTTATTCATTCTGCACAAAGCCGTTATAAGAAAAACACACTCTCTATTTTATTGAGTTAAATCGTATATTGGTCGATAAATGTGGTATAACGTTACCTGGAAGTTCGAAAATCTTTATATTAGGTATATGGGTATAAGGGAAGTATTAATCCGATTCTACCCATTTGAAGCTCACAGACATACTACTATAAGGAAAGGATTTTCTCAGAATTTCATTTATATATCTCACACATTGACCGAGTTTTTAGGTAAAAAGGCAACTAAAGGCTCAGGGGTCTACATATTCGGTATCTAAGGGATTGAACAGGTTTTATTCCTTTTATAAAATATATACTACAAAGGCATTACTTATATTATTATTATATTAATTGCTTCTTGATTTGTACACAGGAAAGTGAAAGAATTAGATGGAACCTAAAATTGCTCTATATCGGAAGTAAGCGTGGTTGCGCTCCGATTTCACTGATATTCACACTGTTACATAGAAATGTCAATAAAATGTCACATATCCAACTCGGTTGAAATCGGTAGGGCGGGTCTTTTCTCCCAAAATGGGCGTTCAATCAATTTTTTCTCGGCTCGTTCAATTTTTTCCTCGGCTCTCGAAAAGCCTTTTCATACCATCTCGAAGGTAAATCTCTCTCTGTCGTATTTAGTTATTGATTTAACGTGGTATGGTTAATTTATTTTAGTTATGGCACTTTACAGGTTTTGGTTAATGGCATTTTGCAGGCGTGGCAGTGATCCGATTACGCTCATCTACGAACTCGTACTTTTTGTCAAGGAACGCTCATACCTAGTTTCATCAAGATATATAAATTTTTACTCATGTTACAGCTTGCACGGACAGACAGACAGTCCCCGAATTTCAACAATTCTTATCATTCTGATCATTTATATATATGTAGATAAACCTGTATCTATCTCGATTAGTTTTAGGTGATACGTACAACCGTTAGATGAACAAAACTATTATACTCTCTAGCAACGTGTTGCAAGAGTATAAAAATCCTCATATAGGTTGCTAAGACACACTCGTGTTCATTTCACAAAAAAATCAGTTTGGATGAGCAGAACAGCATTAAGAGATCCACAGTAACTTCCAAGTTCTTAAGTAAAGTGATTGCATTTAAAGCAATCTAATATTTTTCCTCCAAAAATATAGAAGTCACCTCATTAAATTTCTGAGGCGGATCAGTAAGTATGTATGTGACAGATTTTTGTTCACTTGTATGCAATGGAGTTATAGCTTTGAGGAGTATTCATTACCAACCATATAAATCGACATTAAGTATTCAGCGAGTGTTACGAAATCCAAGAAATTAGTCTCTTCAGAGCCACCCGTGTAAATGAGGAAATGAGGCTGTTCTCCAAAAATATCGTCATCGTATCAAAAATAATATAGAGGTTTCACTATACTTATTTATGTACTGGGTTTGACTTTTCGTTGCAAAATGAATAATTTGCAAGCAGAAAAGAAACGAAAATGAAGGACTGTATAAAAACTTTGCAAGGTCTTACTTAGGCTTGAATACCATATTTGACTTAGATTATGTCGGATAATAAAGGTCATATGAAATAACCATATTTTGCCATATTTTGTCCTAAAAAACTCATTTTTAGCACGTAATGAAGAAAAACTGTCTTCGTGAAACTAAGTAATACGATCTTTTAAATGTTTATTAGACTACTTCATATTAATAATTAAACATTCGTATCAATATCAAGGTTAATACATATATTTTCTTCAGTTGAACAGATTTAGGGAACCACCTGCTTTTGGACCAATGTGTGATCTGCTTTGGTCTGATCCACTGGAAGATTTTGGCAATGAAAAAAACAGTGACTTCTTTTCTCATAATTCAGTGCGAGGATGTTCCTACTTTTTCAGGTGAGTTTAAATACATAACACACAATAAATATATGTGATACCGTTCTTAGTAACGGAAGAAAGTCAGTTAGTAAGGTTGATAAAGGAGCTTACACTTTACTTTCATAATTTTGACAAAACTACTCCCAGATGCATTGTGATAATAATTGCCGTTAGGAAGACAAGATTTTATAAATAAAATGTCGGGTGAATGCAATTATCTTGCTAATTTTTTTGCGATAAGACTATGTAAAGAGTAAATATTATCGATGTTAGTACTCATACAGAATAATGGTTAGAAGTACGTAGGATCGGAGCTCAATTCATAAAAGTGATTTCCAACATTTTTCGCTGCTCAAGGAAATCGTAAACATGGAAAAATATTTCTGTCAAGAAAAAGTTCCTAATAAAACCCCTTAGAGTTTCGGAGTCGGAACAAAACTTGTACGAAAACATCAATACTGACAATGAAGGTACATATATGGAGAAGATCACACAATATGTAGCCGATATATAAAGATTTTGATATACTACACGGATTTGAATTTGATTTTGATTTTTTTTTTTACATTTTCATTATATTTTTAGTTATGGTGCTTGCTGTGAATTTCTGCAAAAAAATAATTTGCTATCAATAGTACGTGCCCATGAGGCGCAAGATGCAGGGTGAGTGAGTTTACAAACAATTTTGAAATGTTTATGAAATCAAAAATCAAATTAAAACTGCAGATTTAAAATGAATATTAATAAACTGGTAATATGTTTTTTTTATTTTTCAATTTTACACCCTTTTGCTCACACCAGCTACCGCATGTACCGCAAAAATCAGGCGACCGGGTTTCCTTCGCTGATCACCATCTTCTCAGCGCCCAATTATTTGGACGTCTACAACAACAAGGTATTTGCCTCACATTATGCTCACATTTTGATGCCATTTTTGTGATCATAAATTTGTGTGCTCTCTGTGCTCATTACCCGATTTGATGGCATTTATTGCATTTAATATTTTGTTATGCTCTTGGTTTATTTTGGCGCTGCTTCAACCACCGCAAAACATAAATGTCACTTGACAAAAGGCAGCTGTACTCAAGTATGAGAACAACGTTATGAATATCCGACAGTTTAATTGTTCGCCACATCCATATTGGCTGCCAAATTTCATGGATGTATTCACGTGGTCATTGCCGTTTGTGGGTGAGAAGGTAATTAAGTGCCCGTAATTAGAAATATTTAATGCATTTGCGAGCGAAAATTGCATTCAATTCTAGCATTTGAGGCAATTTTAGAAAAATATGTTTTTTCGTAGGTCACCGAGATGCTGATGAATATTCTCAATATTTGTTCGGATGATGAACTGGTGTCCGGCCCGGACGATGCATTGGAAGAAGGTAAAAAAACATTAAAAATCATAGATTTTTTAAATCGATTGAGAAACTTGAGAGGCCGAACACAAAAGTTGAAACCATTGAAAAGGGTGGATAGAAAATGAGTGTTTTGAAATTCTTGAAAATGTTTTCCTTTGTTGTAATGAATACTTCGTAGATATTGTGGTAAATATAACTTCGTATAGTGTTTAACAAGTAATTATTGAATGGGTATTTTAAGCACGCTTGCTATACATTAGTATTATGTAATTATGATTTATTTCCTGGCACATTTAGAAAGCTATTCCTGAACTTTTTGAATTATATGTTAATACTTAGGTATAAAGGGTTCCATAGATGTCGATTCTGTGTTTGGTGATTACTAAATGAGTTCATTGCTAGAATTAGGACCAACATTCCTGACCAGGACGAACTTACTTAAAAGCTTCAAACTCTTTTCTAGTTTCAGAGTATAGTCATACTTACATCTAGGTCATTCCTACTCATTCATCAAGTCCTACAAACACGCCATTTAACTAGCTGGCCAATTGCTTGATGTCGACCACTTTTAATTATGAAACCAAAGATTCTCATTACATTTTCGAAGTAAAAATAAAAATGGCCCAATTCCGACTTTTTATACAATGTAGTATTAATATATGATATATTAAAACTAGAAGTGTTTTTCAACTTTTTGAGTTTGTAATGGATAAAAATTAAAATATTGAACATATTTAAATGTCCGATATTTGACAACTTTTTCCCAGAAAGACCTACACATTTCGATTTCGGGAATATCTCTTAGTTTTCATATACTTTGCTGATGTAAGGATATTTCTCATGTTCAGATAATGATCTCATGCGTTATAAATTGGGCATTGATAATCTTATATAACTTCTATTTTTATTGGGTCTATAACTCTATATTGGGTCTGGTTGTGCGATTATTATTTCATTTTTCCAATATTCCGAAACCCCCGAAGAGGAGGTCTCTCGTCAGAAGCTGTTTCTACATAGGAGATGTTTTTACGTGGCGGATCTCAAGCTCAGCGCACAACCCTAGTGAGGGATGTTTAGCCTTCTTTCTTTAGCTCGCCTCAATCAGAAGTCGTGAGCTGCTTGATCCATACGTAAAAGTATCGTTTTTGACCACTTCCAAGTGAATGGGGCACAGAGAATATTCCTCACTTGACTGAATTTCTACACATGGCTTCATTCTCCAAGAGATCCCGGTCATCCTCGAGAAATAAAGTTCCATTTGAGGCAATACTTTCAATGATGCAATTGTGCATGGTTTTCTTAAATAAGCGTTCTAATTTTGAAATAAAAGAACCGCTCTAATACAAGGTGCGTTCCAAAGTAAACAGGACTTTTTGAATCTAGCGCCCCCTGGTGGCGCCATCTATATGTCGATTAGTACGTTAGAATCTGCTATTTTTAACGATTGTCCAGTGAGGACTTCATGACATTTCATTGATTGGAAAGTTATTGCGTTTTAAGTGTCAGCATGATTGTGTTATCGGTGCGAAAATGAACTTCGAACAAAGAGTCAACATTAAATTTTGATTGCCTATCCCGTAGCAGAGCGCACGAGTAGTTTCAACGTTTTCAAAGTGGTCATGAGGACATAAATGACGATCAACTTGTGGGCCAATCAATATCCGTGATTACCGGAAATCATCATTGAAATTCATGGAAATGAAACTGAACATCTCGAAAACATCGATTTATCGCATTTTGGCCGAACATTTGGGCTTACGAAAGGTGTGTGCACGGTTTGTGCCGCACAAATTGACTGACGACCAAAATTGCTCAGAATCCAACACCTAAGGACGATTATTTGACCAAAAATCACATTTTAACCATTAACCACTCCCCGTATTCACCTGATATGGCACCGTGCGACTTCCTCCTTTTCGGAAAAAAGCATTTACCAATGCAGACGTAGAGGCCATTCAAAAGGCTTGTACCGGCATACTGGCGGCCAACGAGCTAAAACACTCGTTCGACATGCTTTTGGACCGTGTAAAAAGCTGTATTGGAGCAGAAGGAGGCTCTTTTGAATAAAATAAATTGATTTTGCCGAAAAACCATTTGTTCTATTTTTTTATTTTAAAGTACTGTTTACTTTAGAACGCACCTTGTATATGGTAGTCATAGACACAATACAATATATCTTCATAAAATTACTTTAAACCTAATGTGACAATGTGATCTGTTGCGAAGAATGGTTGACATGCCATAAAATATAAAAGCGTGCTTAAAATCCCCACTTCATGCGAGTGCCTTATAGCAGTATA
Organism: Bactrocera neohumeralis; assembly: GCF_024586455.1. Classification (NCBI taxonomy): domain Eukaryota; kingdom Metazoa; phylum Arthropoda; class Insecta; order Diptera; family Tephritidae; genus Bactrocera; species Bactrocera neohumeralis. The sequence goes on along the minus strand of NC_065919.1, from coordinate 84,688,800 downwards.
TATTAAATAATCTTCGTAATAACTTTATAATATTTATTTATTTTAATATGTTATGTGCCTATACACACAATCGCATACTTCCACGGTGATAAATCAAACGCAAACCCTCTGGCAACTCAAGTTTGTTCTATCCAAGATATAGTGAGTTGAATATCTCTGCGCGTAGAAATCTATGTTGTGGGCAAACAATGCATTTGTAGTTGTAGCTAACTAAGTAAAACTTTGTAGAAATTATGCATTTATTTACAAATTGTACAACAACAATGTACTGTCAGAATAAAAGTTAAAAAACGAAACACGCTAATTTTCTAATATGAATCTCTTTATTTTTAATGATTTCTCATTATCTTATAATTATACTATATACTTGTATATTTGTGGTGTGCATGCGTATCTATTTTGTTTTTTCTACATATACATATACAAAAAAATCTATGAAATCAAAGAGCTGCGCAAGAAAATCGTTCTTTTACCAATGAACACGAACACGAACAATGCAACGCCACCAGCGGCGGCGAAACCAGGTAAGCCCCCCGAATCGCGCTTTTCTGTTCGCAAAAGCAATAAATATGCCTCGTAGCGTCTAAAATGTAGATATTTGTCTAGTTTATTGCTTGAAAAAATGCCTCAAGTAGTTTATAGTGCGCTTGGGCTGTAGAAATACAAAATTGTTGCTGCTTTAAATATCTGTTATATGTTTTTAGTGTCGTAGATGTATGAATGTAAGAAGTAGTTTCGCTAATCTTGTCTAGTGCGTAGTGCTATTTTAGTTAGCATCAAACTGAGCTTTTTATTAGTTACGGATTCAATATATAGGACATTGCTCTGCCTTAAATTATTTGCATACATAATCACAGAACAGCAACAATACTCAAGATGGCCTCAAATGAGTATATACTCATAACCCGGTAAACTTTTTTTAATTGGACCCATTTATATATAATGTACTAAGCTATATATGTATGTATATATAGTGCGTGAATTTTGGTTAGCCGCACATGCTTTTTGGTGGTTTAACATAAGAGTTATTGTCAAAATAAACTGAATTTAGAATATTTCCAATACTTACATACATATTTATTGGGCAAAGAAAAAATAGAAAATATTTTTACATTTCAAATGTATTACAGAAACAAAATAGTTAAAAAGTTGCAAATATAACTTACTATGCGCGAACTTTACTTAGCCGCATTACAAAAAATTATATAATTAAGAGGTTTCCACAAAAGTTTAGCAAATTTTACTCTCTTAATATGAAGTTGCACCTCCCTTCTTATTAATTACTTGGAAAACTCAGGCTGGGAACGAGTCAATTAATTTTTGCTGTATACCTCTGCTCAGATCTAGCCACACCTGCAAATTTGCTGTTTTTAGCTCCTGCGCGGCTTAGAGCTGCCGCCTATTTGCATTACAGCACTTGCAATTATGCCAAAAACATTTTCAATGGGGCTTAAATCCGGACTTCTAGCTGGCCATCCTAGCCACGGTATAGAGCGCGAAGCAAACAATTCTTTTGCCTTCTTGAAAACGTGGATGCTGGATTTGTCCTGCTGAAAGGTAAACGTAATTTCGACGTTATCCTTCAAATACTCATTGAGTACAACAACCAACCTCTCAATATATTTTCCGAATCCATTTTCGTCGTAATAAAACATAGTTTGAGCTTTCCATGGTAGGAAAACCCATGCCATACCATCACAGATCCACCCGCGAAATTATGGCTCATTCTAGGGGGATTATTTTCGTGCAGATTATGCCAGTAATAACTGAACCCATCAGGTCCGTCTAAAATTGTATCAGAAAAAGTCACATCGTATCAGTAATCGGTCTAACTCATATGCTCCTTCGCAAATTTAAGTCTGAATCAAGTCCTTTCATGTAATCATTTGTATTTATGAATAGTATTAAAGCTTTGTTCAAACAAAGTAATAAACCTTTTTTCATGCTTTATGAGGTTGGAATTTTTTGAAATCTTCTTCTGGAATTCTCTCGAATCTCGATTTTGAAATTTATTTAAAAGAAATATCAAAACGTTGTCGCTCAATCTAATAGTTTTTCTAAACATTTTCGATTCGTCGATTCTCGTGCCATAATTTAAATATGCTCTTTAGTTTTAATATATGTATATGTATCAACAAAGCTATATTTACGAATAGCTTCGCCCAAATGCCGCATAAGACTGAAATAGTATTCCTTGTTGACAGATTGGCCGGTCATTGACCTACGTTGATGTGGTTTTTTCGGCTTCGACTCATCTATGAAACGATATTCGGCCGATTGATCGTCTGATCCAAGACTCATCGTCAGTAATAATACATTTCATGACAACCTGATAATCGGAAAGTATTGTTTCACAGACGTTAATGCGACGCTGTTTTTCGAAAAAAATTTGTGAATTTTGAACCAATCTTTCAGTCGCTTTCACTTTTCTCAGGCCCAAATGATCTTTTAAAATGGTTTTTACTGATCCTTTTGATATTTTAACAATGCCAGTAAGATCTTTGTGTGTTAATCGTCGATTCTCAAGTAACAATTCCTTTATTTTATTGACGTGTTGATCATCAGTTGATGTTGTTGGCCGTTCTAGTCGTGGTTCGTCACCAACGCGTTCTCGACCCTCTTTGAATAATTTGTACCAATCAGAAACACTTGCTCGCGACAAACAATGATCACTGAAGATCTTTTCCATTCTGAACGTGTCAGCACCAGAAATTTGATTCCGCACACAAAATTTAAAGGAACTTCTTTGTTGAATAATTTCACTCATCGTAAAAATCGCCGAATGCCTTTTATGTGCTTCAGAAAGACAGACGTATACTAAACACGAATGATCATTTTGATGTGACATTTGGCATAGATCAGTTAACACAATTTTTATTTCCTCTTCGGAGAATTACTAACTATTATTAAAATAATTTCCAACAAATTGATAAAAATTTTGCTGATAGTAATTATCATTATGAAAAGTTTCCAAGAACTATACTTCTTTCTAAAAAAATATTGCTTACCAAGAATACACTTTTTCTCAAATTTCGCTTAATTAGTATATACGAGTATACATTTATTTAATTGACGCCGGAAAATGTTAGTAAAGTTCAACAATTCCAGTAAATAGGGCTTGTACAGCTGGTTTCAGCACACGTGTGCAAATAGCAAGACACAAAAAGCATTTCAAACTTGGCTTATACTCTCTGAATATACATACATACAATATACATACATTTATTTATATGCACCTGTCTTTACACATGTCTGCTTGTACAAATTCGCCAACATTCCGAAATATTTGCAAAGCTACGTTATCTCTTTCAAAGTGCTTGGCTTAAATTGAAATTCAATCAATTAACGCTAAATAATGATTATTTCGACTGTTTCTTTGTTCTTTCACAGTTTCTGGCGTGTCGGCGCTGCGCAAAGAGATCATACGAAACAAGATCAGAGCTATTGGCAAAATGTCTCGTGTCTTCTCGGTGTTGAGGTGAGTGACTTGCGTGCAGTGTTTATCAAAGAACAGCAATTGAAAACATGCATTCACATTTACACGCTAATTAATATTTGTTTTTACTTTATCTCACTGAAATAGAGAGGAATCGGAGTCGGTACTGGCGCTGAAGGGTCTTACGCCGACTGGCGCTTTGCCGGTGGGTGCGCTTTCTGGCGGCAAGGATTCACTGCGTAACGGTGAGCGTTTAACTTGTAATATTTGTCGGTGTATTAAGACTAACTAATGTTTTTTTTTGTTTTTGTTTTAAATTTCAGCGATACAAACCTTGGGTGCCACACAGCAAATCACTTCGTTTGCCGAGGCCAAGGGACTGGATGCGGTTAATGAGCGTATGCCTCCCCGGCGTCCATTAATGGTGGGCGGTGGCAACAATACTAACAACAACAACAGCGATACAACTATTCACAATAGTAGTAATAATAATGGCACGAGCAATAAAAGTGCCGACATTAACCTCGGCAAGAAGGTTGTGAAACCGGCGACGGTGCGCTCCACCAGCTCAACGGCTAGCAAATTTTAATAGACTGTAGTTTATAGGTTTTCTAACTATCATTTAGTTTTCTATACGCCTTAAATATTAAATGCTCATTCTTATTTATTTCTGCATTCGACTTTTACATAAAATATTTGAATAACATCAATTTTAGTTAATTTTGCTTAGAAAAAATTTACACTTTTGTTATTTTGCTAAAATAAGAAATCTTTTACAGTTAGCGCTAAAATAATTTATGCTGCATGAGATGCTTGACAGAGTATACTTTGTTAGTTGTTACACTCATTTGTTATAAAGAAATAATTCTTATTGATTTTGAGGTTAAAATATACTTAGAAAATAAAAATCAAAGATTTTCTGTTTTTTTTTTAGAACAACAAACAAAGTGTTACGGATTAATCCAAAACACACTTGAGAGTTTAACACACTGTGGAACATTTTTGGGATTATTGTCTGGGGGGTGATAAATTCCAAGTCAGGGTAATGGTACTAGGTCAGTATAGTAAAACCCTCAAAGGGTTTGGCGTTCGTATGTGTCAGTTTTGTTTTATGACCTTTAAAACCCTTTGAAGTTTTACTATACTGACCTAGAACCACCACCCTGACTTGGAATTTCTCACCCCCAGATTAGCTGTTGTACTGTGATATTTGTCGTGCGTTGTGAACAGTATATGCATTTGGGAAGCGAACTAACTATTCAACAAGTATTAGTTGTGCGCTCAACGCTTTCAATTTTTGCGGATATTTTCTTTTTTTGGAATTCTCTGAATTTTTTGCCGTAATGTTTTTTGTTTATCTTCAACCAGGTTCGTCAATATTTAAGTCTGGCATAATTCTTTATTTTTTAACTTTTAACAGCAACAACATAACTAGCATTAACCATAACTAAGAAAGCAACAACAACCACTCAGGAGTTGATATACAAGATTTCCCGCGTGCGTAATTCACTCGTCTTCCAGATAAAAGGCACATTAAACAAGTTTAAATATTTGTCATGTCTGCAGTTAGCAATAAAAATTAATTTGAAAATCTCAAATAAAATGGATTGGATTGCTTAATTTGAACTACAACATCAAATGAATAGAGTCCTAAAAAGCGCAAATAATACTTAAAGGTTTAATTACTCTTAAGTCCCGAAAACATATGTAAATAGCATAAATGTTGGCAAACTTGCTTAATTCTTTTATAGGCGGTGTTTTTAACCGTATATTGCCTTAGATTAAAATGTACAGTACAGTTAACAGTAACATGCGCCTTATGTATGATAATAAGTAGACGATATATGCACATATATCTCTCACGTGCAAAAATCGTGTGTGGTCGCAGGCTGTTAGCGACATTAAAATATCGTTGCTAGCAGTTATTACGAGCGGAGACGATTTAGCCGCGCTAGTCTGTCCGTTAATATATGTACATAATAACATTTTTTAGATATCAGTCTGAATTTCTGTACTCCTTGCCATACAAACTAACCGATCAAAATCATGATATAGATCTTTTTAATACTATTTCTAAACTGAATTTTAAATAATCTCAATGTAAACCTACTTTCACTTCTTCATCTTTATTGGCGTAGACACCGCTTACACGGTTAGAGCCAATTAGAAATTCCAAGTGTAGCCAGGTCCTTCACCACCTGGACTTTCCAACGGAGTGGAGGTCTTCCTCTACTTCTAACGGCGGGTACTACGTCAAATACTTTCAGAGCTGGAGTGTTTCCCTCCATGCGGGCGACATGAACTAGCCAGCGTAGAAGCTGTCTCATAATTCGCTGAATTATGTCAATGTTGTCATATATCTCACATAACTTATCGTTCCATCGACTGTGATATTCGCTGCTGCTAAGGCACAAATTACCATAAAACTTCCGCAAAACTCCTTCTCTCGAAAACTCGTAACGCCGACTCATCAGATTTTTTCATCGTCCATGCCTCTGTACCATATGACAGGATGTAGAGTTTGGTCTTTGTTCGCCGAGAGAGGACTTTACTTCTCAATTGCCTACTCAGTCCGAAGTAGCACCTGTTGGCAAGAGCTATTCTGCGTTGGATCTCGAGGCTGACATTGTTATTGGTGTTAATGCTGGTTCCAAGATAGACGAAATTATCTACGACTTCAAAGCTATGACTGTCAACAGTGACGTGGGAGTCAACTCGCAAGTGCGACGACTGTTCATTTGATGACAGGAGATATTTCCTCTTGCCCTCGCTCACTACCAGACCCATTTGCTTCGGTTGTCGATATCATCGGCATACGTCAGCAGCTGTACACTCTTGTAAAAGATTGCACCTTCTCTATTCAGCTCTGCAGCTCGAATAATTTTTCCTGGAGTATATTGAAGAAGTCGCACGATAGGTTGTCACCTTGTCTGAAACCTCGTTTGGAGAGGTTTTTCTCGATCCTGACGAAGCTTTTGGTATTTTTCAACGTCAGTTTACACAACCATATTAGTTTTGCGGATATTTCTCATTCGAGGCTGTTTTCTTCTTTTCATTGGAGGGTGTTTTTTTTTGGCTGGTCTCAAACCCAGCGCACAACCTTGGGGAGGGATGTTTCGTCAACAGAGAATTTTCTTCGCTTGCTGATTCCTTCCTCCACTACACCAACAAAAAATATTCAAATATTTAAATATTTTTTCAGTTGTGGTATAATTTTATCCCAATTTGTATAGGCTGTTAATTTAATAATCATTGTACCTTTTATGTAACTACAACAGCCATTAAATTTAGCGTAATGTTTAGCTATTTTCTTCATAACTCCAGCAAGATAACTATTTCTGAATAAGAACGGGACATTGAATTAGATATGTATATAGTAAAAATGACGCTTCCTGAGAACCACAAATATACATGGATTAATTTCCAGTTTTAAACGTAATTTAAACTACGGTTCTTCTAACCGGACTCCAACGAAAATGAAATATTTAAGAACTACAACCTTTTTTCAATACATAGTCTTTTTTCATGTTAGTCATGTTGGATTTTTCAGAATTGTTTGTCAATTCATCAAGGTCAGACTTACACCTGAACAACGTTTACAAATCGTTCAACTTTATTACGAAAATTCACCTACTGTAAAGAATGTGTTGAGCCTACTATTCGTCACACCATCCATCTTGAGACCCCGCATTCATTACTGGATAATATTCGACCTAATAGACCACGTCCAGCACGCAGTGAAGAAAATCGGGTCGTTCGGTAGTTACCAGTCGAAAATTGGACTCAACGGATGGATCATCTGAGACGTAGCCGCAGCCAACATTTGAAAGAGATAATCTTTCAAAAAATAAATGCCAACGAATGTTCCCCATTAAATTTGAAGTTTCTGTGTTTTTTCTTTAAAAAAGTAGGGAAGTTCTTAATTTCCTAATCTCGGCGATTTCCGAAGCAGAGTTCTTCTATAAATAATTTTTTCATAGAAAATCAATAACATCCAATTTAAAGTTTTCAGCAATCAGTTTTAGTCACTTTGTTCATACTTTGGATATGGATATATTATGAAGATAGTATTAAGTATATTTGGCTTACTGTGTAACTGGCCAAACGTTTCGAGATTGGACAGCAAATGGTATAGTCTCATAGAACTTTTAGAATATCTTAATATATAGTATAATACTATAACTCTTTAGCTATTAAACGGTTTATTATTGAAACTTTTAATTGCAAATCTACTCGTTCTTAGCATTAAGTAAACATAAATGAAATGTTTTGACGCATTTGACAACCTAAAACTGTCGATATGGCATTGCAAATGTATACATATGTACGTCAAAGAAATAATCACATAGATAAGTACGTGAGGCGATCATCCATGAGGCCTGTGATAATAGCCTTCATAACAAGTAATGCATAATTGCACTTTTATAGAACTTGTTCTTACAACAAAATGCTCATTTTGTCCTCATTACAAACATGTATTCAAACAACTTGTTTTTGAAGAAGAGTTACTAATATGTATACATATATATAATAACATATATACATACATATAATATGTTTTATTATCTTTAAACAATACCCACTTTGTAGTAATAATACTAATTCCATATGTCTTACTGTAAGACTCTTACAGCACCGCTTTGGCGTATTATTACATTATCTACTACTGTGTTTGGTAGAAGGGAGGATCATAAAGATCAAATACGTTTTTTGATATCAGAAAAATGGGAGTTTATGTGTAGCTGACAACCTTCTTAGTATACTAAATGTGATATATGTATATACAATGTGACAAAAAGTACCCGGAAATTTTAAATAAAACGCAAAATATTTAATTATTCATCACTATTTATTTTGTCGTCTTCAAAATATTCCCCATCAGATGTAATACGCTTTTGCCAACGATTTTTCCAGTCCTCGAAACACTTTGTATAAGCAATTTTTGGGATTGGCCTTCAGTTTCTTCAGCGAATTTTGTTTTTTCTCTTCGATCGACTGAAAACGGGTTCCACGGAGCGCCAATTTCAGTTTGGGGAACAAGAAAAAATCATACCGGGCAAAAATCTGGTGAATACGGTGGTTGACCGATGGTATTCATTGCGTTTTTTGCTTTAAATTCGGTCACAATCGTGGCTTGATGTGATGGTGCATTATCATCGTGTAAAATGCATGAATTGATCTTCCACAATTCCGGCCGTTTTCGACGGATGTTCTCACGGAAATGCCTCAATACGGCCAAATCGAGCATCACCTTGATTTTGAGCGGTTTTTTCGTATTTTGTTTTTGTTTCGGGTTGTTTTTTCTCTCTATTCCGATGATTGTAGACTTGTTTGCATTTCAGACTCATAAACCCATATCATCATGTGGGATCGGAATTCGCAAGTGACCCGTTTACGATACTCTTTCTGAAAATAGCTCGGAATTCGCACGATCACAAATTCGCTTTTTCGGGACGAGTCGAGCAAAAACGGGTTTCATACCACAAATATCCAGCAAAATCATTGTAAGGAATTCTTAAGTACCATATCTTACACTATTTTTAATATTTTCATCAGTTGAAGGGGTCGAAGATCGTCCAGAATGCGGCTTGTCTTCAACGACCTCTCGACCGTCTTTGAAGGCTTTGTACCACTCGTACACTTACGTTTTTGATTAAACTGGATCACCGTTTCCAACATTCGAAACGATTCCGTACACGAAATTAGCTTAGAAATACAAAATATTTGAGACAAATACTTTGTTCTATATATTTAGCCATTGTAAAAATGGCAACGCTTGATTTAAAGTTTTTTTTCTATACTTAAAAATGAGCTTCCTAAGAAAACAATTCAATATCGAATTGAAGAGGCTAAAGAAAAAATACAGTTTGGATATTATTATAATCTTGGTATCCAAAAAAACTTATTTTAGAAATATTTCATATTGTAATAATTCAGTCCTCTAACACTCCTTCTTCTGTGGTACATCCTCATTTACTTCTTAATTAACTCTGGTTATCAGAAGAATTTATATAAAGATTTAGTGAAGACAGTGTTGATTATTCATTCACTGGAATTTTTTGTGTTTATAAATTTATGTAAACATTTAAATATGATATTTAGTTGCTCTGCGCATTTCAGTTTTGTTTTTGTTTTTCAGATTTTGCACAAATCTTATCGTTTGACACCGTACCGTCTAATTCACGAGACTAGTTTCTGTGTAACCTTCCGCTTACCCATCAGTGACTATAAACATTAACGTTTGTTTGTATGTATGCAGATATTAAATACTCTATCGTTACACTCAAAAAGCTTTTGTAATTATTTCAACGACATGATATAAATGAACTCACGTGCGCGTCACGCCGTGATAAATGCCGCGGTCCCACTATTGTAATCGCACAGATAAATACTAAAAAAGTATTTCTGTAAACTTTACGTTTTACGTAGATTTCCATTTTCCTCCAGTCGTTGGGTGGTAGTAAATTTCTATTGAGTGCAATTTCTAATCTTTTATTAGAATATATAAAAATTAAAGAAGTCAACTTGAATAAATATAACAACAATAAGTTGTTACAATGCATTGGCGATGCTCTTATTTTCATTTGTTCATTCTCTTTTTGGCTGTGTAGGCATATCAACATACATACTAATATTTACATTTTGTTCATTTTGACGTAGTAAGATACACAAGGAGCGTTCCAAAGTAAACAGGACTTTTTGAATTTAGTGCCCCATGGTGGCGTCATTTATATGTCGACTGGTGCGTTAGAATCTGCTATCTTTATCGATTGTCCAGTGAGAATTTCATGACATTTCATAGATTGGAAGTGAAGTTATTGCGTTTTAAGTGTCAGTATATTTGTGTTATCGGTGCGAAAATGAGCTTCGAACAAAGAGTCAACATTAAATTTTGTTTTAAAATTGGTAAAACTTTTACCGAAACGTTTCAATTGATGAAACAAATTTATGGCGATGATTGCCTATCCCGTAGCAGAGCGCACGAGTGGTTTTAACGTTTTCAAAGTGGTCGTGAGGACATAAATGGCGATCAACATGTGGGACAATCAAAATCCGTGATCACCAGAAAGTCCATCGAAACTGTGCGTGAATTCATCAGCTGAAATCATCATTGAAATTCATGAAAATGAAATTAAACATCTCCAAAACATCGATTTATCGCATTTTGACCGAACATTTCCGCACAAATTGACTGACGACCAAAAATTTCTCAGAATCCAACATTCGAAGGACATTATCAAAGAGGTTTATTTGACCAGAAATCACATTTTAACCATTAAACACCCGTATTCACCGGATATGACACCGTGCGACTTCCTCCTTTTCGGAAAAATGCATTTGCCAATGAAAGGAAAGCGTTATGCAGACGTAGAGGCCATTCAAAAGTCTTGCACCGGCATACTGGCAGCCATACCGGCCAACGAGCTAAAACACTCGTTCGACATGCTTTTGGACCGTGCAGAAAGCTGTATTGAAGCAAAAGGAGACTATTTTGAATAAAATAAATTGATTTTGCCGAAAAAACCCTGTTTTTTTAAGTCCTCTTTACTTTGGAACGCACCTTGTACGATATTCACACAAAAAACAATAGATTTGTTAACCTAAGGGTTTTCAAACTTCTGAAGGGATTATATCTACTTGTGAATTTCAAAAAATCCAATATACATATTCAAGTATTAGAAAATATTCACCGAAATTTTCAAGTTGTTCCGTCAATTAATTTATCCGGATATGAGCGTATTTGAAAGAGTTTTTTAATTTAGTGTAATCCCAAGACTTTATATGTGTTTTTCTCGAAAAGGTGATGACGATGATTTCTCCGACTCTCAGATATATTTGGAAGGTAATGCTCGAAGGAAATCGATTTTTTGATAATAATTTCGATTTAGGTCACTTTGAAGAGTAAACTTTTTTCAGAAAAATTACTTTTTTATGAAAACCGCTTTTTTTTCAAAAAACATTAAAAGTTTGACTTGTTCCCCCATCATTTCATCTAGAGTAATAATAAATTTCTTTGGTTTTTGAATCTCAGATAAGATAGGTTAAGTTATGGTAGTAGGCTTATGAGCCACGCATATACCAGTTTTGGTTCTTTGCCCTACCAGATGGAGTTCAGTTCTTAGGTCCATAAGTAGTGGTCATCCTTTAGAACGCTCGCGCTTGACGCGACTTTTAACAAAAAGTGCGGCCTCACTATAGATGCTTCTTCTAGTGTATCATACCGTGGGGTCCCCTGATGCTTGCAGCGTAATTTTGCCAATGTGGGACAAGTGCACAAGAGATGCTGAATTCCTTCCCTAGTGCTTTGCTTTAGAAGAAGACTTATGATCCTTTGCGCGTTGGCCACGGCGAAAATAGCATTCGATGGAACGATGAGCTGTACGAGTTATACAGGCCATTTAACGAAACGAGAGGCTGCACATTCTGACCAATGCTAAAATTCTTAGGGCGCTTCTCAAAGAGTTGATTCACCACTTTGTACGAGTTATACAGCTCATCGTTCCTATGCTATATTCGCCGTGGTCAACGCGAAGAGGACCATAAATCTTCTTTGACAACATTGACATAGTTCAGCGAATTAAAAGACAGCGGCTACGCTGGCTAGGTCATGTTGTCTGAATGGGTGAAAACATTCCAGCTCTGAAAGCAGTTGACGCAATACCCGCCGGAGGAAGCAGAGGAAGGAGAAGACCTCTACTCCGTTGGAAAGACCTTGGAATTCCCAAATGGCGCCACGTTGCGGAAAGGAAGAGTTGTAAACTCGGCTATAATCGCGTATGCGGTGTCTACGCTAGTAAAGAAGTAGAAGAAGAAGCCTTGTTCTAGACTTTTCCTGCAGTCTTCTCGTTCTGAGAATCTGATTCTGAGAAAATTTCGAGCAGAAAAATCTTTCTTACTGTACGACAACTTCTTTCTGGAGTTTGGTTATAGGATCGTGGGAATTGAATAGTTTTTCAAAGTGAATTTTCAGAGCAAAGCTCTGATGCAAAGCGAAGCAAAAGTTCTATGTACATTAGCCATTAGAGGATATAACCCCTTCAATTAGTCGAAATATGTTTTGGGCTCCGAAAGTCTTTCCCAGTAAGCAAGTTGAGTTTCGCTCTATAGTTTCCTAACTCTTCATCGCACTTTCACGTTTTATATCGCATATATAGGTCAAAATGTGAGGTTATAGCACATATTGAAATTAAAAAACAATAAGAAGATTTCAATTTAATTTTATTTGGTAGTGTATATATTTTATTGGCCCACAATGAGTACTTTTTAGTACCATTATAAAAATTTGTTTGGAAGAAACTATGATGCTTTCATTACACTTCGCTGCTTTTCTAGAGACGAACTCTTTGGCCTTGAAAATATTCCGTTATGTTTTAAAATTTCCATTTGCATTTTCAAGGAGAGTAATAATATACCTAAATGTACAAACATAGGATTATAAACGTCAATTTCTAAGTAAACACGACAATAAAATACAATTTTAAATTTCACCGATCTATTCGCTCCACTGTAGGAAAGCTGATTAGAACACAGTTAATCCATTGCTCTAACGTTCTAACGCTCAAACCGCGCTCCGCCAAGACGGCGGGAATGCGTCTTTGCACGAGCATATTCAACTGTTCGTGTCGCGACACTTTCACGCTGTCGCTGCAGCGTTCTTGCGCTCGTTTATTGTCGTAAACGTTGATAGAGTGTTCTTGCTGTTGTTGTGCTTTTTGTTATTTAAGGTAGCAATATTACGAAATGTGCGCCACGCTCGGCGGGGGTTTGGGCGCAAAGCTTGGCGAATGCCTGTGGGGCGTTAACTTTGCGCAGTGCAGCAGAATTTTGCTAAACTTACTGCCTTTGTTGTTATTGTCATTGTTGTTGAAGCACTCTAGCGTTTGCGTATGTAGATTGTTGACTGTGTGTACGCGTGTGTGTGGTTACGGTTCATCGCAAGTCGACGTTTTGGAATCATAATGATATAACGGCGCCGGTGCTTCGAACAGATCGCAGTAGTCGCTGTGACTCCAGCGAATATATTACGCTCATACGCGGCTAAAGGCCTCCGTCAGTAAGGCACTGTAGTGTGCAGCTTGGGTTTTGAAAAATATATACATACATACATATATAAATAACACACGTTATAACGGTGAACGGCATTTGTTTCGATTTGCTTCAGTTAACGCTTAGTTAGAGGCTTTCCGCGTGTCGACGCTCCGGAATTCAATAAATATTCTTGCGCTTGATTTCAATTCAGTTTTTGTTTTTGAAATTGCACCTGTGCAACGGTTTGCGCGCTCGTTAACGCATACGTTTTCGCTCACAAACGAGGCTGTGATATTTTTCAGTACCTTCTTCTTACAACAAGAATAGAAGATAGTCAATTAAACTACTATTACGAGCATACAATTGAGTTCCTTAAACGAAAATGTATAGTCTAAAATTAGTATGCGCGTGTGCCTTACTGTGTCAATACGTCATGGCGGCCTCGGTGGTGCCACACTCGCCGTTGCAGACAACTAACGCCACGGATCTCGGCGTGGAATTTGTGCCACTGGAGGCATCCACCACCGAGAAGGAGCACAAAGGCGCCGGCGACGCACAACAACCTGAAAAGCGAATTGAAGGTGAGTTGATCTCTGGGAGGCAAGAAATATTAATGCGTAGGCTACTTAAAGTATGCGGGATTGAGAAACGTGTTCCATTTTCAAGTTAACTAGTTGTGAAAATTGCTTGCTTTTGTTTATTTATAAATTCATTGTTATTTTGAAGCATTGTTTATATGAAAAATGCGCGTTGTTTGGGTTGACCTTTGAGTTTTTTTTGTTGCTTACATAAGTTATTGAAGTACAATTCAAAATTATAAAAAAATTGTTATTGATACTTGTGTAAAAAAATATGAAAATATTTTAGATAATAAATAAAAATTTTAATTAAAATTATTTTCCTAAATTAATATAGCAATTCATAGTTGTAGGTCTTCAAGTGAAATTAATTTGAGGAATTTTTCGTAGATAAAAATTAATATATCGTCAACAAAAATGTAAAATAACGTAACACCACTTTACATAAGTTTACAGGCGAAGGTAAAACGATATAATAGCAACCAGTCATATTGAAATAAAATTTGACTTTTGGTTATAAAATGGTTATATATTGGTTAAAAAATGGTTACATATTGGTGATATATATGGGTTAAAAAGTGGTTATATATTGGTTATAAAATGGTTATATATTGGTTAACATACACTCATATTGAAACAAAAAATTGTTTATATATTGGTTATTTTATCTAACAGCGATTTTCGGTTTTTTTGATGTTACGTTATTTTACATTTTAAGTGACGTTATGTATTTTCTGCTTTATTCGACTTGCTCTGGAAACTTTTATAGTATCTTTTTCATATTTGTATTTTGAGTTCTCGAAGTTTAAATGTTCAAATAGTATTAGTTCAAATAGAATATAGCGCGATAGCAACGTCTTTTGTGCCGTCACGAACTTTAGTAATTAAACAACGAGAGTTTTTACAGCTGTATACACTAACTTAGTACTACCAGAACACTATCTCTGAATAGTTCTTAATTTTTGCACTATAAATGCCTTAATATATTTTGTAATCTACTACTAACATAATGTTTTTGGCAGCATGCTGGGTTTAAGTAAGCTTAGTCCGCCATTAAAAGTTATTAAGTAAAAGGTTATAAGTTAGGTCAGTTGGTCAGAGCAAGCAATGAGATCAACGTTTTTTTCAATATTTGTATACTTGCTCTATAATATGGCGATTAGATCTATATACAGTGGAACCTTCTAGTATATATTGACAACTACCTCAATAAAATTGATATTTGAGCATCAAACTTTGTTTGTTTTTTTTTTTGCGAACTTTAACTTCATCAATTTTTTTTATAATTTATTTTGAACAGGTAATTAACAATGATATTTAATAACAAAAATATTTACATCAATTTGAATTATTTTATTAATAAAAATTAATTTGAAAATTTTCTTCAACGAAAGTTGATATTTGTGCAAAAGAAGGATTGGTAGAAAATAGGAACGAAATTAATTAATATTTACATACAACGTTTAAGTTGTTGATTAGATTAGTAACATATTGAGTCTCCCTTTCGTTCTGTAACCAATTTTAATCGTCATGGCATCGAATTTACCAAAATTTAAAACTTATGCCGATAGCTGCCCATTTCTCAACAACGGTCTCTTTTAAGTCTTTTAAGTTATCAAATTGTCGTTCACATTCGTAAACTTTTGAGGAGAGAATGCCCCAAAGTTCCTCAATTAGATTCCGGTCCGGACTTGCAGCTGGCCAATCCAATAGCAGGATACTTTTCGACACGAGAAATTACTTCGTATACCTTGAAACATATCTTATTGAAATATTCAGTCTTCGCCACGAAACATTTCCGCAAATGGCATAAGTTCGCTTTCAAGGAGACTCGTATATATTTGTGAATCAATCCAGCCGGCTACAAAGCACATCAAAGACTTTCCCAGTGAGCTAAAAGCTGTCCATACCATGAGAGTGTCACCACCATGGTTACGCTTATAGTAAGTCTGCCGGGTATGTCTTGGATCACGCCAATATTTCTGATTTCCATTTGGGCCATCCAAATTAAACTTTTTCTCATCACTGAAGATCACTTTTTTAAACCCATTTTCTCAAAACTTATATTTTTCGAAAATGCAAGTCGGGTCTTCTTATGTCAGGTAAAAGTTTTGAAGTCCGAACTTTGGCATCATATTTCAAGGGAAACGCCTTTCGGATAATATTATATTTTTTTTTGTCTTCAAATTAGCTTTCACGATTCCGTAAGGGCAATAAAAACACTGGAAGGATTTAGATTGTTGGTGGATTTTGGCATAACATAGTATTTAAGAGAAAACGACAGTCAACCACAAAATTTCAATGCAATATGCAGCCAACTTTTTTTCTTGAGGTCTTCTCACTTAATACTGCTGATTTAATAATTTTCAAGAGGCATTCGTTATACATAAAAGATTGATTACATCTCAAATATCCGATAGACTGAAAGTATCTTTGAGCTTGGTTTTTGTGGAAATTTTAGTGAAGAACACTTTCTGGGCTGTTTGGCAACCTCAGTCATGCCCGAAATCATTTTTGTTCGAAAATATGTTCCCAAAAGAACTTACTAGGAGAGAAACATCGATTATACAAGTAGCTAAATGAAATTTTGACAACACAAACTTTGGTTTTAGATTATAAATTCCCCTACTCAAAAAGCTAACTGTAAGTATTATAGAACGAAAACGTTTCAAATACGTAAAAAGATATACAAATAGTTATACAAGAAGATCGGTTTTTTGAAAATATTGTTATTTGTCTTTTGACAGTTGTTAAGAGCTTCTCAAAGAACATACAGGCTGACTACAGATGTAAGATTTAAATTCTAATCTTAGAAATGTTCAATACTTTTTCAGCTTTTACATACATATAGTACATATGTATCTTTTATTGGTCAATATTTTTTCAGTCTCTCTAGAATTCATAACTTTTTTGAAATTCCAGCGATTTTTGTTACGTCACTTTAAATTTTTCTCGCATGACATAATTTTTAAAAACCTCTTAAATTTTTACTTAAGCATTTCAACTTTAAAAATTCTTTAAAACAATTTTTTCCCCAATATCTCACTACATTGCATACAATTTCTTATTGTAGAAAATTCAAAGTACAAACTGTCTTCTATTTGATTTGGTTTCATCCAGTTTTTATGAGTTTTCCTACCGCAAAAGATCAAATGCATATTTCCCTATTTTAAAAAGTTAGTAACTAATTAAAATTCGTATAATTAGCTTTTAGCCTTCCGCGTAGTTGAGCCGTTAGGTCGAACGATTTACGCACTCAATCGAACAAATTGAAAGCGAATACCACAGACAACTCACTCAAAGCAGTTATCACAGGATTTTATAGAAATAGTAGGCATTCGCGCCGCTTAACTAAGCAGAGATATTTAAAGCGATCAAAATACACTCTTACTTTTATACATACATATGTACACACACACATAAATACGCAATTAAGTGATATATGACTTACGATATGCATAATTGAAATGAAAGCTTATGTACTACGTACATACTAAGTGTGTTATAAGATCTTCTTAACATGTAATGAGTCTAACTAATGAGCTGATTAGTTACTAAATAACACGATGATCTGTTCAAGCGATGCCCAGCTTGTTGTATGTAAACATGCTTAATCAAGTCGGATAAATGACAAGCTTAGAGTCTGTACTTTAAAATCCAGAGCAAGCAACTACTACTTTTCTAGTTGATCCTTATAATATTATATTTCATATTATATTAAGTGGTTATGCCAGTCTAGGTCCAGACAAACTGGGCCGAAACCCTTTGCCGCATGTACATATGTAAAGGCAAACAGATTTATTGAAAGTCACATATGGTTACAACCGCCTAAACAAGCTCAGATCAAATGCATGCTCATAAAATCGATCAAAGCAATCATTCCCGTCAAAACTCATGATTCTCGCTTGATATA
Organism: Bactrocera neohumeralis; assembly: GCF_024586455.1. Lineage (NCBI taxonomy): Eukaryota > Metazoa > Arthropoda > Insecta > Diptera > Tephritidae > Bactrocera > Bactrocera neohumeralis. Next base: position 84,670,844 of record NC_065919.1, on the reverse strand, counting down.
CGACTAATAAGTAAAGTATGGGCATTTGACATTTTTTGGAAAAGTTGTTACGGTAATAGTTAGTTCGATGAAAGATCTGAAGAAAATCTATATTAAAATGAATGTATTTACCTAAAAAAACAGATGGTCCAACCGTTGGGTCCAATTTTTGATGACTCGTTCGAGCTTCGTCTGGAAACTGGCGAAAGCATCCGTGATGTTTTGCTAAAAGGCCCGAATCGAAGCGGGTTTGTTGGCACAGACTTAAAACTTTATATTGGCCCACAGGAAAAAGTCTAACGGTGTGATATTACACAATCTTGGTGACCAATCGACCGGCCCTAAACGTGAAATTATCTGCTCACCGAAGTGTTCTCTCAATAAATCCATTGGTTGATGAGTTGTTTGGAAAATGGTGCCATCTTGTTGAAACCAAATGTTGCCGAAATAACGAGCTTTAAATTTAGACATCAAATAGTCGCTTATCTTGCGCGATAACGGTCGCCATTTACGGTTTCGTAATAACGTTGAACGATTTGTAAATTCTGTTCAGGCTTAAGTCTTTCCATCATGAAATGCCAAACAATACTGAACTAAAAAAACATAACAACTTGACACGACTCACGCGTGATCTGTCAAAAACAGGCTATTGAAAAAAGTATCTCAACTTGGATCACCCGTTATATATAATATATAATATGCTAATAAATGGCGGCTACTGTCATAGGGATCGAACATTTATAGAGAAATATTCTTGGAAGTCGTCATCTGAAACGTAATTAAAAATGAAAAAGATTTCTCCCAATCAGTGGGTATCTTAAGAGTTTACCTTCGATTTTAAATTTTACATAGATCAAATAGACTTAAGTAGTATGAACGCCTTAAAACTGGAAACTTTTTACAGTTTTCTTAGGGAAAACTATTTGTTGCAGTCTTCAGCGTGGTTGAGAACAAAAAATATTGAACTCAGCAAGGTATAGCCAATAACCTAAGGTTGTAAAAAAAAAATCGAAATTCAACAAATGTCGAACTTTTCTCAAAAATGAGATGATTTTTGGCATGCCAAAAGTACACTTTTCTTACAATCGAAAAACTTGAAGGTCATTGACAGTGAAACATATACAAAACAAGCAGAAAAATCGAAGAGATCGAATAATTTAACTTTAATTTTAATTTAAATTTAAAAAAAAACCAAATTAGCTATGTATATGTACTTGTATATGTCTCAAAACTTTCATATTCGACAATAGTTATTTTTCCATAAGAGTAGATATTTTTGAGATCTGTACAATTAGGCACCGAAATAATTGTAGAGTGATAAGAATCGTATACGGTGGCGTTAATTTATTCGTTGCTCAGATAAACGCGAAGATTTCAGAGATAAAAACAATTAAATAAAAAAAAAAAAATCGAAAATTAAAATGAGGTCAACAGTCGAAATACGTTTAGGACAAGTATATATTAATATATATACATATGTATATAAGGTAGCAATTTAAATAAATGAGTACTTTTTTAAGTAAGTCGTGACCCATTAATCCAATCGATAACACTAGTTAACAGTCATTTTGCGACTGTGGTGTCAGAGGCCGTTTCTTGCTAATTTTGGAATGCTATTACCGAAATTTGAAATAGGAAATCTTTACTTCCGAACACGTCGGAATTTCTGTGTTGTAGTCAAGGGATGCAAATCTGCAGACCAACAACATTCACTAAAATGGCAAAAATAGCAGTACGTGATGGGAAATATTTTAGCGCAAATTCGTTATTAGCTCAAATACCCCACAGACCGCTTAGCACGTCAGTCGCAAATTTTTCGTTCAAATTTGTTTAGTATTTTATTTGATTATTCTGTATACTTCGATTCGTAATTAAGAAATTAAACGCACAACAAGATCACGCGGAGCCAGTTTATTTTATAAAAAAAAAAATTGGGTTCAGCCTGTTCTAAAATAATTAACTTTACACTTAAACAGGTATCTGCAATTATTTGCGCAGTTGCATTCCTTCTGACATTGTTCGTGTGATTCCCGTTGAATATTTAACATATTTCAGCAATGCAGGCCGACTTTTTTAAGTTTTATGGCGCGTATTCAGTCCGCAATTAAACCAAAACCACGTTCTTGACTTACTCATAGACTTATGTAGATGCAGAACGTATACAGCGGTAGAGGGGTTGGTGCAGATTAAAATCTGAAAAATGTTGAAACTTTCAAGCACTTTGAAGTTAAACAAAATTTTAGATCTAGTATTTTTTACACGTGTTTATTTGTTGAAGATAAGGGAAAGTATCAATCAAACACTGAATAAAAACATGGAAACAGAGCTATTTGAAACAAATGAATTGGATTCAGTTAGCGATAGTGAAGAAGAGAATATTAGAAGACAGGAAAGAAAGAGAGTTTTCTTGACAACCGAAAGTGAGACAGATTTAGAGGATCAACACTTCGAAACAGCAGCTGATGGAACAGTCTGGGAAGAAATAAATAGAAGTGCCAACTCTGGCAGGTTATCAGCGTATACTGTTTTTAGGGATTTGTCAGGGCTCAGTGTTTACAAATCAATAAATTTGACATGATATCCAAAATATGACATCGATTTATTGAAAATTCAAAAAACTGTTATAAACCTTGTTCTGTTTGGCGTGTGACGTCAATAGTAAGTACATGATAAATGGGTTTCCCTATTGCAAAGGGAAGGATGAAAGGAGAGATTGTTCAATGCCCCTTGGGGAGTTCGTTGTCCTAAAGCTAATGGATCCTTTAACAGAATGCTGCGGTAGGAACGTAACAACGGATAATTTTTGCACGAGTGTATCATTAGCCATGAAATTGCTTTCAAAAAAAAAAAAAAACTACAATTCTTGGAACAATTCGTGGAAACAAGTCGAAAAAAATCCTTCTTCCAAATCTTCAAGAATTATATCTCAAAAATCTGTGTAAAATTTTACGAAGATCGGTTGAGTAGTTCTCATGAAATCTTGCCAACCGACTTCAAAAAGACAGTTTCGAGAAAAACGCGTTTAAAGACGGCGCATTTAGTCCAGCTAGCCTCGAGCGCACAAGTTCTCAAGGCTGTATCTCCGAAACTAATACTCGGATCAACTAGAAAATTTAGTTCAATATTTTAGACATGTTGTAGAATTCAATAAGTTCATAAAAAACAATTTTTTTTTAAGTCCGTAAACCCGTGTAACTCCTTACTTAAGGGAAAAATATCTTTTGTGAAGTTCAGTTTGCATGACAGCTATAATCTATACTGATCCGATCTGAATATTTTGCTCGGATATTGTAGCGTTTCTTTAGACAATAATTCATATCAAATTTTGTGAAGATTTAAAAATAAAAAAATGTGCATAGAACTTGATTTTGATCGTTCAGTTTGTATGACAGCAATTTTTTATAGTAGTCCGATATCGGAATTGAGCAACTTTTTGGTTAGAGAAGAGCGTGTGCCAAATTTCAGATCGACATCTCATCGGCATATTTCCACTGAGTGCTTTCTAATGAAATTTGCACACAATTGAAAACAAAATTGTTTATTAAATATATTGAATTTACGTACTTGTCAGTATCAAGTTACAAGCTCTTTATCTTTCTATCTTTCTTTATCTTTCTATTTACGCAATTGCATTACAAATTTTCCCTTTTTGCATAAACAAATTTACTTTCTATGAAATATTAATTTTATTCAAAGATAATTAAAAAGTAAATAAATACGCTCGTAATGATTTCCACTCATATTGAATATGCATAACTGCGCTATTTTTAAAAGCCAGATATGAGTATGAGTTGACCTTGAATGAAGGTGCCATTGACAAAAAATTTTAATATGGTAGCGCTATGTGTTGACGGTTAAACACGCATACACACATACATTACATTTTGCCGGCAACATTTAGCCGTCTGCTCACGTGCCGCTACGGAAACGCTAAAATGAAACGACTTAACTGTAAATGTGCGAACATATTACCAATCATTTCTTTAAACCACATAACTCAATTCAAAGCAGCAACGTGCCCAACACAAGAGTGAGCGCAATGGATTGACGTATTACTTTGTTTTAGAAAAAATTATTAAATATTTTTATAAAACTGATACATTAGTTTCATATTATAGACCACAAGCCATTCACCATTATTTTTGGTAATCATTTTCGACTTTTTTGAGTTATGACACTATTCATGTTTCTCTGTACAATGGCCTTCCGATTTTTCGTTCGAATAAACAGAGTAATTTTGGCTTTTCAATAATTATATTATTTTCAGCAAAATGTTCCGTTTTTTCCAAACATGGAATACATTTTTGTCAGCAATGACTTAATGACTGCAACAGTGGAGAACTTTTTTTTAATAAGCTGGGAATTTGAGAATAGCTCTTAATGTTTTTTTTAGTTTACAGTCATTTTGCGACTATGAGATCAGAGACTGTTTCTTGTTAATTTTGAGTTGAAGAGCTGGACAAGCTGGCTGACAGTTGTAATGCTCGAAAATTCTACGAAAAGATGCGGCGACTAACAGAAGGTTTTAAGACCGGAGCATACGGGATTGATACTCAGAGCATACTAAAATTATGGAGCGAACACTTTTCCAGCCTGCTGAATGGCAGTGAAAGTATAACGCCAGGAGAAGGCGAACCCGATTCCCCAATCGCTGATGATGGAGCGGACGTTCAATTGCCTGACCATGAAGAAGTTCGAATAGCAATTACGCCGCCAAAGAACATAAAAGCGGCGGATGCCGATGGATTGCCGGCCGGGCTATTCAAATACGGCGGCGAAGTACTAAGAAAGAGCATGCATCAGCTTTTTTGTGGAATATGGACGGACGAAAGCATGCCGGACGATTGGAATTTAAGTGTGCTCTGCCCAATCCACAAAAAGGGAGACAATCTGCACCAACTACCGTGAATAAACCTCCTCAGCATCGCATATAAGGTTCTATCAAGAGTATTGTGTGAAAGATTAAAGCCCACTGTCAACAAACTGATTGGAGCTTATCAGTGTGACTTTAGGCCTGGAAAGTCAACAACCGACCAGATATTCACCATGCTCCAAGTTTTGGGAAAGACCCGTGAAAAGGATCGACACACACCACCTCTTCGTAGATTTTAAAGCTGCTTTTGACAGCATGAAAAGGAGCTGTCTTTATGCCGCTATGTCTGTATTTGGTATTCCCGCAAAAATAATATGGCTGTGTAAACTGATGTTGAGCAATACCAAAACCTCAGTCAGGGTCGGGAAGAACCTCTTCGAGCCGTTCGATATCCAATGAGATTTCAGACAAGGCGACTACCATTCGTGCGACTTCTTCAATCTACTGCTGGAGAAAATTATTCGAGCTGCAGAGCTTAATTCAGCACGCAATCTTCTATAAGAGTGTATAGCTACAGGCGTACGCCGATGATATTGATATCATTGGCCTCAACACCCGCGCCGTTAGTTTTGCTTTCTCCAGACTGGATAAGGAAGCGAAGCAAATGGGTCTGGTAATGAAGGAGAGTCTTGGAACTAGTATTAACGCCAACAACAATGTCAGCCACGAAATCCAATACAGAATAACTCTTGCAAACAGGTGCTAGTTCAGACTGAGTAGGCAATTGAGAAGTAAAGTCCTCTCTCGAAGAGCATAGACCAAACTCGTCCTGCTATATGGTGCAGAGGCATGGAAGATGATAACATCTGACGAGTCGGCGTTACGAGTTTTCGAGAGAAAGGTTCGGAGAGAAAGGTCGGAAGATTTATGGTCCTTTGCGCATTGGTCACGGCGAATATCACATTCTTTGGAACGATGAGCTATATGAGTTATACGACGACATTGACATAGTTCAGCGAATTAAGAGACAGCGACTACGCTAGCGAGGTCATGTCGTTCGATTGGATGAAAACGCTCCAGCTCAGGAAGTACTCAAATTCGTAATCCGAACACTCCAAATACACTTCAGACCTCTTAGCACATCAGTCGCCAATTTTTCCTTCAGATTTGTTGTGCTGTGGTATTTCGAAATACATACTCAAAATCTTAAAGAATCCTATGCAATCATTTTCTTTAAAAAATCCCAAAGATAACATTTTTTCAGGCGGTCACACTAGATGTACGTTGCAAAAGTCTCTTCCAGCATTTCAAAGATGTGCAGTTTTGACTTATGTGCTTTTATAAAACACGCTGTAAATATTTTTGGAGGGTTGTCAAGTACGAATAGTGTATTGATAGTTGAAATGCATAGTGGTTAACCCTCGTAAAAATTATACGTAAATTAAAGTATTAGCAAGTTTTAAATTAATTCAGGGTACCAATTTGGCGCAATTATTTGGTATTACATACATACATACATACATACATAGAAATATATATCAAACTGATTTCAATTTAGTATGCTTATTAATTCAATAATAATGAGTGATTTCGATCTAATTCTGACTAACATTGAACAATAAGGGGAACACCCTGTCGGGACTATTAGTTAGATAATTTTAGAAGTAGCAAGAGGTGATATACATATGTATGTATGTATTCTGGAAAGAATAAGATCAAGCTTTAAATCTTTTACGGAACAATTCAAGTCCGTGTAACATCACATTTAAATATTTGGGGATGCTAAGATTGACTTTATTTATATATTAATCCATTTATTCTAATGTTTTCAATTAAAAAATATTTACCGTTTATAATTTCATTTCTTCAACTAATTTAGATGCCGCTTTTTGGCATGAAATCGGCATGAAGCAACTTCGAAAAGCGATGAAGATAGCCAAAAAATCCGGTGAACCGGCGCGGAAAGCCAAAAATATAATCGTGTTCGTTGGTGATGGCATGGGGCTGACAACCATAACTGCTGGACGCATTTTCAAAGGGCAATATTTGAAGCACGGCTTTGGTGAAGAGGAAATGTTGGCGTTCGATGAGTTTCCTTACACCGGTTTGGCCAAGGTCAGTTGAACCGAATAAATCATAACCTCAATGTTTGCAAATATAATGCTTTTCAGACCTACAATGTGGACAAACAAGTACCGGATTCGGCCGGCACTGCAACAGCGATGTTTTGTGGTATCAAAACTGACTATGGCGCCATTGGTATGGATACGCGACGTTCTAAGGTGGATGCCAACCAGGGTCGATTGAAGTCCATAATGGACTGGGCGCAAATGGAGGGCAAACGTACTGGCATCGTTACCACAACACGCATAACACACGCCACACCGGCATCCACGTATGCACGCATTTACCATCGTGACTGGGAGTGCGACACTAAGGTGCCCGCCGAATCCATTGGAAAGCATGTCGATATTGCGCGGCAATTGGTAGAAAATGCGCCAGGTAATAAGTTTAATGTGATAATGGGTGGTGGTCTTTCGCCAATGGGTGCCTTGCGCGCAAATGAGCCGAACACTGTGCGCTTCCAAGGCGACACCGAAGAAGTGTGTGCACGAGGTGATGGTCGCAACCTTGTTCAGGAATGGCTGAAACTTGGCAAAAATGAATCCCGCGTATTTGTGCAGTCACAAGCGGAATTAAGTAAGGTAAACTTTGAGAAAACGGATCATTTGTTGGGTCTCTTCCGGAACAATCACATCACTTACTCCATTGCACGACAAGAAGGTGAACCCTCGCTAAAGGAAATGACAGAGGCGGCCATACGCGTGCTACAGCGACCAGATAATACGAAGGTATGGAAAATAATCTTCATTTAGTAGAAATTTTCTATTTTATTGTTAATCTTATGGTAGGGCTTTATGCTGATGGTGGAAGGTGGGCGAATCGATCAAGCACATCATCAGAATTACGCACGCGCAGCTATGCGTGAAGTGCTAGAGTTCGACATGGCGGTGCAAGCAGCGTTGGATCTCACAGATGATGAGGAAACTTTAATTCTAGTAACTGCTGACCATTCACACTCGGTCACACTGAATGGCTACCCAAAGCGTGGAGCCGACATTCTTGGTTTTGCCAACAAGACCACCGAACGTGTAGTGTACGAGACAATATCTTATGCCAATGGTCCTGGCTATTATGATCATTTGGCGAACGATAGCGTGGGTGCAGTAGGCGCTGAAGTTTGGCTGCCACTTGAGAAATTCACAGCTCTGCAACGCATGTCGCCCACATATCGACACCGTGCCACTTTGCCGTTGGAAGACGAGACCCATGGTGGTGAGGATGTTATAGTGTTTGCAAATGGACCGGGAGCGAATATGGTTCGTGGCGTTTTCGAGCAGAATTATCTAGCTTACGTCATGAGCTATGCCGGTTGTATGGGCCCTGCTAAAGATGCGGACGATAGTTGTAGGACGGCACTGAAACATAGCACAAGTGGCTCGAGTCAAGTAGCCCAAAATAGTTTTCTCTTTTTGATTACATTATTTTTGTTGAGGGCATTCTATTCCTAAAGCAAATTAAATAAATAAAGTTGTTATGTTATTAATGATTTACTGTTATTATGAAATATACATGCGGATGTGTATATCACTTTCTCCTAACCCCATCGACAAATTGGACTAACCTTGTTATATTTTTTTCTAGAAGTCATAAGTGTAATCTAAGGCAATTGTATTAAGATGTAAAAACATAAATAAAAGTTGATCATATGAGAGTGTACCAAGTGTTGTTTTACTTTTGGATTCCTAATAAAAACAAGATACCCTTCACAATTACAAAATATTCCTTATAAGAACTTGATTTCGTTCGGATATCTGAAAAACGGACGAAAGAATTTTTATAACCCTAAACCACTTCATTTTCAAAAAAGCTAGCTCAAAACTGGTTTTAGACCCCTTATTTTCTTACTCGAAGTTGTTCTGAATGATCTGTAGAACATTTCCCGCATACGCGATTTTTTAGTTTTTTGAACTCCCTGTAAATCAACTCGCTCTACTAAATCGACACAGATGTCATGCTGATCATTTATATTTTCCTCTGGTTGTTAAAATTTCGTCGCAACCTCAATATACACCGCTGAGGGTATAATTAGTTAACACATTTACAAAAGCGGTTTATGTCTTCAAATTATAATTTACTTTCGGACTTCATAAGCGATACATTATGTTCAGCAGAAGTTAAACTCTCATTTACTTTATACCTTTAAACTTATTTCACTGAAAATTAAATTTCAAAAAACCGGCTAGCACAGTGATTTCGTTACAGCACATTTTTCGATTAACCACTAAATCAAGTATAAGGCGGCGCACATTTAAGCTGCTTTGGCTATTGGTTTTGCATCCTCAGCATCAAGTTTCTTGATACGGTTTAAGTTAATGCATTCTCTGAAAGCTGCAACTTCTTCGGAACACTTCAAGGTTTGACCAGGATTTGCGCGATAACAAGCAATGACTTGTGCCTTGAGGTCCTGACACGGTGGTAATTGGTGTACAGGCGAAGCTGTAGCAAAGCGCTGACGAACATCCTCAAGTGCTGAGGAGTATTCTTTTTCCATGATTGTATTTGTTTTCTTGAGTGTCTCTTCAAGCGCAACCAAACGCTGACGCCACATCGCATCATTTTGCGTAAGTTCGGCCTCTTTTTGACGGACCATATCAGCTGCTGTGATCGTTGTGCCGCTTGGAGCAACGTAAACTGTCTGAGTTGCAGGTGCTTGGTAAACAACGGTTGGTGGTGCTACAGCTGGTGGTGTTGCCGGCTTAACGGGAATTGGGCGAACATCTTTGACTGGAGGGGCTGGTGCCGCTTCTGCCGCAGCACTTTCTTTCGCTAAAAATAAAATTAATATTATAAAATAATTCCAGTGTTAATTTTCAAAATATAGCAACAAAAATCGAATGGACATTGTCGCTGTTGCATAACAAATGCCAATAAGATTTGAGCAGATAACTAATGAATAATTATTGCTGCTTTTAGGGCCAACCTGCATACTTTTCGTTAGGAAATCAATTTGTATCGTATATACCTTGTTTGTTTATGCCTTTCTTTAAACGTTGCACAACCTCGTCGGATATGTCGATAACTCCAGGGTTCGGGTTGTCCATCGACACAGAGCGTGGTTCAGTTGAATGTGCCGCTCCCATTTCAGTAATTTCTTCGACAGTGACACAAAGAGTTCTATAATAATATATTGTACAGATTAGTTACTTCTATTGCTGTAGGATATCTATAAGTATATATGACTTCAACATACAGTTCCAAAATTCGCTACCACAAAAAAAAAAAAAAAACCTCAACGAACACACGCACGGCGGAACGTCATAATCAGCTGTGCTTACTGTCCATGCCATATTAAGATAATGTTACTATATTTTTTCAATTGCATCAATCAAATTATTTGTTCTATCATTTTCAAAAATATAATTTTTTATAATTGAAAATAAAAATTTGTTTGAAATACAGAGAGTATGCATTGGCTTATTAAATTATTTTAATCACTTGGAGTTTCGGTCGGCGTAGATTGGTTCAACAAGAATGCGGGATTTCAAAACAAACTGGCTGAGAACTACGGCAACTCTAGGGAACAACTGGTTCTAAATTATTTGGCATGCTTACACGCTCTGCTCTGTTCCATTCCACCCTATTCTTCTTTTTTATGGCACTAATTGTCTTGTAGTTACCGCGTATTTATGTTCAATTTGTTTTTTAAATCGAATTTCTCCAATAATTCATCTTCCAATATATGTATTATGATCTTTATACAATTGAATTTCGCGCAAAATTAAATGAAAATGGAAGGAACTCCTAGATTGAAAAAGAGAGGGTCGCTTACTTTGGGACGACATTACAAAAGAGATGGTATGTTGATATTAAATAGAACAATGGTTACAAAAAAAAAAAAAAAGAATCTGAAACCACGTATACGTATTTTTATTTTTTTTTTTCCAGCGTCTCCAATTATTTTACAAGGAAAAATGCGTTCATCCTCAATTAATAGCATCGATAATAACAATGATGACAACGACGAATATCAACTTTTAAGAACACCTAAAACGCCTTCAATTACTTCATTAAGTTCTGATAGAGGCATCGAATGTACACCGCCACACAAAAAATTCAATTTAGATGACAGTGTGGAATATTCCCCCAAATGCTTCGATAATAGTTTTTCGCCCGGCGGTTTGCTATCACAGACACTTTCTTCAAATAGTCCTGAAGTCGGTTGGAAATGGGGCCGTCGTTCCACCGATGACCCAGCAGAAACTGCCACTCCAGATTCGGCTTATGCAGCAGATAGCAGTTTTACTTCAGCTGGGTCTAGTAGCAAAGATGTAATTAGCAGATTAGGACGATTTCGTAGCGATTCCAATGCTCAACGGCTTGCTTATGAAATGCGAAAGGAGGAACAGCGCCGAAAACTGGAAATACAAATGCGACGAGCCGAAAAGCTACGAGCAGATGAATTATTAAAACAGCGTTGTGCTAAGCTACAGGAGCAACTAAGAGAAGCAGAGAAACGACGTAAGCAGGAAATGAAAAAAAAGTTAGAAATACAAGAGCAACTTCAAAGAGAAGAAGAAAACAAGAAATTTTTGGAAGCAACCGCAGAATCGGAAACCATAGCAGAATTAGCTGAAATAAATGATATTTTCGCAAATGCGAACGATACTTTAGATGACTTCTTCAATGATTCAGATTCTGATGATTTGCTACTTGAAGCCACGCAACAGGTAGAATCAAAAATAATAGAGCAAACACAGAAGCCAGAAATTAAAACAACAGTAACTTCCCAAACAACAACATTAGTTGCAAATAATTCAGTACAAACACATAATAAGGCACTAAATCAAGAGAATACGTCAACAACTCCAAATCGTGAAGAAAAGCGTTCGTCTCTTTATATGAAGTTTTTGGAGGATGACACCCCAGATGATTGGCTCTTTTCACTCGATGATGAAATTTTACAAGCCACACAGCAACCAAAGCCACGTAATTCGCTCCAAAGACACAATTCTATGCCTACTAATACTACTAATCCTTCGATGACTTCAGCTACTGGCGGTGCCGGAGCATCTAAAAGAATCTCAACTATTACCTCGTCTGCATTACAAACTTCTTCGAGTACGGCAAGTTGTAAAGCAGTTTCTTCGCCAAAAATCAAACGTCATTCGAGTTCAACAGCCCTCCGGCCCTCTACAAGTGCTGCCTCCGGTTGTAAGTAAATTATATTTTCTCAAAACACTTGTATTTGTGTATTCAGATTAAACATAGTCGTCTTGCATTACATCCTTTAAGGCTCAATTTGCATTAAATGAAGTGCGAGCTATTTTAGGAACTCCCTCTTTCTTGATGCTTTCAATAGTGAACACAGTAAATTATATTTTTTTTTGTTATATTTTTTTTTCATCATAGATCGTGGTCACCAGCCCTATAACAAGAAGTAAATTGGCCACAAATATAACCGGAGCGCCGTCGATTTTTATGTATCGAGTAAAAAATAACAATCTAGCAATTAATGAAGGAAATATATATATATTTTTGAAATATGGATATACATATGTACGTAATGTTTATGAAAAATCCGAAATCAAATTATTTAGCATTCATTTACAATGCCTTCATTTCACTTTCAATATCATCTAGCGCTAGTATTATATAACACAAGCGTATGTACACATGCCTTGGTGATTTTGTGTAAATGTGATACAAAACAATGATGCTTATTGGTTCATCAGTATGTATACGGAATAAATATAATTCATGATTGCATAAGCAAATAATTAAGTTATGATAAACATCTAGATGAAAGTTATGTTCTGTTTGAACGTGATAGTGATAGTGGTGTTCTGTTGAAAATTTTTCTGATAGTGTTAATTAATTGAAAGAGTTTGTGAGAAAAATAAACTATCTGTTAAGCCATAGTAATAATCAACTAAGTATTATAGTATTTTATTTTGTCTTGTTTTATGTATAATAATAACATCTACTCTATTAATTAGAGTTTTCAACTGAAATCCGTTGCTCACATGCAAAAATTTAGTTGTTTAGTTTCTAGTTAATATGTTAGAAATCCTTGATAATGCCGACTTCCGAACTGATTGTCGAGTTAAGTCATACGCATGCACGCATAAAGTTACCTACAGAACTTACATATATATATTCGGTTTGTTCCTCATAATCTTCCTTATATTTAAGAGCTTCCTCATAACAATAAATACATTCATCGCTGATATTTCATTTATGGTTAAAATAATTTATTTTTAAAAACTAGTTGTATTTAAGCATGTGAACAAACAATTTTTTTTATTAAAATTTATATTTTTTATAAGTAATTATAAAACTATCTAACAAAATACCAATTAAAGAAAGCGAAGTTTCAGGCTTTAAATCACTATTTTTTATTTCTTAAAATAATTAAAATATTTTTTGTTTTTATGAAAATATGTAAATATAAATGATCCATATACGTACAAATATACAAGATTTTCTACCAGTGTTGTTGTTGTTGTGGCGGCGAATTCTGCCGGGTTGACCGTCGTTGACCGAGTAAAAAATCCGGCTCCGTTCTGGTTACGTAGACCCGAGTGTCGTGGGACTACTAGTCTTCAATAACGGTTAGTAGTTTCTTCACTTTCGAAGCAGCAAGTAATTCCAATCCTTCTCCTCATGGTGTTTTCAACAGCTAGGAGTCTTCCTTTTTTTTGCCATATTAAGTTCCTTTTATAGGTGGAGATGCATCCATTGCATATACATATGTATGTATGTCTGTATTTCTCTAACTTTTTTTTTTGGTAATTTTAGTGTTTCACTGTGTTCTCGATATAGTCTGTTGTAGTTGTAGCAGCAGAATTCTTCCGAGTTTACAGTCCGGGTCCGTTCCGGTTATGTAGACTCGACCGCCTTGGGAACGGATATAGCTTGTTTTTCTTAACTGCTGTTGTTGTCGGCATAGTTAAGGAAGGACCTCTTGATGCTTCTGGGAGGCGATTCCGCTACAAGCAGGTGATTGCTGGGATCCCAGCAGAAATTTATGTTAGGCTACAACAACAAAAATTTCTCTATTGTTTGCTAATTGGTTAGCTTAATAGATAGATTTTCGATACTAACATATGGAAGAGACTCATTTGTGTGCTATGTATTCCAAACTTTTCATTATTCGAACAAATTAAAGATTTCCGTTTATAAAGGCCAAATATATGAATTTTACAAAGAAATTTTGAACCTTGATTTCGACTTTTAATGTTGACTGCTAAAACTTCTTTAAGTAGATTGAAGAAGGGTTTCGTTTTAAATCGGGAATCCTAAATTGTTCAAAAGGAATGGCCTATAAGTGAATCCACAGGCACAGTACAAAATGTGCCCGTGTCAGTGAGACAAAGAAGTGCCACTAGTGTCGAGAATATTGCTGCCGCTAGCGCATCAATTGAGGAAGACCCAAATCGGTCTCTCACACGTCGGTCTCAAGCGTTGGGCATCTCTGTGACGTCGTTGTTACGATTTTTGCGAAGAGATCTTGGCCTAAATCCTTACACGATCAAATTGATACAAGAACTGAAGTCGCTTGACCACCAGAATCGTCCTATGTTCGTGAATTGGGCTGAACAACAACTTGAAAATGGTCATTGGGCCGTGCTTCTTCCGTGATGATCAAGACCCGCACGTTACTATGGATGGAAATCGCTACCGTTCAATGATAACCGAATATTTTTGGCCCGAATTGGTTGACTTGGACTTGGACAATTCCAACAGGACGGCTCCACAAGCCACACAACGATTGTCACAATTGGTGAACGTGTTATCTCACAAAATGGGCGTCTCGGTCGTGCGATTTCACGCCGTGAGACTATTTTCTGTGGGGCTACGTCAAGGCTATGGTTTAAGTCAACAAGCCAGCGACGATTGATGAACTTCGTATGAATATCGAACGTGAAATTGCAGCAGTATCGGCCGATTTATGCTTGAACCGTCGAAAATTGGGTTCAGCGTCTGGACTTCTGCAAGCGTGCCCGTGGTGGCCATGCAAAAGAAGTCGAGTTCAATACATAATGACATCAAATGTAATTTCACAGGAATAAAAAATTTCATTAATATCGCAAACCGTTTTTGTCTTATTTAAAAAAAAAAATTGTAGCGCTCTTATTGAAAAAAAACCGTTATTATAATAATAATTATAAAAATGCTCTTCAAAAAAACAAAAAAAAAAAAAACAAAAAAAAATATTTTTTCTAATTGCAAGTCTATACGTACATATGTACATATGTATGTACTATATGCCCTTAATAATATAATGGTTTGTCAAAAAAGTCTTGCGGTATTTTTATTGAATTGTTTTTTATTGATTTTTTTTTTTTGAATTTTTTTTTATTGAAATTGAAATGAATTTTTGATGACTCATGCCCAGCTCTTGACCGATGCTACGGCTGCTACTATGCCGGTCTCTTTCGACCAATTCAGCGATTTTATCGCAATTTTCGACGACAGGCCTTCCGGAGCGTGGCGCATCTTCGACCACCTCTACACCAGAACGAAAACGTTGAAAGCATCGTTGTGCGGTTGAAATGGAAACTGTATCGGGTCAATAAACTGCACAAATTTTATTGACGGCTTGAGATGCATTTTTGCCTTTATCGTAGTAGTACTGTAAAATATGCCGTATTTTCTCTTTATTTTGCTCCATGTTTGCGACGCTATAACTCACGAACGACTTAAAAGAAACGACAATCAATCAAACACGTGTTAGCGCGTGAAATGAGCTTTCCAAAAAGGTATAGCATGACCCGATGCGACGAATAAAACTAGAACTACGCGCTTTCAGCGCCAACTAGCGAAAATACCGCAAGACTTTTTTGACAACCTATAGTATATAAAATCTCAATTGAATATAAATTATTGCATAAATATAAAATAACTGTTTCTTTTCCAGTGCAGCAACTATATGAATACCATTTGGGCCACTGCAAAAGACTTTTGCGTAGAATTCTAAGAAATCAAGAGCTCAAGCTACGATCGTGTCGATGCAAGTCGGTTGGCTTTCGTTGAGTGCAATATTTTCGTTGATGATTTTACAATAATTGTTCCATTGTATGGAAGCTACAACTCACATGTCTAATCCTTATCCTCTATAAATTTACCAATGGCTTTAACTTTGCTCTTGTTATTGTTGTTTTTCCTGTTATTGTTAATGTTGTTACTTGCTTTTATTCCAGGTTTTCCTAGTTTTAGCTTACATTCGCCTTGTTGTTTTTGTTTTTACAGTATGTCATATTCATCTTTTGTTTTGTTGTTGTTGTTGTTTTTTTACAGCACGTCATATTCATCTTGTTCCATCATTATGTTAATGCTTTTATTGTTGTTGCTTTCTAATCACCGTTAAAATAAACTGTTAATTATGCATAAATTGGTTTGTTTCGTTGAAGTTTATTTGTAACTGTCGCTGAATAACGGTGCGCACTGCGCATGCCCCATTCTTGTTTTTATTATTATTTGTTGTTGTGCACTCCATCATTGGCCATGCATTGAAGTCGCTCGCCACTGCCATATGTTCGCATTTTCTTCCTGCACACGTTGATATCAAAGTCCACACACGCACACACACGTTCGCTTTGGCATTATTTCACTGATAAGCACAAATCAGCGCCGCCAATAAAGTTGGTCCTCCTTTTATTGCAAATCATTTATTTTAATTGTGATTGCGCAAATTATGGGAAAATCCGGCCATAAAGTCATTTGCTACTGTACATACATATGTACACATTTACAAATGCAATTTAGTGTGTGTGTATGTGTAAAGTAATATTTATACTCGCACAACCCGCTGCGTTGATAGTTCACTCCATGTGCCGCTACTTTCCCGCATTTGTCATTTAATTTGTTTGTCCGTCTATGTGTGTGTGTGTGTGTTATTTGGCATGCTCTTAACCTGCTGAGTTGGAGCGTTGCGTGGCGGTTGTCGGTCGTCGGTAAGTGGATGCTTCGTGTTCTTTTTTCGTCTGCTGTCCATTTGACGTCACTCTGCTCCACAGCGAGTAGTATGTATGTATGTATGTGTATTGTATCCCCATTTAACTGTGTACACATAAAGCTGCGCTGTGTGTGTGTGCTTGTTGGGGGTTTGCTTTTGCTCGCTTTGCTCTAGATAGAAGAATGCCAGCATATGTTTCAATTTGATTGTCAAAGAAGCTGTTGAATGGATTCTATAATCCATTCAATGAAGTATACACAATAAAAATGAATGAGCCGAGATAAAAAAAAATCGAACATACTTTCATTTGACCCTTTTGTTCGCAAACTCAATAAATTACTATTAAAAATAGTAGTAAAATCAACAATCAATGATAACCATTTTCTAACCGTTTGAGAACAAAAGTTACCTTTGACGCGACAATGTCCATTGTTAGACGCCGTTATATCTAATTATAAAAAATAGGATAAAAGGGCTAAAGCTGCGCCCTAAAATTTATTTTAATAAAAATAAATCCATTATTTTTCTAGTAGATGCTTTTACTAATCTATGTATATCTCGCGTTGTATAACTCCGATCAGGCTGAGCTACATAAGTATGTATGTATAGGGCGTTTGAAAGATAAGATTTCTTATTAAGAAAAAATTCTCAGACAGTTATTTGACTGAGTACTGTTAGAGCACGCGTCAAAGATGAATAACAGCAAAAAAAATTCGCCATATTTTACAGTTTTTCTTCAAAAATGGCGAAAAAGCAACTCAGACGACTGAAAATATACTTAAATAGCGTTTATAGTCCGTTAAGAGCTAATCATGCGTACCTCTGGTTTCGTCGATTTCGTTCCAGTAATTTTCATGTCATAGATGTTCCACGCTTTGGTGATCTAATTGTCGATTAAATAATGGAAATAGTTGAGTGCGCGGTGAGCAGGCGCAAATGGCTAAGAAGGCTGTGCTATGTGTTTGGTGAGATAGGTAGAAAATCATTTCCAATCAATCAAATTCTTAATTCGGGTCTGTACTGTCATCAATTGAACAATCTAAAGGAAGTAGAAGCGGCCAGCTTTGGTCAAAAGAAGAGAAATTCTGTTTCAGGACACAAACACCGAAATGGCTCACCACAAGCTCTGGGAGCAAAAATTTATATTATATACTGTATAAAATATTTCAATTTGATGAAGAACTTTGTGCGAGAACCTTCGTTGAACAGTACAAGACATTTCTGAGGTAGTTTTAGGTCATCTTAAGTGAAGTTCGATTATCTGGTGTGGAAATGAGGCAATTTTGAGGCTTGTCAGGTTAACTCGTTCTGACTATTAATTCTTCAAATTATCAAGTTAAATGCGTAAATTCATTAAATCTAGCTTTCAATGGCCCCGAGAAAGAAAAAAAGAGAGAGGGAGATATATTAAATTAGTGACACGCGCTTGGATCTGTATAGACTGAGTTAAGCACTACAGCGCAGTGTGCTTCGATAATTATTTCGAAAAACGGATTTTTTAAATTTACTTTGTATGAATGATGTTTTGGGAGTCAAACTACCACCTAATGTAGGCGGAATGCCTCGGAAAGACCAGACTTGACCTCATTGTACTAATCGAATCTAATTACACATTTGAATGCACGCATAAACCCAGTCATCGAAGAACACATTTATTCTGGTAAGGCTCTGTGGTAACTGTCTACAACTAATCTTTTTGAATTTGAATAACCCTTACAACATCTACAACAACATTTTGTTGAAAAAATATTGTCCTTTACTAACAACACCTTTAGCCTTTGCCAGAAGGATAGGCTAAAGATGTTGTTAGTAATGGACAATACTTTATAAACAACACAACAAAACTGAGCAAAGTATTGGATTGAAATGTTTACATACATATATTATAAATACATACAAATATTTTACAGACCACTATACCAACCAACCAAATAAATAATAATTTGAGTTTGAATATCAAAAAATCGATTTTTCGGCAAATAGTTTCGATTTAGTTTAGATTCATTTCGAGGCTCCCCACTTTTTAAAGAAAAAAACGCCGAAACTTCAAACTTAATGGAGAATGTTTATTATCATTTGAAAGAACATTCTTTGGCATTTATTTTTTGAAGATTATCTCTTTCAAATTGTGGCCGCGGCTACGTCTCAGATGTTCCAACCGTTTAGTCCAATTTTCGATGACTCGTTTGAGCAAAACGATGATATCACAGGATCTTGGTGGCCAATAGACCGGATCAAAACTCTCACCGAAGTATTCTCTCAACAAATCCATTGATTGATGAGCTGTGTGGAAAGTGGCGCCGTCTTGTTTAAACTAAACGTCGCCAAGATCACGAGCTTCAATTTCAGGCAACAAATAGTCGGTTATCATGACGCGATTACGGTCGGCGTTGATGGTTGCGTTTCCACCGGCATCATATTAGAAGTTATAGTGAGTGATGATTCCACCGGCCCACAAATCACACCAAACCATTCTTTTTTCTGGATAAAATGGCAGCTCTTGAAGCTCTTCAGGTTGCTCTTCGTCCCGAATGCGCCAATTTTGCTTGTTTACATACCCACTGAGCCAGAAATGGGCCTCATCGCCTAGCAAAATTTGGCTCGAAAGTGTCGGATCTTCTTGGAACTTTTCAAAAGCCCATAAAGCGAAGCGATGTCGTTTGGGAAGATCGAGCGGCTTCAATTATTGTACAATCAGTATTTTGTATGCTTTCTATTTAAGATCTCGACGTAAAATGCGCCAAGTCGTTCCATACGTCAGTCCGAGTTGCTGCGAACGCTGCTGAATCGACTCTCCGTGGTCTTCGTGTACACTCTTAGCTATGGCTGCTACATTTTCTTCACTGCGTGCTGGTCCCGGCCTATTCGATCGATTATTATCCAATAATGAATGCTGGGTCTCAAGATGAGTGATGGTGTTGCGAATAGCAGGCTCAGTAGGCCGATTCTGTTGACTCTAAGTTGAGCGAAGCGCGGCTTCACAGAACGTGAATTTTCGTAATAAAATTGAACGATTTGTGAACGTTTTTCGCGCATAAGTCTTTCCATGATGAAATGCCAAACAATAGTGAACAAAAATAACATGCCAGCTTGACACGACTCACGCGTGATCCGTCAAAAAAAGGCTATGGAAAAAGATACCTCTAGGGGGGTCGCTCGAAAATTTATTGTAATGGGCTTAAAACCTTAAACGCGTCGGTGAGGAACATGGTTTTTGGATTTGAGATATTTTTAAGTAGAAATAAATTCCTAACCGACAGACTTGTTGTCGGAGCTCCTCCTGAGCATCGGCTATGGGATCAATGGGGCCCAACTGATTATTAAAGTACATTGAATTCTGTAAATGTACATAATTGATCTTTATTTTTAAATTAAATGTCTTTTAAAACTTCCAGAAAAACGGTTTTCTGATTTGCAAGTGAGTATAATTCCTTAACAATAACAAATATTTGTGAAAAGTTTGTAAATTAAAATCTAAATTAAAGTGAGTGCTCAAGCACCCTCAACTTCCATACCGCCCTATCGTTTAAAAACTGTAAATAATCAGGAAACTTAATTCTTTGTATCATCCGCTTTTAATTAACCGGAAGTTAGTTACTAAAACATTGTATAAAGCTGAGAGTATTGCTTTGACTTATTGTTATAAATTAGCCGGAGGGGTTTCTAAGTACATCAAAGCAACAAGAGTGGCGAGTTTTAACCGGCAACCTTTGCTTGGAGTGAATTTCGTATGTGTCTATGTGTGTGTATGTGTTTGTGCGTGTGAGTGTTGGTGTGTGGAAAAGCGCTTTTTTGCCAAATAACTGCACGCAGCGACAAGAGCACGAAGGGGAACAGCAGCAAAATACTCTAAGCGCTTGGGGGGCGGGTTGTAGGGGTGTGTGCGCAAAAATTGGTGACGTCTTCGTCAGCAAACTCTCGCGACGGTGCCAAAAGCGTACACCACAAAAAAGGCAGCCACACAAGCGTGCTGATAATGAAAACGACGCCAGTCAAGCAAGACATACATACGAACATGTACATGTTTATATACATTAATATATGTACATATGTGTGCTTGCACGCAAAACTGCTGCATAACTACACATACATGCGCATGCATATATTATTCATTTACAGACATACATACACACTTATTTAGGCGACTGTTTATATTTAGTATACACATCATAGCTGCTTTGCTGCTTTTCAGCTGCTTTGGCGCGTTCTGCCACAGTCAAGCATACATTTAGGCGCACCACCTACCGCAAGAGGAAATTGCGTGGCCGCGTCTGCACCGCGCGCGCCATTCAAACAACACAACACGCACTGAAGTCATCCACAAAGCAATGTGACTGTGGCGCGCGGTGCGTGGGGCGGCAGCGGGCGTTAAGCTGCTGAGCAGATGATTGCCCGTCAATGCTGTGAATGAAGTCCACCAACCAAACAACACGAAGCTGCACGGCACAACAAGTGGGGTTGAATGAGCATTCAACACACACACACACAAACACAAAAAATTCCATGCTTGTATGTGTGCATGTCGAGCAGCACGGCCAGCCGGTTTGATGGGCGGACGCAGCAGGCGCACTGTTGTAACGCGAGCTTTCGTAAGCTTTCGCTGCTGCATTTGCAGACCTGAAGCTTCGTCTGCTTTACAGCTGCTGCTCCGACTGTTTGGTATTCATTATGGCGTCGCTTCAGCAAATGCTGAACAGTTTCGTTCGGTTAGTGTAGCAGTTAAGTTCGTATAAGCGGCTAAAAACGGCACTACACACTTTACCGTCTTGTGAATTGAGTAGAACACAGTGTGAGCACAAATTAACTGCCAAAATATTGTGCAAATTGTAGTGAATTACCAGCCGTGTAACAATAATTCGGTGTAAACTTAAACACGAAAAGTGATTGAGGAGAATAGCAAACATTTGTAGCATACTTTTTGGCGTGGAAGCATATTGTGCATTAGCGAACATCAGCTGTGTTTGCGCAGAGTGGTTGAAAGAGTTTGGCCGCAGTGTACATATGGGCCACAGCTAAATTTGGCAAGTGTCAAAATAACGTTTGGCGTAAATTCGGGCGCAGTGTTGCCTACTCGCGAGTGTGAAGTGTGAATTTGCCCGTGGTGAAAAAAAATCAGTCTGAGCGCACAATTTACGAGCAGCGGACGCAAGGCATTCAGCAAGAAAGTTAATAAAAACAAAATAGTAATTAAATTCAGTGATTATAACGACGTCACCACAGACGATAACGGTAAAACGGGTAAAGAGCAAGGGAAACTGGGCAATAATAAGTGAAATAGTGAGTTTTTCTACGCACCCAGCAGCAGCAGCAGCAGCGGTGACAAGCGCCGCAAGCGTATAAATCGCGGTTTCGATAAGTGTGCAATGGTCTTTGCTGCATGGGGCAATCCTTCGGGCCTGCTCATGTTCCTGGTATGCGCGCTGGTCGTGATCTTCGTCACTAATGTGCCCAGCGCTGTGGCCAAAGGCGGAAACGCTGCTCCGGCCGCGCTCAACGGCAGGAATGACGTATTCACCAGCTCGTTTCTGGTGCGCTTTAGGCGCAGCGTCGACAATGACCTAGCAGGCGAAGTGGCAGCGCGTTACGGATTCGATAACATTGGACCAGTAAGTACCCAATAGAGCGCAGTAAGCAGTAAAGCAAATGCATTATTTTCATATGAGCAGTTTTGCTTGGCAAATCGATTAGGAAACGCAAGTGCGAAGGAACTTTCTGCTGTGCAAAGATTTTGTGTTGCAACTTCTAAAGATAAAATGTGCATTCATGCGTTCAAATCACTCGTCTCATATGTGTGTGTTATGTTTGTGTTTGGTATACTTGCCTTGTCCCTTGCCTGTGGGAAAAATCAATTCGGTTCCACACACTTGCAACATGACAACGTCACATTTAACCCTTGAAATGCCGGACAACACAACGACGACACAAGCGAATGGAAGCCAAAAAAGCAAATTAAAGAAAACAACAAGCAGAAAACAAATAAGCAACGAAAAGCGTAGAAAAAAATGAATAAAGTTCAAAAGCGTCAAGCACTTCACTTCCCCCTCAGTGCCTTTGAAGCGGAGACTAAATGAAACCATACTTACACACACCTACATATAATTATGTATATATATAGATGTATTGTGTCTGTGTGTACGTGCAGAACAACATTGCGGTAGATGTATACCGCTACGTATAAATATATATGTACTTCCATATATGTCTACTCGAAACTTTGCACTTTGCCTTCATATGTATGTGTATGTGTCTACACACACAGCTCGGTGGGGCGGGGGTGGGGCACGTGTGTGGTGTTGGCTGGCGTATTTTTGTGATTTTCATCGCTTTCACAGCGTTGCTGAATTGGTTTTGCATTTAAATTGCCTTGTGCGTGTGCAATGAATTGCGGAGCACACTTTTCGGCAGTTATTCTTTTAATAATACAACAACAAAAGCAAGCGCAGCGCTGAAAGAAAAATGTTTGCAAACTTTTAGCCTCCAACGTACGAGCCCCGTATTTGTGTGTTGTTTGTGTTTTTGTGCATAAGCCAAATTCTTTTTAATAAGCCACAAAGTCAGCTCTCTAGCCACATTGCTAAAACATTCGTAATTTTTATGCAGTTTCATTGAAGTCAAGATGAAAAGCGAATTTCTCGAATATTATGAATATAAATGGAATTATTTGAAAATATCAAAACCCCACGCAAATCTGTATGTTTGTGCAAAGAATTTTAATTTTTTTTTTTTCAACAGAATTGAGGGTGAGTTAGAAATTTGTATTTATGTTTGTTATATGTTTGTGTTAGTAACGTATGGTTCATAGTGTACGTAGTGGTCTAAACGCCTACTCAGATTTTGTTGCAACAGTTTGTTTTGCGAAAAGCTTGTTGAAGGTGCTATTAGTGAGAACTTGCTTTAAAATCCTAATTGCTGAAATGGGGAACATTCGAAAACAGCACGTAACAACGGTTATTTTTTGCCCTAGGTTTCTTATAAATAGATGTTTTGTAAAAATACATTTCATAAATATGGTAGTCGAAAAAGTCCTTTCGTATTTCTAATCAAACTCCAAGTATTTTGTTTTATATTTATACTAACAAATAAATAAACAAAAATGTACCAATTTGCTCGACCACTTTTTGCCATTTTTTCGCTAGAGACATTATTCCAACAGTGTAAAACTTTCATCAGTATAAATCGAAATATCGAAATTTCCAGAACGAAAGCGAGCAAACCATTGTTGTGCTACACGAACTGATACAGCATCGTCTCCGTAAACTTCACAAATTTCATTTGTGGCTTGCGTGGCATTCTTCCCTTTTTATACAAAAATTTCAAAATATAGCGAATTTCTTCATTATTTTCACTCATTTTTGAACAGCTGTAACTTTTTTCAACTTCCCCGAATTTAATTTTTTTTTGTTAAATGAAGCTTAAAATCTCACCTTTCCAACACTGTATGTATGGTATGACACAATGTGATTGGTAACACTGGAGATATACGACTGCAACGACATCTATTATTAAATATTCCAGTCATTATAGTAAGTTCACCTCGGAATTCGATATACCCATTTCGTATATCGAATTCCGAGATTCTTACCTAATTTAAGCTTAAATGACTGGACTATAAAATACGAAAAGACTTTTTCGACTTCCCAATATTTCCTATAAAAACTCATAAGAGACACGGCAAAAATGCAAATTTCTGTCGCCGACGGTCAAACGCTTTTAGACAAAACTTTTTCGGTTTTATTAGATTTTGCCACAACTGAGATTCGAACCGTATAATTTATTTTTCATATAAAATATGCCAGGGTTTCCCATGTACATAAGCCGATATTTACATACAAAGGCTGAACTGATTGGTAGTTTTCTTGCTTAAGAAGTGCAAAGTAATATATGTACGACAAGTGTTCAATATATAAGAGAAATTTTCTTGTTTTGAAAATAATAATTATTGCTTCGTCTACATTAATATTGTCGTCTTCAACATAGTCCCCTTTCGTTATTATACACCTATACCCGTTTTTCTTCTAATCGTCGAAACTCTTCTCAACTCGATTTTTGGGAATGCCTTTAGTTCTTTCAGCGATATTCATCTATCTTTAAGGTTCTCTTTATTTTTAGAATTTGTGACTGGGTCATCTTTACTGTTATGTTATGTGAGGCACGGCAAAAATTTCCATTCATTCTCATTGATTGGTCAAAAATATTGCATTTAATTTTATATCACAAATCTATGCAAAATGGTAGATCGTAGGTACCCAAAATGTCTATTGGCATTCGATAGAAGAGACTGTAGGAACATGTTCGGTATACTAACTGGTCACTGTCCCGGAGCTGACAGATCGAGAAGACTGTTGGAACTGTCTAAAGCAAGGCACCAGGGAAGCAATGCAACGTCTCTTGTTAACTTGACCCGCATTGACAAGACTACACTGTAAAAAAGAATGTAAAGAATACTCCTCATGGACATAGTAACTGAACTCTATTTGGTATCGCAAAGGACCAAAAGTAGCCTATACGTGGCTCATTGGCCTACCAGATTAACCTAACTTAACCTGGCATATCACAAATCTGGAAATATTTTCAGTTAAATCTTGCCAGAAACCGACTTTTAACCAAATTTCGTAATTGAATAAGTTTTTGAATTTTAGAAAACATTTATGTTATTCTTCTTTTTTTTTAGTCCTTTTCAAAGCTGTAAACTTTATTAATAGTTTTTGTTAAAATTTCCATAGGGAGACCTCCTAATAGTAACAGATCATTACTGGTATCCTTTTATTATTATTTTGATCTGGCAATTCGAAATTATGTTAATTTTTATAAAGAATTTAAAGTAGCGCAATTGCTTACAAACAAATGTTAATAGTTACTAAATAATTCGACTTTAAAAAAATAACTGGTTCACAGACAACACGTTCTTTAATAATCGATGAAGAAATATCTAATAAAATATGATATTAGTTAAGAGAATGAGCTCAATGAAACACGGAAATTTTAATATTAAAATATAACTTTTATTCCCTGAAAAGGGTAGATTAAGTTTGCCACGAATTTTGTAACAGTCAGAAGGAAACCTCGGAGACCGTATAAATGATCAATGTGAAGACCTTTGTTGATTTAGCCATGTCCGTCGGTATAAACGCGAATTGTCCCTTCAGTTTTTGGGATAATGCTCTGAAATTTTCCATTTCTCATCAAGGAAGCTGTTCATTTGTAGGTGCCGACGGTATTGATTGTAAAATAAACTACAATGGTAATGTGCAACAAAAGTTGTATGACTTGTTTTATATAAAATTTGACTTCTCTAGACTTGTGCTTCACTATGTGAAAATGCGTTAACGATTTTAGAATGTTTGCTTTATGTAAATGGCGCTTAAAAACTGTAACCTCTAAAGAAATTACGAGCGCATGCCAATTAACTGACAACAGGAGCCTATTACGACGTAGTAAAACGGCCATAATCAACCGTGGGTGCCGTTATGCGTTGGTGTTGAAAGGATATCATACCTATTCACATATATAAATACCCACATAATGCTCTAACCTCACTTTTTTCTGCGTTTCTGTGAATTTCGCTTACCGAATGTTTGACGATTATTATCGATATCGAGTTATCCTAAGCTGAGCAGGATTACGACACAATGAAATGGTTATGATTGCTTTTGCATGTTTCTGACAAAGTGGAAACTTATCCATCACAACTTTGACAATGCCAGATTGACATTTGTTTACACTATGTACATGGATACATATCTACATATTCATAGTATTCATGTACTCGTTTATGCGAGTGTTTTTCGTTCATTGACATCGATTTTGCTGCTTTGAACACAATGAAATATTTATTTGCGTATATGTAGGTAATATTCATATAAATAATAAAGTGGTTGTTATAGTAGTTATACGCCTTAACAAAACATATACATGTAGTTTCAACATATGGCGGCGGTTTCGAGAATTCCTGCCGCTGTTGTTGATTTTTGGGTATACCAAACAACAAATTTTTGTTATTGTTCTCTGGAAATACTCTAAAAATCGTATCAAATGTAGTCTACCACATACTCAGTAGTCTTTCCTATGCTTTTGATCTAATTATACCGAAGGAACTCTATATAAAAATGTAGCCTTTGTGAAAGAAAACGCTGTCTACTCCTGCTTCTCCTCGTTCAAAAAACATAGTTCCATTTTACCCTCGCTGAGATATAATGATTAGAACATTTTTGGGGAGATTTGTGAAATCTTCAGTGAAATGATTCTACTATAGTATGCAGTTTTACACTGTATTGTCAAGCATAAAGATGCGACGTAATTAAGGTTTAGAGACTTCAATCAATTGCGAGTCTTAATTTGCTTTTTTTCCTTATAAAAATTATCCAGAAACCCAGAAACGTCAGCATTTAATGTCGAATGTTTATTATCGTTCGAAAGAACATTCTTTGGCATTTATTTTTTGAAGATTATCTCTTTCATCCATTTCGACTGGTAACTGTCCGCATAGACTTAAGACTTTATATATCACCACAGGCAAAAGTTTAAAGGTGTGGCCCAAAACATGAAATTATCTGTTTACCGAAGTGTTATCTCAATAAATACATTGATTGATGCGATGTGTGGGAAATAGCGCCTTCTTGTTGAAACCAAATGTCGTCGAGATCATGAGCTTCAATTTCAGGCATCAAATAGTTCGTTATCATGATGCGATAACGGTCGCCATTGACGGTTACGTTCTCACTGGCATAATTTTTGAAGAAATAGGGAGCGATGATTCCACCGGCCACAAACCATACCAAACTGTTGTTTTTTCTGGAAAAAAGGGCAGCTCTGAATATCTTCGGGTTGCTCTTCGTCCCAAATGCGGCAATTTTTCTTGCTTATAAAATAAAAACTTTTCTTGTACAAGGATTTTATTCGGATCGTTCAGCTTGTATTGCAGCTATCTGCTATACTTGTCTGTTAACAGTTCCAACAAATGAATAACTTCTTGAACACAAAAGGACGTTTGTCAGATTTTAGATCCATACTTGAACCAATTGTCGAATTACTTTTACCATTGCGATTGAGTTATCTCCAAAACACGCCATTTGAACGCAACAAGCACCTCTTCAGGTGTGATGAGCTCTTAGTTTATTTTTGACGGAAATAAAAAAAAGTCATCCGGTGTCAAGTGTAAATTACATATATGGAGAATTACTCTTCAAATCAACATTTTGAGTGCTCAAAAATGGAGTTTTTTCAGCCGATGTATGAGAACTAGCACTGTTGTGGATCGACTCACCCGTCTTCTGCGGTTGGTTTTCTTGATTTCTTGAAAGACAACTGGCAAACAATCGGTTCTATACCACTCAGAATTTACTGTGCTGGTTTGCTCCAATGATATGGCTGCGACATGTCCAGTTTTTCCAAAAAAAATAGGCAACCATTAGCTTGGAAGTGCTCGTGCGCGAACAACTTTGTTGGATTCGACTTATCTTGTATCACTAATACAACTCATTGCTGTTTACTTTCGGACTTATACGCGTAAATCCACGATTCATCATCCTTCACGATGTCGTAGACGTGTTTCGAAGCATCGCTATCGTATTTTATTAACACTTCTCTCGACCAATCTACAAGAGCTCTTTTTTTTAGCGATTGACAAATTTTGTGTCATCCAACTTGAACAATTTTTTTTTACACTGAAATGCAGGGTGGCTGTATGCAAGTCCCAATAATGTCCATAGTTGTTTTAAGTGACCTATCGTGTAGTCACATGACGTTCTTGCAATATCAGTTTGCGCACAGCATCAATAGTTTCCGGAACAACAACTGAAGGCACAAAAGAGCCTAGGTCTCAATGCAATACCTCATTATTAACTATCTATCTAACAACTGATTTCGGACGACTTTCACGAAATTTGTCTTGTAGTGTTCTACGTTCTCGATTGAACTCACCATACCATCTATAAACACTAGTTCGTGATGGAGGAACTTTGCTTCATTTGACTTCTTGGTTATGCCACTGCTATTATTTCGAACACAGTTGTATGTATACATATATATTTTTATAGGTTACCACGTTTTCTTCTGGGTGTTACAAACTTCATAGTAAGCTTGTTACATCCTGCGCTGAGTATAAAAAGTAAATTATACGCGAGTGTGCGGAATGTCAATATCAATACAATCATAGTATTTGAGCATCCGATTGTGAATATTTACGATGCTGAAATTGCTCTGCTTTATGTGCAGTGCCATGTTAGTTTTAATACATGCGAAACGTGTGCTGCGCCATAAAATTCTTGTTTATACTCGTAAATAGGCCAATAAGATTTTTTTCAACTTTGAACTATGCATTTCCTGTGGGTTGACCGATTTTCATACACTTTTCCTACCTATTTTGCATCGATATCTCTTCAAAGTTTACACCGCCCGCCCCGCTTACCAAACCAGGTAACGTTTTGCCTTTTTAACGGTGTTTTCTGTAATGGAAAACGTAGCTGGCACAACATTTCACTCAGCTGACAGAGCTGTTTGTTGTTTTTTGCATTACATTTACCGTTAATTAGATTCGTTGCTGCTCTTGTAAGACCGGATCGCCGGACGTTGGTTTCCGTTGCAGTTTTTTGTGCCGTCAGCGACCGTGTTCCTTCAACGCCGGTGTGGTGCACTGCACTGCCAATCGATGGAGGTTCAACAGATGCATACATTTCAGGTAAAAACATGTATGTGCAGCGTGTGTTGGTTTTGACGTCGCCCCTTCGTCAGTTATCGTCATCAATGCAGAACTTGACGCATTCGCACCTACATACAAACAAACATATTTGCGCCCTAATCAGCTCGGTAACTACGCAGCAGAAGCAATGACACAAATAGGTCAACCTTGGCTCTGTGGCCCAGCGAAGTCCCCGCAGTGCTTTCATGGTGCATTCGTGTTGATCACTAACCTCTTGCTCGTGCCGCCCCTTGCTGGCGTTAAGCAACATTTGTGTCAACATTTGTCTTTTAACAGAACTTTATTGCAATGTTTTTGTTTCAGCAAGTACAATAACAACACTGCGGTAGTGCAATATGCGCGTAAGTACTGGCCAGCCTTTGCCATAATCCCCGCTGTCGCTTTATAACTGCGCTGCGCTGCGTCGGCATCCACCAACCAAAGTTTAATTTGCTTCTTCTGCTTTCGCACAAAAAACACACACACACATATATATGCATGTGTATATAAGAGTTCGTGTTTGTTTGCGTTCAGTTTCCTTTCTCTGCGACATTTCTTTGAGCTTTTTTCAGTTTTACTTTTAATTAAATGTGAAAATCTTCGTCCGCCATTGAATGCATGAAGAAAATATATCAGCTCACATACACACACGTATTTATATGTATTTATACTATATAGTTTTAAATAAAAAAGCATCCACAAAAGTCAAGTCAGTAATGGCAATGGGAATATGAGCAGCACCGCAGCGTCGACGTCGCTCGGCAAGAGCTGGCAGCCGCATCATCCGCATCCCACAGAACAGCATGAGCCCGTCTCTGCTTTCTTTGCGTTGTGCTGTCAGCTCTCGAGGAGTTCTACGCGGGTTCTGCGAATGGCAGCGCCAACAAAGGCAAGCCTCGCAAAGGAACGTGAGCTCTAAGGAACCAGTCTTTGCAATAACAATAAAAGTATTTGTGTGGTCGCTTCTGTGATTAACTGTGATATTAACAATAAGTTGCGTGTCTTTTTTTTTTGTTTTTGCAAAGTGTCCTGAATTTCCTTTCACCTATTCGCTGTAAAGACTTACTTGCTTTCTCGTCGTCCTTTCAACTGATTAAATTTCATTGTGCTACATTTGTTTATCTACAAGTATGTCTACAAGTACTATACATATATTGTCCATAATATTTTAAACCTTTTTATTAACCTCATTTAGTTCATTTTTATGCTCGAGGCACGTGTTGTATAGGCCTTCTGTTAGTGTTGCTTCCTTAGCAAGTGTAACGGATGCTTTTATTCATTTCGCGAGAGAAAGAGCTAGCCTCTTAATTTGTCTATGTAACTGTTTACTTGAGCTCAACCTTGGAACCAGCGTCAACACTGAAAACAGTGCCAGTTTAAAATCTAACCTTGATTTAGGCTGGTCGCCCGCTGGAACTCTTTTTCTTAGAAAGACGATATGCAAAAGAAGAACTTGTTTACAGATGGTAGTTATTACGAAGATCCCCATATTGGGTACACGATAGATAAGATAAATAGATGAGGATTGCACTTACAACGATCCACTTAGTCCCAGCATATTGATAAATTCCAATATACTGTTTGGAGCTAATGAGGAGATGAAATCCCTATTTAGAAACATGGATTCAAAGGCCTTTATCCTGCGTCTGCAGACTTTTATGCAGTCAATTAGCAGGTGTTCTGGAGTTTCAGGCTCCCTGTCGCAGAACCGGCACAAGAAGTTAGGCCCATGTTATGCCAGTGTAGAATGCGACAAGTAGCCTGAGTTTGTCCTTAGGAAGGTTGATTACATATTTAAACCTTCTGAGGTTGTAACCCTCCATTAGCAACATGGCATGGGACACGCCTTGGAGTTGTTGCTAATACCCTCTCTGCCTACTCCTTCCTCCTTTCGGAGCAGCTCCTTTGTGGGATGAGTGAATGAATGCTTTTGTGACCGGACATTCAGATAAGGTGCATTTGGTTACATTCCACTAGAATATTCAGCCGTCCTTTACACTCCTCCATCAGTAGTGATTTGCTCGTAGGCTGAGATTAATTTAAGTGCCGCTTGACTGTCGATAAGCTATACGTTCGTTGCGATAGTTGCGTTGAAGGTTTATCTTTACAGTTCGACTTATGGTAAAGGCGTCTGTTTGAAATATGCTCGGAAAACTTCCCATAAGTATGGAGAGTTTAGTGCGTGGTTCTGCGACTCCCAACCAATTCCCTTTGACGTTTTCGAACCTTCCAGGTACCACTTAATTGTACTATCCCTAATCATTCTGTTGAACTTCTTAGTGGTGTATCGTGCGGCGTATCGTGCGACTCCTGGAGCTGCAGAGCTCAATAGAGAAGGTAAAATCTTCTATAAGATTGTACAGCCGCTGGCGTACGCAGATGATATTGATTATCGTCGTTAATTCTGCTTTATTTAGACTGGGAAGGAAGCGAAGCAAATGGGTATGGTAGTGAACGAGACGAAATATTTTCTTTCATCAAACAAACAGTGTTCGCACTCGCGACTTGGCTCCCAAGCCACTGTTGACAGTCATAACTTTGAAGTCGTAGATCATTTCGGCTGTCTTGGAATCAGTAACTTTTGCCAACAGGTGCTACTTGGGACTTAGTAGGCAGTTGAGGGGTAAAGTCCCCTCTCGACGATCAAAAACCAAATTTTACAATTCACTTATTATCCCCGTCCTGCTATACGGTGCAGAGGCATGAACGATGATGTTATTAAATTAGTACTAATAATGCCTGCTCGATCTGCGTCGAGTTTATTTATAGTCTACCTAACTCCGATTATAGTAACTTTTATCTAGTTAACTTACAATTTGCTAGCGCTTTTAACATGCAAAATAGCCATAGTCATACCAAGTTTTAATGAAAATTTGTCTTAGTCCTTTATTCCTATGCCAATGTACTTATTTTATTAATATTTCAAGAGCACAAAAACTGATGAAACTAAAATATATGAATAAATATACATATAAACATACATATATACATATGTGTCTATCTACAATAAGTAATAAAATCAAGAGAAACATTTCGATGATTTTTATATTCGCATCCTTATCTGAATACCAATATATGTATGTATGGTATAAACGTATAGAAATCTAAAAATATACATACATATCTACTTGATTAGCTGAGAGTTAAGTTGATAGCATCAAATATTATCGAATATATCAGCCCACTGCCACAAAATTGACTGATTGGTAACGTCATTAAGTGTTCACTTTGGCATGGGGCGTAAATAAATCGAGGCCATAAATGCTTTTGAAAACGATCAGCGGAAGTACATAAATATAGTCGCATAAAATTTGGGCGCTGAAACGATGAGAACAATCATTTGGTTCTACAGCTAGACAACCAGTCAATAAAAATGGTGCTTAAATCGAAAGCGACATATTTCTAGGAATGAGTAATAACAAAATTAATCGTAACCATTGAAAAAACCGTTATGTTTAAGAAATCGAATCTACGTATGTACATTTAGTATAGAGTCCCAAGTGGAGCGTAGAGTCTCAACATGATTATTCCTGATTTTTCATCAGAGTGCGGCGTGGCATGCTAGTGCTGTAGTTGGTGTATTTATGTAGACTAATTTAAGAATCTCCATCATCAACGGTACTCGTTAAAAGCAATCATCGTCTATAATAACATTTGTCTACCTAGCAAATGTGTTTATGAGTTATGGGTTTTGCGTTATTATTGTTGTTGTTGTTGCTTTTATTTGTTTGTGTGAAAAAATTATTGGCAATTTGATGGCATCATTTGGGAAATACCAATAAAATCGAAGATTTTATCGCAACGTGTTGTAATTTCCATAGACATGAGGGCTAAATGCAAATAAGAAGTAATAAATATTATTAGTGTACCTTCGTAGAGCTAGAGAATCTACATATAAAAGGTGTATTCCCATCGGTAGTGTGGGCTTTTATGAACTGAAACCTGTTTAAGTTTCCAACAAGTCGGAAATTTGCAGCAATTTTTATTTCTGACTTTGTATTCTTGAAGTTGAAATTCCAGGCCACTTGATCTGATGAAATTTTGGCAAGAACGTATACGTACTTCATATGCGATTTTTACGATTATCGAGTCATACAGCTTCTTAAATATTTAAAAACAATGCCAACCCATGTATCGAGTAGATTTTCAGAAGAGTGTTTTATGAGACAGACTCTTTTGTAGGTAATACCTTTATTTTTGGGTGTCATGGTTTCGATTCGCCTCAAAATTTTTCAATGAAGAACTATAAGCTGACATATACTCTGTAAAATCATATTTGAACCTTTTCCTAATACATTCGAATTTTATTTAGTGTTCGTCCGATGACAAGATCTTTTTTGTGAACTTATTTCGAACTAATTTATAAGGCATGTTCGAAAGGGGTTATGGAACATTATATTATATTTGGTAAGATAATTTTGATTGCCTCTACGACTCTTCTTGACTCTTCTCTTTCTAACTCTTCTAAGTAATATCTTATTTAACACACTTTAAGATATTTGTTTATTTGGAAACATATTAATCTCTATCCAACTTTAGAGAAACTATAGGCTAGATTAGGTTCATCGGTAGGCCGATAAGCCATGCATAGATCAGGTTTGGTCCTTTGCGATATCAGATGGAGTTTAGTTGCTAGAGGAGTAGTGATCCGTTATGACGTCTACGCTCTGCGACCTCACTATTGATACCTACTCCAGTGTATCAAACCGTGGGATCCCCAGATGCTTACAGCGTAGTCTTGCCAATGCGGGACGAGGGCACAAGATATGATCCATGCAGTCTTTTCGCATTCATCCGCTTACACTTATATACTGACTTTTTGAGATATCGATTGGAAATTGTGCTAACTCCCTTTTCTCCCCAAGACTCTACTATTACACATTTGTGGCAAATCGCTGATATCTGACCACTATAGCATATAGCTGCCATACAAAAGTACCAAAAGAACGTTTATATCAATTATCATTGGTAGGGACATCTAGCAAAACTTTCCCGTTGGATATAAACCGTTAGTCGGTCTCGTTTTCAGTTTTAGCTATACACGGTGTACCGGTAAGAGATTAGCGTTTTTTTGTGAAAATGAAATACTAATTTTGGATGGGATACCGCATTTTTCGACTTCTTCGTAAGAATCGAAGGGGCCTTTGGTGATGTCTAAAAAAATGTTTACAAGTGGTATAGTGAGTTTCAAGCCGGCCGTGAACGTGTCGAAGACGAAGAGCGTCCAGGGCGACCATCAACCTCAACCGATGAAGCTCACGTTCATCAAATCAAAGATTTGGTGTTGAAAAACCATCGATTAACAATTAGAGACCTTGCTGATGAAATTGGCATATCGAAAGGCTCAGCCAATACTATTTTGAAGGATGTTTTGGGCCTCAAGCGCGGCAAATCTCGACTGGTACCGAAAACATTGAATTTTTTGGAAAAAAGGCGTCGCGTTAAAGTGTCTGGAACTATGCTTTCCGACTGCCAGGGTGTTATGAAACGCATTATAACTGGGGATGAGAGTTGGATCTATGCTTACGACCCCGAAACAACCGATCAATCGAGCGAATATCGTGCCAAAAGAGAGCCGAGACCAAAAAAATCGCGACAAAGTCGCTCAAAAATCAAGGTCATGTTGACTGTTTTCTGTTTTATCGTGGTGTTGTGCATTATGAATTCCTTCCAACCGGTCAAACAGTCAACAAGGAATATTATTTGAACGTTATGCGTCGTTTGCGTAACGCTATCCGCCTAAAAAGGCCGGAATTGTGGAAAGACAATTCTTGGTTTTTACACCACGATAATGCACCATCCCATACTGTCCTCGTAATTCGTGAACATTTCGCCAAAAACTCAACCCATATCGTTCCGCAACCACCGTATTCATCTGATCTGGCGCCGTGCGACTTCCGGCTGTTCACCAAGCTCAAAAGACCGCTCCGGGGACACCGTTTTTATACGATAGAAGAGATTCGAGCCGCAGCGAAGACGGAACTGAAGGCCATCCCGGAAAGTGACTACAACCAGTGTTTCGAAGATTGGAAAATCCGTTGGCATAAGTGCATTGCATCGGGAGGGGATTACTTTGAAGGTGATGAAATTGATTTGGAAGAATATGGCACAGTAGTATGTATAAAATTTCAAGTTCTCAAGGCTGTATCTCTAAAACTATTACTCGGATCAACTTGAAAACTTAGGACAATATTCGAGAGGTGTTGTGGAATTTAATAAGCCTAAAAAAACAGATTCTTTGAAACCCGTAAACCCATGTAACCCCTTCATACCGGTACATCTGGTACAGTTGTTATAAGGGATGCACCTGGAACGGTATTATAATATAACTTTGGTGCCACCGAAGTTAATTTGTTTTCCTTTTCTCCGATTTTTAGCAATATTTTGCTGTCATTAGAGCCTTATACATATATATATCAACCGGTATATATATTTTTTATAGCAGCATGACTAGAAATATTAAGCGAGCATATTGACGGCTTGATGAATCGACACAAAATAACCCTAAATGAATCATTGTTTTTACATAGACATAACACCTAAACATGCAGATTCGTAGATATTTTATGAAAGATAATAAATTTGTACTTAAGTGCTGCCATTTTGCCTAATGCATTGCTGATTAAACCTGCACCTTTGCTTATATGTATGTGTGTTTACAGATATTCGTGTAGGTGTGTGTGCGCACTCATAGAGTTATGTAAATCAAATTTTTCATACCAAAATAAGTGTTGAAGATATGCAATATTTACAATCAATGTCAGCCCACGCTGACGTGTACACGACATTGATTTCCTTATCACTATAAGTGCGTGCGCGATAACTGGTTCCAACCCGCTCCGTGAATGTATGTATGTAGTTGTGTATTTGTTTGCGTTCGCTACGTGCATAATGCCGTAAGTACTTAAGCGTCAGGCAAACTCCTTTTTATTATATTCTATAAATCAGCTTGTATACTCCGAATGCTTTCTAATCTCGCTAAGCGCATTTGCGTGCAGTTCGCTCCAGCGCCATCGCTCCACGTCCAACTTTCGCAGTCGCTGCAGTCACTTTGTCGCATATTTTGCACAGACGTCGCTTGTTTAACGGCAGGCGCTTAGATTGTTTCAATCGGCTTGTGTGAAACTTAGCACTGTACCGCCATTGTCTATGTGTTCGAGTGTAAGTGTGTGTGTGTGTGTGTGGATGTGCTTATGAGTTTGTGCTGCTTGCTTAAGCATTGTTATAAATACTTCTGTGACACAATGTGGATGCGATGCTGGAAATCCTTTGAGCAGCGCTGAAAGTTACTCATGTAAACAATCCTACCTGTTGGATTTGTTGCAGTTGTTGTAAGCACCTGCTGGCGGTTGTTGCGATAACACGGTAATACTATTACGTACATTTACGTGCACAACTAGATATTTATATTTCTGTTGCTCTTGTTTGCAATCAGTTTTGGTTGCGCAAGTTTCTGTTATTACAGTAGTCTTAAGACTCCTCATTTAATTTCAATACATCTAACAGATTTAAAGTAGTGGAATATATTATTATATGTATATATATATATATATAAAATCTATATTAAAATGATGTCTAAGAGAAATCTTAAAATTTTTAAAGTCGTCTTCAACATTATAATTAGGATACATTTGTAATGACTTTTTTTCCCAATAAAAACTTTTCATTACTAACAAAGGTGATCCACAGAAATTTCAAATTTAGTGGGGAATGTTTATTATCATTCGAAAGAACATTCTTTGGCATTTATTTTTTGAAGAATATCTCTCTCAAATATTGGCCTCGGCTACAACTGATATAGTCCAATCGTTGGGTCCAATTTTAGATGACTCGTTCGAGCTTCGTCTGGTAACTGGCGAATAACACTCGTGATGTTTTGCTCCAAGGCCTGAATCGAAACGGGATTGTCCGCATAGACTTTAGACTTTACACATGCCCACGTGAAAAAGTCTAACGATGTGATATCACACGATCTTGGTGGCCAATCAATAAAGCTATTGATTGGTGCAATGAGTGGGAAATGACGAAGTCTTGTTGAAACCAAATCTCGCCGAGATCACGAGCTTCGATTTCAAGTTATTGAGGCACGGTAATGGTCGCCATTGACAATTACGTTCTCACCGGCAACATTTTTGAAGAAATATGGACCGATGATTATATGGGTCCACAATCCACACCAAACCGTGTTTTTTCTGGATGAAATGACAGCTATTGAATCTCTTCAGGTTGCTCTTCGTTCCAAACGCGGCAATTTTGCTTGTTTACCTACCCATTGAGCCCGAAATGAGCATTATCGCTAAAGAAAATTTGGGTCGAAAACGTCGAATCTTCTTGGAAATTTTCAAGAGCCCATAGAGCGAAGCGATATCGCTTGGGATGATCGAGAGGCTTCAGTTCTTGCACAAGCTGTATTTCAATTTAAGATCTTGAACGACGCCGAATTGGCATAACTTTTTGCGCGATGAAAAACCAAACAATATTGAACCAAAATAACATAAAACAAGTAAGGAAGGGCTAAGTTCGGGTGTCACCGAACATTTTATACTCTCGTATGGTAAAGTGATAATCGCGATTTCATAATACGTCATTTACATATTTTTCAAATACCGTATTTTTGTAAAGTTTTATTCCGCTATCATCATTGGTTCCTAATGTTTATACTCGTATTATACAGAGAAGGCATCAGATGGAATTCAAAATAGCTTTATATTGGAAGAAGGCGTGGTTGTGAACCGATTTCAGCCATATTTCGTACATGTCATCAGGGTGTCAAGAAAACATTATATACCGAATTTCATTGAAATCGGTCTAGTAGCTCCTGAGATATGGTTCTTGGTCCATAAGTGGGCGGCGCCACGCCCATTTTCAATTTTTAAAAAAAGCCTGGGTGCAGCTTCCTTCTGCCACTTATTCCGTAAAATTTAGTGTTTCTGACGTTTTTTGTTAGTCGGTTAACGCACTTTTAGTGATTTTGAACATAACCTTTGTATGGGAGGTGGGCGTGGTTATTATCCGATTTCTTCCATTTTTGAACTGTATATGGAAATGCCTGAAGAAAACGACTTTGTAGACTTTGGTTGACATAGCTATAGTAGTTTCCGAGATATGTACAAAAAACTTAGTAGGGGGCGGGGCCAACTTTTCCAAGACAATTTCGTCCAAATATGTCCCTCCCTAATGCGATCCTTTGTGCCAAATTTCACTTTAATATCTTTATTTATGGCTTAGTAATGACACTTTATAGGTTTTCGGTTTCCGCCATTTTGTGGGCGTGGCAGTGGGCCGATTTTGCCCATCTTCGAACTTAACCTTTTTATGGAGCCAAGGAATACGTGTACCAAGTTTCATCATGATATCTCAATTTTTACTCAAGTTACAGCTTGCACGGACGGACGGACGGACAGACGGACAGACAGACATCCGGATTTCGACTCTACTCGTCACCCTGATCACTTTGGTATGTATAACCCTATATCTGACTCTTTTAGTTTTAGGACTTACAAACAACCGTTATGTGAACAAAACTATAATACTCTCGTTAGCAACATTGTTGCGAGAGTATAAAAAAAAACCTATGGAAAAATATTAATCTACTTGGATCACCCGTTATTATAATAAATGAAATATAAGACTGAACAGGTTAAAAGCAGAGGTCTTTCAAAAATATTTTGTTTAGAGTTGCAACCAGAATCAACTTCACTTTGAAACTTCCTGACTACGTTAGTGTTGTTGTTAAAAAAGTTGGTGCTGGATCTATTTTTCCGAAGTGCTCTTTCAGAATGGTGACAATTCACCCCAAAGTATAACGTCGATGCAAGCTCACTGACTATATGGCCAAGACTAGTGTAGAGTTGATTGGACTTCTTATCTCCGGCTCCGAGTTACTACATGATTAGACTGATATGTCAGCAATACTGCAGGAAAGTGTTAGGTTGATGAGCTTGCTGGGAATGGCAACTGATAGGAGCTCCGTTGGCTTCTTGGTTCACTAGTAGATGGCTGGTTCTCAGGTTAGCTCAAAAAGCTGAGAATTGTTACAGCTACTAACAATTGTGCAGTCGCAAGGCCTTTCTGGCTCAGGGTGAATCGTAAGAGGTGTCATCAAAATTCACTTTTCAATAGTTGCACCAGTTAGTTAGTTGTATATTCCAATTGGGATTCATGTGGTAAGTTTGATAGTTTTACCGGATGTCAGTTGCATAATCCGCTTAAAAGAAGTTGAACTTACTCTTACTTTAGGAGTGGCCAATGCTACAAATCTTCGGATCTCATACCAGCAGGCATCCAGTTCAAGGAGCGGAAATAGAAAGAAAGCAACTGAGCAGATTTGTAACGGGTTCAAGGCGCTTTGTCGATTGCTGTTGTCCAAGTACAGGTACATTTTTTAAGCTTCACAAAGATTAATTGTGATCCCCGCATGAGCATTCTAACCTAAACTGTCACCTGCCTTTAAGCATTAAGGAACAAAGCTATTATGTCAATAGTTAGAACAAGATGAGTAAAAAACAGTTTTCGTAAAAATTAATTGCCGGTAAATAAAAAAAATGATTTTAAAAATTTTTGAGTTGTCACTCTTTTGCAGTTAGTAATATTGAGTTAGTGTGCGATATGTACATGTGTGTTCATTTTAAATTCATTTTGCGTTTTGTTTACACAATTCCAGTGTAACATGGCTCCAGTGCGTATTTGCAGAGCGTTATGTGAATGTAAATCTAATTGGAAAAGGAGCATGGTTTTAGGCCATTGTTTGCCGAGTAAAACGTGACTAAAATGACATTTGTAATATTAGTTGCTTTTAATGCTCGGCCATTGGGCTTTTGTGATTGTACGATTGTTTGCGTATATATGGTATGTACATAGACAAACACATACATATGTATATACATTTGTTTATTGAGAAAGCATGAGTGTGAGAATGTGAAGAATAATTTTCAAATATTTCTAAAACATATTAATTTAAGTCTACAGTTTTCCATATGAAAGTGAAATTAGGCAAGTGTGATTGTAGCTCTCTTGTGCAGTAAAAAATCACATTTAATTGAACACTTACAATGCACTGAAAGCAACAGCAACAACACACAATATTTACAATTTAATATTCTAAGAAAGTTGTTTACCTAACAGAACAATAAAATCTTATGAGAATTTAATGTGCGCAGTTGTAATAAGACTCCTTTGCCAATAATGCAGTGCAGCCTGTGCAGGCTGTGTTTATGTGGCTGCTATGCGCATATGTATATGTGTATGTAAGCACATTTTGCGGCGAAAATCGATTTGCGTTCATGTAATAGCAATCTCACAGATTAGAATAGAAGCGGTTGTGTATGCTTATTATGCAACAACAGCATTCAATTAATATTTTTCACCATAGGCTGCGGCAGAAAATAAAGAAATTAATTAAAGTGTAGAAAATAAGCGCCATAAAAAAGTGCTAATAAAAAATAGAGGCAATAACATTTGTTATTAGCTATAAAGGAGAAGTTGTGCTCATATAAAAGCATAATAAATTCACTTTCGCTCGTTAAGTCTTGAATATTGAATTCAATATTCTTATATTGAGAAGTTTTTGCTCCAAGATCTGAATCGGAGTGGGAATGTCCGCATAATCTTTAGACTTTACATATCTCTACAGGAAAAAAGTCTAACGGTGCGATATTACACGATAATTACCAGTAATAGGTCCCATCGCTGAACAAAATTTGGCTCGAAAACGTCGGATCTTCTTGGTACATTTCAAAAGCCCATAGAGCGAAACGATGTTGATTGGGAAGGTAGATGGGATTCTTGCAAAAGCTGTATTTTGAACGCTTTCATTGAAGATCTCGACGTAAAATGTGCCAATTCGTTTAATACGTCAGTCTCCACGGTCTTCGTGTATACTCTCAGCTACGGATGTTATATTTTCTCACGTGCTGGACGTGGTCTACTTGGTTGAATATTATCCAATAATGAATGCTGGGTCTCAAGATGGGTGATGGTGTTGCGAATGTTACGCTCAGTAGACCGCTTATGTTGACCATAAGTTGAGCAATGTGCGCGAAATACAGTCTTGTCATAATGAAATGCCAAAAAATAGTGAACAAAAATAACTTGACGGATTGGCAGTATTGACGCGTGGTCTGTCAAAAAGCCTACTCAAAAATATTTTCAACTGTTGGCCTTTTTTAGATTGGCCAGTTTAAAACTTCCAATCATCTATTCTTCCTGGGAATTTACGCTCTCCTTTTGTTTATATGCAGAAGACGGAAAGATATTCATGATTTTCTTTCTTGAAAACACAAACACTGCAGCTATAAATATTTCTAGGTATAATAACTACCGTTTTCCGTTGCAACAGCCGTCTATATGTATTTTTTCAGTCTCTAGAGAACTCTAGATTATCAAAATGTTAGTAACAATATCAAGCCTCATATTTCTTCTTCAATAGAGTTTTAAAATTTTTTAATTGGATTTGAGTGGCGTTAAGCGTTGACTTTTATTCAATTTACCTTTCACCAATAAATTCAATGAGGAATATTTCTTTCATACCAAAATTAGTTGGTGATATCTTTATTTTAGCAATTTGACACATGAGTGCGCTCACAGACCAAACAAAAAAAAAACTATCTAAAAGCTATACTAAACAGAAACTATACTTTCCAAAAGTTTTTAAGTTTTTAAGGACCTAACTCTCTACTGTTCATTTGTAGTAAGAGAATTGTTTTTAACTTTCAAGCT
Organism: Bactrocera neohumeralis; assembly: GCF_024586455.1. NCBI lineage: Eukaryota > Metazoa > Arthropoda > Insecta > Diptera > Tephritidae > Bactrocera > Bactrocera neohumeralis. The sequence goes on along the minus strand of NC_065919.1, from coordinate 84,628,637 downwards.
TTAGATCAATATTGAATAATTTATTAAAATGGCAAGCGCTCTAAAAGGTCCCAAATCACATAAATTGACACCTTGATTTTGACACTTGCCGTTATGCGTGACTGTGGCTGGCCATTTTGCTTAGAAGCGTATACTTTTAATCTAAATATCACTCAACGCACTTTTTCTTTCTTTCACCGACTGAATCCTTTATACACTTGTTTGCCACTTACTTTCTGGCCATTCACACGCATATTAAAGAGTTTTGAGGAAAGTAAATAATAACAACGCTATTAAGTTGTGTAAACGAGCGGCCAGTGCGTGCAGGCAGCTGGTGCTGACAGCCGTCGGCAATATTTTGACTATACTCTTCGCCATTTTCGGTTATTTTGTGGTTACTTGTAATTAATGTTAGTCTCGTTTGAGTTTTTGGATAAGTATTCGTCTTCATCACATTAAGAAATTTTCGAAAGTAATCTGAAATCTAAAAATTTATGGAAAAAAATTAATTGAACTTTTCGGAAAAATTATGGTGTGTGATTTATGGAAAAAATATTGTACTCTTTCTGACATTTTCGTAAAACCAAGAAGTATAGTTGTTACTAAAGAATATCCGTTTGAGAAATTCCTTTTCATCTTTAAAACTTCTCCAAAAATCAGTTTATATTAAAGCCCTCGATATTTTTGTATGTCTAATGAAACCATAACTTAATTAAAAGAATATTATCCGCGATTAATTGATAACCAGTTCTTTAGATTTTGTCCCATACTCTTGCTGAAGTGTCACAATAGCTACAAGTCTTCGAAGCACGCTCATTTTCGTATAATAAGTGATTTCTATCAACATAAAATCAATAAAAAATCAAACATTATTTTGCCACAAGTATGAAAAAAGTTCCTTAAAGTAATTATTGCTTTATTAATGCCTGTCAACATTTATCGCTAACTGCAATAACAAGGTTAATTATGGCAATCCTAGCAAGGCACGTTTTATTAATGCGCTAGTATTGGTTAATAACAAAGCAAACTCATTTGGATTTAAATCATTTTAATTTATTTATAAAATTAATTATCTAAATTTATTCAACAAAACAAAAACAATCGAAATTATTAGTAAAAAATTAAAAATTCATTTTTTATGATAAATTTTTCGGCTTAATATGTCCTCAAAATACACCGTTATGTACACACAAAGTTTACAATTCATTAGCGAAATATTCATGTAAACAATTTAATGGTAACTCTTACTCCCACATATTTCGGATAAACGAGTAACTTAGTTGTACGGGCTTTGAACCGAAACAGAGTTAATAACGATGCCTTGTTTAGCTTAGTAAATGATTGTATATATATGTATGTATAAATGAATGTGTATATATATGTGTGTTTGTATGTTTATAAGTATATTTGAACAGTTCAATATTCGAAGAGGTAAATGTATTGTATTTAATTGACAGTTGTGTATATTTTCACCTGTCAGCTTTTGATTGGTGTCGACACGTGTCGAAAAATTAATATTTAATGACAATATTAGTTGCTGTTTTTGTTAGAATTTCGATCATAACGCTACATTTTTTGATTTATTTGTACACAGGTAAAGTAGGATTAAAGTATTGTAAGACGTTGACGAGTGCACAGCGAAGGCTTGTCGAAACTTTATTAACCATAAATATGCCTGAAGTTAGGAGCATGGTGTATTGAGTAAATTAGTATGAAAATTGTAAAACCTAAATTTATGATTAATTGATTAGGGAGTAGCAATTACGCTGAGATTTATAATGACTTGAGATCATTATAGTCAATGGAACCTAATTGAAAAGTAATTCTAAAAAAATAAAAAAAAAAAAAAATTAAAATTTTGAAGACTTTTGAAAAATAATGTTGTTTTTGTTTCCGCTTAAACTTTCTGTTCCTATGTAAATATTAAGCCGTTAGAAGTAAGACTATAGTCCGTAATCTATCTGACAATTCTAAAAATTGTTTCGTAGTAGGAAATGCAGCTCATAATTGAGCTCATGCTGAGATCGAAATCGAATAGTTCCTGGAACGATTTGTTTGTAGAGAACGTTTCCTATATTTTTTATAATTCGCATCAAATATTTTATATTTATTTATACACAGCAAATAGGCCGCTCGGACTAAAGTGATAAATGAAAAGCGCAACTAATTTGCAAAAGTATGTCTTTGTTTAGATTTGAATAAATTTACCACTCAATATGTTACCGATGTTCGCTTAATCCCACAAATATCTGTTTGAGTATGTATGTGTGTGTTCAAGAAAAAATCTGTCAATTCTAGAACACACTTAAACATGCGTCTGCTTATAAAGTTAAAAATAAATAAATTATCTTCAATATGTTTGGTGTGAATGCTCGTCTTTGAGGTGCAATTACATCGAACTGCTGGTGCGGTGCGGATTTGATGTGTTGACAGCCTGAGCTGTTAAATTATTCACAACATGAGTATGCTGGCGAAGGCTGCCAATTTGCATATCCCGTTATTTGCCTTTTAACCCTGGTTGCTATGTTAGTATAAAGTATACATATATAATGTCGAATATATAAGTAAAAATGTATGTATGTAAATACATTTGTATGTATGTAGTCGTTCTGTCAACTGAATAAAAATAAGTTGCTGAGAATACTGTATACTGTATTAAATAATGTCTGTTTTAGTTGTAAGTAAAGTTAAACATTTTCAAATAAGAGTTTTTTTAAATATGTATTACTTATTTATGATTTGAATTTTTAATATACATATGTAAAGTAAAGAGGTACAAGTGATCAAATAATAAAAATAACAAGGTTTTTCCACAGATTCTGAGAGAGTAGAGTAACAAAGCTCAAGGAAACTAAAACTGCATCACTGCATGTTGAGTTCAAGCTTTGTTGCATTCATTGGTCTGCTCTATAGCGTAGTGGAAGATTATGTGGAATATTTTTTAATGCACTTTTGCTGTAATTTTTTGCATCTTTGTTAGAAAAATAACAAAAATACTCAATTATTAGGGATACAAAAGGTTAGAGTGTGCTCAAAATTATTATCTTTTAAGAAAAAACTTAATCGTGTGAATCTGTAAGCATACTTTTTATAAATTCTATAATAATATGGATATCTGCTTGCCCTTCTATTGTCTCTTAGTGCGAAGAGAGCATTCTGATTATACTACGCGGGTCACGCGGCACTCGTTACCACTGAAAGAACGAGAGAACTAATAGTGTCCATAATTTTTTTATGTCAGCTGAAATTATAGGGAATCTATATTTGCTTGTTAGAATATTCAAAACTTATTTCGAATGTCTAAAAATTAACAAAAAATTTTTACGGTTTATGCAAAAATTTAGAATTTTATCTTTATATAAAGCAAGTAATGAATGATTAAGTTCGGGTGTAGCCAAAAATTTATGTTCGGGTTAAAATTATTTTACATTTTCATTTTTTTCAAAAATATATCTGATAGATTGATTGATAGTTTAGGTAAAAAGTTCGTAATTGGAACTCGGTTCCACATATTCGGTATCTTGGACATGGACTGATTTCGTCTATTTCCGCATTTTAATGTCAGCATAATATTACCTACCAAATATGATTGATATTGGTAAAGTAAGCCCCGAGATATGGGTCTCGGATAAAAAATCCGGGTTCGTTCCGGTAACGTAGACCCGACTGTCGTGGGAACGATGGGTCCTTACCTAAATGTGGGCGGTGCCACACCTATCATCCAAAATTGACTCCGGCTTATAATATATAAAGTCCTTTCGTACTATCTCAGATTTACAATTTTGTGCCTCTGGCGCATTTAGTTGTAGGTTTGTCGCATTTTAAGTAGTTTTTAATAAAACCGTTAATTTGGGAGTAGTGGGGTTATACGCCGAATTCGCCCATTTTCAATAGGTAGGTAGCGATGGGAAAGTATTTGCCCATTATTTGTCAAGAGATATGTACATTAAACTAATTAGAGTGCGGAGCTACTCCCAGCTTTTACAGAAACATATACATATGGCCGCGCTAATGCGACTCGTTGTACTAAATAACAGTCTTGTGTTGTGAAGCTTAGTAGTGGAAAAATGTTTGTTTTCGATTCTTGGCGCGTTGTGGGAGTCGGACAATGGTCAGATTTCGCTCCAATATCAACCCTGTGATCAAATTGAAGAGTGAATTTTTACTTCGCGTGTTTTTTCGAATCGGTAAATTTTTATTTCTGTAAGTTGGTAGTACTCTTATTGACATCTATGCTAAGTTACACGTCAAATTATTCATTCGTATTTGATATACGCGTCGTTTTGTCAGGCTCTAAAAGTGAATTCTTCGATTTTTAATACTATGTCTGAATTTATTGAACAAACAAGTGCGATAATGCATTATCTCATACTGCATTTGTTATTCATGATCAACGTGCCACAACCACCGCATTCGCCTGATTTACCTTCGTGTAACCTCTGGCTATTCAGCAAATTCACATGACCACTCCAAGGACACTGTTTAGACTCAATTGAAGATATAAAAGCTGAATCGAAGAAGGCTCTGATGGCCATCGCGACGGAGGATTTTTCCAAGTGTTATGATGACTGGGAAATGCGTTGGCATAAGTGTTTTGCAGCGGGAGGAGACTACTTTGTTGGAGATGAAATGGACAAAATTCACATTTCAATACCAATAAAAATGCCAATAGTATACATGTTTCATCCGGTTATCTCAATTTTTATTGAAGTTATCGCTTGCATAGACTAACAGACGGACAGTTGGACGTACCGATAGACAGACGGATGGACGGAGAAATAGATAGTTATACGGAATTCAACTCATCTCGTCACCCTGATCATCTATATACATATGTATAACCCTATATCTATCTAGATTTGTTTAGTTTGTTAAAAATTTATAAAATTGATCAAAAAGTTTGGAAGATATGAATTCTTGAAAAAAGAAACACAACACTTATTTTCAGCATATCGTCATGTTCGCCACTATGAAAATTGCTCACATTTAGGATTATGGTAAAAGTAATGAATAAAAAACCATTATTTTCCAAGGTTTCAAACAAATCAGTAGAAAATTGCAAATCCTTTTTTTCCGACAGGTTCTTACCCAAATACAAACATAAATTTTCAAGCCATCATTGCAACTTTATATTTTCTGTTAATTTTTCCATTTATTTTTTATTTATTTTTCACACTTTTCCGTTAGTATAAGTCGCCGTTGTTGTATCAACACATAGTTTTCCATAAACATGCAAATCGACATAACTACATATATTCAATATTGTTTTTAGGTCAACGCAAGCCAAGTACCATCCAATACACCTTCACGAACACATTCGACAAATAAAAAAATTGAATAAAAAATAAAAGAAAAATCTCAAAAAATAACTGTTAAATAGTGACATTCGTGTTTTACAATCCTTTGTTATTTAGAACAAACAAATTTTGTGTCAGTTTGGCGCCTTCACGCTTAACGCCTCTCACCAATACCGAATAATTACTAACGGTGAATACAATGTGAACACATATACATATATATGTATGTTTGAATGTAGGTGTATAATGTGCAAAGTGGCATTGACACGCTCTCATTTGAGCGCGAACTCAACTGAAAGTGATGTGTGTGCCCACTGACACCAATGAAGCCGCGTGGTGCACAAGCTGAAAGCGAATTTACCATTGCTAACATATGGGCGTTTTATAAATACATTTCAATGCACTTAAATGTGAGTGTGTGTCTATTTTTTATGACTGTAAACATTTGAAAACGCGCAGATAAATTAGCTTATTTTGCTGGCATTCCAAACTTCAAATTGGCACAGTTCTTGAAAATATGCACGAGTGCACTATTTTTTCATAGAGATTACTTACACACTCGCCCTGAACGTACTTATTAAAATGGCAAAAGTGTGTAGAGGAAAAATGTTGGAGGTGGACGCTTCAAAATTTCTATTTTTAGATGAGTGTTATTCAAAGAGTTAGTAATTGCATGAAAACTTTTATGAATTTAGAACAATGTTTTCGAAAACGCAGAAAATTTTCATCGAATATTTTGTGGCACAATGAAACTCCATTTCAGCTCATAGTGTGTATCTGATACCTCAGTAAGTTTTATAAATCCGTTTACTAAAGTTCAAATCGACTTTTGCTTCCTGGTTTAAAGAATAAGATTCCCTAAAGCTACCCTCTAAATCATATGTAATAATTATTTAATTGTTTTATTTGCTAGCTGCGTTCAGTCAGCAAATTATTAGTTAATTATTTCATAATAAATGTGGTGAATATGTAGGTGTGTGTGTGTATGATGCACAATAAAATTGCTGCCATAATTTGCTACTAAATTACCTAACTCTTAATCAATGCAATAACTGTTATTATTGCTAATCTGCTATTTACCTGTAGTTATCGCAAGTTATATATGCGCAACTCACAAATTAAATAATCAAGCAAAGAACTCAGTGTGTTGCCATATCAACAAGTGTTGTCAGCTGTAATTGGTAGCCAGCAGAAGTCATTAAAGTGGCGTGCTTATATTGATGACTGCCGCCTGTTAGAATGAAGATTAGGTGATCGAATTTGATTTAAGCAATTAAACTTAGTGTGGCAGCATAAAAAGAGCGATTTTCGAGAAGAAAGAAATAAAATCACGGTAACCAGTACAAATTACAGATGACTCCACTAAGGAAAATATATAGGTTGTCAAAAAAGTCTTGCGGTATTTTCGCTAGTTGGCGCTGAAAGCGCGTAGTTCTAGTTTTATTCGTCGCATCGGGTCATGCTATACCTTTTTGGAAAGCTCATTTCACGCGCTAACACGTGTTTGATTGATTGTCGTTTCTTTTAAGTTAAGTTCGTGAGTTATAGCGTCGCAAACATGGAGCAAAATAAAGAGAAAATACGGCATATTTTACAGTACTTACGATAAAGGCAAAAATGCATCTCAAGCCGCCAATAAAATTTGTGCAGTTTATTGACCCGATACAGTTTCCATTTCCACCGCACAACGATGGTTTCAACGTTTTCGTTCTGGTGTAGAGGTGGTCGCAGATGCGCCACGCTCCGGAAGGCCTGTCGTCAAAAATTGCGATAAAATCGCTTAATTGGTCGAAAGAGACCGGCATAGTAGCAGCCGTAGCATCGGTCAAGGGCTGGGCATGAGTCATCAAAAATTCATTTCAATTTCAATAAAAAAAAAATAAAATTCAATAAAAATACCGCAAGACTTTTTTGACAACCCATTATATAAATTTTACAGTTTTTATTTTCATAACTCTCGTATGAGTTTATAGTATTTAGATACCTATAAGATAATGACTTATGTACTTCATAATAAAGACCGCAAGTGCGCATGCGTAACAAAATTGTAAGTTTTTCCACTACCCAAGAAATTCAATTTCAATACGTATATTACCTGTATATTACACTACAAATTATTTTATAGAAAAATTCTTAAAATTTGCGTCAAAAATTTTTGTTTCATTTCATTTAAAACCTTTTAAAGTCAGTGCAAAAATTTTTGACGAAAATTTTAAGAATTTTTCTATAAAATAATTTCTCTTTATTTAATATTATGCATGGTGGCCGCTAGTAGTCTATTGCCTAACTTTATAAAATGTTAAATATCATAACTCGCTCATGAGCGAAGTAGATTTTGTCAAGAAAACACCTTTTATATCAGTACAACAAGGGCCACCAATGCCTATGAGTAACAATATTGTTAGTTATTTCACTAAGCAGAAAATTCTATTTAAATACAAAATACCACAAAGTTTATATAAAAACTTAGATATGCATATATTTACACTATACTTAAATTCATTTAAAACCTTTTAAAGTCAGTGTAAAAATTGTTGACTCAAATTTCCTAAATTTCAATGTAAAATCGAATTTGTCTTTAATTAATATTTTGCATGGAGACCACTTGTATGCCTATGATTAACTTTATAAAATGTTTTAACATCATAACTCGTCAAAAACGAAGCATATTTTGTCATATAAAACATTGTTATATACTAGTATAAGAAGGACCACCAGTGCGTATGAGTAACAAAAGTGTTTGTTTCCATTGAATTTAATTGAAATACCATTATTTACTTAGTAAATTAAAACTAGCATAGTTATTGTAAAATTAATATATTTTAACTCTATTAATTCTGTAATCTCCTACACTCAATGTAGTTATTTTTGCACGAAAAACAAAATCTGCTCATTTTCTATATAAAATCAAACATTTATTTATTATTATATTGTATTAATTTAGTGCTTACTTTTGTGCAATATTTTAGTCTCATAAACGAAAAATATACAGTTAGAAAAAACTAATTTAGCCAGAAGTTAATAAGAACCACCAGTGCGTATGAGTAACAAAATTTAATAGTATGTAATTGAAATACCATTATTTATTTAGGAAATTAGAAGTTAGCGCCGTTATTGTAAAATTAATGTATTTTTAATCTTTTTCTTCTTTCATCTTCTACGAGTACATGCAATGGTATAGTTCTTATGCTAAAACTAAAATATCCACCTCTTCGTAACAAAAACCAATTTTTCTTTATTATTATTTTGTTTACAAAAGACCGTAGTATCTCAATGCTTTTTTTATATACATTTTTGTCTCATAAATGAAAAATATCTAGTTAGAAAAAACAAATTTTCCAAAGAGATAATAAGGACCATCGGTGCGTATGAGTAACCAAACTGAAAATGTTCAATTTGAAATTTTAGAATATAGTAGCGGGGATAAAAAAACGAATATATTTTTGCGCTTGCTCCTCTATATAAAAATAGATTTTTAGACATCTCTTAACTTCTTTTCTTATTATCAGACAGAAAAATTAAAATCTCGCTTCCAACTACTTGAAAAAATATCTCGCTTTCAATAACCTACCCTCGTATATATGTTGTATAATGTAAAATACTAACCGATTTTGAGGTATTTTAAATACATAAATGTAAGCCGGTTTTCAAAAACCATTTTTAAAACATTATAATGCATTATTGTTAGCACACTGTGATTTATTTTGTTTCCGAGAAACACTTGTTGACCAACCGTTTTTATACTCTCGCAACAAAGTTGCTAAGGAGAGTATTATAGTTTTGTTCACATAACGGTTGTTTGTAAGTCCTAAAACTAAAAGAGTCAGATATAGGGTTATATATACCAAAGTGATCAGGGTGACGAGTAGAGTTGAAATCCGGATGTCTGTCTGTCCGTCCGTCCGTCCGTTCGTGCAAGCTGTAACTTGAGTAAAAATTGAGATATCACGATGAAACTTGGTACACGTATTTCTTGGCTCCATAAGAAGGTTAAGTTCGAAGATGGGCAAAATCGGCCTACTGCCACGCCCACAAAATGGCGGAAACCGAAAACCTATAAAGTGTCATAACTAAGCCATAAATAAAGATATTAATGTGAAATTTGGCACAAAGGATCGCATTAGGGATTGGCATATTTGGACGTAATTTTTTGGAAAAGTGGGCGTGGCCCCGCCCCCACTAAGTTTTTTGTACATATCTCAGAAACTACTATAGCTATGTCAACCAAACTCTATAGAGTCGTTTCTTTCAGGCATTTCCATATACAGTTCAAAAATGGAAGAAATCGGATAATCACCACGCCCACCTCCCATACAAAGGTTATGTTAAAAATCACTAAAAGTGCGTTAACCGACTAACAAAAAACATCAGAAACACTAAATTTTACGGAAGAAATGGCAGAAGGAAGCTGCACCCAGACTTTTTTTTAAATTGAAAATGGGCGTGGCGTCGCCCACTTATGGACCAAAACCCATATCTCGGGAACTACTCTACCGATTTCAATGAAATTCGGTATATAATATTTTTCTTAACACCCTGATGATATGTACAAAATATGGGTGAAATCGGTTCACAACCACGCCTTCTTCCAATATAACGCTATTTTGAATTCCATCTGATGCCTTCTCTGTATAATATACGTATACATTAGGAACCAATGATGATAGCGGAATAAAACTTTACACAAAAAAAAAAAATGATATCTCGATTATCACTTTATCATGCGAGAGTATAAAATGTTCGGTGACACCCGAACTTAGCCCTTCCTTACTTGTTTGAGCAAGGTTTTTCTTAAAAATATATACAAACTATTTCTTAGTACGTCTACCTGTAGCGCTGAGAAGGTATACGCAATTTTTTCATTCAATAATAAAGTGTAAAGTGGCAGCCTGATACAACTGATTTATTGCGCTGGCTTTCTGGCAGAATTGCCATTTACACAGTACACTCTTGCACTGAAACAGGAGGGATGAAGAGAAAGCAAGACAAGGAGACAGTGCGAAGGTGTAATGATGAATGAGTGATTACCTGAACGTTGACGAATGCCTCCTAAGTGCTATGGCTGTTCACTAAAATCGACGCTTGAGTTTATGTTGACGTCTTCGCTAATGACGGGGGGGATACGAACGGCGTAAATACGCGTTTATAAAGGTTTAACAATTCGCTGTTGTGCTATGTGCGATTGCTTTTACTTTTTCTGCCTGCCCACGGAATGACTTTGGCGCGTGACGCTTTTTTACAAATCATTGTCGAGTCTATAGTGCGTGGTTAGCGGCATTCGATTAGCTATTTTGCTTATCACATAATTTTGTCATTTATCTAAAGAGATGATTATATACGCTATAGAAAAAGTGAATTGAAAGCAAAGAAAGTGACAGGAAAAATGTTAAGTGTTTGTGTGGACAGTGGGTGGTTTAAGTGGTCGTCTTAAAGACATGGAAATGTCGGGTGAGTCAACCAAATTGGTTCTGTTGCCTTATCATAGAAGTAATTCAAAGCTTTATATTCAATAATTCGCAGGCATACTTTTGTGCAAATGCTTACCAAGCTAGCTAACACAGGCTAAATTTTAATAACTCACAGCTTTAGAGAGAGCTAAACGCTTTGAGTGGATATTCTAAAATATCCCAGAGGGAATTTGGAGCGTTTTTAGTTATTGATAGGAGAAGAATAAAAAGATATTTTTACAAAAAATGTTTACTAAAATTTTTTACCAACATTTTTTTATGATTTTTTATTCATGAAAAAATAATTAATAATATTTTTTTTTATTTTAGCAGAATATATTAATATCCTAACTCTTGAAAGAGCAATATACAGTCAGAAATAACAAATTTAGCAACGAAAATAATAAGGACCACGAGTGCGTATGAGTAACCAAATGGCAGTAATTACTATTTTTCAATATTCATGCCAATTTTGAGATAAACAAATAATTAATATATATTTTTTTTAATTTAGCAGGATATATAAATATTATAACTCGCTTGCATCGGAAATAATACATTTAGAAGAAATAAAAACGATCACCAGTGCGTATGAGTAACTAAATTAAACATTTTCAATATTCATGCCAATTTTGAGATAATCTATTGATTACAACAGCATCAAAAATGTAGTTTCGAGAAAAACTCGTTTAAAGCTCTTATGGAAGTTGGGTCAACCCATTTCAAGTGGGACCCGGTAAATCGCCAGAGTTGTCATGACACTAAAAAATTACTATAATTAAAAAAAAATAATAAATTTCTTGAAATCCTTTTAAGGAAGAATATTTGAATATCTAAACCACCGACATATGACAAAAATTTTTAATTTTTTTTCTAATTTCTGGACTCCAGTACCCTTTTAAGCCTAAGACATTCAAGGATATGCTTACTACACATACACACACATACGCAAGTTTGAGCTTTAACATTGACTTGGGTCGCAAACTTGCAGTCGCCCACGGTGGGGTAAATAGAAAAGCTATCTGATACCCTTAAAGCCACTTTATCGCATCGAAATGAACTGTATACGAACTAATAAAAACATTAGTTTATCCTTTGGGTACCGAAATATTAATGGCAAGGACTTTATTAGCAACAACAGCGACTTCAACACGTATTATTTGAGTACACATAGTACTTAAATACCACTGTGTATGTGTATGTGCGTGTATTTGTTTACGCAATGAGATAAAACTTTGTGCGGACTTTTGCTATTGTTATTACTTTCCATCACAGCTTGGTTTCGCTTGTAATAATTCTAACATTACTCTTTATAAACGCAGCATATGGAATGATATGACGAAAGCGTCAAAGCGTGAAAGCGTGTGCGTGCGTGAAAGCACACATAGCGGCACCAGTACAGCAGGCACCAGCGCGCTCGTCTGAATGGCGGTCGGTAGGTGCAACGGAGTGAATGAAAATGCGAAAATGCGGGCATAAATGAATATGCGTTTACGCATGTGTGTGTGTGTTAGTGAATGCGGGAGGACATTTAGTACAAAATAAAGCCAACGCACACATTTGTACACACAAAGTGTCGCAAACATTTGGACCGACGCAAGTTGGTTGAATTTGCCCACGCTTCGGATGGTTGGCGGCCACAAAGATTGCCACATATGCACGCATGTGGGAGCGATTACATACATATATGCTTATAAGTATGTATATATTAGGGTGAGTCGAAATAAAAACGTTTGTATATTGTTTTTTTTTATTTGTTTTTCGCTTGGTTCACTGAAAACTGTTTCTTAGATAGCTCAAAAAAGTCTCTGCAAGCATAAGTTCTTAATTTTAACGGGAGAAAACTATGAAACGTGATATTTTTCCAAGTAGTTGGAAGGGAAAATTTAATTATTTTATATGATATTAAGATACAATTTAGAGCTCATATTTGAATATTCACTTTTAGAAGTGTCTAAGAACCTATTTTTCAGAGTATCAAGAGAAAAGAAAAATCGTATTTTTTCGACCCACCCTAGTATATAAGAACAAAAATATCTGTGCATAGTTTATGTCGCTTTTAATGAAACATATTGTTTCATTGTGTTCTACTGACGCTTTTAGGTGCTGAAACTTGTCGGCAATCACACACACATATGTATATATATTGTATATGTATACATACGCAATCGGTGAACGCTTATTCTGTATGCCAAGGGAATGCGCACACGTTATCTACATTAGCAAAATAAAAATCTCAACAAATTTATATTTTAGTTTTGTGGTGAAAATATTTACTCTACAACAACAATACACATGCTGTTGTCTGAGTGCACGTTTATTAAAAATAATAATGTTGTTTTGCGCGACACGCTGTGAAAGTGGCCACTAATTATCTCCTCAGGGCGCTCGAACTGCCTTTGTTGACCAGCATATCAAATAAAAAACAATTATGGTAAATGTTGTATGCTTTGTAGGTGCGTACGTTGATCGCAGTCATTAGCCGCCGGTTGCGGAGAAGTTAAATTAAACAAAAAAAAAATATTTTTATAAGTTTTTTGGACCATATTTCGACATTTTTTTATATGTCACTTGAAACTAACCTACAAAAGCATGCAATATTCGAACAGCAATGTGACTCCTACGAGATAAGTTTATCACCTTTACGTACTGTATATCCGAATGCAAACTTGCAATTATTGTTTAAATTGGAGTTGTTGTTAGGGTACTTCATGTACTTCCACTTGTTGTCATATCTTTAGAGACTCCAGATTTAATTTTTGGGCTTGCCGAAGAATGCTCCGAATTCTGTTTTCAAAACATACTTCCAATAATTTTACTGTAATGATTGAATGCAGTATCTTCAGCTACGTTGCGCTCTCTACTTGCAAATGGTTCAATCTCAATATTCAACATTGACACATTTCTTACCGAAAATATTATTTTGGTTAGTAACAACCAAAATTTTAACCAAAATTATAACCAAAATGTGCTGGGTTGATCCTTCAGAAATGTTGATATCCTCTACTATCTACTGTTTCTTTAACTATTTCGTCATTAAGAGAACTCACATCAAGCAATAATCACTGAATACCTCGTGTCCCAAAAATATTTGTATTACGACAAAGTAGACACCTCAAAACACTTCTGCTACGCAGTGCCATGGGAAACTCAAAATTTCAAGCCAACTCGTTGTTTAATTTTATTCTAGAGTAAAAATTGCTAGACAAACCCTTGGCGTCGTAAGCAAATAGCTGCCAAACACACACTAACCAACATATGGAAATCAAACTTTAAATGAATATAAATAAGGTTGTACCGAAAAAAGGCTAAAATTAACTTAAGGTGCATCGAAGCTAAAAAAACACGCATAAAAGAGTAATCTGGGCCGATCGTTCAGTTTGTATGGTAGCTGTATGTCATAGTGGCCGGATATCGGCGGCTAAGATGAGCAGCTTTGTGGGGAGAAACGGACGTTTGCAAAATTTCAGATCGATATCTGAAAAATTGATGGACTAGTTCGTTTATATATGGTATATACTATGTAGGCTTGTCAAGCTCTTTATACTCAGGCATTTCAGCCTCTCTCTTTTTGTCGTCAAATGCGTCTCGCTTCACTTTTCAACTTTCGGTATCTATCCCAACCGCACGTGTTGTGGGCAATTGTAACTTGCGAGGTCTGCTTCCATTCCACTGCGACATGGCACTCCTCATCGTACCAGCTGTTCTTTTGCATTTTCCGAAAACCAATAGTTTCGGTTGCAGCTGTACGTAAGGATATTCAAATCCGTCCTAATCCTATTTTCTATTCCTAATAATATACTAAGTTGCTGATGAGCGCTCTCAGAGAGCAGGAGTGCAAGTCGAGTAGAAAATCGTTCGGCTGTCTGTTGTGATTGCAGCTTCTCGACGTCGAACTTTTCTTGTGTTTGTTGACGTCCGCTTTTTGCTGCAGAGGCGGGTGCGCAGCGCCGCTAAAACAAGATACTGGTGCGTGTCTATGTTAGGACCTCGGAGCGTACGCACCTCTAAAACACTGGAGACGTGTTTTCCGCCCATAAAAACATAATCTATCTGGTTGGTAGTTTTTCGATCTGGAGACAGCCATTTTCTTTTGCTGGAATCTTGTACTACAGATAACCATATTTCGGGCCCCGGCAAAATCGATCAGCCTCTACCCATCTTGGGATGTTTCCTCCTGTACGACGATGTCGTGAGTTGCTTTAGTTGTATGTAAAAGAAACGTTTCTGGCCACTTCCAATTGAATGACAATCATAGAACTCTCCTCACTTGCTTAATTTTCTACATATGACTCCATCCTCCTTGTTGGTTCTTTCAAATTGTCTACATCTTATTGACTTGCTTTTATATTTACGTGTACTAGTCTCATCCTTGAAATAATCAAAAAGTAAGAAGTTTTACGAAGTCGGCAACAACCATTAGTTGAACGTATTCATGAAGCGTGGAAACATTAAATAATGAACTCTTACTTTTTGATGACATGCCTGCGCACGAAAGCCACCTGTTGCTCTTTGAAATGAACATTTCAATAAATAATTTATGACATTAAAAATTCTCTTCCTTTCGTTGGTATTCTTGTTTTGACGCACACTAATGGTCAACGTACTAAAAGCAGACAGAAGGCGGTGTATTGCCACGGCAATTACCATTCATCATTCTGTCATTGCTGAATAACCAGCCACATTTTTAGCTAAACTTCTTGTCTCTTATACCAAAAACTGCCATTAGGAGGAGGAGCTGGGAGCTCAAATATTTATTCATTTGTATGAGAGCTTCAAAGACTTTTCCCTCTCGCTGTATGTCGCAAAAAGCGTAGAAATGCTCTTTTTTGCTCTCTTTCAGTTAGTGCAGCAGTGCACTTTAAATCAGCTACTCCACTTCTTTAGAGAACTGTGAAAAAATTTTAAATAAATGTTGGCACCGCCAGGCTCAAAAGTATGTGGTTTTGCGCTTAGTCACATTGCATATAATAGATCTATAGTATACCGTCATTCATTTAGTCACTTACGATAATTTCATCGTGCGGCTTAGTCGTTGCTCTTTCCATTTGTGTCAAGCTTAGGTGTTTGGCTGCTTAAAATCTTGCTTACTTGCTGCGTTGTTGTGGTTGTGTTGTTGCTGTCTCACCAAAAATAGCCGCAGCTGCTTATCAGCTGTCAACTCTAATGTTGTTATTCAGTCATTCAGTCTATTCCCTCAACCGACTTCACTGTCAACTGCTAATGGTTCTCAGCCGCCAGTGCGCTATCTTCTGGTTTACTTTATGATGCATTGGATTTGCGCTTTCTACTTTTAATGAGAGTGAAAGTGGTTATTTGTTGAGATTGCACAAAAGATGATGAATAATAGCGTTAAGTGCAATTTAATTAATTCCTTTCTAAAAATATCTTAATGAAATTGTGGTCTCTGTAAATTTGATTAATTAGTCTGGAAAAGTTTATTTTGACTTTCTTGTTATTTAAAAGCGCCCCTTCGCAATGCTTTTTCGCCTGTAAGGTAACGGTGTATAGAAATCCAAATTATCTTTGCAGAAAAGCAGAAAATATTTGTATATAATTTAAAAGCTTTTAAAATTTCAATATTTCTTTACGGTTTTTTTGTATTAAGCTGTGTTTACTTTTCTTTATTCGTTTTTATATCAATCGCATATGAATATTTATATTTATATACATACATGCACGAATAATATGTGTAAGTAAACATTTTTTCTATATGTTTTTAGTCACTTCCTTCTTATTGTCCAACTTTGTGACCTTTTGGTCTGTTTTCGTTCCACCCAAAGTGCTTCCTTTTGTCCGTTAATTAAAAAATCCGTAAGCCGCCCATTCACATTTTGGGTTTCCGAATCGCTTTGTGACCTTTTTCCTGATTGAAAACATTTTAACGCTTATGAAAACATAAAATTGATTGAACAAAAATTTCCATTCATTTATACAAACATTTTCAAAATTATTCGTTTTTATGTAAGTTAAAACGATTTGGAGGAAGTCCACAAAATTTGTGAGGCTTATTTAATATAAATATCATATTTTAACCAAAATTGGTTTACTGCTTTACTCTTATACCCAAAAGTTTTATATCGGTTTGGAAATGTCCAAAAACAAATAGGACGTATAGATCTAAAT
The DNA here is from genome assembly GCF_024586455.1 of Bactrocera neohumeralis. Lineage (NCBI taxonomy): Eukaryota > Metazoa > Arthropoda > Insecta > Diptera > Tephritidae > Bactrocera > Bactrocera neohumeralis. The sequence goes on along the minus strand of NC_065919.1, from coordinate 84,611,788 downwards.
ATATATTTAAAGAAGGATGTGAACTTGCCTGATGACACATTCATTTGTATAGGTTAAAAAGTAAAAGATCTTGTGATGAAATATTGCCGACATAGCAGTAGAAAGAAAGCATGGATTCTCAACATATTTTCTGAGCAAGTCAAGACATATTAGTAGCGCTTAAATTAATTTTTGAAAAAAACTTGGTTCTGAGAGGTCAGTTTCTACGAAAACTATATGTCATAGTGACTTGATCTAAACAATTTCTTCGGATATTGCACCAAAATGCTAAATTTCGTGTAAATTTCGATAAAGGAACGGTTTCCTGGTGAGAAAAGCACTTGTCCAAAGTTTCAAAGCGTTAACTCAGTGTTGTATATAAGTTATATAACCTTGCTTTGTAAAACAACAAAAAGCATAAGTAATGAAGTTCAGAACTCCATTCCATAGATTGTATAAAATTTTATAGATTTTATAAATGTTCTCCAAAACGAATAACGTACCATGCAAGATCGGTTTGGTTCAAATCTTACACTTGGTGCAGAACTTCACTATTATTAAGCAAATACACACACCTAAAACGCTGAAAAACAGTTTCTGATTAAAATGCGAGTAAATCTGAAAGAGTGCAGCTACGAAATTTCCGATATGCATAAAATTGATTGCGTAACACAACAAAGCACTCGCATTTGGTTTGCACATAACTGCATTTATTGCTGAGATTGCCAGCGGACATCAAATTCCACATAAATGTGAACGATATATTTTCAAATAAATACATTTCAGGACGAACCAGTATATTTTGTATATCCATATTATTGCAAAAGCGACTTCATGTTGTATGTATATTCATACATATATATTTACGAGCAATTTACGAAAGCAATATGCACAAGCCAAATGTCAAGAGGTTACGAGTTCGTCTCAAATTATAGCTTGACGCAGTAATGCAGATGTGATTTTTGGTATCTTTTAATGCTTTGTCACTTGATTCGACAACAGCTGTTGACTTTCACTCGTTCATTTGTGTGTGTGTGTGTGTGCGAGTATTTCTGTGTACTTTTGTATGTTTATTGAAGTCGTATTTTTAATGGAAATTCTCATATGCAATTGTGTGAGCTAATGGTGGGCATTATTTCTTGAAAGTATATACCATACATGGTTTTGTACGATTATGTAAACGTGTATACAGACTTCCACGTATTTTTATATAGTATAACAAAAGCTGTATATATCAAATAAGATAAAACTTTTCTAAATTTGAATGTAAGCAGATTAAGGCGAGGACGAAGGATTACTGCGACGAATAATATTAGTGTTGAATCACAAAAGCTTAACTTTTTCAAAATCACAAAGAATGCGCAGTATACTCATTATGTAAATAATTTCTAAAAAAACTGATTTTGGATGGAAGAAAATAATTTTTACAAATTTTAAGACATCAAGCAATTTATTTGTTTATTTTTTATTTGATCTTTCTTCATATTCGTTATTGTACATTACATCGAAATCGTCGCTATAAAGTGAATTTATATAACCTTTTAAGCGCATTATGGGAATTTGAGCAATGAAGTGATTCAAGCTAAATTTTATGCCAAAGTGTAGTGTATAAATATATATTTATATACCAATGGCTACGACTACAAATGACAGAATATACAGGAATATACATATACAGGTCGTACGCAAAACCCTAGAGTATAAATTATTTTCGATTTATTTAAATTGCTTTCTCTTAGGCAATAAAGTTTAAATAACTTTAACGATATAATATACATACACACATATGTAAGGTGAGGTTAGGTTTAACTGGTTGGCTAATAAGCCACGCATAGACCAGTTTTGGTTCTTTGCGATACCAAAAGGAGTTCAGTTCCTAGGTCCAAGAGAAGAAGGCACAAAAGATGCTCCATTGTTTCCTTGGTAGCCTGGTCTAAACATTTCCTGTAGTCATCTCGGGCGTGTGTCGCCGCCAGACAGTGATCATGTTCCTACAGTCGCTTCTATGGAGTGCCAAAAGGAATTTTGCACATGACTTTCGCAGTCTTTCACTCAGGTAGCTCGTTCCTCGAGATCGTCATATAGACAATGCAAGGGCTTACTAATGTTTATCACGTTTTCGGATGTTAGTCGTACACCATTCTTGGCAATATCGTCCACTATTTCGTTGCCCTCGATGCCTTTGTGACCTGGCACACAGTAGAATGGAAGTTGCTTATTTCTGGCAACATTTTCCACTGCTGCCTTGATACCAAAGACATTTATGGCCGATATGCGCTACGTGGTTACTGTCTTAATTGCTGTTTGGCTGTCTATGTATGTAGATGTTGACTTCGGAATTGCCTGCAGGTGCATTCGAGACCAGGTCCGCATCTTTCGCAATGCCAAAGACCTCAGTATAAATATATTGCAGTGGTCCGGCAACTTAAAAGGTTGCATTATGCCTAACTCTGGACAGTATGTTCCCGCACCAACTCGATCGTCCATTTTCGAGCCTTGGTTATAGATGTTTAGAGTGTTGCGCGTAGCTAACATACCTTTATACCAGCCATCTATGTTTAACTCAAATTTCTTTCCCAGATGAAAAGTGGGGTCACGTAGTCGGTGTTTTCCCAACCGCCAATAACCATTGAGCTATGCCCGAAGGTTCTATATGTAAATTCTCCTGCAACCAGTAGTCGTCCCGCCGATTTTGCTGCGGAGTTTTCAACGAAGAGGTTATATGTGGCAGGTTTAGTACGAGTTCAAGAGTCGCCGTTGGAGTTGTCCTTAAAGCTCCCGTTATGGATAGCGCAGCGAGCCTCTGAAACCCTTTCCATTGGCTTCCGGTAGGTGGATTTCCGTACGCCTGTCCACCATACTACTGCACCGTAGAACACAATTGGTTTAACAATAGATGTGTCGCACCAGTGCATGAGAGTGGGAGAGAGCTTCCAGGTTATGTCGATAATCTGTCTGAACGCATATAAAGCATTGCTAGCCTTCCTCACTCTTTCTTCCACGTTGTGCTCTTACAGCAGTTTGTTGTCTACGACTACTCCAAGGTACTTGGTACCGTCTCTGAGAGAGAGATACATATGTGCCATTTGCTTTTATATATAGTTATATATATGTGTATGCCGATACATTAGTTGTCTTACTAATGATTGGAATTCTGTTTAAGATTTATTACTTTATACTATATACATACTTTATTATTACAATATGCCCACATGTGCGTATTGAGGTATCCATTATTTCCCAACTTGATGTTTTTTATGCTGACACCCCCTGAAATTCCAGTTTTTGCTCTAGATAAAATGATCAAATGCAAACAAATTCTTTATTTGCATTGCTTCAATCATGTTACTTTGCCCATGTACACACATAAAATTAAATGTTTTTGCTCTTTGTCGTTAAGCAAATAAACCTACAATTTTGAAAAATGAATTTGCTACTAAAAAATTTTGCGTTTTACAAACAAACATGCCTTTAAAAGTGATGCGCAGTTAAAGTTATGCATGAAGTACTGAAGTCATACGGTTCCCCATTGCGTATGAGTAATAGAGCATTTATAAGAGAATTGTACGAGTGCTCAGTATATTTGATGTACTTATGACTTTAACAGTTTATAACTGCTGCAAGAGCTTTTTAACTTTGGATAATTTTTTTGAAGCAAAAAATGAAAATCCAGAAGGCTACAAAGAAAAATAACTTGGAAAATATGTATATGTATATAATAACATCATTTCAATTTCCACCACATTAACAATCACATTACTTAAATATTTAAATAAAAATGTTCACAAACGCTAAAAAATCCAAGTCTTATGATATTTGAAGCTAAACAAAGTTTTTTTCCTTTGAGAGTAGACACCTCTTCTGTGTAATTGGAATAATCTCCCAAGAAAAGTCGCATAATCTTCTTCTACTTTCAGCTTAACGTTGAAAAGTTTGTTAAATTTTGCTAAAGTGCATAATTAGGAAATATTAGTGGAATTGTTGTGAAGAGAGAGTGAGAGAGCGGGGGAGTGGGGGAGGGAAAGAGATATTGAGTGTAGGTAAAGCTTGCGTGTTTCGCTCCCTTTCACTTTTGTATATAGCTGCCTTGCATATTGAAGGATCGAAATTAAGTATTTGGTCTATATTTGACCAGATATCTTGACGATATTTGGCATATAGTATTGTTCAAGGTAACACCATAATCTTCGAACAAATTATTTAGATGGGAGCACTATATATGTGGCATATAGCTGACATTCAAAATGATCGATTAAAAACAAGATCTTCATAAAAGATATTTCGTAACGGGTTTTCCAATAGAAACGATACAAAAGTAAATCGATAGGGAGTCGAAATTATTAAAATTAACTACCGAAAGTCAATGGCCATAATCTATTTGGATTTTGAAATCCTGTCGGATCATCAAATGAGCGTCTGGGGGAAAAATTTGAATCCACAGGCACAGTACAAAATGTTCCCGTGCCAGTGAGACAAAGAAGTGCCCGTAGTGTCGATAATATTGCTGCCGCTAGTGCATCAATTGAAGAAGGCCCAAATCAGTCTCTCACACGTCGTTCTCAAGCGTTGGCCATCTCTGTGACGTCGTTGTGGCGGGCTTTGTGAAAAGATCCTGACCTACATCCTTACAAGAACAAAGCCTGAAGCCTGAACTGAAGCCGCTTGACCACCAGAATCGTCGTATGTTCAAATCATTTCTGGTTGAATGGCTTCGTCAATAAGCAAAGTATGCGTTATTGGTCAGGCAGCTTCGGTCGTGGGATTTGACGCCGCTTGACTATTTCCTGTGGGACTAAGTCAAGTCCATGGTTCAAGTGAACAAGCCAGCGACGATTGATGAACTTCGTATGGATAATGAACCTGAAATTGCAAAACTATTAGCCGATTTATGATTGAAAAACGTCGAAAATTGGGTTCAGCGTCTGGGCTTCTGCAAGCGTGCTCGTGGTGGCCATGTAAAAGAAATCGGGTTCCATACACAATGCCATCGAATGTACTTTCACAGGAATAAATAATTTTATTGATATCTCAAACCTTTTGTCACGCTCTTATTGAAAAACCCCTTACCTATTGAATAACCATAATTTGACGAAAAGGTCAGTGTAAGAAATAACTTACCAATCTTTGCTAAACGAATTACAATTTGGTTCTAAGCGATTTGCGTTCCTGCCATTTAAAAAAAGGCTATTATCTAATTTAAATATAGATCTTGCAGCTTTCTCACAACCTTAAGGCAACATAGAAGCTGTCACATCCTTTAATGTTTTACTCAAACTGTTGGTAACTTTATGTGCCAAGAATTTTTTGTTTCCTTAATAACAATTTGTACTTTTAAGTAATCATTTGTATTAGTTTAAAGCTCGTATGATAAATGTTGAATTATCTGAGTCAATTATTCTTACGGTATTCCAAGTAATCTGCAAATTGCTGCTCAGCGCTATGACAAAATGATGACGATGGTGGCATCAAGTTGCCCCTCCATAACGTAACAACGTATTTGTATGCTCATAATGGTGCCTTTACATGATTATGAAACATACAAATGTACAGTATGTAGGCAAACCACTCACTCTTTGCCTTATTTTCCTCTCCAACTCCTCCATCTTCAGAGCGTATTTTAAATCGCTTTCAGTATATACTTGTACACAGAAATAAAATAGAAATAAAGTGAAATTTGCATTGCAAAACGTTCGCCTTCAGTTTTGTACGCTCAGTCGAGGAGAATGGATTTAAATTACACTTGAACACACACGCTCGCTCGCTCATGATTATAAAAATGAAGTTTGTACAAGACGAAGAACACCCACGAGCAAAGCAAACTTTTTCCATAAGAGTGATACTTAAGTGAGTATGTTTTCAGGCATAAACTGAAAATGATAAGAAATATTCTACTACTACTACTCATATTTTGTGTGTGTGTTATTGAAAGTGAAATTAAATTTGTGTTGGCGCCACCTTGTACCTGTGCAAATATTGTTAAGCACACACATATGCTCAACACTTTGTTGCTATGTATATATTTAGAGGTAAAAACAGTGTGTTTGTGTGTGAGTTTGTGGCACATTACTGCTGCATGAACGAGTCACCGTCAACCTGTTGGACCCCGAGGCGTCAAGTAATCGTCAAGCTGATTAAAGCGCACCACACGAAGGCCATTTGCGTGCTGGCGGCATCATTCCAAGGAAAATTCGTTTGGACAGCTTGTAGGCGTTGCTTCAACACTTTCGATCGTTTGCTAATTTTATCCATAAATTATGTAAATTTTGCAGCGAAAGATGTATTTTTTAAAGCTGTGGGTATAAGTTCCTAGAACCGAAAGCAAATCGAGCATAATGCTGAAGTAAAAACTAGTAAGTCCCACTGCAATATTGGTAGTACCATACTAATTAACGATGACAAATTAGAGTGAGAAGCTTTAGTATATGTACATATACAAGTATATACATATTCATAGCTGTACACATATTCATATCTATACATATGTACATATACCAGTAGTATTTATAAACATTGCTATTTATTGTTTATAATAGCAAATCCCTAAGTTATTTATAAGGCAAAGCACAAAATGTAAACAGGTGCGGTGGCAGCTGCGTCTGTGGCACGTGTGGTAATGAATTTTTAATAGAAACAGAAAAACAAAATATTGGCACATGTGACTAAATTTGGATTTCTGAAAAGTTAAAAGCGTGGGAAATTGCTCGTTGCTGCCGTAAAACTTTATCGTAAACAAGCTAGGAAAAGCTGTGCTCGAGTGCAGCGAACATTAGAAACTTTAAGCAATTTGTGAGAATTAAAGGCGTAGTTTGGTACTCGACTTGCACTCCTGCTCTCTGAGAGCACTCATCAACAACTCGGTATAAGGGAACTGTGCGACGGTATTTCAAGCTCAAGAATTTTTTGTAAAAGAACAGCTCGCAACGTTACAATCGACCACAACACGTGTGGGAAGTGACAAATACCGCGAGCCGAAGAGGGAAGAGGGAAGAGAGACCGAAATGCTTGAGTATGAAGAGCTTGACAAGCTGGCCGATAGGGTTAAAGCTCGAAAATTCTACGAAAAGATGCGTGACTAACAGAAGGTTTCAAAACCGGAGCATATTCTTGTAGAACCTGCAGAGGTGATCTAGTGACTGATGCCCAGAGCATACTGAAATTATAGAGGGAACACTTCTCCAGCCTGAATGGCAGTGGAAACATAACGTAGGAGAAGGCGAATCTGATTCCCCAATCGATGATGATAGAGCAGAATAGCAATTATCCTCCTGAAGAACAACAAACGGCCTATCTATTCAATTACGGCGGCGAAGAACTGATATGAAGCATGGATCAGCTTCTTTGTTGAATATGGTCGGATGAAATCATGCCTGACGATAGGAATGTAAGTGTGCTCTGCCCAATCCACAAAAAAGGGTGAACCATAATCTGCGCCGACTACAGTGGGATAAGCCTCCTCAACATTGCATATAAGGTTCTATCGAGTTTAGTGTATAAAATATTAAATCTCTCAACAAGCTAGTTGGCCCTTATCCGTGTGGCTTTAAGCCTGGAAAATCGAAAACTGACCAGATATTCACCATAGCACGAAAATCATCTTCGAAATTCAACGCAGTATAACGCTTGCCAATAGGTGCAAGTTTGGACTGAGTAGAAAATTCAGAAGTAAAGTCCTCTCTCGAGGAAAAAAGAATAAACTCCACAAGTCATTCATCATCCCCGTCCTGCTATATGGTGTGGAAGCATGGACGATGACAACATTTGATGAGTTGGCGTTACGAGTTTTCGAGAGAATGATCCTCTGCGCATTGGTAACGGCGAATACCACAGTCGACGGAACGATGAGCTGTACGAGATTTACGACGGCATTGACATAGTTCAGCGAATTAAGAGACAGCGGCTACGCTGGCTTGGTCATGTCGCTCGAATGGATGAAAACACTCTAGCTCCGAGAGTATTCGAAGCAGTACCCACCGGGGGAAACACAGGAAGAGGAAGACCTCCACTCCGTTGGAAAGACCAGTTGAAGAAGAACCAGGCTACACTTGGAATCTCCAATTGGCGCCAAACAGCGAAAAGGAAGAACGACTGGCACACTGTTGTAATCTCGGCTATAACCGCGTAAGCGGTGTCTACGTCAATAAAGAAGATGAAAAAGAGAAGCGCAATTTGCGTTTAGTTTTATTCTGATATCTTAACTGATGCCAGATTTATTTATTATACGGTGAAACGATCTGATGAAATTTAAAATGGCTATTTATGTAAGCTGTCGCTTGTCTGATATAACCGCATTCTTTGTTCGGCTTTCAAGCAAAAATAAAACTATTTTACTCTTGTGTAACATGTTGCGTGGGTCCAAAATTACTCACTTCGGCAGGCAAAAGATTGAATTGAGTAGTTGGGTAAGTTGGGTAGAGAGGCATGCTTGTGTTCTCAGTTGCATGGTTACACGTGATTACACTTAAAAAACACTCGTATGTACTCACCCTTAAGGCTTCGTACATCGATCAATCGCACACAGAAGGTATCAACGGTTAATTGTGATTTCGTGTTGAGCACTTTATCTCCCAATTAATTATAACATAATTAAAGATACGCGTGAAAGATTGTTTGTTTTTTTCTACAAGGGTACAAAAAGAGCACTTGCCACTAATAAATGGACGCGTAATGCATTAGGCATATTATTAATGTGACAAAATAAGGCTGGAGTTCTGCGGAAATTAGCGAAATTGTGAGCGTGTAAATCATTAATGAGCACATTGTTGCTAATACAAAAGTCGTATTTCAGAGTATAACTCGCTGAAACAACAAATAATTGTAGTTATTAAACGAAAAAATCTATTTGCAAATATTATTTTGTGAAAAAATTATTTGTAAATATTACATTGTGCCTAAGTTAAACATAAACGTGAGCAAAGCATATTGCTTTCATTATTTATTCATATACGAGTAGTGTGTATGCAAGGTTAATTATTTTTTGGCTTCGTTTACCTATTTGAACACAAATTAATGCAATTTAGTTCGCACGCCGTACTATTTACCTTTGTGTGCGCACAAATTTCACAAATTTTAAAGCTTTTTATACTAGTTTTTATGCTCGCCCTGAAAGGTCATCCTATGTGAAGGTCTGTTTATTTAGAGACATTTTAGGATCTTTTTTCTACCTCAGGTAAACAGTTAGAGCTTTATATTTATTAGCATTTACTATATTTAGACAGTGTAAACATAAATTTTAAGATATTTTTATTTGAAACAAAAAAATTAGCTGTGTTTAAATCTGCAAGCCTAACTGCGCGGAATGGACTATTGACAAATGAATATACCTAAAATTGGATGTTTGGTAGATATTTGAAAAAAGAAAGTTTCAAATTTTGCGCTTTTTGTTGTTTGCTTTAAAAAAATTAAAATTTTGCAATTTTTTTATTGATAGTAGTCATTCCGGGCACAGTTTTGAGAAAAACGCATTTAAAATATCTAGTTCACACTCAGCGCTCCGAACAGATCCTTCTTGTAACTGCTCCACCTTTAAAACGAGTTAGAATTAAAAAGAAACACTTTATTTCTATGAACAATAACTCATACCAAAATTTCGTGAGGAAAAATTCCGATCGTTCAGTTTGTATGGCAGCTAAGTATATGCTAAGGCCGATCTGAACAATTTCTTCGCATATTACATTATTATCTTACAAAATAGCCTGTGCCAACTTTTGTGAAGATACATTGCCAAATGTGAAAGTTTTCCATACAAGCACATAGATCCATTTGATTCCGATCGTTCGGTTTGCTACCTCTGTACAGGGTTTCTTTAGTAACTCCACATTCAGGACAATTGCATTTTGTATTCTATATGAACGAACTTATTATAGTGGTCCGATATCGATATCGTTACAAACATCGTGGCAAACTTAATATATCCTGTTCAGGGTATAAAGATGTACTATTTTTTGCCCGCAGCAGTATAGTGTTAGTATTCATTGTAGTATGTTCAATGAATAATTCTTTTCATTATGTTTTTTGCAAAACACATCTTACTGACTAGAATGATTGTCGCTTTTGTGGGCACACTGTGTGAAGGACTTTATCTATATTGGCCTGAGTCATCGATTCAGTAATTAATTCAACTTAGCTTTCTGAAAAGAAATCTATTTCAGCCATATTTGAGTATAATGGAGTAGCTTGTCAGAGAATTCAACAGATTAGGTACTAAAAACTAATCTGTAGTATATTAAATTTATTAAATTGTATCAAAATTTTACAAGCCGACGCTCAAAATATATTAGTGCAGAGTTTCCTGTCTTAGAAGTCTCACGTTCCAGAGGTTTTTGTGCATCTTCTTAGTCCTTTGATAAAATATTGATCTACATTATTTAGAACCAATATTGAATACATAACGCCGTTACAAACTTAAGCAAAACATCAGTAATAAAATAAAACTGGACTGCTCGTGTCTAATGGACTCTTCAAAACTAAGTTCTCATAATTGCACACTTCATAATCTGCGATAGTGAATGTGGCAACTAAATTTGAAGCGAAAATCTTTTGTGTACAAACAATTTCAAATTTAATTGGCTTTTTAAACAACTACTTAGAGTGTGTCAGCTCATTTTGCAGCTACGTCGGAAACTTTCACAATTGACTGACACTACAAAGCCAACATTTACGCAACGCACACATTCGTTTTAATTAAGTTTGGTTGCGTTGCTGAAATTCTCATGCGCCCGGCCGAACGCCTGTGGTCCCGAATAACCCACAAATGCGACACATTGCACACACTTGGCATAATTAATTTCCATTTCTTGCCGTTGCACGTCTGACCGACTCGTGATTATGGAAGTTTCGGCTGTAACTGCTGTCATTTGTCATCGCTAATACGCTCTTATGACTTGTCAAAAGAATTTTCCAACTCGCATCTCGTTGGATGACGGCACTCAGGGAGGGAGTCAATAAAATGTCAATTGTGCTCTTCCGTCATGATGTCCGTCAGCTGCTGTCCGCGTTCATGACGAAGCATCAGAAGCATTGTGTGAAAAGTTGAAGAGCGTCAGCTTCAAGTTTTTGTTGAATAAATAATGCAAATAATCCGTAAATTTAAATAATTGTAATTTATTTTTTGGGATTTTCATTAAAGAGCGCAATTGGTGGGATAATAGATGAGGCATTCGCAGAGGTCAGGCATGCTTGTCGAATGTTTGCGCATTTGTCTTCATGGAATTGTATTCAACTTAGTATATTGTTTTGTATATACTAAATATATATGTATATGTATATGCGACCATCAGTATATATATATGTATATTAGGGTGGTCAAAAAAAAAAATTTTTTTTTCGCTTCGTCTTCTGAAGAATTGATTGATATAGTCCTCTAAGAAAGGGTTCTACAAAATCTATGAAATGAAATATTTATTGAAGTAGTTGGAAGCAAGATAAAAATTTTCTATCTGACAATAAGTAAAAAAATGTAAAACCGTTAAGCAAAGAACCTTCCCGTCACGACTCTTACTTGAAAAGCATATCTTAGAGGTGTCTATCAACCAAGCGAAAAAAATATTATTAGATTTTTTTTATTTTTTACCCGCCCTAGTATATATGTATATTCGTTCAGAGTATCATGCGAAAAAATTTGATTTTCTTACCCACCCTACTATATATACATATATATAAATATATATATATTTTTATATCTTTCCGTCATTGAACCAATGCGAGTATATATATACATAAGTAGAAAACAAAGTTTTTGTTTAGCTAAATTCTTAAGATCAACATTGTTGTTATTTACTCCTGGACTTAAGCACCCCCATGATTTTACAAAGTTTTGTTTATGAATATACATATAGTATATAATATATATAATTATGTGTATGTATGCTGCTAAATCGCTGGCCTTAAGTTTGCGTCATGCTCGTGATGGTTAATTATCCGTTATGCGGCGATATAGTGTTTCCCACGAGATGGCTAGATTATTGAATTGCAGTTTTCCAACTTTCTATCGCTTGTGTGGGGTGTTGAATTACCATCGCTCCCTTGTGTTGTTTGGCGATTTGGATATGAAGCATACAATTTTCGTTTTTGGGCAAAGTAAGTTTATGTATTACTTATGTAGCTCTGCGTCTTGGTATATAAGTGATAGATATTTCTTGCCAATTTATTTCGTATTGTAGTTAAATTGCGTTATTAATTATATATGCACGCTCGCATGGGCAGTTATCTTAGCTGCTAGGTTATGTTATGTGTGTGCTAAGTAATTTGATAACAGTCGAACATATTTATATTCAATGACTTTATTAACTTTTATATGGTAATTCTACGCCTGACATATGGATCAAACGAATTTATGAAATAGGAGCTCACGGTTTTCTCTACAATAATGCATAAAATTGTGAGGTTATGATTTAGAAAATATAAATTATGTTGCTTTTCAGTTCGAATATAATTCAGTTCGGCTTACTTCCCCTGCAAAAAAAAAAAAAATTCAGATTTCAGTCACTTTGATAAATTTTGAGACTCGAAGGATGTAAAAAGGTGCTTGGTACTATTCGGTCACAAAATGCAAATACTAATGTTTTCCTTCGAATCAGATCGTTTCCCACGACCTTTAAATAATTTCTTTATTTGATTGTCATATTCAATATCTCAGCATTCATTTAAAGACAAATTTGCTGATTTATTTATTTATTTTCAAAGTAACATTTAGGATTTGGATTAGAATTGGATATGAAACGACATGGCGCATTTTACGACGAGATCTTAAATTGAAAGCTTGTGCAAGAACAGAAACCGCTCGACCTTCCCAAGAGACATCGTTTCGCTCTATAGTCTCTTGAAAAGTTCCAAGAAGATCCGAAGTTTTCGAGTCAAATTTGTTCAGCGATGAGGCCCATTTTTGGCTCGATGGGTATGCAGACAAGCAAAATTGTCGTATTTGGGACGAAGAGCAACCAGAAGAGATTCAAGACTTGCCATTTCATTTAGAACAAACAACGGTTTGGTATGGTTTGTGGGGCGGTGGAATCATAGATCCATATTTCTTTAAAAATGATGCCGGTGAAAACAAAACCGTCAATGGCGACAGTTATCACGCCCTGATAATCGATTATTTGATGCCTGAAGTTGGAACTCATGATCTTGGCGACATTTGGTTTCAACAAGACGGCGCCACTTCTCACACAACGCAACAATCAGTGGATTTATTGAGAGAATGACTTCGTTGATTCCAATCAAGAAAAAATGAAAAAATCAAAGATAATTTCATGTTTTGGGCCTACAGCACTGATATTTGGTACATAGCATTTTTATGACATTATATATGTTGGTCGTTAAATAGCCACTAAGATCGTGTGATGTCACACCGTTAGACTTTTTCCTGTGGAGATATATAAAGTCTAAAGTCTATGCGAACAATCCCGCTTCGATTCTGGTCTTGGCAAAACATCACGCGTGTCATTCGCCAGTAATCAGTCGAAATGCGCGAACCAGTCATCGAAAGTTGGACTCAAGTGATGAACCATCATCCTACATTGAAAAGAGATAATATTCAAAAACTAAATACGAAATAATGTTCTTTCGAATGAAAAGAAACGTTCCCCATTGAGTTTGAAATTTCTGTGTTTTTTTTTTCTAAAGAATTGAACCACGAAATGGATCACTAAACTTGCTTCGAAATTGAATTTGCTGCAGAAGACATGGCGTAGAGTGGCCCGAATGCTACATTGTTGCCCTCTGACAACATCTTCATTGTCAAGTCGTAATAAATGATAAGAGATTCAAGAGATAAAGCATGGCTATCAAAGTCTGCCTCATCAAGTAATCAAAATAAATAACTATGTAGGTGTACTAGCGTGTTCCTTAAAATAAATTAAATCATTTTAGTAACAACTTTGGAACATCATATATATAAGCATTATTCTCACATTTAAGGATCACCTTTATGCATATGTGAATGTAATAATAATCTCGCGCATTAAACATTTAAGTCCCACATCTCTCTGTAGCTGCTCAGCATTAAGGCGCACACGTGTGTAATTCCAAAATGCACAACACCACATTATTGCTGTAATCGATGTCGTCGCCGTTGACATTGTCATAGTTGCCACTGCGAGCAATAATATTTTCTTGGCTACTCAATTAAATTAAGAGTACAACTTGTTAAGTTCGTTATTTGTTTCTGCGTTTTCTTTGCTCACTTGACGCGAACACAATCATAATAAGTCTTATTACATTATATTACCGGCCAGCGTCGAGCAACGCGCACACTTCTCTTCTCAGGACATGTTCGCATATTCAACATCCACATTCATACACATGAACTTATTCAGGGCTGTGGAGCGTGAAATTCGTTTTGTTCGTACTTGCTTATATTTATGTTTTCAACGTTATGAAATTCTGTCTGAAACTCCGCATCGAGTTTTATTTATTTCATGTGCTCGGAAAACGGAGAATTTTCCACTGTAATAAGATGGATAGGCGTTGAGGAAACCAGTTGCAAGTCAACTCGGGAAAAATGTCCTCAATAATTATTTATGTCACTATGGAAAAAATAAAAGAACTTTCTTACTACCTTTTTAATATTGAGCTTCGAAATCTAAAATACCCATTTTTACCCTTCTTAAACATGAGAGCTCAGTTTCTAGTATTTACATAAATAATATATTCTTCGGTGAAGCTTTGAAATGACAGACCAATGCAAGTTTAATTCAGATGAGAAATGTTTTCGTATATATTGGTTTCAAAGGGAGGTCCATTTCGAGGAAAGAAACGGAGAATTTAATAGGGAATGTTTATTATCATTAGAAAGAACATCTTGCGTATTTATTTATCTCTTTCAAATGTCTGTTGAGTCCAATTTTCGATGACTCGTTCGAGAAGTGGCACCGTCTTGTTGAAACCAAATGTCGCCGAGATCACGAGCTTCAATTTAGGAATCAAATAGTCGGTTATCATGCTGCGATAACGGTCACCATTGGCTGTTACGTTCTCCACCGGCATCATTTTTGAAGAAATATGGACCGATGATTCCTCCGACCCACAAACCACACTAATCTGTTGTTTTTTCTAGATGAAAAGGCGGCTTTTGAATCTTTTCAGATTGCTCTTCGCCCTAACTGTGGCAATTTTGCTTGTTTACATACCGATTGTGCCAGAAATGGGCTTCATCGCAGAACAAAATTTGGCAAGAGCCCATAGAGCGAAGCGATGTCGCTTGAGAAGGTTTCAGTTCTTGCACAAACTGTATTTTATACGCTTTCAATTTAAGATCTCGACGTTAAATGCGCTAAGTCAGTCCGAGTTGCTCCGAATCGTCTCAATCCGAATCTGTCCAACCGCTTTTGCACTGGTCTACTGTCCAATTAGTCTTCTTCTATAAACACAAAATAACATTAGTTGACTAGAGAATATTGTAGTAGTGATTTCATGTC